>NC_090271.1:325152359-326352359 GCF_040414725.1 Anabrus simplex
TATTTCATTTGTTTAAATGTAATGTTACATTAAAGTGTGTTTGTCTTTCATTATAGTTTGTTATTCTGCTCCATATACTGTAGTTTTTTTTTTTTTTTTAATGCTATTTGTTTGGGGCACCGACCTATAGAGATCTTTTGCCCTTATTGGCACCATATGATATGAACCTTGAACCTGCGTGTAATTGGAATTGCGGAAGTGTAGAGTGTTGAATGTGAGGAAAGGAACGTTAAGGAAGACACAAACACTCAGTCCCCAGACCAGGAATATTAATCATTTACAATTAAAAACCCCTGTCCTAGCCGGGAATTGAACCTGTGGGGCCAGACATATACTGTAGCTACTCTCAGCATCACCTGGAACCGTCTGCCACTCCGCCAAGGCATTAGCTCTGTTTCCAACAACTCAGCAGCTTAATGCCTCGAATCACGCATGTGCACATACACTCTCCCTCCTCTTGCCTCCTGCTTGCTAAACCTGACCAAGGCGTTGTTTCAGTTTCCAATGCTTTGTGTGGATTTTTGTTTCCGTGTTCCGCACAAATGCATTAGGCTTGTGCAATCAAGTCAGAGGTTTAAATGTTTTAATATGGGGAGTGAAAGCATAGAAAAACAATTATTAAAAACTAGTTTCTCATCACTTTCTTATAGTGAAAGTTAACAAGTGACTGACAGTGCTCAACCCTACCCAGCTCTCACGATGTCAACACATGTGCAAGGTTCAAGAGAAGGTTTTGAAAAAAAATGTATGATGTTGTAGGATGGCTTTGTGAGTGTAATGTGGTAAAAAAAAATTACTGTTGGACATGTTTGCTATTTTCAAACAAACAAAATACTGTATGGAATCCTCAAGGATACAAAGATATGAACCATTTGAATACTGCAGTGAAGAAACACAGTGAGTCTAAAATTCATCTTTCTAGTATTTTCAAATGTTAACAAATTTATTTAATCTCCTACTAGAATTGATATTCTACTGGATTCTCAACAAAGAGCTGAAATAGAGCTGGACAATGAAAAAGTGAGAAAGAATAGGGAGATATTAAAGAGGCTCATTAATGCTGTAAACTATTTATGGAAACAGGAACTGCTATTCCAAAGTCACAATGAAAATAAAGTCTTTCAATAGGGGAAATTATATGGAATTCCTTACTGCAAGTGCCAAGTTTGATTCTACACTGAAAGAACATTGAGCAACTTCTACAGTCTTCTACAAAATCTCAACAAGTATTAAAAACAATTTAATAAATTCAACTATTGATATATTGAGAGACGAGATTTATGAAGAAGTAAAAAAAAAAAAAAAAAAAAATGGATTTTGTGGTTATCATATTTTATGAGATATCAGATGTAAGCAACAAGCCTCAGCTCTCAACTGCATTGTGGTGCTTTCCTGTGTCACAAAATAAATGATAGAAAGATTCCTTGGATTCATTGATGTAAGCACCAATAGAACTGCAGAAGCCTTATTCAGTCATGTAAACGTAGTCATGGACAGACACAACTATGGAGATAAATGAATTGCCCAGACATATGATGGAGCATCAGTGATGAGTTGCCACCTCAATGGTCTTCAAATGAAAATGTTAGAAAAATATGCTAAAAGCCCTATTCACACATTGCTATGCTCATATTATTAATTTGGCACTTCAACAATCTCCAGAGTGCAACAAGAAGTTAAAGTCTTGTTCAGTGGTCTTAAATAACTATCAGCTTTCTTTTCTCATTCTCCTGAAAGGTTGCATGAACTTTTGACTTTCATGTCCAGAAAACTACCATCAATAGCACATACACGATAGAATTTCACTTTGAGACTTGTCCAAACGGTTGTGGTCATCTATTTTTGATAAAAGAGGGGAGGAAGAAATTACAACAATAAAACAAACAAGGATGAATGATGAATCATGTGAGAACTATTTTCAAAGACTCTAGGCCTACTATGAAATCATAGATAATATTAGCAATTGTATAGAAATTAGGTTCTCATGTTTTAAGAAGTTGCAGTACTTCAATTTGAAAAATCTATCAAAAATGAGCTAAATTAAGAAAAGAGGAAATTTTCCTCATGATTTACTGAAAAAATTACAGGAAATCTATGGAGATCTTTTTAATTTGAGTAAGCTCCAGAATGAAGTCTTCGTATGGTATGCTTGCCTTAAGCACATAAACATTATCGATCAGGTGGAACCGTTGTGATTTTTACTTCAGTTAACAGTGTATAACATCGATACGGAAAATGCTAATGATTGCTTGCAACTGGTATGCTTCTAATGAAGGATCAGACAAAACAGTTATTTAAGACCACTGAACAAGACTTTAAACTTCTTGTTGCACTCTGGAGATTGTTGAAGTGCTAAATTAATAATATGAGCATAGCAATGTGTGAATAGGGCTTTTAGCATACTTTTCTAACATTTTCATTTGAAGACCATTGAGGTGGCAACTCATCACTGATGCTCCATCATATGTCTGGGCAATTAATTTATCTCCATAGTTGTGTCTGTCCATGACTACGTTTACATGACCGAATAGCGGTTCTGCAGTTCTATCGGTGCTTACATCAATGAATCCAAGGAATCTTTCTACGATTTATTTTGTGAGACAGGAAAGCACTGCAATGCAGTTGAGAGCTGAGGCTTGTTGCTTACATCTGATATCTCATTAAACATGATAACCACAAAATCCATTTTTTTTTTTACTTCATCATAAAACATGTCTCTCAATATATCAACAGTTGAATTTATTAAATTGTTTTTAATACTTGCTGAGATTTTGTAGAAGACTGTAGAAGTTGCTCAACGTTCTTTCAGTGTAGAATCAAACTTGGCACTTGCAGTAAGGAATTCCATATAATTTCCCCTATTGAAAGACTTTATTTTCATTGTGACTTTGGAATAGCAGTTCCTGTTTCCATAAATAGTTTACAGCATTAATGAGCCTCTTTAATATCTCCCTATTCTTTCTCACTTTTTCATTGTCCAGCTCTATTTTAGCTCTTTGTTGAGAATCCAGTAGAATATCAATTCTAGTAGGAGATTAAATAAATTTGTTAACATTTGAAAATACTAGAAAGATGAATTTTAGACTCACTGTGTTTCTTCACTGCAGTATTCAAATGGTTCATATCTTTGTATCCTTGAGGATTCCATACAGTATTTTGTTTGTTTGAAAATAGCAAACATGTCCAACAGTAAATTTTTTTACCACATTACACTCACAAAGCCATCCTGCAACATCATACATTTTTTTTCAAAACCTTCTCTTGAACCTTGCACATGTGTTGACATCATGACAGCTGGGTAGGGTTGGACACTGTCAGTCACTTGTTAACTTTCACTATAAGAAAGTGATGAAAAACTAGTTTTTAATAATTGTTTTTCTATGCTTTCACTCCCCATATTCAAACATTTAAACCTCTGACTTGATTGCACAAGCCTAATACATTTGTGCGGAACACGGAAACAAAAATCCACACAAAGCATTCGAAAGTGAAACAACGCCTTGGTCAGGTTTAGCAAGCAGGAGGCAAGAGGAGGGAGAGCGTATGTGCATATGTGTGATTCGAGGCATTAAGCTGCTGAGTTGTTGGAAACAGAGCTAATGCCTTGGTGGAGTGGCAGACGGTTCCAGGTGATGCTGAGAGTAGCTACAGTATATGTCTGGCCCCACAGGTTCGATTCCCGGCTAGGACAGGGGTTTTTAATTGTAAATGATTAATATTCCTGGCCTGGGGACTGGGTGTTTGTGTCTTCCTTAACGTTCCTTTCCTCACATTCAACACTCTACACTTCTGCAATTCCAATTACACGCAGGTTCAAGGTTCATATCATATGGTGCCAATAAGGGCAAAAGATCTCTATAGATCGGTGCCCCAAACAAATAGCATTAAAAAAAAAAACTACAGCATATGGAGCAGAATAACAAACTATAATGAAAGACAAACACACTTTAATGTAACATTACATTTAAACAAATGAAATAGTTCGGCTCTATGGCTAAATGGTTGGCTTGCTGGCCTTTGGTCACAGGCGTCCTGGGTTCGATTCCCGGCAGGGTTGGGAATTTTAACCATCATTGGTTAATTTCGCTGGCTCAAGGGCTGGGTGTATGTGTTGTTTTCATCATCACTTCATCCTCATCATGACACGCAGGTCGCCTACGGGAGTCAAATTAAAAGACCTGCAACTGGCAAGCTGAACATGTCCTCGGACACTTCCGGCACTAAAAGCCGTACACCATTTCATTTTCATTTCAACAAATGAGGAGGAGGGCACTTGGATCATCTCAAACGATTGAATGAGGGTAGAGAAAAGAGAACAAGAATATCATAAAAGAGCAGCTGATGATGTTTAGTGATTTAAGAGACCAACTAATGACATCATCTCCAGAAAGATTGGAGAAGACCTTGGCAAGAAAGTGGTACTTGCAAGACAAAATACCAGGGAGGACAAATTAAAACAGATTAGAAGAAAATTCAGAAGATTGGCAGGTTATTGTGAATGTGTGTTAGAAACAGTGCGTATTACCGACTGAGCCTCCTTCTTAGTCCACCAATACTCATCATCAATTACCTCTCAGCGACACATCAGATAACTTCCACTGCATACAATACAACTTTCAACAACACGCCGGAACCCAGCGCACATCGCCACAAATATGGCGTGCCACTACGGCTCCTCTTCGCAGTCAGAATGAGAAGATACCTCACCCCAGCTTTAACGCTCTGACTCTGCAGTTGCCGTATACATTCTAATCTCTCCACAGCAGTTCACAACACAAGCAACTCTATTCTTTCTCACCAGACCAGAAAAGAACAATAACTTCATCCCGAAGTCCGCCATACTTTATTCCACGGAACAATATCAATTTGTCTCACCGGCATTTCACACCGATGTCTTCACATCACATTCGATGCTACAGAAGTCAACTAAAAGAATAAGCGAAAGTTTCAACCCGCAACATTTTCATAATTAGCAATTACCCATATAACTAGCAATTACCCACTAATAACTGTCACCATTGTTGCCGTTCAAACGCACGGAATACCCATGAATCTCCATCCACACTGACCAGTCTCCGTACCGATCTCGGCACTGCAACTGAAAAACTTCCAGCTTGATGCCTAAAAAACCTCATTTGACTATGAAATATTTCCCTACCCCCGGTGATTTTAACTAAATTAAACTGCTCTACATATTTCTGAAAAGCCAATACTAATTCCTTCTTCCAACCTCTAAAACATCAGGACGCACTTGGTACTAAAAATTTTTTTTATCCTTGCACACCAGCTGCTCTTTTGTAATTATGTATATATTTGTAAATTCTCAACTATTCAATTAGATAATGTAATTACTATATAGTTACCAACTATTGACATTAGTTTTTATTACAAACATTTACGCTGAATGTTATAATGTAAATATTTTTAAAACTTTATCTCAACTGTTCAATTGAACATTGTAAATACTGTATAGTTACCAACCTTTGACATTAATTTTTGGATACAAACATTGACGCAGAACACTACACCTTTTCTCCCTTAATTGTTTTAATGTAAATATTTTTTAACTTTTTATTTCCCTATGATTGCGTCAACTGTTTCTCCAGAGCACCACTGCCGAACTCTACTATGTTAATTTTAGGCATTGGTGCTGACTTTTCATCTATAAACCTATATGTTCAACCATCACTTTTGTACAACTATTTCCCATACTTAGTTTTTGTAATTGTATTAATAATATGTATTAATTTGTACCGTCAACTACTAACCAGTTACCTGATTTTTTACCTTGAGGTGATATTTTGACTGATGATGCTCTCAATGAAGGGCGAAACATGTCTCAAGTGGAATCAACAATAAATTCCTAATTTATAAAATTTATATGTATTGAATAGGTGGAAAAAACTAACCTTTTAGCATCCTACATTGAGATCTTTTTGTCAAAAAATAATACCAATGTGTTAAAAAACATATTTAAGAATATGGTCATGAGTTTATCACATAAAAAGAAAGAAAACTGTTTGGAATTAAGGAAAAAATAGAAATAAAACAGGTTTAGAAAGATGTGTTGTCATAACTTTTCACTAGATTTTGACTGTAAACACCCCAGTTAATGGTGTGCTATAATTTTGGTTCAGCATGTTGAATAGTGTATAGGCTAAATGTTTCACTGTTGCAAGTATGCATTGTATTTTTTTTAATTTTGTGAGATTATATAGAGAAAATGCGAATGATTGCTTGCAACTGGTATGCTTCTAATGAAGGATCAGACAAAACACCAGTTCAAATTGTTAATTATTTATTAGAAATTAATCTGAAGAGTGGATTTACAGAAATTTACAAACTGGCTACACTCACTGCAACAATTCCTTGTATGACATCATCTGTCAAGAGGTCATTTTCGTCCTTGAACCGCATCTTTACATTCTGCCTTACAACACAAAGCCAACATCGCATGGATAATCAAGCCTCATCCCCACTGAGAAACAGTTGCTAGCAAAGTTTGGGCTGGGAAGACTTGGGAGAAACGAGACAAGCTGCTCGACTAAGTGGTATGTTCTGAGCTGTCAGTGGAGAGATGGCATGGGAGGACATCAGTAGACGAATAAGTTTGAGTGGTGTCTTTAAAAGTAGGAAAGATCACCATATGAAGATAATGTTGGAATTCAAGACGACAAATAGGGGTTAATATTCATTAGGGGAGTTAGGGAAAGGAATAACTTACCAAGGGAGATGTTAATAAATTCCCAATTTCTCTGCAATCATTTAAGAAAAGGCTAGGAAAACAACAAATAGGGAATCTGCCACCTGGACGACTGCCCCAATTGCAGATCAGTAGGGATTGATTGATTGATTGATTGATTGATTGATTGATTGATTGATTGATTGATTGATTGATTGATTGATTGATTGATTGATTGATTGATTGATTGATTGATTGATTGATTGATTGATTGATTGATTGATTGATTGATTGATTGATTGATTGATTGATTGATTGATTGATTGATTGATTGATTGATTGATTGATTGATTGATTGATTGATTGATTGATTGATCTGCAAGAAGGGGATAAATCCAAATTCTACAAAGATGTGATCAAGAAATTATTGCAGAAAGAAAGAAGAAAGTAATTGAAATTCAAATAACTGTAAATAATGTTCATGATTTGTTGACCTTTAACCCTAGAACTACACTGTGGGGTTGTTCATGACTCTTCTATCGAATCATCATTTGAATGTAATCAGAATTACTGAACTACTGAATTTCTGGAAAACTTGGCATGTTCACGTTAGAAGAACCTGTGAAAAGGTGTCTGTCTCAAAGAATTCCCAAAGAACTAACTTTGAAGCCTCATTTATGGTTATCTACAATTTGAGAAACCCATCACTGGTCGACGTACTTTCTGTACTAAAAAGAAAGACAGAAAATGGCAAGCAAAGTATACGAACTGCTCTCGCAGCCTGTGCATCGAACACTGTCGTGGAATTTGCAGTCAATGTAAAGACTACGAAACCTATGCCTACACAAAAACACTGAAATAAACAACAGAGTGAGCAACATTTAGTGGAACCAGTACCGCAGTCCGGCAGCGTAGCCTACACATGGGAGGTGCGTGCGTGACAGGAAGTCTACAGCAAATACACTTATATATATCAGATGTAAGGCTTTTCAGGCGTTTGCTCTATTAACCAGCGTTTCGTCTTAGATCTGACACTAGACTCGTCAGAGTAGGAGTTGCTTCGGAATTGCTAGGCGGGCAATAATTCCATTGTGGAGATTTATCTCCCGTATGCAGTTATTAGACTGTGCCTCATATATATTCTTCTGATAAGCTCACATGCATACACCCAGCGTCAGTGGGTAGGGTCTGACACATCCCACTCTGACGAGTCTAGTGTAAGACCTAAGACAAAACGCTGGTTAATAGAGCAAACGCCTGAAAAGCCTTACATCTGATATGTTTTTGACATGCTCTATTGGTGAAAAATATCTAATTCCCTCCATGGGAATTTAGAATTTTCCATTCGCAAATACACTGTCGCGTAAGCTATTTCAAACAAACAAACAGCACATTAGATTAGGGTCAATTTTTCCATCATATATCGCATTCAAAACCCATTCACAAAATCGCATGTGTAATGCAGGGTCACCCGGTTTAAGTTCTTGCACTACAGTAATTTTATACGGCTTTAACTTCAGTAACATTGTACCTGTTTGAACAGAACCATAGGAAATTTCTATTTCCTGAGAAAGTCGTCAAAGTGATTTTGTAGGAGACCTTTCCAGAGCATTACCAATATTACATACAGTTTGTTGTATGAGTACTCTACATGGTTTATTACATTATCATGAAGACTTCCCGTCTTACATAATGTATTAATTAATCTATGAATCACCGGGCGAGTTGGCCGTGCGATTAGGAGCGGCGGTTGTAAGCTTGCATCTGGGAGATAGTGGGTTCGAATCCCACTGTCGGCGACCCTGAATATGGTTTTCCATGGTTTCCCATTTTCATACCAGGCAAATGCTGGGGCTGTACCTTAATTAAGGCCATGGCTGCTTCCTTCCAACTCCTAGGCCTTTCCTATCCCATCATCACCATAAGACCTATCTGTGTCAGTGCGATGTAAAGCCACTAGAAAAAAAAAAATCTATGAATCAAAGTCTGACCAGGAACTTGAAAATTAGGAAACTTCTCTTGAAATAATCTCCTTACAGCCCTGACACTTTCTGTACGGATGTATGAATTGTAAATGAATAATCTTTGGGGAACAGAATACCGATAACCGACTTGAGCCACCTGAGCCATTTCACTGAATTCACACACTGTTCTAATGTCACCAATGAAACACGTGTCACTTTTCCAAATGTTCAACAAAGACTGAAACCTGGTGGCACTGTATTTCATCACTGGCCAACTCACTTACTCAGGAATTCCTGCGCAAAGGATGGAGCGGATCTGCTTTATTCTGCTCACCTGATATATGCTCATAAACAACAGAGTGAGCGAGTTTTAATTCATTTATTCAGCAAATGGCTATAGGCCTAATGTGTAACACTTTAATGATGAAAGCCACGTTTACTATTAACATAAGGTTGTTTAATTGGTCTAACAGTTCGTTTGGCTTGAGTTCTTGTTCGTTAATGATAGCGAACGCGTCATCAACAAACCTTAACCATAAGTCTAATCCTTTTATTTTACCGACTATTTTATTAGATTCCAATTAAACAACCTTGATAAACATATAATGTCGTAAGATAATAAAAGTCTAAACTACCTAGACGTAACATTAACTAGAGACAATAAAAACCTGATTTACCAAGTATTTAGAAAACCTACACACACAGATGTTGTTATTAGGAAAGACTCAAACCACCCAGGAGAACATAAGAAAGCGGCATTTTACAGCTTCATCAATAGAGCAGTAAGAATACCATTAAACAGAAATGATTTTAATAAAGAGATAAACATTATACAAGATATTGCCAAAAGAAATGGTTACCCCAAAAGCTATGTCAATAGGATAAAGAGTAAGGTCGTGAATAGACCTAACACTCTACTTGTAAATAAGGAAGAAAAAACGAAATTCGCTACATTCACCTACATTAATAAACAATCATACAGTTTGGTTAAACTATTTAGGAAACACAATATCCATGTATCCTTTAGGACAGATAATAATAATAATAATAATAATAATAATAATTTATTGTTCAATTCGAATAGCGTAAACACCAACAGTAGGTTCAGTAAGTCAGGAGTATACAAACCGTCGTGCCAAGATTGCTGAAAAAAAAAATATGTCGGACAGTCAGGTAGAAGTGTGGTGGTACGGTATAAAGAGCATGTCAATGCACGAAAACATTCTAGATACTCTGCAATGTGTGAACACATGCATGAAAGCAACCATCATTTCACAAATATTGAACGTGATACGACTTTATTACATTCATTAAGCAAAGGCAAACAAATGAATGCCCTAGAGAAATTAGAAATATACAAATTGCAAAAATTTGATAATGAGAACAGCCTAAATGAACACATTGCAGAAGACAATCAGTTGTTTAAATTGGTAACCCAATACCCTAGTAAGAGGCCAAATGATGTCAAGCGTGTAAGGGGGGAAGTATGACTGTAGTATCAGGGGCGGTTCCTTCCACCCCTCCTTCCATCCACCACGCAACCCAATGTAATTCCGTAACCAGTTGCCATACAACATCAGGTGCCTTCACATCTATCTAACACATGCATACCACACGTAATATTTACATCATCACACTGGTAAGGTTTAATATTTTTACCCCGTTGTATTCTCATTTGTTTATGTCAGAGCCTTTTTGTTAATTTCTATTTAATTTCCTTTTTATAGACCATTTTAACCTATTTTCAACCTGGCTGCATAATACATCTATCAACCGAAGATAATGGCAGGACTCCAAGTTTTAACGCAACTTCATTTATTCTTGTACAAATCCAATTGAACTACGCAAGATAGTATTACAATTCCTAGGACACCGTAAATTCACATCATTATACGACGTTGTGTCCAATATTTTAATTTAAATAGACATCATTTTAACACCCATTAACGGTGGATATCGGCAGGACTTCAAGTTTTAATGCAATTTCATTCATTCCTAACTCAACTTTTTTGAACTACGCAAGGCAACTTCAAGGACACTGTGAATTCATATCATCACAAGACGTTGTATTTAATTAGACATTACTATATTGTGTTTTTAATTTGTACTTGACAAAATGGGATTTTAATTCTATGTTTGTACTATCCAAATTTTTAAGTGTTACATTGTCATACTCATTGTTTTGAATTTTTAATGGGGGTCCCCCCTATTTTAGTCAGGTCTTATTGTATACTGAATTTTAATCCACTAGCTGAGGAAGGGAATGCATAATATTCTCGAAACATGTACTAGATGTTAAGGTGAAAGGTAAATAAATAAATAGTATTGACTAGGCGGACCATCTTCCAACATATTTAGACCCTACTGTTACTAAGTCAATACGGATCCAATCCCGACCATCATGGTCAAGATTATTAATAATGATTATGCCAGCCAGGCTAGAAAAATGATAAACAAATTTAAGAACACCAAGGTTAAAATTCTTAGTATTTCGAAAGACCTGAACTTTCTTAAGAATTGTATTAAAAGTAACGTTATACCTAAACATTTGAATTCCGTACAAAAGAGAGGTAGATTGCTGCGTCATGAAATGAGAACACAGCGGAAAGTAAATCACTTGTGGATTAAAGATGAAATCAGGTTCTTACACCTTAAAAAAACGAAACTGAACAACACGCTTTATGAATTACACCTACTCATCACTAGTCAAATTTTGACTCTGGAATGGGAGGAGGCGCAATTTAACATTGACCTCTCATCATTTACAATATCAAAGAAAAAACAAGATATTCTAGATAGAAAATACCAGAGGCTCATTGAAGACAAAGGCATCACCAAAGATGAAATGCGAAACAACAACACATACACGACAACACACACATTTTATCCGCCACTCAAAAACCTGACCAACGTTGATTTCAACGATGACGAAGTCGAAATCTTAAGTAAGGGTCCCAAACATAACTGACCACACACGAGTAAGACTGTCCAAAATAGAGAACTAGTGAAACTGATAGCAGAATCTGAAGTAGCAATTGCAGAGGTACCTATAGACGAACAAGAGAACATTAGGATCGAGGCTAAAAATAAAATTTGTAAAATAATGGAACATAAAACCATCGCAGATACCCACACAAATAACAATCTCCGAAAGATTAATAAGAAGATCAAAGATAATAACATAATTGTCACGAATTTAATGAATAAAGATGATTACATCAGTAAAACGAATGATTTCTTGAAGGGAGACAACTTTCGTCAGATAAAGAAGGACCCCACTAACAACATGCAAAAGACTTTCAAACAAATTTTAGCTAACACTAATTTTTTGATGAATTCGAATGAAACAAAACGCTTGGTAAATATGAACCCAGGATTACCGAAATTGAGGGCTATGCCTAAGATACACAAAGAAGGCATACCTATTAGACCGGTTGTAAACTTCAGAAACAGTCCTACATGTAAAACGGCCAAATTTGTACACACGTTTTTAAAGAAACATTACAGATTTAATGTAGATACAAGTCTCCGCAATACCATAGATTTTTGTGATAGGACAAAAAAATTTAATTTTATCGCAATATAATACTATCCATAGCTTTGACGTGAAAGATATGTATTCGAATATTCCGATCACGGAGACTATCAACATTGTTAAGAACAACTTAAACACACATAGTTCGTTGAGTAAAGTAGAAATTGATGAATTCATCAACTTATTAAAGTTCATATTAGAGAACAACTTTTTTACTTTTAACAACAACGTGTACAAACAAGTTAATGGGTTGGCCATGGGATCACCAGCGTCTGGTATCCTTGCAGATATATTTATGGACCATATGGAATCTAATAAAATAGTCGGTAAAATAAAAGGATTAGACTTATGGTTAAGGTTTGTTGATGATGCGTTCGCTATCATTAACGAACAAGAACTCAAGCCAAACGAACTGTTAGACCAATTAAACAACCTTGATAAACATATAATATTTACAATCGAGTCGGAAGATAATAAAAGTCTAAACTACCTAGACGTAACATTAACTAGAGACAATAAAAACCTGATTTACCAAGTATTTAGAAAACCTACACACACAGATATTGTTATTAGGAAAGACTCGAACCACCCAGGAGAACATAAGAAAGCGGCATTTTACAGCTTCATCAATAGAGCAGTAAGAATACCATTAAACAGAAATGATTTTAATAAAGAGTTTAACATTATACAAGATATTGCCAGAAGAAACGGTTACCCCAAAAGCTATGTCAATAGGATAAAGAGTAAGGTCGTGAATAGACCTAACACTACTTGTAAATAAGGAGGAAAAAAAGAAATTCACTACATTCACCTACATTAATAAACAATCATACAGTTTGGTTAAACTATTTAGGAAACACAATATCCATGTATCCTTTAGGACAGATAATAATAATAATAATAATAATAATAATAATAATAATAATAATAATAATAATAATAATAATAATAATAATAATAATAAATTATTGTTCATTTCGAATAGCATAAACACCGACAGTAGGTTCAGTAAGTCAGGAGTATACAAACTGTCGTGCCAAGATTGCTGAAAAAAAAAAAAATGTCGGACAGTCAGGTAGAAGTGTGGTGGTACGGTATAAAGAGCATGTCAATGCACGAAAACATTCTAGATACTCTGCAATGTGTGAACACATGCATGAAAGCAACCATCATTTCACAAATATTGAACGTGATATGACTTTATTACATTCATTAAGCAAAGGCAAACAAATGAATGCCCTAGAGAAATTAGAAATATACAAATTGCAAAAATTTGATAATGAGAACAGCCTAAATGAACACATTGCAGAAGACAATCAGTTGTTTAAATTGGTAACCCAATACCCTAGTAAGAGGCCAAATGATGTCAAGCGTGTAAGGGGGGAAGTATGACTGTAGTATCAGGGGCGGTTCCTTCCACCCCTCCTTCCATCCACCACGCAACCCAATGTAATTCCGTAACCAGTTGCCATACAACATCAGGTGCCTTCACATCTATCTAACACATGCATACCACACGTAATATTTACATCATCACACTGGTAAGGTTTAATATTTTTACCCCGTTGTATTCTCATTTGTTCATGCCGGAGCCTTTTTGTTAATTTCTATTTCATTTCCTTTTTATAGACCATTTTAACCTATTTTCAACCTGGCTGCATAATACATCTATCAACCGAAGATAATGGCAGGACTCCAAGTTTTAACGCAACTTCATTTATTCTTGTACAAATCCAATTGAACTACGCAAGATAGTATTACAATTCCTAGGACACCGTAAATTCACATCATTATACGACGTTGTGTCCAATATTTTAATTTAAATAGACATCATTTTAACACCCATTAACGGTGGATATCGGCAGGACTTCAAGTTTTAATGCAATTTCATTCATTCCTAACTCAACTTTTTTGAACTACGCAAGGCAACTTCAAGGACACTGTGAATTCATATCATCACAAGACGTTGTATTTAATTAGACATTACTATATTGTGTTTTTAATTTGTACTTGACAAAATGGGATTTTAATTCTATGTTTGTACTATCCAAATTTTTAAGTGTTACATTGTCATACTCATTGTTTTGAATTTTTAATGGGGGCCCCCTCTATTTTAGTCAGGTCTTATTGTATACTGAATTTTAATCCACTAGCTGAGGAAGAGAATGCATAATATTCTCAAAACATGTACTAGATGTTAAGGTGAATGGTAAGTAAATAAATAGTATTGACTAGGCGGACCATCTTCGAACATATTTACTGTTACTAAGTCAATACGGATCCAATCCCGACCATCATGGTCAAGATTATTAATAACTATAGGTTGCCTCAAAATTATGTATATCACAGAATTTTAAGCCGGCCGATGTAATCGGCTCTGGCAACTTAAGACTGGATTGTTAAAGGCCGACCAGATCGGCTCTGGCAATTTAAAGGGTGGGTGCTCATACTACTGCCTGGCACCAAGAGAGTTAAGCAATAGTGTTCAAATGGCTTGGCTATGCAAGAAGAAAGTCATGAACATTAAATCTATTCATTGCATGGCGTACAAGTAGAACAACTGTGATGTTAGTTTAGAAGAAATATTAAAAAAGTATTGACCTTGATTAAGAAACAGTATCCCCACAAGTATGATGGAATTTGGAACAGTCAATTTCTTGGTACTGACAATGAATTTTTTAAGAACTGGCTGAAGTCATGAAGGACAAGGTCATCATTATCTTTGTATAAGTGAAGTAAACTCGTATTCTCATCCCGAGGGTGTGCAGCTCTTTTCAGGCACAACCCCAACAGAGGTGAGCTGCATGTATCATTTTAACCACATACCAGCCCTCCTGCCATTCTTAAATCCCTGGCAGTACCAGGAAATCTTTGTATTACATGTGGAATGGGAGAAAGGAGATGAGAATGAAGGAGGGATATGCAACTGTTTCATAGCAGACAACTGAAAATCAGGAATAATACAGGTGCGGCATTGAGGGAAGAGTGATTCTGATTGTCCTTAGTTGGTTTGGCTAACTAATTCACCAGAATTTCCAAAAGAATTAAGAGCTTGTTAGGATTATGTGTGAGCAAATACTCAACACTAACAATCTTTTCACTGGACGAGATGGCCATGCGTTTAGGGGCACGCAGCTGTGAGCTCGCATCCAGGAGATAGTGGTTTCGAACCCCACTGTCAGCAGCCCTGAAAATGGTTTTCCGTGGTTTCCCTTGGTTTCCCATTTTCACACCAGGCAAATGCTGGGGCTGTACCTTAATTAAGGCCATGGCTGCTTCCTTCACACTCCTAGCCCTTTCCTGTCTCATCATTGATGTAAGACCTATCTGAGTCGATGCAACATAAAGGCAATTGCTAAAAAAAAATATTTTTGGCAATTCTTTTTGTGAATCGTATGTTAAAGATAGTGTTAATTAGTGAGCTGAATGTTGTCATCAGCTTCTGCTTGGAATGCTAGTGCTGTGAAAGCATACAGCGAGCCATGTGATGATGCATGAACGTACCACTTACAGTGACCAGTGGTAAAGCATTCTTAAAATCAAACCCTCATTATTGTAGAAGTCTCCCTCGTGAACAGTTGAGATTTTCTCCTGATGACGTGGAGCAAAGTTTCACCTTGTTTTCTTGATATGACATAAGCCCAAAAGCCAATATGAGTACGGGCCATGAAAGCATCAGTGTTAATATTTTGTCTATTTTGGCAGAGATCTTAACCTGGAGTTTTCTCTGTTTCATTTTGTTTTGAAAATAAGCAGTCATGTTCATATGAAGAAAGTACCAGGTATATGCACAAGTCTTTTCTGGTTTCACTAAGAGATGGCACCAGCAAACAGTACACAGCGTATGAATTTGACACATACGTCAGTTTGTTCGTCTGACATTGTCCTACCAACACACACAAGTTGAGTCCACCAAACACTAGCATCTGTGTTATATCATTCAGTGATCATGTCAATGTTTGTGCCTGAAAATGAACATTTGCGGCACGCATTGCTTTTCTTGTTTAATCAAAAGAAAAAGGCTGTGGAAAATCATTGTTTCCTGATAAAAACATATGGTGAACACACTCCATCAATTAGAACATATGAGACATGGTTTCGACAATTTAAACGTGGTGATTTCAATGTGAAAGACAGTGCGCGCTCAGGTAGACCACAAAAGTGCGAAGACTCTTGAAGAAGCCTGGTGAAACCGTTTATGCACAATGCTGTCACCAACAAATGATTAATTTAAATCATACATTGATCGAAAGACGACCGGAATGGAAGAGAAGATATGGCAAAGTGATTTTGTTACACGACAATGCGCCGTCTCACACAGCAAAAGCAGTGAAAGATACCTTGAAATCACTTGGATGGGGCACCTGCTGTACTGCCCCGATCTGGCGCCATCTGACTATCACCTCTTGGCATCAATGGGGTACACGCTCGCAGAGCAGCACTTCAGCAATTTCAAGGAAGTTGGAAAATGGCTCAACGAATGGTTTGCCACAAAATACAAGCACTTTTTCTGGCAGGGAATTCATAACGTACCTGAAAGATGGGCGAAGTGTCTAGAAGCTGATGGCCCATATTTCGAATTAACAAAAAATTAATTTTCCTTGAAAATTACATGTTTTCTTTGCCACAAAAACTGGCAAATGCTTATGCATACACCTGGTAGATCCAGCATATGGTACTCTTAAAAGTCAAGAAGATCTAGATGATGTTGTGCATTTTTTATAGCAGATTAACCTATTCTGCTGACTGGTCTGATACTTTGGAGGGAAATACTGAGACACAGGACTGGATACAAATCTTTGATACTGGATAAAGCCCTTTAACATTAACTCTGGAGAAAGTTTTCTGGTCGCTTCTCTTGTATGTTTTCCTTTTCTTTCTGTGTATAGCGGATATATAATAAATAAATAATAAAAAAATGTTCCCCTTGAAAACGACTTGAGTCTCAACCTTCAAGGCAGAACATATTGTGATTTGTACACACTTGCAGAGAGTTGTTATGTGTTATGAGATTCTTGACAAATTGGCCTCGAGAATCTCAAACAAGAAGTTTTCCCATCCCCAGCTAAATGTGATGTGTATGTTGATTTTCTGTTTGAACTATGAACTGTCAATGATTTGTACTACTGTGAACTCATGGGCAGGGTTAAAAGGACCTATCATTGCAAATGATAAGAATTCTAATCTGCAGCATTTCACTTCTTCACAACAGAAATACTAGGCCCCACACTGCCCCTGCTGTGAAAGCTCAATTGGAATTAGTACTCTGGAAGGCTCTGGATCAACCCACTTATAGCTCAGATTTGTTACCGTGAGAGTACCATTTGTTTGGTTCCCTGAAGAAAAAAAAAACTTTGGTGGAATTTTCTAATGTGAGATATAGTAGATATCTTGGATTTAGGTCAAATGGACTGTATAGCAACTGACCTGTCTAAAGCATTTGATAGGGTAGATCATGGGAGACTACTGGCAAAAATGACTGCAAATGGACCAGACAAAAGAGTGACTGAATGGGTGGCTATATTTCTAGAAAATAGATCTCAGAGAATTAGAGCAGGCAAAACTTTATCTGACCCTGTAATTATTAAGAGGGGAATTCCCCGAGGCAGTATTATGACTTTTATGTTTTCTTATAAATATAAATGATAGGAGTAAAGAAGTGAAATCAGAGATAAGACTTTTTGCAGATGATGTTATTCTCTATAGAGTAATAAATAAGTTACAAGATTGTGGGCAACTGCAAAATGACCTTGATAATGTTGTGAGATGGACAGCAGGCAATGGTACGATGATAAACGGGGTTAAAATTCAGGTTCCGAGTTTCACAAATAGGAAAAGACCTCTCAGTTTTAATTACTGTATTGATGAGGTGGAAGTTCCTTATGGGAATCATTGTAAGTACCTAGGTGGTAATATAAGAAAATATCTTCATTGGGATAATCACATATTATGACTGTAAATAATGGGTTCATGGTTATGAGGTTGTGTAGGGCTTATAGTAAGGATGTAAAGGAGAGGGCATATAAGTCTCTGGTAAGACCCCAACTGGAGTATGGTTCCCGTGTATGTGACCCTCACCAGGATTACTTGATTCGAGAACTGGAAAAAATCTGGGTGACTTCCAACAAAAGAGTAGTGTTACAAAAATGTTGCAAAGTTTGGGCTGGGAAGGCTTGGGAGAAAGAAGACAAGCTCCTTAACTAAGTGGTATGTTCAGAGCTGTAAGCGGAGAGATGGCGTGGAATGACATTCGTAGATGATTAAGTTTGATTGGTGTCTTTAAAAGTAGAAAAGATCACAATATGAAGATAAAGTTGGACTCTTTCTTTCTTTTTGCTTTACGTCATGCCGACACAGATAGGTCTTATGGTGATGATAAAGTTGGAATTCAAGAGGACACATTTGGGGCAAATATTTGTTTATAAGAAGGGGAGTTAGGGATTGGAATAACTTACCAAGGGGGATGGATGTTCAATAAATTTCCATATTCTTTGAAATCATTTAAGAAAAGGCTAGGAAAACAACAGATAGGGAATCTGCCACCTGGGTGACTGACCTAAATGCAGATCAGTACTGACTGACTGACTGACTGACTGACTGAAAAGAGGGACAATACTTCATCTGCAATTGGTTACACATCCTTGCAACATTATTTTTATGAATAAAGAATCAAATATATGTAGATAATGTTGTGGAGAACAACATTTATGTGTCTGCTCTAATATACACTAATCCAATGAAGAGCTTTATTTTAAGCAGGAGGGTGGGCATCAACGCTCACTGAGGGGTCATGTTGATAGATCTTCAGACTTGATGCAGGAAGTGTGAGGTAAATCCAGATACGCCCAGGAAATGGGGAAAAAATGAAATGTCGTATGGCTTTTAGTGCCGGGATATCCCAGGAAGGGTTCGGCTCGCCAGGTGCAGGTCTTTCTATTTGACACCCTTAGGTGACCTGCACGTCGTGATGAGGATGAAATGATAATGAAGACAACACATACACCCAGCCCCCGTGCCATTGGAATTAACCAATTAAGATTAAAATCCCCGACCCGGCCGGGAATCGAACCCGGGACCCTCTGAACCAAAGGCCAGTACGCTGACCGTTCAGCCAACGAGTCGGACAGGAAATGGGGAGAAATATAAGATAAAGATGAAAGTCATATAGAGAGAGATAAGGCCCTTACACATGAGCGTTTTTCTGTTTTCATTGTCGACCACAAAGAATGGTTCATGTATGGTCGGTTCTCACCGCTTTGCCATTACCATATAATGCAATGGGAAGTATGCTTCCCCTTTTCAGAGGAACATTTCTTCGACTACACGTGAACTACTGTCGCCAGCTCTAGCCAGTTCCATCCATTGACCACAGCCCAACTACAGTGCTTTCCTTCTCACACGGGTGACATTTCGGCCACATTATGATGACGGCAACAAGTTCGCCAGGTTGAGTGGCTCAGATAAAGTGATGGCTTTCTGTGCCCAAGTTGGATGGTTCGATCCTGGCTCGATCCGCTGATATTTGAAGGTGCTCAAATATATCAGCCGTGTTGGTAGATTTACCGGTACATAAAAGATCCCCCCGTGGGACGAAATTCCGGCAACTCAGCACCTCCAAAAACAGTAAAAGCCATTAGTGGGGCATTAAAAAATATTATTATTATCATCATCAGGATGATTGCAAAGTTCATGATATAATGAATGAAACTGCCCAAATTTTAAAAGGACTTCTACAATTGGATGTAACCACATTCTCTGTGGTTTTCTTTTCTTTTCTTTTCTTTTCTTTTCTTTTCTTTTC
The DNA here is from genome assembly GCF_040414725.1 of Anabrus simplex. Taxonomy (NCBI): domain Eukaryota; kingdom Metazoa; phylum Arthropoda; class Insecta; order Orthoptera; family Tettigoniidae; genus Anabrus; species Anabrus simplex. Next base: position 325,172,342 of record NC_090271.1, read on the forward strand.
TTTTCTTTTCTTTTCTTTTCTTTTCTTTTCTTTTCTTTTCTTTTCTTTTCGTATGACATTGCATGAACCAAAGAAGCATATTTTTGTAGTCAAGAACGACGACAGAAAAACGCTCATGTGTAAGGGCCCATAGGAATAGGAAAAGGAATGCATAATAAGATGAATGTAATAACAGGCCAATGCAGGAAGGGGGAATAACAGAGAGGACCCATCTTCAAACAGACAGGCTCTCTGCTCACCAGTCCCAGTTCTTCTACTGTACATCTCCTCCCAGTACCTAACAAGCTAATTTCTGCTTCCAAGCTTTATCAGCAGGTGATGGCGATCATCAGCACTCATTAATGGGTCATTTTGATACAGAAAGTATGATTTTCAAAGTTCATCTAAGCAAATAGAAGTATTTAAACGGTTAATTATCATAGGTGTAATAGAACGATTATTATATTTGTTTTAGGAGAGACAGCCAGCCAAATAAAATAATATGCTACTATGTTTCAGGTAAATACTATCTTGACAGTGCTAGGTTTGCAACTTGTCACTCACTGTGACCTGTTAAACAAGCCCTGCATGGAGGAACCTGCTCAAGAAGACGTGCTGCGTAAATCATTGAAAGCTGCGGCTATGCTGCTTCCCCTCTTTGCTGTGGTATGGTTCCTGGGTGTGGTGGCCTTGGAGAATTCGGCTTCCCTCGTATTGCCACTGCTTTTTACTGCCACCAATTGCTTTCTGGTAAGTGATCAACAATTTTTGTTTATTATTCTATTAATGAACGATTTTTCATTATTAATTTATATATTCTTCACTACATTAGCTTTAAATTACCATAAAAGTAAAATAGATCTTGCTGAGCTCTTATTACTAAGTAAAAGATTATCATGGATCAAATACAAATAGATAATTAAAAAAAACAGTGAATCTCAAATATTGGATAACAATAATGTGAGATAAAGAAATGAAAAGAAACAAAATATTGTGTGAAAAGATTGAAATTCACCCTTAACCAAATACAAATTTCTTAATACTCTGAAAAGGGACATACTTGGCCTCCAACACTCAGAATTGAACATTAGCCTGCTTAACACATTGAGGTCTCACTCACCTTCATACATTTTAACATCCGCCTCCATAGCATAAAGGCTAGTGTTATTAGCTGCCGTCCTTGGGGGCCCAGGTCAGATTCTCGGTACTGCCATAAATTTAAGAATGGCAGGAGGGCTGGTATATGGTTCAAATGGTACATGCAACTCACCTCCATTGGGGGTGTGCCTGAAAAGAGCTGCACTACCTCGGGATGAGCGCACGAGTTTACTTTACATTTTAATCCTCCGGACTGGCCATTTTTCACTAAATTCAGATTTTAAAATTGCTGGGGGAGGGTTGATGAGACAGTGTCAATATTAACTTAAGGAGATGATTCCAATTCTAGCACAGTGTTTCTAACGCATACCCTTGTCCATCTCCTGCTAGGTTGGGGTGTTGATGGCACTCCTCCACTGTAACCTCTCCCTCCACCACTCCTCTTCAGTAATTGTATTCCAGTCCAGTCTTCTTTTCCTTATACTGTTCTTGACAGAGTCCATCCATCTTTTTCTTAGCCTCCAACACTTGTTTTGGTATCCGTCTCTCCCACATCCTCGTAACATGTCAAACCATCTCAATATATTCTTCTCCATTCTGTCACTAAGTTTTTCTACTCATATCTCTTTTCTGACCTCAATGTTTCTTGCTCTGTCTCTCCTTGTCTTCCCTGCCATACTCCTCAGGAAGTTCATCTCATTGGCCTGAATTTTACTCTCATTTCTTGCTGTCAAAGTCGAAGTATCTGATGCATACATTAATACAGGGGTATAGTACATCTTGTACATTATCTCTTTACATTTCATAGGTTCCACATCAGGTTCCTTGCTTGTACACTTCTCCTGATCTCCTTATCCATCTTGCATTATTTCACTCCTCAAGGTTTTGTCCCTGATACTAACGATTCCTTTTCCTTCTTTCTCTTGTCATCACCACTGTTTTGCTCTTCTCCACAATGATTTTCATACCATACTTCTCAATATTCTCACTTAAAGCCTCTTGTTGGATTTGCACTATTAAATTATTTTGTACAACAATCTGTAATCCCAATACTGATTTTGATTTCAGAATTGGTTCCTGTACATCTGTTCATCCATGGTGCTTCCCGAGTGCGAGAAGAGTGTAAAAGATATTTTACCTTCTCCGATCATCGCTTCCAAAGGTCAGCACTCAGAAATTGAGCCAGATACCCAGCCATTGTTAGCTCCTGATCCTGCAACATCACCGGTGTGGGGCCATAATGCCAGTACTTTATCCAGTCCAGCTAGACCCTCCAATGGAGGAGAACTCCTGGAATTGCGACTCGATGCAATCAGCACTATAAGTACGTGAGAAATGGCAGAATTATGGTGTCTCGACATAGAGTAGCTTGCACTCTAACTGAAAAGAGGCAGACCATTGTTACTTAAAATAATGGACAAACTTATCCCAAGACTTATACTACAGGGTCTGAAATAAGATTTTGCCACCGAAAATTAGAGTTTTATTGGTATTCACTAATTAAACTTAATATAAAACAAAAACACAACTGATGGAAAATTGCATGGTATCACACTGGAGATACCATAGGTAAAATAAAATCTGTACAAAATAAAAATTATAAGTATACAAATGAAACATAAACAATAAGATGATGTGAAATGTGGTATAAGAATTTTCTTTGCGAGTGATCAAGGCTTAATCTATGGTTTGACAGGTGAATAATCACACTGTGGACGGAATTCAGTGTTTATATGGAACATCTCTAAAATAACGTTTTATATTTCCCCTTCCTCTTTTGTATCTATTACTGTGTGAAAGTGAAATAGTTTTATTGAAGAAAATAGTTTTTTTAAACATCAAGATTGTACAGTGTGGAAACTATCTTATTCAAATTGTATATGCTTGCATGGCATTTGCTCTTTCTTTATTTCTGCTTTTCATTTTTGGGGGAAAAACCTATATAATTGTATTGGTATAATTTTTATTTATAGATTGAAAGAGACATTTCCTTTAACACTTAATATTTCATGTTACAATTTCTGTATTAAATAAAATGAAGTTAATGATAGCATTCTTAAAATAAATTTCAAACTCATTTATATGGTATAATGTCTATCAATATTTACAGTAATGCTGTTCAAAATTGCTTGTTAGATTTGAGTACTATGTATACTGTTTCTTTATAGTCAGTCAAGTTCAACTTTTGTCTTTAAAAGCTAATGGGAACCTAGTAATATGTAAAGTACTTACGCAAAACCTAATGATAGGCTAATTTAAATAGAACAGTCTGTTACGAACAAATGACACTTGAATAACAAAATTTCTTAAAATACTACTGTTCCATAGACTTTCATGGATGTCATTTACTTTCTTCTCCAGAAAAATAGTGGATTAATTTATGATGATATCCAACTTGTCTTCCATGTTCCACAAAACTTTGGTGAGAATTAACTGAGGACCTGAATTCTGAAACATGCTAACTCCAACTTTAACCCAGTTAATTACAGTTTGTCAAAGTTGGAAGAGAAGGTGCATCATGTTGTGTTGCCTGTAACATGCCAATAGATGTTCTTTCTCACCTCCAAAACAATTGACATTAAGCTAAGGTCGCCTTTGGGCTAAAAATGGGTTTGGATATTCTACTGTAAGGCAAAATAACACAAAAGAAATCAAACAACTTGTTAATACAATGTGAAATATACCCATGGAAATACATCTGAAATGAAACCATACCATGTTCAGGGAGTTAGCATGGTTTGGAATTCTGGTGATGACTGGAGTTACCATGCTTATAAGTCATAGAAATTGACAGTGAACAGCATATTGCATTTAGTAGTGCTTCCAATATTTTTTCAACCCTTTCAGAAGATTAAATAGGAACAAATAAAGATGGGATTGGATAGAAAGTGAGATGTTGGTAACACTGTTTTATAACCTTTGTCTCTGACTAAACAAAGCAGCACCAGGCTGAGTGGCTCAGACGGTAGAGGGCTGGCCTTCTGACCCCAACCTGGCAGGTTTGATCCTGGGTCAGTCCGGTGGTATTTGAAGGTGCTCAAATATGTCAGACTCTTGTCAGTAGATTTTTTACTGTCAAGTAAAAGAACTCCTACGGGACTAAATGCCGGCACCTTCGTGTCTCCAAAAACCGAAAAGTAGTTAGTGGGATGTAAAGCCAATAACATTATTATTATTATTAAACAAAGCAACTGTTTTCAACATGTTTTCCTTGTTGACATTGCACCTCCTGATATCTGACATGAGGTAGCAGCCCACAAGGAGAAGACCACATCATTAAAATCCCAAGCTCATCCACTGTATGGACTCCAACCAGCACCATCACTGTTAAGTTCATGCAAAAGTTTCTTGAAGACCACACAGAAACTTGAAGGAACCCAAGAGCATGCAAGACTCACTTTGTGGTGAGCTAGAGAGTACTGGACAACTTGGAGATCTCTAAATAGGCTGCGCTCAGGTGTTACTAGGTGGAAGAACAGTCTGCACAAGTGGGGATATTCTGTGGATTCTGTTTCGTGAGGCTGTGGTGAAGTGCAGACTGCGGCCCATCTTTGTCCTGCCACATGTACTGGAAAGAGCTGCTTGAGGCGACAAGGAATGCACTCGACGTTGCTAATTTCTGGTGCACCACAATGTGAACCTTTGGTGCTCAATTTATTTTTATTTATTTTCTATAGACATTATTTGTATATCTTTATAAGTAACTCTGCTTCTGACACGATACAAATAAATAAACATGTTTTCAAGCAAATCTGATTGTGATATCTGGGAAAAAAGAAGAAATGAACCATCATGGAAGAAGAATACAATAAAATGTTTAAAATGTACCAGCGATACTGGAAAGGAAGTAGAATCTAGAACACTCGTAAAAACTGCAAGTGTGTGAGAAATCAAACAATATTGATATATACTTTCCAGAAATGGGCATGTATGGTGATTCTCTATTCATCAAATCAGCAATACTTGATGGCATAAAAATCTCATGTTCTTTTCAGAAGAGAAGAGAAAGTTCAAAACAAGGTGGTGGTGATAATGTATTAGAGTATGATAAATAGTAATTATGGGTAGAAAATAATGTCTCAGGATGTATATGATCTGTACATTTTGAATGATGTGAAGTTACAAATTCTTTTTGTTAATGAAAAATGTTAAAAAAAGACAGACAGAAACAAGTTCAATGGAATATAAGATGAACTGGTAATAAATTAGTATAAATATTTTAAACAAATGTATTTTGTATAATAAATACTTGGCATCAGCATTGCCAACAGTGGAATAGGATTACCCACTAAACGCCTGCTTTAAAATCACCAGAAACCACTATTCCCCCACACTCCTTCCCCCTCTTAAGCTTTCTTTAATTACAAAAATACTATATCAACTCGTAAATTAAGTACCGTATATCATTTTAGTTCAAAGATTAAAAGTATTCAAAATCTATTTCAAGGTGAATTCTCTTCACAGTCCCAACTTGTAATACTTCGTTTGCTAGCTCATATGGCAACATTGATTATTTCTCCTCAGACCTGACCAAATCGATAAAAGCAAATTTATCACTTCAGGTCTCCTTTAGTTTTAATAATACTCTGTTAAACATTCTCTCCAACTTTGAATTTGACCATAGCAATACTAAGTGCAGCAGTGAAGATGCTGCCAGTTCCTGAAATGGATTTATTTTACTTGCATCACAGTACTTCATCACTTTACACCAGAACTGAATAGAATTCATGTTTTGAGACCATTTCACAAAGGACATATTTTTCCAACTGGTGCACAAGTTACATGATTAAGGAGGGGAAATCAACACTGTAACAACTTTAAGTGAACTTGACACCCGAAGAAGTGACACTTTACTATAAAAGAAGAAGCGCTCCTCACTCCATTATTTTTAAAGGAATTCTCTACATTCCACCTCCACCTACAGTTCAGGTCTTCCGCGGCACCTGGCACTGTCAACACCAGTTCCATTATTGTACTCTCCATTTCACAATGCATAAACTTTATTTGGAAAACCATCAAAACATTCACTGACATAAGCATGAATAAATACAGATTTCCCATGTGATAAAATTTACCCACTGACAAAAAGTTAAAAAAACTAGATTTAGTGGGGAAACCACCATGTTGGTAATACTGCTCGGCATTGACAAGAAACAATAGATATGACATTTTTCCTTTTCCCTTGTCATTTTAGTGTTGGTATGATTTAGAATTCAGGTCCTCGGTTATCACTGTGCAGCATGAATTAGGCTCATGCATAGAAAGTAAAGCGTAGTTAAGGGTGGGTATTACCACTATACGCTTGTCTAAGATCTAGACTACAGAACAACAAAAGGACTTTGTGAATTGAGAATGACTTAATCTTCCATTACAAATTATTACATACCAAGCATGCTTTTGCAGAAATTACACTTTACTGTTGTTCTTTGCTTGGGTGAATATTTAATTATTTTTTAAAATATTTTTTTCATTCTAAATGCAATCAGTCATAATAGGAATTAAAACTTAAAATAATTGTGTATGTATGTACATATATATATATAGGATGAGTCTCTCCTCCATGGCAAAACAAAGAGAGGTGACTGGGAAAATGGTTAATAAGCTAAGAAGTATCGTCCAGTACAACACTACTGTCTGTTAAATACAGTTTATCAAATTTGGAGGAGAACGTGGGTCATGTTGTGTTGCCTGTAATGTGCCTAAGACATTCTTTCTTACTTGGTTCAGCATAGGCCATGTTTCACAAGGTTCACTCATTAACAGTCTACCTGTACATTGCAGTACAAAAAGTCTCATACCCACCCACTCTTCATACTCGCACTTACAAGGCTTATGTTATGAAAGTTCCTACAGACTGACTGTAGTCTAGTACCATCAAATGCAGGCCTGGATGTGCAATTGCTATCTTAGTAGTATATAGTTCTAGTAAAAAAACAGTAGTGAATTGCAGTTTACATCTTGGCTTTGTTATCTTTCTTATGATCTTCCAATTCACCTCTTCGCAATTTGCCTTAGAGGAGAGTTTCTTCCTTTCAAGATTGGTTCTTTATGAAGTAGTAGCAACATATGTATAAGAATACAAAATAATTTATTGTAGAACCACCATACCTCTACAGGCCTTCAATGTAATCCCCTGTAAAGTGTTGCACCCATTGCCAGATGTATGGAAAGCTCAGGATACAAATAGCAGTGGTACCTTCATTGATGTCAGCGACAGATCACACTACTGCTTGAAGTATGGTGTCTCATGGAGGGAAATACTTCCCTCAGAGTGGTTCTTTTAGTTTGGAGGTTCATGTCCGGTGAATAGAGTGGTTGCTCCAGGACTTCCCACCTCCACAGTGCCAATAATTCCCTCACATAAGCAGTATTGTAACAACAGGCATTGTCGTGCAGGACAATGGTCAGATGTGCTTGGAATGCCTTAATTGAGGTACAGCACCAGCATTTGCCTGGTGTGAAAATGGCAAACCATGGAAAATCATCTTCAGAGTTGTCAACAGTGGGGTTCAAACCCACTATCTCCCGAATACTGGATACTGGTCGAACTTAAGTAACTGCAGCTACCGAGCTCGGTGAAGATGATGTTCAATAACCCCACAGTAATATGCAACATTGACTGTTTGGTTTAGTGGAACTGTATGATGCAGTATGACACCCTGCACATCATCATGTCACTATCAGCATCATTTTTACTTTCCCTGGTTCCTGGCACAGCATTTTGGGTGAAGGTGACGATGGATGGCCATAACCCCATTTCCAAATGCATCCGTCCATTGTCCTGTATGACAATGCCTGATGTCACAATGCTGCTCTTATGGAATTGGTGGCATGGTGAAGGTGGGAGTTCCTGGAGCATCCACCCTATTCACCAAGCGTAAGTCCCCAAGGGAAATATTTCCATACACAAGATGCCATACTTTTTGCAGTAGAGCGCACTGTTGTGGACAACAATGTGGCACTGCAACTGATATCCTCCATGTCCCACACATCTGGTAATGGGTGCAAAATGTTGCAGAGGATTAAATATATGCATATGTTGCCACTACTTTTTTCCCAGCCCTTGTAGTGGTGCTGCATTATGATTCATAACAAGTAAAATTGTTTTACTATATTTTTAACATACCAAGAAATCACAGTTTCTCTTATTTACCTGTTAGTATAGGAACTGATGATCTTGGTATCAGAACTTGTAAAATGAAGAACTATGAGATAAATTAGCATAAGTAGCATCTTGCTTCTGTGTGCTTATATGAACAACAACAGGATCATATAGCCTCATGGTTGTAAATACCTTAAAACTGACTTGTAACCATATACAGGGAGTATCAAAACTCAACGGTATAATGAATGAAATGGATTCCTTGTATAATGAGAAGGAAACAAGGGTAAGACAATATGGGTCCCGAAATGCATAACTACAAATTTGTTTGAGCATCTTGACCAACATGCTCTCCTGACTTAAACCTCCTTTCACCTTTGGGGATACACAAAGTCTATCATGTATTTAACTGCTGTTGATAATGAACCAAAACTCCATGTGTGCACTTTGGCAGCCTATCAGACAATATGTACTAGACTGGACATTTTTGATCGTATTAGGCACTCAGTGCGAAGACGAGTGGAGGCTTGTATTCAGGCAGGATGAGGACACATTGAACATTTTATTTGATTGGTGGACAGTGTGTTCCAACTGATGCTACAGATGTATTCATTCTAACAGTGCAACCCTGTTAGGATGTTGGATTGCTCTAATGTTACTTAAAGGCTGGATAACTCTGTAATTATACACCACCAATCAAGTTGGGAATGCGGTTAGAGGCACTCAGCTATGAGCTTGCATTTGGGAGATAATGGGTTTGAATCCCACTGTCGGCAGCCCTGAAGATGGTTTACTGTGGTTACCCATTTTCACATCAAGCAAATGCTGGGGCTGTAACTTAACTAAGGCCACTCCTAGCCCCTTCCCTATCCCATTTTCACCATAAGACCTACCTGTGTCGGTACGACATAAAGCAAATTGAAAAAAAATAAAAATAATAACTATGCACCCTCATTTCTTTTTCTCTGTATGAGGAATCCATTCCCAAAATAGTGCCAGTAAGTTTTTTTACAATCTGTTTTATGTGCAGTGACACAGGTAGGTCTTACGGCAATGATAGGAAAGGGCTAGGAGTGGGAAGGAAGTGGCCATGGTCTTAATTACGGTAGAACCCCAGCACTTGCCTGTGTGAAAATTGGAAACCATGGCAAACCATAATCAGGGTGCCAACAGTGGAGTTCGAACCCACTATCTCCTGAATACAAACTCACAGCTGCACGCCCCTAACTGCTTGGTCAACTTACTCAGTCCATTGAGTTTTGACACATCCTGTATATTTTTGGGTTCGACTTCTAAAGGCAGCAGACTATTTCTTTTACAAATATTTGCTGCATAACGATTTGGACATTCCTAAAAAATAAGCTATTCTTCATCACTTCACACAGAGAAAATTGCAATAATGAGATCAAATAATACCAGATACTCGTATTGTACAGGATGTATGCAAACATTTGTAACAAATGTTGGTGGGTGATTTCTGGCCTCAAAACAAGAAAAAATATCCCCATGAACATATGTCCTACAATATGTTGTTACTGAGTCACATACAATGGAATTAAAGGGCCTACATTGGCCACATCATAAGATGTTTACCATGAGCAACCTCAACATGGACTGAAAAAGCTGCTCAAAGACACCTGGTTCCTGTCAAACAACTACACAGGCATGATTGATATGCTGTTCCAGGTCATTGATGTTGTTAACTGGAGTAGTGTATACCACACTTTTCATGTGTCCCCAGAGATAAAAGTCCAGTGGATTAAGGTCAGGAGACTAAGCAAGCCAGTACACCAGATCTTGACACCCAATTCGCCATTGTAGGAAGGTGGTGTCCAAAACCCGGCGTATATGAAACTGAAGTGTCCCACCATGCATGAACCACACAGCACAGTGAACTGTTAGGGGCACATGTTCCAACAGTACAGGCAACATGTCTCTGAAGGAGCTCAGATATGCTAATCCATTCAGTTGTCAGGTTAGCACATGTGGACCGATCAGTTGATCAAAGACCACAACACACATAGTGTTCAAAGCACTGTTGATGATTAGTGACAACCGTACTATATGGATTTTCAATTGCCCAGTTGTGTGTTATGCAAGTTTATCATACCATCTCTTCCAAATGTGGTCTCATCAGTGAAGAAAGGAATAACGGACGACAAGAAACGTCAGTATGGTAGTGTCCATGTGCAATGGCTGTACCTCAATACGAACACATTGTAGGATGTATGTTCGTAGGGACATGCGACCCCCTCTCAGATGAATGTACCACTTATATTTCTATTACTAATGTCTAAATTAAAACTTTCATTCTTGTTCAAGTCTTCCTCGTGAACGGTCAAGATTTTATTCTGAAGATGTAGAGCCCAAAAGCCTATACCATGTCTATAAGTATGGGCCATGAAAGCATCAATGGTGACATTTTTCTTGTTTTGATACAGGAATTGCTCACTCCAACATTTGTCAAGATTGTTTAGATACACCCTATAAAAATCAATATGGACAGAATTAATCCTTTCATGTGATCTCCATGAATATATTCGTGTACCGTACCTTGTTCATTATCTTCCATGGACATTTTTAAAAAATAAATTGTACAGTAGATATTAATGATTTCCAGAATATTGCATTACTCAAATTTATGTGGAGCTGCTATGCTAAACAAAGTGTGAACAGTTCACTATGTCTTCTGGTATGGGCTAGAATAAATGTGTTACTTTCATTGACCTGTCTCAGTCTCATCCTTGGTTTTGACACCATTCTATATGCAACCAGTCCCTGTAATGAATGGTGTGAAAGTGTTGCTCATTTGGGGTCACTTGGTGTGTGCATTTAAGTGAGCTTGGTAGACTGATATGTAATAGCACATTCTGGCTTTGTAAGGAAAGCAATGGAAAGCTAGCACACTTCCCTCGTATATCTCTTCAGTGATCATCATCATCGTTGACTATTCCCAGTTGCCCGGGTGTGGTATGGTATACGAGCCCCCTCCATCTTTGTCTATCCATGAACCACTGTTCTCTCATAATCTTCTCCCAATCTTGTCCTCTCTCCTCAACATCTTTCTTTCTTCACCAGATCTGTCCATTTTCCTCTGGGTCTGCCCACTTGTCTTTTTCCTTTTATTTCTCTTTCATATTCTCTTCTTACAGTCCTGCTTGCACTCATCCTTCTTACATGGCCAAACAACTTCAGTCTTGCTTTCGGGATCCTTTGTAGTAGGGAGTCGCCTATTCCCACCTCCTTTTGGACTTTTTTGTTCCTGAACTTATCATTCCATGTCATCTGTATCATGGTGCGTAGGAACTTCATTTCTGCAGCTTGCAGTTTTGAGGTGTCTTGTCCAATGAACGTGGTAGTTTCCAAGCTATACGTGAGGATGGGTCTATAATATGATTTATATAATGTCATTTTAGCTTTCAATGGTACTTGTTTATCCCACAGCAGTTGTCTTACTTGGTGATAAAATTGAGTTTCCTTGCTAATTTGACTGTCCACCTCATATTTTGCACGGTTGTCTTTTGATACTAAACTACCCAAGTACTTAAACGTTGAAACACTTTCCAGTTTGATGTCATTTATTCTAATTTGTGGTTTGTCATCTCCCCTCTGTAACTTCATCACTACCATCTTAACCTTGTTAATATTTGAATCATATCTCTTAAACTGTTGACTCCATTTCTGCAGCTTTTCCTCCATATAATTTTTGGTTTCACCCCAGATCACCATGTCGTCTGCAAAGATGAAACCTTGCAAGTCCTGCTGCCCATTCTTTTTCAGTGCCTTTATTATGGCATCCATCACAGTGATAAATAGGAGTGATACTTAGATTATTTATGACAGCTAACGTTGGAGCTGTTAAGGATCCAACAAGCCTTTGGGAAATGGACTCAACATACAGTACCTGTACCTAACATTGTATCTTATTGAGGGCTGAAATTTCCTTTTCTTTTAGTTACTGGTACCTCATAATATTTTCATTTTCAGTATATAATTCCCAAAACATACAGATTTCAAGGCTAGTCAGACTAGAATAACTATATGACTACCTACTCCAAGAGCATTCGAGATTACAGTAATCTCATCATTACAGCAAATAAACAGGAAGTAGAACAGAAAAAGTAAGTAAAACTCATCAAATATTTGCACCACAGTTGAACTGCAGATTCCTGTTGCTTTTTTTCATTCTTTTTCATAAAATACAAAATATTACAAATATCATCAATTTTGATATCTGTATTATTTTGCAGGTATAATATAATTTTTTCTGCATTTACCCATGTTGGAATGTTCTCTAGTTTCATCCATTGAAATGGTTGAAATCGTTCATACTGAGACAGCCGCTTTTTTGGGTAGCCTACTCTATCGCTGAAGCATAAACAGTTACGATTTCCTTCTCAAATCTATCACACTCTGCACTGTAACCTTCCTTCCATTTATTTTCAAGTATCTCTTTCACCTTAAGAGACTTAAATTTATGACTATGTCTTTCCTGTAGTTTTTCTGCTGTAGATTCTATATAGAGACAGTTTCAGCAACACAATTTGATTTCTTCCCTAATTCAATAATGTTGGCATTAAATATAGACATCCGAGATTGCACAAATAATAACCTCACTTCACTCGTCTCATCTTCAAAAAATCTCTTGATAATAATGGGGATAGAGTTCTGAGAACAGAAGTAAGACTTCAATGAAGGCAACATGTGAATCAGCCTTTCAACAGGTAGAAACAATGAAAGACACTTAGTTTGTGAATGATACAAGAGCTTCTTGTATGTACAGTAATGTCTACAAATTCTCAAAGCTGTTTTAACTCCTCAGTACAAAATTTTTATATAGTAAAGTAATTAAAAATTTTCAGTATAATATAATCTACATCAGTAAGCAGACCTACATCAAGGGCATGTTGAACAGAATTATGGAGCATATGGGCAGGACAACCCATTCCTACTAACTTTGCATTTGGGCCCCTTTTTGGGTTACTAAAACTGTTACTTCCTGAATCTCTTTTAATTCCGCCAAAATTTGTGTTGGCATTGTCTCCTGCAAAAGCTGCCACTTTCTTTTTTAACCCAAGTTTCTATAGTGTCTTTTACATAATTACCTATTGTCTCAGATTTTTCATTTGGGTTACAGTAAAAGTTACAGTAAAAAAAACACTGCAAACAATAATATAGGCCCATAAAAAAGTATATTTGTACAATGTGATATTTTAAATTTATTTTTGAGGAATGTTTCAGAAAAAAACATTTGAGTAAAATGAAAGAGTAAAAGAGTAAAATGAAAACTATCTCGTTTGATATATTGTTTAATGTGGTATATTATACAGTAATAAATGTTACTTCAAAATTACTACTTAGCCACAGTATTGTCATAATAGTACAAAAGATCCCCTTCCTGGTAATTTCAAGGGAAGTCTCAGCTTGATAATCCTAATTAAATACACTACTGAAGTTGCTGAAGTTGTAAAAAATTATCATTCTTCCTATTTAGTGACTTAAAAATGTTTAAATAGTGCACAGCACATCTTTCTTTGCAACTTCATCTTCTTACATTAAAAACAAACCTTTCCCTGCTTACCTACTTCCAAACTTACATGATATTGGATATCACCAACCACTGATTTTCATCATGATTCAAAAAATTGCTTCTATTATACCTTTACAGTACGTAAAGAACATTTTCATGAATTAAGAAAATGGACTTAATGTTGCTAAACATGTACTTTCCATAATTTTAGTTCTTTGGCATAAGTTTTTGTGAACAATAAGTTAAATGAAACCCATTTTTTAGAAGAAAAACATATAGGCCTATTTTAATGATACTTTAGGTCCATAAGGAGCAACCAACCTGTGGCATACTGTGTGCTACTTTTGATACAGTGATTCTTGAACTCATCACTCCTTCCACATCCTCAGTTATTTGGAAGGATACAAGAATATATTTATTTTCTATAATCTCCTCTACATCACACCAACACAGATAGGTTTTATGGCAATGATGGGATAGGGAAGAACTAGGAGTGGGAAGGAAGCAACTGTGGCCTTAATTAAGGTACAGCCCCAGCATTTGCCTGGTGCAAAATGGGGAACCACAGAAAACAAACTTCAGGGCTGCCGACAGTGGGGTTCGAACTCACTATCTCTCGAATGCAAGCTCACAGCTATGTGACCCAAACTGCACAGCCACTTGCTTGGCAATAATATTTTTCTTTTTCAAAAATAGAGAATATTAATTTAATGATAACAAACCAATACCATTATAACTCAACACTAGACTTATTCAAGAATAAATATATGAAATATGAAGTACTGTAGATGAAGGGAGAGGATGTGAAACAAATAAATTCCTTGCGAAGGAAAAGAACCTTACACAAGAGATAAATTTTTAAAAAGTTTAGTCCTTAGTGAGGCTTTTGGATTTCTTTTTTAATCACCTGTCCTTCACTGTTTGGGGATTCATGGATGAAGTAGCAAAAAGTAGCAGATTTTTTAGATGCTTATCAGTAAGTGTTAACTGTTATTTATTTTTTACAAAGTTCATAACAAAGAAGTTTGTTCACATATGTATATCAATTTGTACCTGCACAGGGTTACTATTTTCTGACCCTAAGCTGGCAGATTCGATTCTGGCTGAGTCTGGTAGTGCTAAAATACACCAGCCTCATGTTGGCAGTTTTCCTGGCATGTAAAACAACTCCTAGGGGACAAACTTCCTGTACCTTAGCATCCCCAAAAACCATAAAAATAGTTAGTGGGCCATAAAACCAATAATATTATTATCCAATTGCAAACAAGGAAAGAAGGCAACTGAGCAAAGATCCAAACATATACAAGCATAGCGCTGTCTAGGTATACAATAAATAACCTCATTCATCAACAGTACTTTTTATTCCTTCTGGTGGCTAATGTTGATTCAAGATTGTTGATATATTGTATCATACAATCTTAACTTTAATTACAAAACAATTAGTGGTCTACACCTTAAAAATGATTTAAAGCTCCATTTATTTATGATCTGTTTTTACTTAACTACAATCCTTGTAAACTCTGAAGCAATGAATTAAAACTACAGCTTCTGTTGTTGAGCCAATTAAGTGATTCAACAAATTATTCAAATTAAATGTAGCGATTTTGTACTTGCCACTTAGCAATCTCCGAACTTTACATGATTGTTCCAAACAAGCATCTCCATTTTGGAATATTGTAACACAAAACTAAAAATGACCCATGAAAAATACATTTGTAAACAGCTTCAATATACAAAAGTCATCATAATCATCAACAATGTCAATGTTATCTTCGTTCTCTTGTTTTCATTTTCCATGTTCATGATGATGATGATCATCATCATCAATACCATTGTCACAAAAATTGTTAAAACTGTTATATTGATTAGAGGCTGATGACATTAATATTTGGTCCCTTAAAACAATTATCACAACATTAGGCTGCTCGTCCACTGGAAGCGACAAGGGGCGACTGTCAGTTGACGTCTGCACTCCGTACAGGTCTGTATGAATTTCTGTAGTAGGCGCTGTCAAGTTATTAACCCTAGAACACTAACCCTTTGTCAATTTTACGACGGTAGGTAGCAGAACAGTATAGTTTATTGCCTTGCGCGCATGCGTGCGTGCCACTATTTTGTGTAGCTGATTTTTTCGAGCAGTTATTGACTGTGGCATGAGCGATTGTTGATATCTTTGCTCATTCTTGTAATTATTGGGTGGGTGTCATCATATTGACGAACGGTTAGTGATAGTGTGAACTTATAAGTATAAAGTTTCTTCATGCCTTTTTTACATTTATACTTATTTTATTTATTTTCTTGGTAGTTTTGGTTTCTTTGCGATGTAAATAACCCACATTCATAATTTTAAGGTTTATTTGAATATGTTGTGTTATAAAATTCATTTCTTATAAAACGTGTGCATTTAATATTTTTTGTGCGTCAAGTTTTCTATATTTAATAAATAATCACATCAAATTATTTAATATCTATGTATTTTGATTCATGTTATGTTTACAACACTATAGGAACTCTAAATAACCAAAATATAGCCAAATATAAGCTGCTATGTAGAAAATATAACAATTATAAATTGGAGTAGTCAAATTTATGAAGGGTTAGTAATAATGTGTGGCGAAATAGGGTTAGTGTTCTAGGGTTAAAAAAGTTGAACAACAAGCTGTGGCATTATTACATCACCACTCACAATCAGAAACCAGCAGTGAATCCACCAGATTTGCTTCACTAGGCAAAAACAGAGGTGTTCCTATTGCTTATGGGATCACACACAAATTTGTGGCATACTTCTGTGAGCGGAGCAGAAACTTGGACAATGACAAAGAAGGATGAGAGTCGAATACAGGCAGCCGAAATGAAATTCTTAAGGAGTATGATACAGAAGAGTAGACGAGACAAAATAAGGAATGAGAAAATCTGGGAAGATATTGGAGTGGAAAAAATGAATGATAGAATAGAGAAGAGCCGACTAAGATGGTTTGGGCACATAAAACGAATGAGCGACGAAAGAATGCCAAAAAGGGTGATGGAAATGCAAATCCAAGGAAGGAGAGGCCGTGGACGACCACGATTGAGATGGAAGGATACCATCCAATGCAGCATTATAGAAAGAAACCTGGACTGGGACACAGTGTTGGAGGAGGAGTGGTGGAAAGACCGAAGAAAGTGGAGAGGAACCATATTTGCCCCTACCCGGCTACAGCTGGATAAAGGGAAATGATGAATGCCTGTATTCAACTCTAATCCTTCTTTGTCATTGTCCAAATTTCTGCTCCGTAAGTTGTTATGGGTACATAATACATCTTGTACATAGTTTCCTTTTATTCCATTGGCACAGCTTTGTCTCATAACATGTTTCTTACACTATGATAGAAACAGCTTCCAGCTTGAATCCTCTTACTAATTTCAGTATCAGTCGAGCATTCTCCATTAATTCACTCCCCAGGTATTTGAATGTCTCCACTACTTCCAGGGGCTTGTCTGCAAGTCTAATCTGACCTCACCCTTCTTTCTCCCCTCTAGTCATAACAAGAGTTTTACTCTTTTCTACACTTATTTTCAATCCACATTCATCGATCTTCCCATTCACCACATCCAACTGTTCTTGAACATTCATGTTGTTTCTCCCCAAATCACAATATCATCTGCAAATAACAACATGTTTATTTCTCTTCATCCATATGCTGCTTTTGCTGTTTTCATGATGTCATCCATTACTAAGTAAACAGGATTGGTGATAGAACACTTCCTTCTCTCAGCCCACTAGTGCTTTCAAACCAACTTGTCCTGCCAACTTGAGTTTGCATGCAACTACAACATTCCTTGTACATTGCCATGATCATTTTTATTACTCCCTGTCCAATTCCTTTTTGCACGAGACTGTCCCAAACTTTAGTCCTGGGGACACTGTCATGTGCCTTTTCAATGTCAATGAATGTATCACCATATCATTCCCATATTACCATTGTTTTTTCATTAGTCAATATTTATATATTTACTATATATTATAAATAAATGATATTAATAAAGTTATTTGTTTTATGCCCTGGTAACTTTTTTATGGTTTTTGGAGATGCCAAGGTATGGAAATTTTGTCCCGCATGAGTTCTTTTACATACCAGTAAATCTACCGACACGAGACTGACGTATTTCAGTAACTTCAAATAGCATAGGACTGAGCCAGGACCGAACCTGACAAGTTGGGCTCTACCGTCTGAGCTACTCACCCCAGCATATTGTATAAATAAATAAATAAATAAATAAATAAATAAATAAATAAATAAATAAATAAATAAATAAATAAATAAATAAGAGTACTTACCATTATCAACACCCACTTCCTCTGCAACTTTCGACCATAGTTTGCGTTGTATAACTCGAGAATGATAGCATTTATCTTTCATATTCCATATGGGTGTACTTTCACAAAGTGCAATTATCAACTTTTCACTATCTACATCCATAACAAATGTTGATTGATACTGTAGAATAATAAAAATGACTACGACAGACAACCAAATGCTTGCAGGAACTGTGGAGTACAGGCGACTACAAGCAGCAAATCCCATTTGAGGGGATCTGACGCTTGTCGCCTGTTGTCGCGCAAAGTAGGCTGCTCAAGGTCGCTTGCAGTGGACACGGTTGTGTTACAATCTTCACTTTGGAAGTCGCGCTAGTGCGCACGTAGTCACCTGATCTCGTAATCGCTTCCAGTGGATGAGCAGCCTTATACTGATTAGTTCTACAAGTTTTTATTTTCATAAACTGAGTGTGCAACAATTATGTGCAGGCACCGCTAGCCATGGCAGGACAATGTAAACAAAACAAGAGTTAAGCTGGTCTTTCCCAATGCACGAGCTTGAAAGGTGAGGTCCGGTGAGGTGTCTTGTCTTGATGCTTCAAGCACAGTGGCAAGCAGTTTATTTAGAGGTTAAGTTTTGGAGATTGGTTTATCATTAAAGCACAACATGTACAATATTGTTTAAATAATGCAGAATAAATTACAAATCTATGCCCTTTAATATTTTTTAGGTTTAAATGATTTTCATAGTTTGAGTTGTATGAAAGTAAAACTTACTAGGAACTTCAACTGTTCAAAGGAAATTAAATTAAATATGTTCATAACATCTTTACAATAAATATGCAGTTTAATCTTATTTAAGAAATATTACAATTTAAATATTTTCACTCCAAAAGAAGTGAATTTTAAATGTTGCCTTTAGTGTGTAAAAGATTTTCTAATAATATAGAGTAATAAAATAACAAATTACATTATTTAAACAAGACTAAAGGAAGATAAAACTTGTCACCATTGCATGAAGAAGAGCAACTCAACCCCTGCAGCAGAGAGATGACCCTCCATTTGCTTTCATTGACCTATCATCACTGACGATGCCTGTGTGTATTCAATTTAAATTTAAGTAATTTTGTAGTGTATAACATTTCTATTTCATTTCTCAAAATATATCTTGGTATAATGAAAATGCATTTCAAATAATGATTGTATTTTATATTGTTCTATCTGATTGTCAGCTTTACCATTCAAGTATTTTTCACTGCTGGACAAATGTAATGGTTTTGTGAAAATTGAAATACTACAATGAAATTTCAGCATCTTATATAAATGCAATAAGGTATTTTATGTTTTAAAATTTAAACCCACTATTGTCTTTATAGAAAAATAAACTCAATTTTAATTGGAGTGCATAATGAATATGTTTAGAGTAAAATAATACCTCTCTTCCTTCCCATTTGACACCCACTAAGCTCCATTTATTACGATACGGTATATGAGATTAGGCTGAGAATATGTCATTTTAAAGCTTTTCAGATGTTTCACGGCCCATACTTATAGACATGATATACACTTTTTGGGCATATGCTGTGTCAAGAAAATAAGGTAGAATTCTTTATGATTTGCAGAGAACTTTACTCTGTGTCTTCAGAAGAAAATCTCGACTCTTCATGAGGAAGACTTCTCCAAGAAGTCCACATTAACGCCGAGCCACAAAAAGGATGGATAAACTGAATTTTATGAAAATCGGTCTGTAAAGTCAGGAAATAACGAACTACAGTCTATGCTATAAATAATTTTATCCACTCAGTTACACCCTAGGAGCCTGAGCTCCAAAATTTACAATATTCCACCAACTCAAAAGACAAGTTTCTAATCCCAATGTTTCATTAGATTACTTTGGAAACCATTCTTACTGTATTTTCTGCTCGACAGTCTGATTCACAATTGTCTATAATTAATGACACTTTAAACAGGGGCAATAAGTGCCCATTCTAATTGGCCTTAGTGGTCAAAAGAAAATGTTTAAGAAATCGGCCATAAACAAATGCTAGGAGTCGAAACCCTTGCACTCCTGTTGAAATACACTTGAAAAGACTTAAAACCCTACAGGGGCTTATGGCCCGAAGTTACAGAGGCTATACTACAGAGGGTGACTAGATGGTGACAAATATTAAGTTCCAAAAATAGAGTTAAAATTTAAAGTTTTAGAAAATTGTAGTCACCTCAATACCAAGTTGAATGGGAATTAAAAGAGGGTGAACATTCTCTATTCCTTAAATTACATTTATATGGTGATGTTAAACTTGAGAAATTTACATTAAGGAAGAATTCTGAAACCCTCCCCTCAAGTTAGCTTTCTGGAGCTATCACATATTTAAAAGATGTCTGCCATTACCTTGAGCTGGTGGTCCTTCTGACAGTGGGCAAGGCTTTCCCCTGCTTCTGTTATCAAATCAAAATCTCTTTATTTGCAAATGAGGTGTCTACCTCGGTGGCAAATGGTACACTTAATACATTATTGTCAAGCACTAAATTTTAAATTAACAGGAGACGAAGAAAATTTTCCTAGAATACAATATTATACAATTTACGCTAATAATTTTTTCTATTAAACACACACATCATCCTTAATAAATTTATATTGTTTACAAAATTCTACTTATAATATCTTACAAACATAGTCAACTCATATACAGTACGGTATGTGAAATTACTTCTAATAATACTATACAACTGGTATAAGATTAAAATTAACACTGAATTTATTCACATATTTATATTTTACCCATTTTGGAACCTAAGTAGCATAACGACCTGCTGCGTCTTAACCAGAGCCCCTTTTGCCACCACTTTTCAGAGTTCCTGAAGGGCCTTCACAGCTACCGTAGCGGTCCCAGGGCCCTCGAAGTCCCCACTGTACTTCACCCCTACAGGCAGTCCCCTACTTGGGCTGTCCAAACTCCTTAGACCAGGGGATGGAATTAATTTAATCACACACATTTATTATTTACAATATCCTGCACTGGTCGAATGCCCTCTAACATTTAATTTATTATCTCTGTTGTTGTTTATTCTCTTCTTGAATATCTGTACAGATTTTGGAAAAGGATCAAACACTACCCCTGGTAAACTGTTCCACTCCTTCACACCCTTCCCAATGAAAGAAAATTTACCCCAATCGCTTCTGCTAAAATTCCTTCTAATTTTGTACTTGTGGTCAGTTCTACCAATATAATTATTTTCCAACCGAAGCCTCTCACGGATATCTCCCCATGCTTCTTCTCCTGTATAGGCTCTATATAATCCTATAAGTCTAGTTTTCTCCCTTCTCTTACTTAAAGTTTCCCACCCAAGTTCCTTTAACATTTCTGATACACTACTCTTTCTCCTGAAATCCCCTGTTACAAACCTTGCTGCTTTCCTCTGCACACCATCTAGTTCTTTTATTAGGTATTCTTGGTGAGGATCCCAAACACTGTTTGCATAACGTATGCACTCTAGACTGAAGCGAAGAAGAAGACCACATGGCCCAAAAGCTCCCAGCTTTTATAGCCGAGTAGAAAGTTCCAGAACTCTCTAGGCAGATGGCCTGTACACACCCTCAATTTTGATTGATTATAAAATTATATACCAAAATTTCTGATTGGCTAAAAATTTCAGGAAGAAGGAAGTAACAGGAGTGTTAGCAACTTTAGCACACAAAAAACAATCTACAAACACTTAAGTTTTAGAAACTTATAAAACAAGAAATTCCTTTGAAAATTAACTGTCCGTCCTCCCACTCGAGGTGGCACATAAGTCGACAGTAGAAATATCTGAAGATTAAAGTTCAAAAGTTCTTCCAAAACACAGTTCTGGGTTTACATCACAGATGGCCTTCTAAAAGGCGCTCATTTCAAACGCATGGAGAAAGTGTACCTCAGGTACAACAACAACAACAATGATGATGATGATGATGATGATGATGATGATAATAATAATAATAATAATAATAATAATAATAATAATAATAATAATAATAATAATAATAATAATAATAATAATAATAATTTGGAGCATGGATCATGTGAGCTGAACAGGACTCAGATTACAGAGTATAACAGGACAAGAAAATTATTCACTGACAAAGGAAATATACAGCATTGTGCAAGATGTCTTGAATAAATACATTTTTGTGATTAACTGAAGCTTTGGGACATGTACATTTACTGAAAGAAAATACAATTTATGTGAATTGTACACATTAACATACCTTTCAATATTTGTATGGAATTTATGACTATGACAACAAAGTAAACACATTAACTGAAACATGGTATACTCCTCCTTCACAGGACCTTTGGGCTCATTTAGATAGTATTGTATCAATGTTTGGTACTATTGTTTGCGTACTGGCATGTTGCAAAGCACATTTCAAGTTTTCATGGGTGAGCTTACTTATGTGTCTATATTTACAAATCTTCATTAGTGAAACAATCTGTTCACATAAATAAGTTGATCCGAATATACTTAAAATATGTGCATTAAATTTGTGCAATCTAGGAAATCTCTCCTGTGGAAAACAAACATGAAATTCAGTAAAACTGTTTGTGTTTGCAAACTTAGGCCTATCTTTTATTTGAGTATTGCACTTTAAGTCAATCAGCTCTAGCTGCAGTTCTGGTCTAACAGTATGCACATCCACTAAGAAGGTCATAGCGAACACCTGCAGATCCTTTTCTAATGCCTGAATATCATGAAACCTACTCTCAAAATTTGTCATATAGTGACATTAAAACCTCTTTATATTCTTCTAATGTTTGACTGGAATAGTTTGCAGCTAGATACAACTCTGCAGTCAAAGTGGGAAAACAGGCTGTGTTTTTATTCAAGAACTGACTTTCCCACAGTACCAGTAGTACTTTTCACTTCAAATCTTTAACACTGTCAAAGAGGAGAGTAATGGTAAGATCTCTACCTTGTAGGGAGAAATTAAGATCATTAAGGTGGCCGGTGAGATCTACTAGAAATGCTTAATGTCGTTGTCATTTTTTTACTACTAAGATGTTTTCATTCCTCCCCTGAAGAGGGAGGCAGGCCTCTTAAACGGTGATGCCATCTCTCAGGCCAGGAGATTTGTTATGGTGAAGGAGATGATCAGAGAAGGTTGGGTGGTTGGTAACGGTGGCCTATACTAGGAACTGTCCCGGCGTTCACTTTAGTGCAGGAGAATGGAAAACTACAGAAAACCATTCTCAGGACAGCCGATGGTTGGGGCCAGCCATGAGGTCCAGCCTTGTCCCGTCTCCCGAATGCAGAGGCGTAGAGCCCTGGTAGAGCCATGGCCACCCCTCCTCTGCTCGGTTGGCTGGTCAGAGTGCAGAGCTGCTAGACCATGGACCAGCCGTGGCCACTTATGGGCCGAGACCCACTCTGCATCTACCAACCAAGCCATTTTCCATTGTTCAGTTCTCCTAGTTGTTCACTGTGCATTTCCATGAAGAGAGCTACTTCTTTCCTCAAAGCATAGATACAATGTAAAACTTTTCTTCTACTTAACCACTGCACATTTGCATAATACAAAATATCACCATACTCACTTTCAATGTCACAAAGAAACTCTTGAAATTCTCTATGGTTCAGTCCCCTTGATCTGATAAAGTTAGTCATTTTAGTAACAACATCCATGACAGTTCCAAGCTGGATATGCTCTGAACATAGATTTTCTTGGTGTATAATACAGTACACAGGCAGAAGATCATGCTGAATGTTCATTTCCTTTAATTTGTTTTGGAGATGTCCTACCATTCCTGTATTCTTCTCACACATTGCAACTGCCCCATTTGTAGCTATGGATACTAGATTTTCCCATGGAAGGCTGAAACTTTCCACTGTCACTTCGAGACTTGCAAATATATCAAAACCAGTTGTGGTATGTTTCATTGGTAGTATATCTAAAAGTTCCTCCCTTGCTACAAGGTCCCTGTTTACACCTCTGATAAAAATAGCAAGTTGGGAGGTGTCATTAATATTTGCCAGTGAATATGCTATGAAATTCTTTGTGATGCTACATAATTGCCTATGAACGTCATTAGCTAGGGCCTTTATTCATCGCATAATTGTAGAAGAGGATAAGGTAATAAGTTTTAAATCATCGAATTATTCTGGACACACTCCCTCAGCTGCCAGAAGTATATGCTCTTTCACAGATGCACCCTCATTGAAGGGTCTCAAAGTACACCCTATCCGTAAAGCAATCTTGTAGATGGCCCAAATAGCAGGTTCACTGGAATGCATATCCTCCTGTTAAAAATAATGAATTACAACATACTGCTACATAAATAAACCATCTCTGAGGAATTATCAAATTTTATAATACAACCGATGAGAGAAACTCACTGTATATGAAAGAGTTGACGAGGGAAATATGAAATTTACGTACCTCCTCAAATTTGTTGTTTCTAAGTTCTTCTAGCAATGCTATCCTTTCCCAACCTTCATATTTATCATATTTGTTAGCATGACACAAGGAATAATGACACTGCAGATTAAATTTTTTAATGTGATTCAAATTTTCTTACATATTAAACATTTAGCTGTGTTATTCTATTGAACTATTAAATACTCTTCTTCCCAGGAAGGTTTGAAACTTGCTGGCATCAGAGGCCTATGCTGTGTTGAACTCTCTTCCAGAGTAAATGCAACATCTACTGACTGGGCTTGAACGCCATGTGGTGTGAGAATAAAGGCAGAAACGCACTACTCTCACCTCACATGAGTTCACGAGTATCGTGTCGCAATCTAACCTGTTCAGAAAGATGAGCTATACCTTTGCACCACTGGCCTTCAGTACATACTGTGTCATGCGCTTCCCCTACTTGCTCGCTAAGCTGCTCTCATTCCTCGAGAGCGGGGAGTAAACTGCCTCTGAAGGCATTTCGCTCATGATTGACGATGCCTGGTGTAAGGAATGATCTTCATTGGGGCAATCACATTAACGAGGTTGTAAAGAAAAGTTACAGTTCTCACATGGTTATGAGGGTATTTGGGGGTTTTAGTAAAGGAGAGGATGTGCAAATATTGGCTTAGGCCCCAATTAGGGTATGATTCTGTTGTGTATTAAGAGAGTTCTTTTGCACACACAAAACAAAATTTTATTAAAGGAGAATTGCAATGATACAGTATTGCAAAATATGTGCCACTGGCACATTAAACTCAAAGTTTAGTTTTTGTTGAAGAAAAGGTCCTTTCATAAAACAGATTTTGTCACATAAACAGATTACTACAACACTTGAGATATATACTATATTTACACTTTGCCAGTACACAAACTAAGTGAAGACTCGCTGAGGGAGAAATATTGCATAGCAACTGACTTGCAAAGTCAGAGTGCTCATTCAAGAGCTGAAGATAGCTGACTATAAATGGGGTTAAAAGTCAGGTTGTGAGTTTCACAAAAAGGAAAAGTCATCTCAGTTTTAATTACTGCGTTGATGGGGTGAAAGTTCCTTTTAGGGATAATTGTAAGTGCCTAGGTGTTAATATAAGGAAAGATCGTCATTGGGGTACTGGAAATCACATAAATGGGATTGTAAATAAAGGGTACAGATCTCTGCACATAGTTATAAGGGTGTCTAGGGGTTGTAGTAAGGATGTAAAGGAGAGGGCATATAATTCTCTGGTAAGACCCTAATTAGAGTATGGTTGCAGTGTATGCGACCCTCACCAGAATTACTTGATTCAAGAACTGGAAAAAATCCAAAGAAAAGCAGCTCGATTTGTTCTCGGTGATTTCCAACAAAAGAGTAGTATTACAAAAATGTTGCAAAGTTTGGGCTGGGAAGAATTGGGAGAAAGAGGACGCGCTGTTCGATTAAGTGGTATGTAATACCAATATAAATGGTCCGCTATTGGACATTATAAATCCTTCAGCCAACTCATTCCTGGTTGCCAGCGTTTCGCCCTCGTGTGCTAGGTCGGGCTCATCAGTTAGTACCTAGCACACCTACCAAGACGCTGGCTAGTGCATACCGTGGAGGCCACTGCGTAAGCTACTTGGAGCCACCAGCAGTGTCAATGCACTATGAGAGACTTTGTCTCTCCACCAAAAATTGATGCCTGCTTGGCTATCAGATGACATAGATGATGATTCCCATAGGGAATCTGAAATATTAGTCCCGAATGAGTAAATTTATAATACCAAGATATATATAGTCCACTATTGGACATCGTAAATCCTCCAGCCAACTCATTCCTGGTTGCCAGCGTATCACCCTCGTGTGCTAGGTTGGGCTCATCAGCTGGTACCTAGCACACCTACCAAGACGCTGGCTAGTGCATACTGTGGAGGCCACTACGTAGGCTACTTGGAGTCACCGGCAGTGCCAATGCACTATGAGAGACTTTGTCTCTCCACCAAAAATTGATGCCTGCTTGGCTATCAGATGACATAGATGATGATTCCTATAGGGAATCTGATATATTTGTCCCGAATGATACAGAATGGCACCATGCCTGGCTTAACTCGTGCGCGTTGAAACTGTGCGGGGTCATAGGGCCTACGTCTAGCGGTATATCATTGCTTTACGCCATGTGTGCATGCTCTTTGAATGGTTGTGTTGCAATGCATGCCGGGAGTTGAACAACATAACGAGGGGGTGAGAGGCCAAGGGGTACAAGTGACAGAAAGTTACTTTTGAGAAAATCGAGGTTAAAGTTTAAATTGGAAATTTACTTCTAGGACATACATATGGAAATATTGTTTATATATCATGTTAAAATAGCGTTTCATGTGTTCGTGCCTATTGTTACTGTAGCATCAGTCGACAGTTATCATTGATACCATGATAAAAAGTATCACTTGTACCCCTTGACTTCCAAGTGAGAACTGAGAAGGTAGGAGGTGAATGAAATTTTATATGACTTTGCAAATCTGCTTGTATAGTATGAAAAAAAATTAAATATAGAACAATTGTCTCTTAAAATTTAAGAAATGAACTGTATATTTCTGAAAATTATCTCTTCAGATTAATGAAATTAATAATAAAAATAAAGAAAATATGATAAACTCTAAATTTCTTCATGCATTTTTTAAAATCTGAAACACTGTCAAAGATATTGTCAATTGCATTGTCTGAGTAACTGCTCTTTCGGAAAATGTGTTCTCCACCTCGTGCTGCATATATTGGTTCCGAGACCTGTAACTGGTTCGTTTCTGTTCTGTTTTTCCTCCACAAGCTTTGAACGTCTCTATGCTCTTGTGGACTGTCTTAATCACTCAGTTGTCTGTAGAATTTGTGATGTACAGGAAGAACAAATGGTAGAAGTTTGAGTAAATCTTGGTACTTATTTACATTAATTTTTGGCAACGTTCACCTGCGAGTAAGCGATGGCAATATTTGAACATCTCTTCCAACTACTTTAGCTTTCATCTTGTACCTCTGTTTAGAGTTCCATATCTTCGTTTAATGTTACATTTATAGAACAATGTCCTTGGCTCATCCTTTGTTTTGTCCTTCCTTATAGTCATTAAGTGCGGTCGGAAGCGTGATGGTAGGTGACAGACTGTTAATAGATTTCAACAGGCAAGATATGATCTCTTGACATCCCCGAGAAGCGTCGCCTTTAGCATCATTTTCAACCAGTTTTGTACATCCACCCATTTTCTCGAGCGCTCTCTCCGTAAATGGAACTCCTATTTGACAAGCGTGTTAAATTTTTTTGTCAGGCAAACCATGGTCAATGGTATTTTAAGCTTGTCGCACGTGTCTCTATGTGGTCAATAGAAGTTTAGATTAAAGCATGTGTTAAAAATATGTCGGTGTTACATCCAGAGACTAAATGGAATGCACCCACCAGATTTTGTACTCTTTGGTTTTGAGAACAGTTTTTGTTTTTGTACGAGAAATAACGATGTAAATAAAGTTTTAAGTTTGTGGAAAATAATAAAAGTCATCACCTGTGTGACTATCAGACGAATTCCGTTTTATCGGGTAGATTTTCGGGTTCGACGTAACATTAGTGGCGACCGTGACAGGACGTGAACAAAGCAGTAATTTGAAATGGATAAGTTGACTAAATCGCGAAAACCAATACGTGCGATGTTCACGAAAACATACGATGCGGTGATGGCGGAAACAGACCCCAACAAGGTAAGATTGCATTTTACTAAACTATAACGACTAGAAAATGAACTCAAGGATGCCGATGAGAAAATATTAGAAGTGTTTCTCGACGACAGTGACGAAGAACGATACACAAATGAATACGACAAAGTGAATGAATATCGTGATAAAGTAGATGAAGCTCGTCAGAGAATGGAGTGTGTTGTATTAACACAACGTACAAATGAAGGAAATCAAATATCGAGTGATGGTTTCGTAGGTTTCTCTCAGAAAAAGCTCAAACTGCCGAAAATCGAACTTCGAAAATTTTCCGGAGAGGTTATTGACTGGTTAGGGTTTTGGAGTCAGTTTCGTCGAATTCATGACAACTCAGACATAGAAAAGGAAGATAAATTTCAATATTTGATCCAATGTACTGTTGAAGGAAGTAGAGCTAGGGAGGTGATAACTAGTTTCCCTCCAACAGCTAAAAATTATGATAGTGCAGTTCAGTGCCTCAAAAGTAGATTTGGAAAAGAAGAATTACTCGTAGAATTTTATGTTCGTGAACTACTTGCACTTGTGATTCAAAATGTTTCTTCAACACAAAGACTAACTCTCCTAAAGCTCTATGATCGCTTAGAATCCCACCTTCGATCCCTTGAATCTCTGGGCATGACTGCTGACAAGTACGCAGCATTCTTGTTTCCGTTAGTTGAGTCATCTCTACCAGAAGACCCGCTGAGAATATGGCTTAGAAATTCTGTCCATCACCCTGTTAGTGACTCTACCGAGGATTTATACTGTGACAAACACTCGCAACTGATTGTATTCCTCAAGAATGAAGTGGAAGGTGAACAGAGGGTAGCACTTGCCCAAGGAAGATTTAATACAGCAAATCAGAAGCCTACAAAGCAGAAACCTAGGTTAAACCAAGTGGAAAACATGGCCACTGCTAGTAGTCTGTTCACAGGAGACATTAAAGATCTTGGAAATGTATGTGTATTCTGCAGAAAATCTCATGAGAGCAAAGAGTGCTTCAGGGCACAGAAGATGACTCTAGTGGAACGAAAGAATATTTTGATGAAAGCAGGGTATTGTTTTCAGTGCTTGAAACCTGGTCATGTTGCCAAGATCTGTAAGGGTAATGTACTGTGTCACTTCTGTGGAAAGAAACATGTTATTCTAATGTGCCCAACATTACCTTCAAATATTTCCAAGGAAAATGTGGAAGAAACACAAGACGAAAAGGAAGGTGCCAGTGCTACCTTGGGTAACCAAAACTGTAGTCAGGATGTTCTTCTGCAGACCTTGTTGGTGAAGATCACAGGAAGAAAAGGGGATCGGGTAGTAAGAGCACTCATAGATAGTGGATCAAAAAGATCATACATATTAAAGAAACTGGTAGATACCATCGGACTGGAACCGTCGGGAACTGAAAACATGATTCATGCTCTGTTTGGAGGAACTGAATCAAAAGAGTATCTACATTTTAATTATCAAATACAGTTGAGCAGTTTAGATGGCAGGTACACATGTAAGATCCCTGTATTGGATCAACCGATTATTTGTGGTACTGTCCCTAGAATCCAAAGTGGTCCTTGGATGAAAGAACTCGAAAAAAATAGAATCTTTCTCTCTGATTCTGGAGAAGGGACGCCTGAAATTGAACTTCTTTTAGGAGCGGACACCTACGGAACACTTCTCACTGGAAGAATAAAAAACATGGAATGTGGACCAGTGGCTGTTGAGACTCGACTTGGGTGGTTTGTTATGGGGAGGCTATCTCTGAACAGTCTCTCAGACTCATCCAGTATAGTGGTATCGTCGATGTTGACTTTGAACACTGCAATCACTGATTTATGGAAGTTGGACACCCTGGGAATTAGGGATCCTGCTGAAAAGACAACGAAGAAAGAAATAGAAATGGCTACCTTGGATCATTTTAAGAAGACTGTCTCAATCGACGAGGAAGACCGTTACGAAGTCCATCTACCATGGAATGAGGTATCTGAGGAGCTCCGCGACAATTTGGAAATTGCTGAGAAGAGGTGCAGGACGACAACTTACAAACTGTTGAGTAGCAACAAGTATCAGGAATACAATGTTGTGTTTCAGGATTGGCTTCAAGAAGGGGTGATTGAAGAGGTACCCTTTCAAGACCTTGAGAATAAATGTCACTATTTACCTCACAGAGGTGTATTCAAAGAAAATTCAACCACACCTTTAAGACCCGTATTTGATGCTTCTTGCATGGGGAAGGAAAGTCCATCTCTGAATGAGTGCCTGGAGAAAGGACCAAATCTGCTGGAACAAATTCCACCTATTCTGATCAGGTTTCGCCGTCATGAAATTGGAGTAATTTCAGACATAAAAAGGGCCTTTCTGCAAATTTCTATTGCTCCTTCAGACAGAGATTTCTTGAGATTCCTATGGTGGGAGGATTCCTCCATGAAGAAATTCAAGATATTCCGACATCGACGAGTTGTATTTGGGCTCAAGTGTAGTCCATTCTTATTGGGTGCTGTTCTTGATCTCCATTTAGAAAACAGCCCTCCTGAATTGCAAGAAACAGCACAACTAATAAAAAGCTCATTCTATGTCGACAACTGCATAACATCCCTTCATTCAGAGGAGGATACGACCCAATTTGTTGAGAAATCTATGAAACTACTTTCAGGAGCCAGATTTCAACTACGTGGCTGGGAATACACCTCAAGGGGAAAAGAGAATACGTTTGAGAAGATTTCTCCTGTTCTTGGATTATTATGGGACAAGGAAGAAGATGTATTGTACTGTGATGTGAGGCCTCAAAATGAGACTGGATGTGTTACACGAAGAAAAATCTTGTCATCTGCTCAGAGGATTTTTGATCCCATTGGTTTTTCATGTCCTCTGACCTTATTCCCTAAACTTCTCATTCAGGATAGCTGGAATTCGAGGATGGGGTGGGATGATCCATTGCCAGAGGATGTACAGAAGAAGTTTAGAAAATGGGAAGCTGAAGTTTGGCGACTCTCTGAAGTGAAAATACCGAGACATTTCGTAGTAAGCAGGTCTGAACAAACCTGGAGTTTACATACATTTTGTGATGCCAGTCGGAGTGCTTATGCTGCAGCTATCTTCATACGAAGCTGTGCCGGTACTGAAGGGATTGTTTCTGTTCAGCTGGTCATGGCAAAGACAAGAGTTTCACCACTGAAGGAAATTTCAATGCCGCGATTGGAGCTCCTGGCTTGCTGTATTGGTAGTCGACTAGCAAACTTGGTCAGAGAAAGTCTGAACTTGAACATCTCCGAGTTTTATTGGACAGAATCTTCAGCGGCATTGTATTGGATCAAGAGAGATGAGTCGTGGGGAGTATTTGTGAACAATCTAGTGAAGGAGAATAGATCTCTGACGAGACAAGAAGACTGGAGGCATGTTCCTGGGGAGCAGAATCCAGCTGACCTTCCATCTCGAGGCTGTTCCGTAGAAGTTCTGATAGACTCCAAATGGTGGGAGGGGCCCCACTGGTTGAAGTTGGCAGAAGGGGAATGGCCGACATCAGAAGTCAACGTGGATGATGACATCATCAAACAAGAGAGAAGAAAAATATCTCCATCACTGATCAATTCCTCAGCGGAGAATGGAGATGCCTGGTACTTAAGAAGATTTTCCAAGTTTTTCAAATTGTCAGGCTCATAGGATGGATACTGCGATTTGTTGGAAAATCATTGAAACGTAGCAGTTGTGAAAGTGGGGGTGATCTCTCTGCTTCAGAACTAGCACAGGCGGAGAGAAGGCTCCTGCGTCTTGTCCAGACAGGGGTTCTGGAAGAAACTGAAAGACGACGACTGAACTCCCTTTGCACCTTTGTGGACCAAGATGGTCTTCTGAGGCTGAAGACTAAAATTGTTCAAAGAGAAGATGATGAAAATTTTAGATATCCCATTCTTCTGCCTTCCAGTCACAAATTTGTAGAGATTCTAATCAGAGACTACCACATACAATATTCTCATGCGGGTGTTGGGGTGTTACTTAGAATATTAAGGGAAGAATACTGGATCTTAAGAGGTCGGAAGACAGTACGAAGGGTGATCACAAAATGTGTCAAATGTCGCCGATTTGAGTCAAAGAAAATTGATGTAGAACCTGCTCCATTGCCAGAAGATAGAGTGAAAGATTCGTCCGTGTTCGAGGTCAGTAGGGTTGATCTTGCTGGGCCGCTGATTTTAAGGGGTGGAGAGAAAACTTGGATTTTGTTGTTTACTTGTGCTGTGTATCGAGCTGTACATATTGATCTGGTGTTAAACAGAAGTATTTCTTCAAGGACTTAGACGATTTATTGCAAGGCGGGGACGACCCAGAGTTATATACAGTGACAATGGGACCAACTTCACAGGAGCTGTGAATTCCTTTGACTCTTTGGACTGGCATAAGATAAAAGAGGAAACATCTTCAAGGAGGATCCAGTGGAAATTCATTCCACCCACGGCTGCTTGGTGGGGTGGATGGTGGGAGAGGATCATTCAAATGGTCAAGAAGTTGTTGAAGAGGACATTGGGAAGAGCCTCTCTCACCTACGAAGAGGCTTTGACTGTCTTATGCGATGTGGAGTCTGTGGTAAATTCTAGGCCTTTGACGTACCTGTCTGAGGATCCAAGCGACTTAGTGCCACTGACTCCTGCAATGTTCCTGCAGGACAACCGGTCGATTGGAGTCCCTGATCTGGATTGCATTGACAAGACTGATCTCAGAAGACGGGCCAAGTACCTGCAGCGTTTACGGGAGGAATTGAGAAAAAGGTTCCGTGATGATTACCTGAGCCTTTTAGTACATCCGCAAGTTAAAGGAAAGTGTCGAAGGATGCTAAAGATTGGTGACATTGTGTTAGTAGGCTCTGATCAAAGGAAAAGACTCGATTGGCCTTTGGGTAAAGTGATTGAGATGCTTCCTGGTAAAGATGGTAACACAAGAGTGGTTCGAGTGCAGACTGCTGGACGGGACATCATCAGGCCCATTCAACGTTTGTACCCACTGGAGATTACTTCATCGCAGGATACCTTACACGTGGAAGATGATGGAGATAATGAGCAAGAAAGTGTTATTTCTGCTGTAAAAGATGAAGTGAAAACGAAAAGTGGACGTTTGGTGAAACTCCCTGCACGATATAGGACTTACGTTTTGTGATAAGTTCTTGTCTTGTTAAACTGTGAAGGTGAAATGACTGTCAGATTATTTTATTGGTTCATTTTGGTTTTCTGTTAACAGGGGAATAAAGAAAACCAAAAGGTGGGAGATATGTTACATCCAGAGACTAAATGGAATGCACCCACCAGATTTTGTACTCTTTCGTTTTGAGAACAGTTTTTTTTTGTACAAGAAATAACGATGTAAATAAAGTTTTAAGTTTGTGGAAAATAATAAAAGTCATCACCTGTGTGACTATCAGACGAATTCCGTTTTATCGGGTAGATTTTCGGGTTCGACGTAACAGTCGGTAAAAGCTTCCACGCACTGGCTCAGTTTGCTACCCCTCACAGAATTCCTTATAAATCTGATACATTATCTTAAGGTTTAGGTTAACAGTGAGATATTTCTTGTTAGGTGTTTTCTGGTGTGAATAATTGCTACTGTACTTTGGGAAGTTTCCAATGTGTTCCTTTACAAGGGCTACTTTAATTTCTTCAGTCTTATTTCAATCATTTCGGTACAAAAGGAGATACGAATATAAGTATGAATGGAAAGAAGACAGGCAGTACAGTTCCTTTATTCAATTATAATCACCACAAATGTTAACTTCAATTCAAAACAGTAATACTGTGTACATTAATAAGTATACATTGTTGCCCAAGTCACATATACCTCTTGGCCTCCAAAGAAAACAGACAATTTATTAAGCAGTTTTTCTTTCACTCACCAGATCACAGCATCAAATGGAGGTGCACTTGTATCTTCTGGCGACAACAAACTTACATATATTAGGTATGTATTTCTGCACTTAACTCATTTTTTCAAAATGTCAAAGATGTCAAAAAAAGGCTCATTTCTAAAGATAATAGGCCACTAGATGTCTTTGAGTGTACAGACCAGGAAAGGGTAGTGCAGATGCTGATTCAGAATTATTTGATAAGATAATCAGCTATGTGGGAAACGATAAGTAAAGGAATGTGATCGTAGCAGGTGACCTCAACTTACCAAATGTCAATTGGGAAGGTAATGCGAACGACAGGGAGAATCAATCAATCAATCAATCAATCAATCAATCAATACTGATCTGCATTTAAGGCAGTCGCCCAAGTGGCAGATTCCCTATCTGTTGCTTTTCTAGCCTTTTCCTAAATGATTTCAAAGAAATTGGAAATTTATTGAACATCTCCCTTGGTAAGTTATTCCAATCCCTAACTCCCCTTCCTATAAATGACTATCTGCCCCAGTTTGTCCTCTTGAATTTCAACTTTATGACCAACAAATGGCAAATAAGTTAATATGGGAAGGGCACCTGATTCAGAAAGTGATGGAACCAACTACTGTAGAGGGAAGAATATTCTGGATGTGGTGCTGGTAAAACCAGATGAGCTCTATAGAGAAACCAAAGTAATAGATGGTATTAGTGATCATGAAGCTGTTTGTGTGGTAATTAAAAATAAATGTGAAAGAAAGGAAGAGATTAAAATTAGGACTGTTAGGCAGTACCATATGGCTGATAAAACAGGCATGAGGGAGTTTTTAATAAGCAACTATGATCGGTGGAAAACGGTAAATAAAAATGTAAACAGACTGTGGGATGGGTTTTAAGCAATTGTTGAGAAATGTGAAAATAGGTTTGTACCTTTAAAGGTGGTAAGGAATGGTAAAGATCCACTATATTATAACAGGGAAGTAAAGAGACTAAGAAGGAGGTGCAGGTTGGAAAGAAATAGAGTTAGAAATGGCTGTGGAAGTAAGGAGAAATTGAAGGAACTTACTTGGAAATTGAATCTAGCAAAGAAGCCAGCTAAGGATAACATGATGGCAAGCATAATTGGTGGCCACACTAATTTTAGTGAAAAATGGAAGAGTATGTATAGGTACTTTAAGTTAGAAGCAGGTTCCAAGAAGGACATTCCAGGAATAATTAATAAACAAGGGGAGTGTGTATGCGAGGATCTTCAAAAGGCAGAAGTATTCAGCCAGCAGTATGTAAAGATTGTTGGTTACAAGGATAATGTCCAGATTACAGTAAGATACAAAAGTTTAAAACTAGAAAAGCAGCTGGAATTGATAAGGTTTCGGGGGATATACTAAAGACAATGGGTTGAGATATAGTACCATATCTGAAGTACTTGTTTGATTTTTATTTGCATGAAGGAACTTTACCAAATGAATGGAGAGTTGCTATAGTAGCCCCTGGATATAAAGGAAAGGGTGATAGACATAAAGCTGAAAATTACAGGCCAGTCAGTTTGACATGCATTGTATGTAAGCTTTGGGAAAGCATACTTTCTGATTATATAAGACATGTTTGCAAAAGTAATAAATGGTTTGGCAGAAAGCAGTTTGGGTTTAGGAAAGGTTATTCCACTGAAGCCCAACTTGTAGGATTCCAGCAAGATATAGCAGATTTCCTGGATTCAGGAGGTCAATTGGACTGTATTGCGATTGACTTATCTAAGGCATTTGATAGGGTAGATCATGGGAGTGCAATTGGACTTGACAAAAGAGTGGCTGAATGGGTGGCTCTGTTTCTCAGAAAATAGAAGAGCTTTAGAGTAGGTGAGGCTTTATCTGTCCCTGTAAAATTAAGAGGGGAATTCCACAAGGCAGTATTATTGGACCTTTATGTTTTCTTATATATATATATCAATGATATGTGTAAAGAAGTGGAATCAGAGATAAGGCTTTTCGCAGATGATGTTATTCTGTACAGAGTAATAAATAAGTTACAAGATTGTGAGCAACTGCAAAATGACCTCGATAATGTTGTGAGATGGACAGTAGGCAACGGTATGATGATAAACGGGGATAAAAGTCAGTTTGTGAGTTTCACAAATAGGAAAAGTCCTCTCAGTTTTAATTACTGCATTGATGGGGTGAAAGTTCCCTTTGGGGATCATTGTAAATACCCAGGTATTAATATAAGGAAAGATCTTTATTGGGGTAATAACATAAATGGAATTGTAAATAAAAGGTACAGATCTCTGCACATGGTTATGAGGGTATTTAGGGGTTGTAGTAAGGATGTAAAAGAGAGAGCATATTTGTCTCTGGTGAGACCTCAACTTGAGTATGGTTCCAGTGTATGGGACCCTTACCAGGATTACTTGATTCAGGAAATGGAAAAAATCCAAAGAAAAGCAGCTCGATTTGTTCTGGGCGATTTCCGACAAAAGAGTAGCGTTACAAAAATGTTGCAAGGTTTGTGCTGGGAGGACTTGGGAGAAAGGATACGAGCTGCTGGACTAAGTGGAATGTTCCGAGCTGTCAGTGGAGAGATGGCGTCTGAGGACATCACTAGACGAATAAGTTTGAGTGGTGTCTTTAAAAGTAGGAAAGATCACAATATGAAGATAAAGTTGGAATTCAAGAGGACAAATTGGGGCAAATATTCGTTTATAGGAAGGGGAGTTAGGGATTGGAATAACTTACCAAGGGAGATGTTCAATAAATTTTCAATTTCTTTGCAATCATTTAAGAAAAGGCTAGGAAAACAACAGATAGGGATTCTGCCACCTGGGCGACTGCCCTAAATGCAGATCAGTAGTGATTGATAGTGATTGATTGATTGTCACTTGTACCCCTTGGTCTCTCGCCCCCTCAATGTAAATTGCAGTGCTGAAATGACGTCAGTGTGAAAGAAACATTTGTAAAGACATCATGTCATTTCTATCTGATACTAAGTGTAACGCAGTTGAAAGGGCAATCGTAAAGTTTTATGCTAGCAAAAAGACCTAAACACTTTTACTGAATCAGAGTTGAATGCATTACCAAAGGCATTTCTTGTCAATGTAGCTACGAATGCTGTAAAGAAGATCTGTGATAAGGTGCCTCGTGAATGGACTCAAGATCTTGTTTTTTTATAGCTTCAAACGTGTAGTTTACATCATGAACAAGTGAGTTTAGGAGACCTTCAGTGAGACAGTGTCGTACATGTCAACTCATTAAATTGTATCACGGACCTAAAACTGACGACTTGTCTTCGCTTAAAAATATTTATCATGGCTGCGAAAAGAGAAAGCAAGTTGTCACAGAAAAAGGTGAAGAAACGTGCTGCGAGAAAGGTGAAGAAGCATGCTGGGCATGGACTCATCAATAAGGTGATTGTTCTTCCTTTTGAGCTTCACCTTCCTAGTTACCAGTACTCCGGCCCTGGGACTCGACTTGGCGTCCGGCTGCCACGTAGTGATCCTAGTATTAATATCAAAGTTCTTAAACACTACTAAAGGTTGGGCCCAACGCGAGACGAGCTGCTATTGGTTAACGAAATGACGTCACAGTAGGAGCAAAGCAGCCGAGCCCAGAGCGCGCAGATCAGTAGGAATCTCGTAATACCAGCAAACATCACAGTTACTCAGAACTAACTGCAGACCAGACAAAGTTTACTGCTGTAATAAGATTGAAAGAGAATACAGCATAGTAAGTTTTCATTATTTCTATTACGAATATTACGAATAAGGCGTAAATGTAACGAGACGGAATACTTGTTTGCTAGTTGCTTTACGTCGCACCGACACAGATAGGTCTTATGGCAACGATGGGACAGGAAAGGGCTAGGAGTGGGAAGGAAGCGACCGTGGCCTTAACCCTTTAACGCCGAAATTTTTTTTTCGTCCGTTTTCTTTGAAATTCGTCTAAATCACTTCAGGTCCATAGTATAACATAACTACAAAATATTAAGCTCTACTTTTCACGGTTTCGTCGTTAGGTGGCGTGTTCATATGATCACGCTAGGCGGATGTGTTAGCATTTCATTCTGTATAGCATTTCTTTACTATTCATAAATTTTATGTATTGATATTGATAAATTATGAACAAAATACACTAAAATAAACTAAAGATGATAATTCATGAAGAATATACATTAATTACAATATGTACATATAAATAAAGCAATAAAAGTCTAAAGATATTCGTAATATATTACATTCAATTCGTAGAAATTACCGAATAGGAACAAGTATAAGAACTGTATGCTTCTCACTGCAAGCATGGAACACAGAGTCCAACATCACATTTTGTACACTCGGTGCGAACATTACTGGAGCATTCCTTTCCAGCACAGCGTCGTCGATTGCAGGGCGCTATGAGGTGCCCAATCCCGTCAAGTCGTACATCGTCAGTGACACTACTCCGCTGGATACTGTATCTCGAGGTGATGGGGTGGCCTCTTCCTAGTGGCGTTATTTTGAACTTATGTAGATATGTTTGCACAATGTGGCGACGAAATTCTATTCTCCGGACCACCTTTTGAGCAGACTAAAGCGGAAGTTACGTCATTGTGTCGTCACACTCGCCGTGGTTGCCAAATAAGCCGGCGCACGATTCAAAGTTGTACTCCACTACTATAATACAGCACAGCTCACGGATTGAACCTCGAATGAATTTAAAATAATTAATACATTAACGTATGCGTGTTAGAATCCCATAGTTTTTTAAGGGCTTACATCTTTAAACAATTAATTTACTGAATTGCATTTTAAACGTGAAAACCTACAATCTATTTTCCAGTCAATGACCGGGTCAGGGGTGGAATAAATGAAGCCCCATCCTGCGCCGAGGATAGGAATTGAGCCGGCTGCCGAAGCCTGTCTTGCTCCTCTGGGGCAATGATTAATGACTGACAGATAAAATTAAATGATACTGGAGAGTGATGCTAGAACGAAAGATGACAGGGAAAATCGGAGTACCCGAAGAAAAACCTGTCCCGCCTCCGCTTTGTCCACCACAAATCTCACATGGAGTGACCGGGATTTGAACCACGAAACCCAGCGTTCAGAGGCCGACGCGCTGCCATCTGAGCCATAGGGCTTTCACAATTTTAATATACTAACTAGAATTGCACGCTTAAAGCACTGCAAACGAATTCTTTTGACATAAACAGTAAGCATTGCATTCATTAAATTATTCTATTATTATTATCAATATATATACTGCATATAACTTAATATTTTATTGTTTATTATTCACTATTATTATCTAAATATATGGCCTGATTCCTGATTGAAATGAGCTGCTACTCACGAGCGATTTATGAATAAGCGAGAGAAGTGAGGATTATGTACTCGTACTGGAATTAACTTGAAACTGACAGATGAAGTTAGGGATCCAGGCGAAAACCTGTCCCACCTCCGCTTTGTCAAGCCCAATTTCAATAAATTATTATTACAAATATATATTTATAAAAATATTATTACATATTATACTACTACTACTACTATTATTATTATTATTATTATTATTATTATTATTATTATTATTATTATTATTATTATTATTACCACCATCATGCAGGAGGTTTCAGCGTCAGCTTACCTTGTGCCGCAGTAATTAATCTGTGTCACTATCGAATGGCTGCACATCCAAGTCGGAATCAGAGCCGGGTTCAGCACACGAGGTAAACTAATCCCGCCGTCAATACTATTTGCTCGGAAATGTTTATAAACAGACAGAATCATGTTTCTCTCGCCGGACGTAAAAATCTTGCGTTTCTTGTTCGGCTGATAACAGTTTGAAGTTTTGTTCGGATGCATTGCACAATAATATCCAATAACGAGTAAGAAGAAACCTACAAACGTACAAGGGACTACAAGAATTATGAATTAGCACACAATACGCACATACATTATTTCTGTAAAAGCGAAGCACACTGATAAAATTCCCTCACTGCTGCTTTAAACAGACTATGATTGGAACTAATCCCACGTGTTCAAGACATCCACAGAGTGAGTAAGCATGGCAGCTCCGCATTGACTGCACCGTTGCCAAAACTAGCTCTGAGTAGCGCACCCGCCTTGCCCCCTCGCCTACCGTGTGACAACACCGTAGGCGCTGCCCCTGTCGCCCGCGCCATCCCCTGGTCTATACACTCACTTCCGCTTTAGTCTGCTCAAAAGGTGGTCCGGAGAATAGATGTGACAAATCATATCCAGACCTCCTTAGCAGTAACCATGAATTGTGAATGGACACGTCCAGGAGCCACGTGAATAGCGACCACCACCATTTCTTTCCACGTATGCCTACTCTGTAGTACGACACATTCTCGTCCATCCTATCTGTTCCTGCTGAAACGGGATCATCGTCTGCGCTTCCTATACGGTCGTTGCCAGCGAGTACAATTCCTGCCTTACTTGAAAGCTGGCGACCTGTGAGGTTATCAACCAAACCATCAACATCTTCATCTCCTGAATCTTCGTCGGAGTGAATATTAGCTTCCGGAGGTTCAATAAAAATGCTGTTAACCTCTCCGATTGGTTAGTCCGATTCAGGAATATCTAATACTTCTTGGAGCGTAATGTCCCTGTAAAAAGGGAAACAAGGTTATGTAGCTGCATATCTGTTAACAAGTCGCAATTTATTTAAATGTAGAATAGATGACCGTAAATTGAATAAAGTTGTTCAATGAAAATTGATGTATAACACAGTGGCGGCTCGTGGGTTGTAAGTTTGGTGCAGCCCAGCACTCGCATCTGCAGTAAATGTGTAGCCTACATTTTGAATAGGTGTGTTGGATAATCTAGCTAGGAGGAAATAGGGGATCGGAGAGATCTTTTGGTATGATAATGGTCTACAAATATTCGCTGTGTAATTTTCATGCAATTACTTTAAAAAACACAATGTAACTATAACATTAACTAAAAAACAAATATTACATTCGGTAACGTCTATTGCTTGTACGTTAAATCTATTCTTCGGTCCTTTGAAGCAGCGAACTTGTCAATGATGTTATCGTAAAAGGGCATTGTATCCATCAAGTCGCTGAGCAGTGACTTCTCCAGGGATATGGTTGCCAGCGCAGTCAACCTCTCCTGCGATGTTGAATTCCTTAAGTAGGTTTTTATCCGCTTAAGGCACGAAAAGCTTCTTTCTACTGAGGAGCTGGTAGACGGTATGGTAAGTATTAAATAAAATAATTTGTACGCTTCTTTGAAAACGTCCGTGAGTTCATTTTTATTGAGCGACAGAATTATGTCCTCCAAACTGGTATTTTTGTAGGTGGAATCAGAATAGATAAACTGAAGTTCATTTTTAACCTGTGTGTGTCAAATGTCGTGGGATAAGAGATTTTTAAGTTCTCTAGACCATCAAGAGGGAGGATTTTAGAAAATTCTTCAAACTTTGAGCTATCCCCTAAGCAAAGAAATTGGAGCTTCTGCATATCTTGAAATCTTGTATCAGTCTCTACGGAGACTAAATCCAGTATCTGAAAATAAAGCACTCGATACTTTAGAAAAATTTCAGTTTCTGTTTTTAAACCAGAAGGTCTTTTTAGTTCAATTTTGGTTTTCTTCTCAGCCGTACGAAAACTGGTTTTAAATGTTTCTTCATTCCTTTTACCTAGTATCAGTTGCCGTGTGGGTCTTATTTTTGAGAGGCAGAACTAAACTTCAAGAGACTTCTTTTGGAGCACGTTAAATAATATATTAGCAAGCTCAAAATTGTAATTGAATACTATTGATAAAAATGTGAACTGGAAGCTATTAAAGTTATTAAACAACCCCTCTGATTGGCGAATGGTTTTTCCGTCTGACTGAGGATCGTACATGAGTCTTTCAAAAATTTATTTCAATCCCTCCCACTCCTCGACAACCACGCTCAAAAGTTTACCATGTGACGACCAACGTGTATCCACACCAGATGGTATTCGCTTCGCAATTACTGAATCAGCGACGAAAGTTCTTTTGGCTGATGAATGAATAAATGAAAGAATAACACCAAGACTCGCAACAAAATAAGGCACTCTGATATGTTGGTAATACTTTTTGCTGTACCACTAGATTTAATCAGTGTGCCGAATAATGTACAAATAATGCTTGAGGGGGATCCTCCTTGACCTAAGTTTGAAGACCATTTAGATGACCTGCCATGACACTAGCTCCGTCATAACATTGGGCAATCAATTTAGTTTTGTAGGAAATTTCACTCAATAGTCTGCAGCAAGCTGAATAAAGTAATCGCCGTACGGTCCGAACTAACTTCAAAAAACCAAGAAAGCGTTCAACTAGCGCACCTTTGTGGATAATACACCGAAGTATCACCGAACACTGCGATTTCTTTGTGATATCAGTTGTATCGTCGACCTGAACTGAAAAGAAAAAAGTTTCTAAAATTTATTCTTTCACAGCATCCCTAATGAAGGTATAGATGCAGTCTGTTAACTCACATTGTATAGTTTTCGATTCTGCGCTAAAAACTTTCTTTATAGAAGCATAATGCTGCTGCGTTTCTAATGAGCGGTTGGAAACTAGAAGTTTCAACAGTTCTCTGAAATTCCCTCTATTTAAGGAGTCGCCGCTCTCTTCATGGCCTCTAAATGTAATTTCCTGCTTAGAAAGAAATAAAACTCCATCGATTGGCAATCGCATGAAAAGTC
The DNA here is from genome assembly GCF_040414725.1 of Anabrus simplex. NCBI lineage: Eukaryota > Metazoa > Arthropoda > Insecta > Orthoptera > Tettigoniidae > Anabrus > Anabrus simplex. The sequence continues at coordinate 325,214,978 of NC_090271.1, forward strand.
TGTTAAGCCTCACATTCTCATTAAATTTTGTGATGTATAGACGAGCATTTTTTCTTAAAGCGTCAGCAATTTGATTCTGATTCTTCTTAAGTTCTTTAAATCCCACGGCATTTTTATATGCTCAGAGGAACCTTCGTGCTTTTGGAAAGACCTAGTAGCACAGGACATATTTTCAAATCCTGTGTGATTCCAGACTCCCTGTTTCACTCCAACAATAAGACAAGGCCAACAAAAGTGTTTCTGCAAATAATGACTACCGCATAACCACGGATAACTACTATACCAAGATACTTGGACAGTTCGTGTGTGCATCTTTCCGGAGGCAGTACCTGTTATTTTCTGATAAGTCAAATCTGGCTGGGGACGTTTGACTGATAACATTTCTCTTTTATCCTCCTTCTTCCATTTCGAAAACGGAGTTTCTCTTAAAATACAAACTAAATCCGCGGAGGGTTCCATGTTAAAGCACGCTTTGGAGGGAACACTATTCTTTTTTTGCAATGGGCTTTACGTCGCACCGACACAGATAGGTCTTATGGCGACGATAGGATGGGAAAGGCCTAGGAGTTGGAAGGAAGCGGCCGTGGCCTTAATTAAGGTACAGCCCCAGCATTTGCCTGGTGTGAAAATGGGAAACCACGGAAAACCACCTTCAGGGCTGCCGATAGTGGGATTCGAACCTACTATCTCCCGGATGCAAGCCCACAGCCACGCGCCTCTACGCGCACGGCCAACTCGCCCGGTAGGAACACTATTCTTTCACACTATAAGAAAAGATTTAAATACTATAATACTACATATTTATATCTCTAATGAATTTCAAACGCACTTCCTCTCCAAACATCCATACGACAATAATTATTCTACGCTTCACATCGTAACTATAAAAACGCCAAGAGCTCACCGTGTGAGCTGTGCTACTAAATGCTCTTCAAATGCGCTTATGTTATTTACAGTTCACTCACAATTAATCCGCCACACGGCCACGATTCACATTATAACAACAGACATTTATTTTTACTATGAAAGAATACTCCGTGCACCACACGTTCAAATTTATAAGAAGCTTCTTGTTACAGCTGGTGTAACAGTAGCCACAACTCTCGCGACAAAATATACTAGTAAATGTGTCTTTGTTTGATTGTGTTTTAGCGTGAGATTGAGATACCAATATTGGCAGCAATGCTGTAGGAGCCCGCATGTGTTCAACCTAAGCAGAGAGGGCGGGTTACACGTTCGGTTGGGTTCGGATAATATCGTCCCAGCTCGAGCCAAGCAGCCGAATATCCCAGAGACTCGCTGGGCTGCACCACGCAAAATACAACCGTATGCGTACTCATGACAGTCTTGAGCGTTGTCATGGCAACCGTTGTGTTACACGTCACAAGTCAGCCCGCACTGCTGTGAGCATTGAGAGGGCTGCACTCAGTCCGCAGCACTCGTAAGTGAAGCGAACAGCGGTGCTTGCTTACCTATGAGCGCTACGCATGTTGAGTAATCACAACATATAGAGCGCACTCTTCGGTTTTTTCAACGAATATGTTTTAAACAGAAAATGTAGGGATACAGAAAATGATAGACAATTGTTTTGAGAAATATTAGTGCAGCCGGGCTGTACCTGATGCACCTGAAAAGCCGTTACTGGTATAACAGTAATCGTAACAGGTAGCATAACGTCCACCATCAAATACGCGCACAGGGTGAATGGCTAACACAAGCGTTTAGCGTGATCATACGATCACGCAATGTTTTAAGTGCCTCCGGGAGTAATATTTACTGTTAAATGTAAATTAACTGCATCATAATGAGAACATAGATCACTTCCAAACTTGTTAAGCATATTAGTTGTGTAATCTAAACATAAATATATGTGAAATATCAAACTTACTTGAAGCGCGCCATCATTCAGCTGCTGTGACAATGACACGAAACAAAAGTGCACCGAAACAATGAGTCGATATGTATCACGTAATAATATGCTCGCACACAGTTGCCACTTGCTTCTTGAATTGATCTACACAGTCATCAATCAATTCCAGCGCTATACAAAGCACTGAGAGCAATCTAAATGAAGGAATGCAGGCCGTGATGACATGGACACGCACGGCGTTAACGGGTTAATTAAGGTACAACCCCAGCATTTGCCTGGTGTGAAGATGGGAAACCACGGAAAACCATTTTCAGGGCTGCCGACAGTGGGGTTCGAACCTACTATCTTCCGAATACTGGATACTGGCCGCACTTAAGCGACGCAGCTATCGAAGACGGCATACTGACCAACGCTTGAAATTTATTAACAAATACAAGTTCCTCTATTTAGTTTCAGGAAGGTTCTCTCAAATCTATCAACATCAATATTTAGAGATACGAAATGTTTGTAATATTAAATGTTGACAGCAGAACTTCCGTAAATGAATTACCGTACGTTAACATACGATATACTGATTCATTTCCGCAGGTATCGAGTTTAAAGCTTAACGTATATTATAACAGCAGCAGAAGTAAGTTCATATTCAAAACCATGCGTAGATATCCCTACTTTCTAAAATTAAAGAATAAAAAAGAACAGGAAAAACACTTAATTAGAACACAGTCCTACCTGTGAGATCAGATGTCATGAAGTGGTTGCTTTTGAAGATAAAATCCACTGCCGTGCCTTTCGCCGATGAGCTGCTATGGATCTTTCAGTCCTTGCCCGAAAGTTCATTTGTCGTATGCGTATAAATGTTCTAACATACATTTTTACTATTTCTGGTGGTACAGCAAATAATTTACTGCTAATTATTTGACACACTTTGCGTATAATATTAGGTATGCGTGACAGTTCAGCACGTCCGTGATCTGTTCTTCTCCATTTTTTGCTCCGAAGACTGTGGAACTGACGAATTTTTCAGGAATAATAGTGCACTTACTGGGCTACTACTGTAAATGCTACCGAGATGGTTCTCTGTAGGTACTGCATACTTTTTCAAGTTCTTGGGAGGTAAATGCAGTAATTCTGCTCTTAAATCGCAAACATAACTGGCATCAATAAAATGCCGCGAGCACACAGCAGAAGTAGCTACATTGAAGAAATCCTTCCTTTTATATTTTTGTATCCAAATATTTTGTAGGTCTGAAGCTTTAGGAAATGAATGATACGTGATATCTGTTCCATTCGTCTTTCTGCTATATGACAGACAGCCAGTTACTGCACATCCAGCCACTGTTGTCCGTTATTTCGAACAGATATAATCTGCTTTAGCCTAACAAATTTAAGAAATTTTATTCACACTCAAAATTTCGCAAAATGACACGCAAGTGGCACGAGGGCTGGAACGGGGTCCACTCAGCCTCGGGAGGTCGACTGAGTAGATGTGGGTTCGATTCCCACCTCAGTCATCCTGGAAGTGGTTTCCCGTGGTTTCTCACTTCTCCTCCAGGCAAATGCCGAGATGTTACCTAACATAAGGCCACGGCCGCTTCCTTCCCTCTTCCTTGCCTATCTCTTCCAATCTTCCCATCCCTCCACAAGGCCCCTGTTCAGCATAGCAGGTGAGGCCGCCTGGGCGAGGTACTGGTCATCCTCCCCAGTTGTATCCACGACCCAGAGTCTGAAGCTCCAGGACACTGCCCTTGAGGCGGTAGAGGTGGGATTCCTTGCTGAGTCTCAGAGAAAAACCAATCCTGGAGGGTAACCAGATTAAGAAAGAAGAAAGAAATATATACACTACAATGATGCTGTGAACACAGAAATTTCATTCCAGCTACTATTACACTCTTCACGCAACTAACGAAAAGAAAATAAGTGCCGAAACACTGCAACATAACAGAGATCTCACAGAAACGAACTACGACACACACACTAAGCAAAATACAGTAGACCACTGTATAAACCAATAGCAATATACGGAAGGAAACTACGTATAGATATTACGTGGAAATCCTGTCTTTATAAGATAGACAGCGATAAACAACGAAATAAGGTACACGTGCGGTTGCATGCTACTTAGTCACGGTGCTCCTGTGATGACGTCACGAGCAGGACGAGAGAAAACTAACATCTACTGCGCAGCCAATCTGGGCCACCCGTGTATTAATATGTTAGATGCTGCCTGCAAAGAGCACGACATTGCTTGTAGTCAAAACAATCCTGAACTAAGACGTGTAGCTGATGAAAATCTGTACCGCAAAGCTATACAGCGTGTGTCGTCACTTAATGCTTCAGTTGCTGAGAAGATAGCAGTACCACTTGTCGTTGTCAGTGTAATGAAAGGAAACTGTTACTGAGTGGTGGCATTAAACAGCGAAGACAGGAGAAATAATTTATGTAAGCAAGGACAGAACAGACAACCTTCAAACGTCCTGCACGACCTTATTATTACAGAGGAAAGTGGACATACTACTCGTGAAAAAAATCAGTAGTTCTTTATCATCCTGTGTCTGTAAAACACATTAGTAATATCACTCTTAGACTTGTGAATAAACATAATCAGCGTATTAATTTACATCGACACACGTACGTAGCTTACAAACTTCATCTTAAACCGGGATGAAACAATCTATAAAATACGGTGTACATTCCGGAGACATACTACATATTTGCGAAGACTTAACGAGTTAACAGGTGACCATAAGCAGATTCTCGAAGATTTAGGTTATACGCTTCTACAACAAAATGGAAGAAATTTTAGACAATATGAATACAGTAGAAATTCATGAAGGTGTAGTATGAAGTGAGTTTCGTTCTTATCAACTTTTTACGTTTGGACTCAATAACAATGATGAATTTCGCTTTATTATTAATCAGCAAGATATATACATCCTACCACACGAAAGCTACCTCTATATTGAAGCGACCCCTAAAAAAGGCAGGTGAAAGTAGACCAAGCAAATCTCAACTAAACAACCATGGTCTAGCTTTTCACTTTTCTGAAGCGCGTTATGCAGTAAATAACGTGGAAATAGATAGGTTGAAGAATGTTGGTATTACAAATGCAATGAAACTCTACCTTCTTATAGTGATGAAGAAAGTAATATTTTATGGTTGGCAGGATGGTGTCCGAGAGCTAATAACAACTGGGTGATTAATCAGGACGGTACTCTTTCTGGTGTGTTATCATTAAAACAAATCCACAGCTGTGCAGATGATTTTGGACGTATTATAATAAATGCAAAACAAGAGCTAATTCTGATATGTGATACCTGACCATTACCTGATCGAAGAAAACTTCGATTGCACAAGATTGTAGAAAATGATACACCATTACCTATACGTTTTCGAAGTTAGGAGCTGCACGAATAACCTGTGTTACCACCCACAAACAAGCATAGCGTGGCTGTTAAAACGTCACGTTTTACTGAAAATCCTCTGTATATAATTTGTGGATTTCAAACCCATCGTATATTCAACCAAGAAAAGGATAGCTCACAGTTTGATCATTGTAATTTAAGAAATATTAGACTATATCTCAACGCAATTACGTATCCATACGAAAACATGCTCTATGACATGTTTTGTAAATTTCAATCATCGCATTATGAGAAAGAAGATCGTCCGCTATTTTCGCCTGAAGAATTTAAAAATTGTAGTTATAGACTGCCCTTATCATGAAGAATATATAAAAGAATCTCCTATCGATATTCGTTTAGAATTTGAAACATCTGAAATCATTTCTGTTAACACAACAGCCTATTGTCTTATTATTCATATGAGTGATGTTACTTACCATCCCCTAATTAATATTGTTACAAGACTATAAATATGGATAGCTTTTTATAATGATCAATAGTGTGTGCTTATTCACCGTATACTATGGAATAGAAAGAAGAAAAAGACTACAGGTTACAGACAATCGTCTTGTTAACAAATAAAACTGTGAATGTGCATGCTGTTCACCTACCAGTTTACCATCAGGATTCTTATCTACGTACGCTGCTCCTTTTGTAGATGCTTTTTGAGACATCCTTCCTCTCCACAGTAAGATGTCAATCGATGTAGCTTTATGCAAACCCTGTCGACGTCATTACAGGCATCGAGGTAAAAATGGTTCGGATGATTGGGATGGACGTAATCCGAAGATTGAAAATTGTACACAGTGTATGGATGAAAATTTTCACTTCTTTACAGTACCTGATAATAATTCCGAAAGGAACAAATAACATGAATAACAAAAAGGTAGGAACTGCATTAACTTCTTTGTAAAACATAACATTCATAGCATAACATATTTTAAAAACGTAGTTTCATAAATTGAGGCGTCTAGTATCAAAACCGGCCAAGTTACAAAATTTACGAAAATGAGTTAAGGTTATAAATTTGAAGTAGAAGTATAGCACTATCAGGTAAAACAAGAATATGTTTTAAAATCGTCCATGTCTTCATGTTATAGAGCACTGAATTCTCGGTCTTGCAACAGAATCGGCCAAGTCATGCAGCCAGTGAATTCAAAACCGGCCAAGTCAAGGAACGAGCGACAATCTTTATGATGCAGCATTATTGTGTGGAATCTTGTGTTGTTCCATTAAGCAACAAGGTGATAATATCAGTAGGCAAAATCGTTCCTTGTAATGTATATTCCCTGAAGTCATAATATTTTGTTTTTTGTTCGTTTGCAACACTGATTTACGTATTGGTGGGCTTCTTACCGTCATTGGCGCCAAAGCAGTCCTATTTCCGGTGTGCTCGTATTTTGTCATTATTGTGTGCTGTAACGGGGATATTGTTCCAAGTGGAGAACTGAAAGATTTACTTTCATACCTTGAGAAATTGTACAAAATTGCAACAAAAACGGCCAAGTAAAAATTTAAATTAACAAAAAAGATGGGTTAATTATGAGTTAGATTTCTCAAAACAGTGGAACTTAAATATTAAACCATTAAGGATATAACTAAAAAAATCTTTTCTGACCATCATTGCTGTGTCTCTACAGGTTTTTCGTCCATATTGAAAAATATGCCTTGAGTGACTTGGCCGGTTTTGATACTAGACGCCTCAATTATGAACATTTTGTGTAATTTGAATGCTGCAGTATTACAATTTTGGAAGCATGCTATCTCTTCGCAGTAAACTACTAAGGAGTACAGCAAACTTGTCGGTAGCATACCAAAGTCTGTTGTATAACCGGTAGTAGATTGTTTAATTTTGTAAATAATTACACAATAAAAATTTCATTAAATTCAAAATGTTCTACTTATCACATTGCCTTTGCCTCCTTACATCTATCGAAATTATTCACACTTATACTATCTATAAATGCTTGAATTTGCTAGTTTATTTATTTAATTGTGTCAGAAACATACATTATACTTACAATTATACAGGACAATAATAAATCTGGTACTATCATCATTAATCATTTCTGATGAAAAAATGAAATGACGTATGGCTTTTAGTGCCGGGAGTGTCCGAGGACAAGTTCGGCTCGCCAGATGCAGGTCTTTTGATTTAACTCCCGTAGGCGACCTGCGCGTCATGATGAGGATGAAATGATGATGAAGACGACACATACACCCAGCCCCCATGCCAGCGAAATTAACCAATGATGGTTAAAATTCCCGACTCTGCCGGGAATCGAACCCGGGACCCCTTTGACCAAAGGCCAGCACGCTAACCATTTAGCCATGGAGCCGGACATCATTTCTGATGATGGCAGGTAACGATGTGATTTAAGCTCTACTTAAATACAAAATTAATTAAATATGGTGTGACCAATAAGCAGCTAATTTACATGCTTCTCACATTCTGGAGAGAGCAAGTAGTTGGGCACAAGTTACAAACATGTAGATGGCTCATTGCCTGTTCTTCACCACATTTACATATAGTGGAGTCACAAACAAAACCCCACTTTCTCATGTTGGTCTTTGTTCTTCCAACTCCTGAACGCAATCTGTTGAGCGTCTTCCATATTGACCTTGATAACGAACAAGTCTAAACAAGCATAACCATGACGACATAATCTTTGCATAATATTGTGACGTACCCCTTCGGCCCACAGATGTGACAAAATTATAACGTGGCGGGTCACTTTAACATTAAAATAAGCTTATGGCTTGAAAACGATAGTTGGTAATTAATAATAATAATAATAATAATAATAATAATAATAATAATAATAATAATAATACGTAATGAGACTCAAAAAACTCCCAGGGGTGAGGTGACGGAACACAAATCATTAAGTACACTAACTTGAAATTTAAGGATCATTAATAATAATTTCAGAAACTACAAATTAAAACAGCTATTTATTAGGATGAAAACGTGACGTAACGGCGTATTAACGAAATCTGAACTTACGGGAGCAAAAGAAAAGTGAAATGAAATGAACTCTAAGAACATGAATTGTAACGCGTAGACTTGCAGTAATTTAAGCCAATAGCTCACCATTTGTAGACTTTGTTATCTGGAAGCTGATGTTTGATGATGGATCTCTCGTACCGGCTGCGTCATCTGTTGTTGGATTCCAGTCCTACTTCTGCTTCGTGCATAATACACTAGCTGTAGTATGACTTTCCTGCTTTAACACTCCTACTGTACTCCTTACATAAAGTCGTAATGAATCCTAATTTTAAAAGCAAAACCACCATGGGTTATGTTCATGGAGAGAATTCACTTGTATTCTTCCGTATTACGGAACAGTAGCGTAACTAAATTCATAATAAAAGCTCTCCTCCCCTATACTAGCCAAAACCGGTCTCCCGATGACTACCTCTCGTCGTTGAGATAACAGGTCCCAATGAGAGTAACTTTTGAGTAGTATATACTCAGATGCGAAGTGAACTAAGTTAAAATCTTCTCCGATGTGCAGACGTAGAGTCGTAGTAAGAGTGTCTTCCAAGAGTGTCTCTGTGTCTAAGAGTAAGAAAAAGAATGTCCTCTCCAGCTCTTGTCTTCATTCATTCATTCATTCATTCATTCATCCATTTCAATTAATTCCAACGAGGCTGCAGGCACATACATAGGAATTGTACAGGACATTACATACTGGCGGGCACTTACACATCAAAATATAGTTTGTGTATATAAGATAATTAGTAAACGCTTGAACATATAAACACATACAATATATAAAATATGTACATCAATATGAGGATTACAGAGAATTATTTCTGACTGTATTTACATTTACATAACATGAAAGTTGCAAAGGTACAAGAATGGATTACGGAGTATTTTCATTTACATAACATAAGAGTTTGCTGAAGTACAAGAATAGATTTCAGATTATTTACAATTACATAACATAAAAGTTGCAGACGTACAGGAATTCATTACAGTGTATTTACAGTATATATACATAACACAGAGTTGCAGAGGTACAAGAACAGATTACAGAATATTTACATTTACATAACATAAAAGTTGTAGAGGTACAAGAATAGTTCCGGACAGTTTGCAAGATTGTTTGGGAGAATGTCTTAAATGACAACTGATATTTTGATTTAAACAGCACTGTACCTTTCCCAAAAATAATGCTTGACTCTTTGTTTGAATTTTGCCAAAGTTGGTGCTGTTTTTATCCCCACAGGGATGTTATTAAATAACTGGATCGCAGAGAACTTCAAGCTGTTTGTACCATATTTATAAGAGCGAGCATTGTATAAGGCAAAGTCATTTGCATGCCTAGTACTATATGGATGGTTGTCAGAATTCAGAGTATATGTAGGGTTGTATTGTATAAATTTATGTTTTATTTTATACATGAGTACAGCTGTATTGAATTCTGCACTTATGCTTAGGGGTGGTATTTTAGCACTTAGGTATAGATATTTTATTGGCGTTAAGTAGGGAAGATTAAGTATATTTCTAACAGCTCAATTTTGTACTACCTTTAGCTCATTCAAGTCAGACTTCTTACAGCGCATCCAGATTACATTCAAATATTGTAGGTGACTATGAATTAAAGGGTAGTAGATCTCTTTAGAAGATGTTGTGGGATAAGATAATAAAGTCTCTTTAAAATTCCTTCAACAGGTGTGATTTTTTTAGTAATGTATTCAACATGGTCTGTCCAGTTCAAGTTCCTATCAATCACCAATCCAAGATATTTGACAGTACTAACTAGTTTTATTTCAGTATTCTGCATATATATTTTACTGTGTGGGATTTCATTCTGACCTTGTTTTGTCATTATCATATAATTAGTCTTTTGCACATTAAAGTTAATTTATTTGCTTGAAACCAAAAGCACAGAGTATTGAGGTCTTCCTGCATATCTTTAACAATGGAGTCTATATTGCAACCAGTATGGAACAAGTTTGTGTCGTCGGCATACAGTGTGATACGTCCTTTCAAGCGGCAAGTTGCAATGTCATTGATGTAGACTAGGAAGAGAATCGGCCCTAATACTGACCCCTGTGGAACGCCATGGGTTACCCTAATTGCTGAGCTCCTACAGTTATTCAGCACTACATACTGTTTTCTATCAGACAGATAATTATCAAACCACTTCAAAGCAACACCACGAACTCCTGCTCTCTCTAATTTAGCTAACAGTCGTTCATGGTCCACTGTATCAAATGCCTTCTTTAGATCTATAAACAACCCATCAGCAAAATTATTAAAATCTATTGACTCTTGCAGCATATTTATGAGATGTACGGTTGCTATTTCAGTGTTAGAGTTCTCACGAAAGCCATATTGTGCATTGTAAAAGAAATTATTTTTGTTTAAAAAGTGAGAAGTTTATTTTTAACAATAGTTTATAATATTTTGGAGATTATGGAAAGAATACAGATAGGCCTATAGTTACTCGGATTCCTCCCGTCCCCACCCTTCAAGACAGGAACTACTTTAGCTATTTTTAGCTCACTAGGTAATGTACCAGATGCCAAGGATTTGTTAATGATATCTGTTAGCATCCCACTTAAAGAATCCTGGAATTCTTTTAGAAAGTTGGCAGTTGTACCATCCTGCCCACAGCTACTCTTGTTTTTTAGATTTGATATTATAGATCTTACTTCTGTTTCATCAGTTGGATATAGGTAAAATGAGTTCAAAGTATATAGGTTCAAAAGTCTCCCTCCATCAGCCATATCACATGGTCCAGTAAGATTCGAGGTCTCATCCCTTCTCCTATGTATTGCTATGAATCCATCATCTTGCGTCATTACGTCCACTCACATAGGCTGAACTTTCCCGCGAAATCAAAGCGTCAGGTAGCGAACTTTGAAAAGAAGGCGTTCATAATGTTTCAACTGTCTCTTCAGAAGGTGAAGAGGGCAAGGTCTCTCGTAACCTTGATGACGTACTCTTCCTGGAAATGGGCTGAAATTAGCCTGCTGACTCTGGTCACCTCACAACGGCTATTGGAACGGCTTATTACGTCACAGCTCAGTCACTACTCTAAGGGCGGACTAGGCCAAATGAGGAGGAGGAGGGAAGGATATCTCACCGTAAAACTGGGCCCAAGGCTGTGTATTTAGGCCCTCCAAAATGGCGTCTGTAAGGAGGGAAGCGCGTCTGTCCGTAAACCTGGGCCCAAGATGGCGTCTATGTAGTCAGGCCCCTCCATAAATGGCGACGGTAAAGGCATCTATCCGTTGAACTGTGCCCAAGATGGCGATTGTGTAGTTAGGCCAAGCCAAAATGGCGGCGGGAAGGGCATCCGTTATTAAAAATTGGCCCTGTGTGGTTAGGCCCCTCCAAAATAGCGACGAGAAGTTCATCTGACCGTAAAATTGAGCCAAGATACCGGCGGAATAGTTAGGTACTGCCAAAAAGGCTCCGGGAAGGGCATCTCACCGTAAAACTGGGTCCCGTAAGTTAGGTCACTCCAAGATGGCGCCGGGAAGGTTATATGACCCGAAAACAAGGCTCTGTTTAGTTAGGTCCCTCCATGAGTTTAGGCGTGATCTCTTATGCGAATTCTCATTACCCTGCTACTCAAGATGCCGTCCGTAAAACACACGAATCCCCATTGTCCTACTACTCAAAATGGCGTCGAGAAGAGCATCTGGCCGTGAAAGTGAGATTAGGCCCCTCCATGAGGTTAGGATTGCTCTTTTACATGAATCCCATTGCCGTACTATTTAAAATGGCGTCAAGAGAATGCTCAATGCCCTATTACTCAAGATACCGTCGGGAAAGGCATCTGGCCGAAAAGTGAGATTAAGCACCTCCACTAGGTTTGGCTTGCTCTCTTACGTGAATCCCCATTGCCCTACTACTCAAAATGGCGTCCAGAAAATGCCCATTGCCCTATTACTCAAGATAGCGTCGGGAAGGGTATCATCTGGCCATAAAACTAGCGATAAAATATTTCATAAGAATAATCCATTAGAAATAGTCAACACATTTAAATACTTAGGCATTACTCTTCAAACAACAATCAAATCCTTCAGAATCCCTATAAAATATAGATCAACAACAGCAATAAAAGGTATTCATGATATACAAAACTTACAACAGCTCTCACTAGAAACTACCATGAAGCTTTTTTACGCCAAAATTGTACCCAGCCTAACATATGGCATCGAAATCATATGGCCCAAATTATCCCTTCATGATCTTGCTACAGTGGAAAAAGTGAAAGCTCGGTTTTAGAAAGCTGGTTTAGGCCTATCAAAATATACCCTTTCAAGAGTCTCATACGTACTTACTAGAGAAACATTCTTCCTAGAAGATTTGTAACGAGTGCAATTTCGCTTACCTTATTTTTCTTCTACGCTCGGCCCAGTGCACTCCGTCGCTATACGAACTGTCTGCCTTCAAGCCTGTCACTCAACTGCTTGGACTGTTTCTTTGCTCTACGCGAGCTCTGTGACGTCACCTCCTTCTAGCATGTTCTCCAGCTCGCCTCGCTTCTGTATATATACGGCCTGCTTTTGCTTGTTCGATGTTCAGGTGTGTGTGAAATGTTGTGATAGGCAATGGAAGCTCTGGCAGTGTACACGGCTGGACCGTGTGCATTTCCGTTTTAATTCTCTTTTCTCTACGTACTGGGTGAGCAGACTTTATATTTTTTTTTCAATTTTACATCCATTCAATTTTGCTATCATTCTTTTCATTTGGGCTTACGTGTTGCTTGGAGTTCGAACTTTGGTCCCTTCAGGACACTGCGAGTTTAACGCTGTGTTAAACTGAAAACTTTGAACTTGTGGTGCGATTGTGATGGAGGAAGTGATCAGGACAAGCGATGTTTGGTCAGCTCTAACCTTAACCTGTCATGTGTGAACTTTAGCCAGGACGAATAGAAGTACGTAGTGTGACGACTTCTGCTGTTTGATATGTTCCTACACTACGCGGCGCTGGTGTAGGTAAACAGGGATCAGCTGTCCCTGAACATGTAATTTTAAATGAGATCTGGTGTGACTTAATTCGGAATTTATCGTTTAAATAAATTATTTAAAACAGTGTGTTTATTATTGTTATGTTTCAGGAATGTGCATTCTCTTTACTGACCGATGACTGTATTTATGTGCGATCTGTGTTTCGTGCAAATTAAGATTGTAGTGTTCCTTGTTTTGAAAGTAATATATGACAAATTCGTAGGAAATATTTTACATTTAGTAATGATTTAATGACATTACTTCTGAAATTGGTTCGTCAGTGTCTTAACGAATATGTCAAGCGGGTATGTATGTATAGAGCTGTTTAATTAATTCACCACAAAATCAAACTCAGTTGCAATTATCAGCTATAACCTTAAAAAAACACATGTTGGACTGTTACTGTACATGCTGAGTAATATAAACACATTAAAACTCTACAGGCACCCACATGATGTTACGTACCGGTATGTCATACATATGTAATTCCTACATAACTACTTAAGTTAAATTATATATTAACATGCTCAAATTAATGAATCAGTTAACTGGACACCTTGGACATTTTCCGGGTATGTTTTGCGGTCGTACAAGCTTGCATTTCTTTCCATACTTCTTTTGTTCGGAAATAAAATCGGCATCGTATGTAATGAAAAATTAATTTTGGTACCAAGTCTTGAGCATGTTCAGTTCAGCACCCAAGTCTATAAAGAACAGTAATTGAAGGTAAACTATCCAGGCATTCTTGAAATATTTCACCCCATTTGCTTCTTGTACACTAATATTTCTCACAACAACTTCTTCTACATGAGAAAACATTAATAATAATTCACTCGATGGATAAATAAGAGAGTCGGATGCGTTAAAATATTCTTATAAACTTGTTAGGTCCTCCTCTGTATTGTTTTGCATAGAACCAATACATGCTGTACAGCCTATCACTTCGCTTGCATGTTTAACAATATACCCACCGAACTGATGAATGACATTAATTTTTGAACTGGTGAAAGGAGCTATTTGTTCATCTTCCCAACATGATAATGGTGGACCGAGCTAGTTGGCCGTGCGGTTAGGGGCACGCGGCTGTGAGCTTGCATCCGGGAGATAGTGGGTTCGAATCCCAATGTCGGCAGGCCTGAAGATGGTTTTCCGTGGTTTCCCATTTTCACACCAGGCAAATTCTGGGGCTGTACCTTAATTAAGGCCACGGCCGCTTCCTTCCAACTCCTAGGCCTTTCCTATCCTATCGTTGCTATAAGACCTATCCGTGGCGGTGCGACGTAAAGCAACTAGAAAACAAGATAATTGTGGCTGATCAAAGGTGAGCGTGCTGTAATTTTTTTCCTGAGCTGTACTTATGATTTTGGCATTCTCTTTGACAACCAGCTTTTGCCATGGCTCTAATCTGACTGAAAAATTATGTTAAGGGTACTATCACTTTAAGGCAGATGTTGACGTGGGATAGCCTTCGACCACTTTGAGAACAGAGTGGGATCTTTTGGGGGTGAAACGAAAATGACGCTTATCATTCGAATGTTTATTACAACCCGGGACATTGCAAGTTGTAGGCATATTCACATGCGGTAGTAAATTGAAGCATATGTCAAAGTATACGTCCTACTTCTCAAATGCATAATCTTTTTCACTTTTCAGTTCATGAAAAGTTAATGCCAGCCATTTTGCACTTATACAACTGGAGAATGTATAAAACTACTGAAAAAGACCACAAACTGTTTGCACACTTCCACAGAAAGCCGACGAAAAGCGCACGTACTTGGCCCCTTTATCGACAGCAGCGCTGCAGGTGGCGGAGAACATGTACACCGTGTCTGTTAACATGTGATTCAGAGGGAGTCGTCACACTATTCATTTCTATTCGTCCTGCTTTAGCCTTACACTGATATGAAGAGCGGACTTGGCAGCCTGATCAGTACTTTATCTCCTTTTCCATCTCTTTGTTTTTTTGTTATCTGGTCCTGCTCCTGTCTTTCCGCCCCTTTTCATCATTTTCCGTTCCTACTTTCTCACCTTTTATGCAAATTTGTAATATCGTGGTCTGCTAACCTTTACGCTGTATCTATTCTTTATATTTTGGATGTTTGTGTGTTGCCCTATTTTATCTAGGCTGTGTTAGGTTATGGGGGATAGTGCTGTCATTTCGCAAAGTAAACCCCTTTAGCATTGAAAGGTTCTCTTTAACATAAAATTAATTGTTACTTGTTCTTGCTTAATTTTGTTTCTGTCTAAGAGAATACCGTCATATTGGAACTTGAATGTGTTGAGAATATTGGTTTATTCTGGTCTAACTTCTCACTTCGTACCTGTGCAAACCCAAGGTAAGTGTGATTTACGGGTTATTGACCCTCTGTTGTAACTATCTATATGAGCCAAAGCCAAATAATAATCTATTTGTAAAATTCCCGTTGGGTTCATTTTTACCCTCTCTTGTGAAAACATATCTAATTGAACCTGATTCAATATATTTGTTCATTTTTTTAAAACCTGTGTTTTGGAAGTTCTTTTTTTGTTTTCCCTCTCCCTTTGTTTAACATGTACTTACTACGGAAATTACTACTGGGAAAAGGACCATGAATTATGTTGTTGAATGTTTTGAATGATTGTCAACATTTGAAGTATGACATTCGTGTATCTCACCTTTCCCTGCGCACTGCTCTGCTGAGTTCTTTGCATTGCACACCTGAACGTTTTCGCAGGAGTGTTTCACTTCTTATGCATCGATCTCTTGTTGATATTTGCAATGATGTTCCTGCTAATTGTATTGTATTGTATTTTATTTCGTCCAACTGATCATACAGTGATATGGGACACGTCAATAATCATATTTACAGTAACAAAGGATAAAACAGTAATATACATGCCATGATAAATAAAGAGAAATATACAATGTGGTAAAGAGGCACAGATTTAAAAAAAAAGTGATACATAAGTTAATTTTCAAGAGCTAAGTATTCTTCAATAGAATAAAAACAATGGTTAGAAACAAATTTGAATAATTCTTTCTTAAATTTTGAACATGGTTTTATCTGCTTAATGTAGTCTGGTAATTTATTAAATAAATGTACTCCTGCATAACTCAAACTTGATTCATATAGCTTAGTTTTGTGTGGTTCTATGTGCAGACTGTGTTTATTTCTAGTATTATACCTATGTACATCAGAGTTTATGGTGTAGCTGTTTACATTCTCCTTCATATATACAAGTGTATGGAAGATATAAAGGCTAGGCAATGGTAAAATAAAATAAAGTTTAAAGTATTTCTTGCAGCTTGTCCTCCTGCCGACACCGGCCATTCCTCTAATTATTTTCTTTTGTAACTTAAAGATGACTTCGCTATATCGTGAATTCCCCCAGTAAATGATTCCATAGGTTAGTATGGGATGGACATATGCAAAATACATAATTTGGCAAGCCTTTAAATTAAAACTATTTTTCAAAGATATTATCATGAAATAAATTCTACTAAGCTTTTTCCCTATAAACTCTGTATGTTTATCCCAGGTTAATGATTCATCCATCCACAAGCCAAGAAACTTTGTTGATGATGAGTACTCAATTATGGTCTCTCCAAATGATATTGGACTAACTTCCATATTGAAATTAATCTTATGGTGAAATCTAATCACAGAAGTTTTCTGTTTACTTAAAATTAATTTATTATCTTCAAGCCAGCTCAGGATATTACTCACTATATTGCCTGCCTTCAATTCCAACCCTTCAGAACTTTCATCAGCTACAAAAACAGTAATATCATCTGCAAACCAAGTTAATTGCACTCCTTGAATTTCATCAACAATTTGGACGATATCATTAATAAATACTAAAAATAATAATGGTCCTAAAACTGACCCCTGTGGAACACCATGATCTATCTTTCTGGCACAGGAATACACGTTCTTAATTACATTTTTGCTCAAATCAGTACCGGTATATGATATTTCAACAATCTGTCTTTTATCCCCTAAAAATGATTTGAACCAGTCATAAACCATTCCCCGAACTCCATACATGTATAACTTTTCTAAAAGCAAGCTGTGGTCAATTATATCAAAAGCTTTTGTTAAGTCCAAGAAAATACCTAAACATGCACCCTTCCCATCTAGTGTGTCATATATCCGTTCAATAAAGTTAATGAATGCTGTGGTAGTTGATCTATTTTTACGAAAGCCATTCTGGCAACCAGCTAATATATTATGCTTCTCTAAGAATGATAACAGTCTATCGTACATAATTCTTTCCAGTATTTTGGAGAATACAGAGGGGAGGCAGACAGGCCTATAGTTACCAGCATCTTCTTCACTACCCTTTTTATGTATCGGAACAACTTTGGTTACCTTGAATTTGTCTGGAAATTTACCAGTGGTTAGTGACAAATTTATCAAGTAACAGAGAGGCTTGATTATGTATTGGTAACAGCATTTAATAAGGTAGTTTGAATAACCATCTAATCCAGAAGACTTCTTTTTACCCATCTGTTTTATTACCTTATCTATCTCTTGCTCAGTCACAGGAGTAAGAAACATGGATGATACATTCCTGTGAACTGTATTCAAGTTTGTTCTTGTCACTGATGTTTGAAAATTTTCTGTTAACCTCAGAACTGCTTCTATAAAATAGTTACTAAATATTTCTGCAACTTCTTCTGGATCACTGATTTCTTTCCCTGCATCTGTAAGAGTTATATTATTTTTTAATGGAACTAGAGTACCTTTCTCCCTTTTTATAATGTTCCACATACATTTAGACCTGTTTTTAGAATTTTTTAGCTCATTTTCATTATGCAATCTTTTGGCAGCCTTCAAAACTTCTTGATATATGTTCTTATATTTCTTATAATAATCCTTCAATTCAGATGAGGTGTTACTCCCTTTCACACATTTGCTTAAAAACCTTAATCGTCTACTTGAATTTCTAATTCCTGTTGTAATCCACCCATTCCTATAATTCTTTACAATTACCCTTTTGACTGGTATTGCCACTTGATAATAATAATCGAACAAACCCAAAAACTCACTGAAGGCCTCATTAGTTGAGTTATTTCTATATACACTCTCCCAAGTTTCCTTGGCCAATAATACTTGGGAATATACTGGCATTGATTGATGATTCCTAAAGGGATTGGGAAACATAACCATAAGGGTGAAGATTCGTAACAGATTTAAGGATAAGTAATGGTTTGCCTTCTACAATGAACTATGAAAAATTCATTAACGACAGACAACGAAAAAGATCTGAAAAATGGAGTGAGTTTTATTCCACTGATGCTATGACAACCAATGATTGGAAACAAGCTAACTTTAACCTCAGACATATTATAACAAGGTTTGCTACTCATGGGTTCCACTACAAGATATGTGCGAACAAACGATTCCACGAACCCAGACAAACATGTGTCTATGAAAGATGTAACCCTCCAATGCGACAGGTATCATGCTATGTACTGTGTACTTAGAACAGAATCCTTGACAAAATTCTGTTCTTCCATGTAAATTTTTGCACAGTGTGCGCATTTTCTATCAATAATAATAATAATAATAATAATAATAATAATAATAATAATAATAATAATAATAATAATAATAATCGAAAGACAAATATAGTTGTCGCATGGCGTTGCATGGATGTACTACACACGACTTTAATTCTCCATCGCCAAATTTCTTAAACATTGAAGTATTTGTTCTATGATAGTCCCTCACAAGACAAATAACATAGAAACCACATTCTTCGACGGCATTCAAAACCTGCTGAAACAGGAGGAAAAGCTCGTGTCCTTGTAATGCCTTCACCATGAAGTAGGCAGCCGGAATTGTAAAAATCTTCGTCAACCCATGAACCACAAAGCACAACAATTTGTTGGCGAGTTGAGGGTTTGTTCCAATCTCTTCGTTATATTCTCCCTCTGCTTTGCCTAATCCATAAATTTGTTCTCTTATTTATTATATAGCAGCCGCTCTTTAATTGCCATTTCGTAACAAATAAGGGAGCAAACCTTCTCCAGATCATTCAAATTAGTTGCTTCTGCTTGCAGTCTTTCCTTTATTAGTGGCGAAATACCAGCTCCACACTTCACCGTCCCTAGGCACCTGTCTAATGTATTACGCAAAGGTGACAGTATTCATTTTGATCTCCTCCCATACTCGTAACCTTTCGGAGAAGCAATCCGCCAACAAATACAATACCGCATAGTTTAGACTATACTTGATCGCAGTTTCTGAAAGTTATTCACTTGATCTTGAAGATAAATTGCCATTTCAACACCCTTAGCTGCAGCTTTCTTTATAATGCTCAGTGGTTTGAGTTTCATATTACAATCTTCAAGCTGTTTACTTGATCGGTATAATTTTTCTTCCAGATCTACTATTTTTTCTTCATTCTGAATAGTGCAACACGAAGCCTTTTATTTGTTCTCTTTAGACTTTCCATGCTGCTGTCATCCAACACATCAACTTGACAAACAACCTCACACGCTTCGTTGTTACTAGTATTTAGGCCTACCTCTGTATCCGTAAACGGAGAGTCGACTGGAAAGAGAAAGAGAGAGAACCTGGCATTAGTTTAGCTATAACTGTGAACCCGAAACAACTAAATAGGCCCTACTTGCATAATGAATAATAATAATAATAATAATAATAATAATAATAATAATAATAATAATAATAATAATAATAAATGGAAGAAGAAGAACAGTATATTGACCCGCTTTTATACTGCTAACAAAGGCCTCGTAATGGAATCTATGACAGCATATTATTCTGTTTTGTACCTTCACATTAACAGTGCAATTGCACCCATAAATTATATTAGGTACTTAGTATGTAATACTTCAAACCTTATATAACGCTTACCATTTCCTGCAAAGATATTTGAAGAGCTCTTGTTAGACGTCTCTGTGCTTGAATCCCTTCTCTTCCTCTTCGCCGAAATTAGCGGTTGTTTATAAGCCGGATAATCAGGGTAAAGGCTCGGTACAGATCCTGCTTTAATCAATCAATCACTACTGATCTGCATTTAGGGCAGTCGCCCAGGTGTTAGATTCCCTATCTGTTGTTTTCCTGGCCTTAAATGATTGCAAAAAAAATTGGAAATTTATTGAACATCTCCCTTGGTAAGTTATTCCAATCCCTAACTCCCCTTCCTATAAACGAATATTTGCCCCAATTTGTTCTCTTGAATTCAGACTTTATCTTCATATTGTGATCTTTCCTACTTTTAAAGACACCATCCAAACGTATTCGTCTACTGATGTCCTCCCACGCCATCTCTCCACTGACAGCTCGGAACATACCACTTAGTCGAGCAGCTCGTCTCGTTTCTCCCAAGTCTTCCCAGCACAAACCTTGCAACATTTTTGCAACGCTATCTTTTGTCGGAAATCGCCCAGAACAAATCGAGCTGCTTTTCTTTGGATTTTTTCCATTTCCTGAATCAAGTAATCCTGGTAAGGGTCCCATACACTGCAACCATACTCAAGTTGAGGTCTCACCAGAGACAAATATGCTCTCTCCTTTACATCCTTACTACAACCCCTAAATACTCGCATAACCATGTGCAGAGATCTGTACCGTAACCTTTATTTACAATCATATTTATGTGATTACCCCAATGAAGATCTTTCCTTATATTTATACCTAGGTATTTACAATGATCCCCAAAGGGAACTTTCACCCCACCAACGCAGTAATTAAAACTGATAGGACTTTTCCTATTTGTGAAACTCACAACCTGACTTGTATCCCCATTTAACATCATACCATTGCCTACTGTCCATCTCACAACATTATTGAAGTCAATTTGCAGTTGCTCACAATCTTGTAACTTATTTATTACTCTGTACAGAATAACATCATCTGCGAAAAGCCTTATCTCTGATTCCAATTCTTTACACATATCATTGATATATATGTATATATATATAAGAAAACATAAAGGTCCAATAATACTGCCCTGAGGAATTCCCCTCTTAATTTTTACAGGGACAGATAAAGCTTCACCTACTCTAATTCTCTGAGTTCTTTTTTCTAGAAACGGAGCCACCCATTCAGTCACTCTTTTGTCAAGTACAATTGCACTCATTTTTGCCAGTAGTTTCCCATGTACTACCCTATCAAATGCCTTAGATAAGTCAATCGCAATACAGTCCAACTGACCTTCTGAGTCCAGGGTATCTGCTATATCTTGCTCGATTCTTACAAATTAAATCAAAATCAAATCAAAATCTCCTTATTTGCAGATGAGGTGCCTACCTCGGTGGCAAATGGTACACCAAAATACATTATTGTCAAGCACTAAATATTAAATTAACAAGAGAACAAAATTTTCCTATAATACAATATTATACAATTTATGCTAACAATTTTTTCTATTAAACACACAGCTCATCCTTAGTAAATTTATATTGTTTACAAAATTCTACTAAAAATATCTCCTGAACTACTTACAAATATAGTCAACTGATATACTTTATGTGGAATTACTTCAAATGATACTGTACAACTGGTATAAGATTAAAATTTACATTGCATTTATTTACTTTTTCTTTTTTCCTTTACCCATTCTGGAACCTAAGTAGCATAACGACCTGCTGCGTCTTAACCAGAGCCCCTTTTGCCACCACTTTTCAGAGTTCCTGAAGGGCCTTCACAGCTACCGTAGCGGTCCCAGGGCCCTCGAAGTCCCCACTGTACTTCACCCCTACAGGCAGTCCCCTACTTTGGCTGTCCAAACTCCTTAGACTAGGGGATGGAATTAATTTATTCACACACATTTTTTATTTACATTAACCTGCACTGGTCGAATGCCCCTAACATTAAATTTATTTTCTCTGTTGCTGTTTATTCTCTTCTTGAATATCTGTACAGATTTTGGAAAAGGATCAAACACTACCCCTGGTAAACTATTCCACTCCTTTACACCATTCCCAATGAATGAAAATTTACCCCAATCGCTTCTACTAAAATTTCTTTTAATTTTACATTTGTGGTCAGTCCTGCCGATATAATTATTTTCCAACTGAAGCCTCTCACGGATATCTCCCCATGCTGCGTCTCCTGTATAGGCTCTATATAATCCTATAAGTCTAGTTTTCTCCCTTCTCTTACTTAAAGTTTCCCACCCTAGTTCCTTTAACATTTCTGATACACTACTCTTACTCCTGAAATCCCCTGTTACAAACCTTGCTGCTTTCCTCTGCATACAATCTAGTTCCTTTATTAGGTATTCTTGGTGAGGATCCCAAACACTGTTTGCATATTCCAATAATGGACGAACCGTACTTAGGTAACTTTTCTCTTTTAATTCTTTGTTGCATCCTTTAAGTAGCCTCATTATGACATGTAATGATCTGTATGCTTTCCCAACAATGTCATCAACATGACCCTTCCAGTGCAAATTACTTTCAAATTTTACACCTAAGTATTTGCACTTGCCATCTTTTGGGATAACTACCCCATCCAAAGTCTATTCAAATTCAGTTTTATAACTCCTGTTTGTAAATGTTGTAACAGTTGATTTGCCTCCATTAACCTTCATATTATTCTCTTCAGCCCATAGTTGGATACTCTCAAGGTCCCTTTGTAATTCTGAACAATCCTCAATGGTATTTATTTCCCTATAAACAATTATGTCATCTGCATACAACCTTATATTTGATGTTATATTATTCCCTAAATCATTTACGTATATTAAGAAAAGTAACGGACCGATTATACTACCCTGTGCAATTCCCTTCCCAACTTTCTCTTCCTGCGATACGTTATTTCCTACTTTGACTTTCTGAACCCTTGAATTTAGAAATGTTTTCACCCAACGTGTAACCCTTACGGCCAGTCCTATTCCCTCCAATTTCTTTAATAATATTCCATGTTCCACTCTATCAAAGGCTTTGGAAAGATCTATGGCTATGCAATCTAACTGGCCTCCTGAATCCAATTGATCTGATATGTCCTGCTGAAATCCCACCAGTTGTGCCTCACAAGAAAATTTCTTACTAAATCCATACTGGCTCCTCATGAACCAATTTTTATCATCACATATCCCTCTGATGTACTTTGATATTAAACTCTCCAGTATTTTACAAACTATACTGGTCAGGCTGATTGGTCTTTAGTTTTCTGGTTTCCTTTTATCTCCCTTTCCTTTATAAATTGGTATTATTATAGATTCCTTCCATTCTTTTGGTATTACACTATTATTTATGACATAGTCAAAGAGAAGTTTTAAATAAGGCACTATGTACCACCCCATTGTCTTTAACATTTCCCCAGTAATTTGATCACTTCCTGCTGCTTTTCCTTGCTGAAGCAGTTGGATTTCTCTGAAAATATCTTCATTTGTGAATGAGAAGCTTCTTGTTTCCCTCTGTGTCCCTCCTTCTGTATCTTCTGTTTCGGTTTCCAACTCCTGACAATCATCTACTGAATATCTGAATTCCTTACTAAAGAGGTTTGCTTTCTCAGTATCTGTTAAATAGTGTTCACCCCCTTCTCCCACCATTGTAGGAATTTGGATTCCTTTTCCTTTTTGATTCCTGATATATAAATGCAGCATTTTCCATTTCCCTTTGTGGTCATTACCCTCTTGAAGAATGCCATTCATATAATTCTCTTTTGCTTCCTTTTTCACTCTATTCAGTTCCCTCATTAGCTGTTTTCTAGTTTCTCTACTCTCCCTACCTTCTTTGATTTTCCTGTTTATTATTCTACATTTTCTTTTTAATTTTCTTATTTCCCTTGTATAATAAACAGGGTCTGAGGTCATTTTACCCTTCTTAACAGGTACAAATCTCTTCTCTCCTTCCCAAATGATTCCTTTGAATTTAGCCCAAAGTGTATCCACATTACTCCCTTCACTTATCCAACAACTGAATTGTGATTTAAGGTAAGTCCCAAATTCATCGACTTTAGTTTTTCTGTACAATTTCTTGTCTTGTGTGACCCTCTTATTAAGCCTTTTTGGTACCAGTCCTACATCCATTATTACAGCCTTATGGTCACCTATTCCTTAAATTACCTCAGTTTTATCAACAATTTCCCATGGTTTAATCAAGAATACATCTAGTAAGTTATTGAGACGAGTTGGTTCTTGTACTACTTGTGTAAATCCTCCCTCCCAGATTAACTTATTTGCCAGTTTCTCTTCATGGACTTCACTTGTATCTCCATTCCATTCAACTTCAGGCAAGTTTAGATCTTCCCCAATTATTACCACATCGTTATTATTGTTTTTATGAGTATAATCTATTATTTTCTCAAATATTTCTACGTCCCTTTCCTCTCTTCCTGGCCTGTATGTTCCTATAATTCCCACCTCCATCATATTATCACAAATTAATTTTATCCCTAATATTTCATCCCTTTCATCGGTAAACCATTCATGTGAACAATAAATTTCCTTCACCAGAATAAACACCCCCCTCCCTTTTTATCTCCTCGGTCTCTACGATAGACTGTGTACCCTTCTGGAAATACTTCTCTGTTACCCACCCCTTCTCCCAACCACGATTCCACTCCTATCACCACATCAGTCTCATAAGATTCCATCAATGTGCCGAATTTTAATTGTTTATTTACTACACTCTGACAGTTTACCAAGAGCAATCTCAGACCCCCTTCCTCCCTAAAACTTGACTGTTGCAATTGGTTAACTTGAAATTCCTTACTTTCCTGAGTTTCATTTTCTATTTGGCTGAGCCAGCTTGAAGTACGGCTGGCTCCTTCTACTAGTTTTCCTGGTCAGTATTATAACTCAAGGGAGTTGCCTTTTTTAGAGTACATATCTTAAGATTAATAAAATCTAGAACAATATTTGCTACCTTTTGTTTACCTGAATTGTTTAGATGAAGGCCATGCTTTGTGTAACAGTGTCTCTCGAAACTGCTGCTATCAATTACCTGGGTATTACGAAAATGTTTACAAATTTTAACCATATCTGTATTAACTTTGTCCACTTCAATGTTCACACACGAGTCTCTAATCAAATCATGCCTGTGGGGCACGTTCACTGCAAAGATGTTAGTGTGAGTCAGCTTACCTAGTGTACATTTAAGTTCTTAGCGTCGTTGTGAGCTACGTCGTTCGTCCCGCCGATGATCACTACTGCATCACGACTTCCGAGATTTCTTGCCGCCTGCTCCGTGTTTTCCAATACCTTCGTCATTGGGGCCCCAGGATAGATGACAGCCGATGCTGCAATATCTTTATTGTTCATTTTCTCCGCAATTCCCCTCGCCTGGCTATCACCAAATATGAGAATGTTCGACACTTTCGCCGGTGCACTTTGTGGGATTTTAGGCCTAACTTTGCCGCTTCTCGTAACGGGTCTTGCGCTATACGTCTGACTGTTTCCCGTGCGGATACCTTGCGTATCGCTTACTTCCCTCAGGGCTGAAAGTCTATTTTTAGTGTCAATTACAAAGTTGTCCTTATTTAACTGTACTCTTTTCCTCCTAGAATCTGAAGCAACTTGACAACACGCGCTAGAATTCACGGAGCCACCCGTGTTCTGAGTGTTTACTGGTACCGGTACTTTCGATTCCAGTAAACGTACCTTCTCCTTTAAAATCTCATTCTCCGCTTTTAATGCTTGTAAATCCTGTTGCAATAAAGAGAGAATTACAAGTACATTATCATTACCTACATCCTCCAAGGAATGATACGCCAGCGATTCGTTGACCGTTGTAGACCTAGGTTTGTAACCGCTATTCAAATTGCCCTCGCCACAGCTAACACAGGTCCAAGTATCTTCATTTTTAGCAAAACCAGCACTACATATACACTCAAAATGGTACCAAACTAAACACTATTCACACTGGATACCATTCTTCACTCGCTTCTTGTTTACAATACACTTATTCCCGATTATTTCGCAAGAGAACCGGGAGCTATCCTCGCTTACATCCTTCGCTGGCGCCTTCAGTGGAATAACCTTTTCTAAACCCAAACTGCCTTCTGTCAAACCAATTATTACTTTTGCAAGCATGTCTTATATAATCAGAAACAATGCTTTCCCAAAGCTTACATACAATGCATGTCAAACTGACTGGCCTGTAATTTTCAGCTTTATGCCTATCACCCTTTCCTTTGTATACAGGGGCTACTATAGCAATTCTCCATTTATTTGGTAAAGTTCCTTCATGCAAACAAAAATCAAACAAGTACTTCAGATATGGTACTATATCCCAACTCATTGTCTTTAGTATATCCTCCGAAACCTTATCAATTCCAGCTGCTTTTCTAGTTTTCAACTTTTGTGTCTTACTGTAAATGTCATAGCTGTCATAGGTAAATGTTAATACTTCTTTAGTATTAGTCACCTCCTCTATCTGGACATTATCCTTGTAACCAACAATCTTTACATACTGCTGGCTGAATACTTCTGCCTTTTGAAGATCCTCGCTTACAAACTCCCCTTGTTCATTAATTATTCCTAGAATGTCCTTCTTGAAACCTGCTTGTAACTTAAAGTAGCTATACATACTCTTCCATTTTTCACTACAATTATTGTGGCCAACAATTATGCTTGCCATCATGTTATCCTTAGCTGACTTCTTTGCTAGATTCAATTTCCTAGTAAGTTCCTTCAATTTCTCCTTACTTCCACAGCCATTTCTAACTCTATTTCTTTCCAACCTGCACCTCCTTCTTAGTCTCCTTACTTCCCTGTTACAATATAGTGGATCTTTACCATTCCTTACCACCTTTAAAGGTACAAACCTATTTTCACATTCCTCAACAATTGCTTTAAACCCATCCCAGAGTCTGTTTACATTTTTATTTACCGTTTTCCACCGATCATATTTGCTTATTAAAAACTCCTTCATGCCTGTTTTATCAGCCATATGGTACTGTCTAACAGTCCTAATTTTACTCTCTTCCTTTCTTTCACATTTATTTTTAATTACCACAAAAACAGCTTCCTGTTCACTAATACAATCTATTACTTCGGTTTCTCTATAGAGCTCATCTGGTTTTACCAACACCACATCCAGAATATTCTTCCCTCTAGTTGGTTCGATCACTTTCTGAATCAGGTGCCCTTCCCATATTAACTTATTTGCCATTTGTTGGTCATGCTTCCTGTCGTTCGCGTTACCTTCGCAATTGACATTTGGTAAGTTGAGATCACCCGTTACGATCACGTTCCTTTCCTTATCGTTTCGCACATAGCTGATTATCTTATCAAATAATTCTGAATCAGCATATGCGCTACCCTTTCCTCGTCTGTACACTCCAAAGACATCTTGTTGCCTATTATCTTTAGAAATGAGCCTTACCCCTAGAATTTCATGCTTGTCATCTTTAACTTTTTCGTGTCTTATAAATTTTTCTTTCACGAGAATGAATACTCCCCCTCCTACATTTCCTATTCTATCTCTACGATACACCCTCCAGTTCCGTGAGAAAATGTCTGCATCCATCATATCATTTCTCAGCCATGATTCAACTCCTATTACAGTATCTGGTAAGTATATGTCTATTAAGTTACTTAATTCTATTCCTTTATTTACAATACTTCTACAGTTGAGCACTAACAGTTTTATGTCATCCGTACTTGATTTCCAGCTCCCTGTTCCCTTAATACCGCTGCCTAGCTCACCCTATTTCCCTGAATGTACCTCCGTATAAGCCTTCTAAACAAATTTCCTAACTTATATGTACCACTGAGGTTTAAGTGAAGGCCAACTGAGCGCAGATTCCTACCTCCTACCCACCCATTAGGATCTAGAAATTTCACTCCCAGTTTCCCACATACCTACTCCATAGTCTCATTTAAATCCCCAATCACCTTCCAGTCAGTATCCCTCCTACACAGTATTCCACTGATAACAATCTTCGCTTCGTTAAACTTCATCCGTGCTGCATTTACCAGATCCCACACATCCCCAACTATGTTGGTACTTATACCTGTTTGTCTTACGTTTTTAGTACCAACGTGAAACACTACCACTTTCTCCTTTCCCTCCGACTTCCCTTCTACTTTCTTCAACATCTGTCTTAACCTAATTCCTGGATAACACTCTACCCTGGTACCCTTTCCTTCACACACTTTCCCGACATGTCTAACGATAGAATCCCCCATGACCAGAGCCTCCATCCTACCCACCTCATTTGATCCCCTTCCCTCCTGGTCAATCCTATCTTTCCTGACAGCTGCAGAAGCTACTTCCTCCTCCCATTTCTCCATCCCATGACCCTGTTCCACCTGTCTTTTCCTAACCACTACTCCACATTTCCCTTTCCTACCTCTTCCCTTTCTCCTACTTCAAAACTTCTCAGCAACAGTTCCCTGTTCCTCATCTTCCCTCGGTTGTTCTACCTGCAGTGACTCGTACCGATTTCTCACCGACACCTGTCCTGAATTTTGATCCTGAATGGAGCCCTTAGCCTGCAATCTCCTTCCCCTTAAAACATTAGAACATTTTGCGTTTTGCTGGTCACTTTGAAATCGTCATTTAAGAAATGTAGCCTGTGAACCACGGAAAAGTCAGAAGGAATCCATTTACTTCCCTTGCTGTTTCCTTCCCTGGATATAATACTTAACCACTTTCGACACAATTCTGTACTTGAAGGTATTTCATACGGAATTTTGGTTTCCCTTATTTGATTTGCATAAAAGCACGAAACAGTACACCATTTTCACTGAAAACAAGTACAGTACTACTCTGTTTCCCGCTATTTCATTCCGACAGGTCTGAAGCCAGTTGGTGCCGCCACCTGCTGTGGGTATTTGTAAACGTAGTGTTTCATTTAGTTCCATGTAAAAATGTTGTAATTAGCAGGCAGTATAAGCAAATACAGTGGAGACAATACGCGACACTCAGCGAGATATCGAGGGATACCTATTAGAGCTGTCTCTAGTGGATTGATCTGAGAACTACTGATTCTGTCATAAGATTACGTGTATTTGTGTGTGAAGTTTATGGTGTTATTTATGTATTTTCAGCGATTTGACATAATTAAATAGCAGCATGTGTCTTTCCTTAACATCTTCTCTCAACATGAGGGAAAAGGTATGTGCTGTGTTTGGCTGCAGTAACTATGAAGTAGAGAAGAAAGCGCGGTCTTTCTTCCGTTTCCCTCATGACAATAAAATGTAAGTAATATTGTGTTTACATATATATTCTTCCAGTGGCAAAGAGATCTTTTATAGTACTTCATAATCTTCTGACCTGCTTGACCCATATTTTAACTGGCTTAAAATATAATACGTATATTTTATTGTATAGTGCAGGGGTTATTAACCTTCAACACCGATGTGTTGTTGTAGGTGTGATATGTGGGTTTGATTGAATTCAGGAAAATACATACCGTATGCATATGAGTGTGGCTGGTTGGGTTCCAAGTTACCCCATTTGGAATGCCGTAATGCGTTGTCAAGCACTGAAGAAAATATGGGTGATTTAAGAATTGTACATATTTTGTTGAAACAATATGATGATGACAATTTGCTTTAACTTAATGTAAAGGCATTATGACATTATGACCGATTACAATGCGGTCGTGAAAATTCAATATTCATTATGACAAGTATTGCTTATAGGGAAAGTTTAAATGTTTTTGATGCTAAATTTATAGATTTTCTTTCTGTTAGTAGGCTTCAAGTTACAGTAAAAGGAAACTTGTCCAGCTCTTAAATGTAAATTCATTGAATCGTGTGTAAGGAATGTGCCGATATTTTTGTTGACCAGTGTTTTAATATGATGATACAATGCTTTTAAATGAGAAGAAAGTAAAATCTAGCCGTGATCTTTCAGACAGGAATTCTAAAGCTAAAATGTAATGCATAAATGAAAGATCAAGCCCTTTCACAGCAGTCCATTTCACATCTTGTTTATATGTCTAATTTCAGTCTTTAAATAATAACCTGTTAAATAATTCTTCATTCATTTATCCAGAATTGCTTTAGCAACTTTGAAGTTAATATCTTAGTAACACTTTCTTTATAGACGTGATTTATTTATCCATTTCCGTATATACATTTCCATTGATATTTGAATTTAGCGCGAATTTTCAGGTCAAGCCACTAGGAGCGCCACTTGCGACTTGTTTTCCATTTTAACAAGGCTAAATTCGGAAGTGTCGCGTTTTGTCTCTACTGCACTTGGTGTAAGCAGCGATCGGATGCAGATCGAGCAGGCAATGCTACACAGCAATGATAATCAGTAACGAGCTCAAATTGAAATAAAAATGCCAGTGAAATTCTTTCAAAATACTCTGAAATGCTGGCTGATGGGAATCAGCATTTACAGTATTCAGGAATGTGAAGAAAAATTGGTACAATTCCATATAAATTGGTTATAAGCATTTACTAAAGGCAATGCCTTGTCGCTATAGGCACATCTGACGATCTTCTTCTGTTGCTATATGAACCACATGCCAGTTCACCGACCTAGTTCTTGATGTATGACATCCTTGATCGTCATCTGGGTCTCTTTCCGGGTACTTTACCTTCAGTGATGGTTTGGAGAATAGAGTTATATCTCAGTACGTGTCCAAGGTTTTTTGCTTTCCTATTCTTTATCGTATTTAATAAACATCGATTCATTTTACGTCCTTTAAAACAAAGTTATTTGTTTTTATCCATCCAACTTGTTTTTGTAATTCTTCTCCAAAACCACATTTCTGCAGCCTCAGGTTTTGTTTCTTCCTGTTTACCGAATGTCCATGTTTCACAACTATACAGGAGCACACTCCAAACAAGTGTCTTGAGAAATGATTTTTAGGCCTCCAAACTGAGATGATTGTTTACCAATAATTTTTCTTATTTTGGAAGGCTTCTTTTGCTACCACTATACTTTTCTTGATTTATGAAAGGGATCTGTTATCAGAGGTAATTAAAATACCCAAATAGGAGAATTCTGTGACTTTTTCTATCGGTGTGTTATTTAATTTTACGTCTTTTCTGCCTGTAGGCTTCATTTTTGTCTACTATCATGGGATTTTATTTTCTTTATATTTATTTTCAGTTGAATTTTTCTTATGATTTGTTGAGTGCCCTTAGCATCTTACTCATATCCTTTTCAGAATTAGCTAAGAGAGCAATATAATCCGCAAAGCGGATAGTGTGCACCTGAATGCCATTAAAATACGCCCCTTTAGTGTGCTCTTTCATTCCTCTAACTGCATTTTCTTTAAACAGTTTAAAGAGATATGGTGACGGTGGGCAGTCTTTCCGCACTCCTCTTCTAATTTTTGGTTCTCTTGTAGTAGCATCAATATAACGTCCGTGGTTTGAGCTTTATATAGATTCAGAATAAGGCGCATGTCTTTCCAGTCAAGTCCTATATTCCTCATTACTTGAAAAAAGCATTTTCCACTCAACATTATCAACGGCTTTTTCCAAGTCAGTAAATACTGCATAAATTTTCCTGTTGACTTATATCCTTCTTTCCAGAATTTGACGTAATGTTAATATATCCTCCCTAGTTCCTTTCTGTGCTCTAAAGCCATATTGATCGTTATCGAATTGTTGTTCTATATTCCTTCTGTCTTTAATGATAAACAAAATCTTAGAAACGTGAGAAAGGATCGCCTATGTTCTATAATTCGAACAATTGCATGCATTCCCTTTTTTGGGGAGTGTAACTGTTCTACTTTTAATAAAATCAGTTGGTAAGTTTCCTTGTTCGCAGCATTCAGTAATCACTTCAAACAGACCATTTTTCATGGTATCATCACAGTTTTTCAAGAGCTCTGCAGGAATGGCCTCCACACCAGTGGCTTTGTTCTGTTTTAGTTTAAAGAATGCTGCATCGAACTCTGCTGTAGTAATGGGATGTCCTCTGTCGACTTCTTGAATTGAATCCACATTCTCCAAACATTCTTCAATATTGACAATATCTTCTTCATCTTATAAGTCTTCAAGGTATTCTTTCCATTTGTCACTAACATTTTCGATTTGAAAGAGCAGTTTTCCATCTTTATTTTTAACCACATTACTTTTATTTCTTTTCTGGCAGCCCAGAGATTTTATCTTAAAGTACCGTATGTTTTATCAGAATATCTCTTCTTCAAATCATTTTCGATAAGACGAAAACGTTGGTTAATAGAGCAAACGCCTGAAAAGCCATACATCTAGTTTTTGATCAGACTTACCTCCAGTTGTCTTTGGCTTGTTGGCATTTCATTGTCATCAACTTTTTAATTCTTTGTATTGTTCAAATTGTATTTTCCTTAACCAGTTCCTTTCTTCAATGAGCTCTAGAATTTCTGACGTCATCCATGGTTTCCTTGGTTCTAATTTTGCTCTACCAAGGACTTCTATAGCAGGTATCTCTAAGCCACTTTTTATATCATCCCATCCCGAGTTACTTTTCTTCATATTGGTAGCGTTCTTGAATGCTTGTAACACATTCATTCATTTCAATTAATTCCAACGATCCTGCAGGCTCATACATAGGACATTGTACACAGGACATTGCATACTGGTGGGCACTTGCATATCAAAATATAGTTTGTGTATATAAGATTATTAATAAAGGGCTGAGCATATAAACACATACCATATATGAACTATGTTCATTATCAATATGAGGATTACAGAGTAATGTTTCTGACTGTATTTACAGAGTACTTACATTTACATACGGTAACATAAGAGTTGCAGAGGTACAAGAAAAATTCCGGACACTTTGCAAGATTGTTTGGGAAAGTGACCTAAATGACAATGAATATTTTGGTTTAAACAGCACTGTAACTTTCCCACAAATGACGCTTGACTCTTTGTTTGAATGTTGCTAATGTTGGTGGTGTTTTTACCTCCACAGGGTTGTTATTAAATATTTGGATTGCAGAGAACTTCAAGCTGTACCATGTTTATAGGAACGAACATTGTATGAGGTAAAGTCATTTGCGTGCCTAGTACTATATGGATGGTTGTCAGAATTCAGAGTATATGTAGTGTTGTGGTGTATTGATTTATATTTTATTTCATACATGAGGATGGCTGAACTGAAATTCTGTATTCATGCTTTGTGGTGGTATCTTAGCACTTAGATATAAATATTTGATAGGCGTTAAGCAGAGAAGATTAAGTATACTTCTAAAATCTCTATTCTGTATTACCATTAGCTCATTCAGGTAAGACTTCTTACAGTGCATCCAGATAACATTCAAATATTGTAGGTGACTATGAACTAAAGAGTAGTAGATCTGTTTTGGAACATGTTGTGTGGTAAGATAACTAAGTTTCTTTAAAATTCCTGCAACAGGTGTGATCTTTTTAGTTATATATTCAATATGGTCTGTCCAGTTCAAGTCCCTGCCAATTACCAACCCAAGGTATTTGACAGTACTCACTAATTTTACTTTATTCTGATCCGGTTTTGTCATTATCATTATTTTGTCAGCAAGTTCTAAACCTATACCACTGAAATAATCTACCATTACCATCAAAGTTACATTGGCACATTAGTCTTTTGCACATTTATTGTTAAGTTATTTGCTTGAAACCAAAACCGCAGCGTATTGGGGTCCTCCTGCATATATTTTATAACGGAGTCTATATTTCAACCAGTATAGAACATGTTTGTGTCGTCGGCGTATAGTGCGATACATCCTTTCAAAGAATCTTGAAATTTATTTAGGCACCACTTCTTCTGTCTGAGTGTTTGGAACTACTTGAATCTGACATCTCATTTAGCTTAATAAGACTATGTTCACTGTTGATTTCTGCACCCTGATAACTATGACTAGATTTCACTTGATTTCTGTACCTCTGTTTAACCACTATAGTCAATATGGTGTCTTCTTGTATCTCCAGGGGCGTTCCTAGTATAATGTCTTCTTTAGGGAACCTCAAAACATGCGTTTCATATAGCCATCTCGTACTGCTCACGAAATTTTAAGTCTTCTGCCTCTTGAACTTGTTTCTCCCAGTCCAAATTTACCACTCTATTGAACATTTTCATTTGAACCTACAGAAGCATTAAAATCACCCATCAAAGTCACATTGGCGTTCTTCTCCGATATTTCAAATAGGTAGATTTTCGATAAATAGGTAAAGATGTGTAAATAAGTGTGTAAATATATAGATATATTACTTGTATAGCATAAAGTTGTTGATACGGTATATATTCCAAAGGAATGAATGATGTTTAATAGTATATGTATAGTCATGATTTTAAGAGCATACTTTTGATGGATTTTTCGACTTTTGTCTGTTATAATGTACACTGTTTAATGACAATACATTCTATTCCAGGTTGGTCGTGACGTCATTTTTCTTAGCCCTTTTCTCGAGTTCGTCAATTGCCACTCAAACTTCCTTCTTGCTTTTAGAGTGGATCACCATGCATGCATATAAGATTAGATCTGTTGCTTTCGATTCTACCGTTTTTATGTTCGTGACATCTGCTATGCAGATCTGAAACCGTGTAGGACTGATTGGGTCTCCCAACTGCATGCCATTTGTTTATGTGATTTTCCTTGAGATTGCGCCATTCTTATTTGTTTGGACGTAGTTGCTGTTGGCTTTACGTCGCACCGACACATATATGTCTTATAGGACGTAGTTGTACGCCAGAACTTTCTCTTTGTAGTGTGGTCATTCCCAATCATTCCTTTAAGTTTTTCTATCAGTATTTTCCTGTTTTCCAGGTCAAAAGCTTTCTTGAAGTACCGGTATACAAATATCACGACGTCATTTCTTCTAGGGACTCTTAGCACTTACCCAAGTTACTCCAATTGGTATGCAACTGCTTTGAGTGTGCTTCTCCCATTCCCGAAGCCGAACTGGCATTCTGGTATATATTGGAATCGGAACAGGAGTCCGCTGCGCAACTACAGTTTGTTGAACATCTGACAAGGAAGTCGTTGCCGGGCGATTTGGCCGTACAGTTAGGGGGGCGCAGCTGTGAGCCTGCATCCTGGAGATAATGGGTTCGAATCCCACTGTCGGCAGCCCTGAAGATCGTTTTCCGTGTTTTCCCATTTTCACACCAGGAAAATGCCGGGGCTGTATCTTAATTAAGGCCACGGCCGCTTCCTTACAACTCCTAAACCTTTCTTATTCCATCGTCGCCATGAGGCCTATCAGTGTCGGTGAGACGTGAAAGTCACTAGCAAAAAAGAATGTCTTTGCACAGTGACGGGGCTGGGGAGGGGTGGCAAAATAAGGACTGTGCAGGCATGACAACAGAGGAGTTTGACATATTAAAGCGAAAGAAATGTGAACTCCAAAGGATGTGCTAAATGTGCTAGCATATGATCATCATAAAAAAGGAAGCAGATGATCAAAAAAATGTTCACTCAGAATGGATTTAATTTTAGACTTCCTCAAAAATCACCTAGATGCAACGATCGAAGAGAAATTTAAAGAAACCCTCATGAAAGGAAACTCACACATAATACACAGGCAGAGTAAAACAAAAACCAGAAGACTTCAGCGTGGAGGAAGTTAGCAATCGAAAATTACTAAAAATTTAACAAATTTTCCCTTTACGAAAATCAAATGATCACAAATGTCTCCTGGTCACTGCCATCTCCCCCTGTGGGTGGGGCGGTAGAATAACACCCGCACTGTCATAAGAGGCGACTAAAAGGGGTCCCAGGACTCTCACGTTGGGAAAGTGGGTTGGTGATCACGGGGCCCTCTGGTTAGTCCTAGGTATCAGCATGGGACAGAGACAAACATCTCTGACCCACAGCAACAAAGATAAATCAAAGAGAATCGCAGGCATGGGCATAACTAAAACTACGAAAAAGTAAACATGACGGTCCCTTGGGCAAGCAAACGCCCAAGGCGGGGGCATGGCAAAAATAAGTAAAAACGTACCAAGAATAAATATGAGGTACTGAAACAAGATTTAAAATAAAAATTGAGCTGGCTTATATATCATCTTTTCGCCCCTCCCTCACTCATCAACACACATTCCAGCATTCACACACACACACGGGTACAACCAAAAATATGAGCGGCCGCTCCACTTATCAAAGTCGAAATTTATTCATGCACCGTGACTCAGCTTGTCACTAATCAGGCCTCGTGTAAATCAATTAGCAGCGACACATATAATTTAACAACGATATCGCAGGAATCCCGCACACAACTCATTACCACATGCGCTCCGTACGACGTGAATGAAGTTCAAGTCGAGGCGGGGGGCATTCATGCAACAGCTGGCGAAATACCATAGCACGCAGTGCACATTAATAGAACAAGATCGAGACCCAGTTAACAACACTTCATAATCATAACACATCAACAAGCACACATTCATTTATGCAGCAGAGCTGAAGTGTATATATCAATCAGCTATGGTTAAAACTGAAGAATATCGGGGCAACATCGTAATATCAAAGTTAAAACAAAGTTTGCACGTACCTGCAATATTAAAAATCAAGACAAAATGTAGGACGCAAATAAGACCTCGTATTTGAATAAGTTAAAAAGCCATTTAAAGCACAGGAAGGCTACTTCTATCGGCGAGGGCTCCATGGTTAAAGCATCACAAAAACAAAGCAAAGAAGTGCAATTAAGAGATAACACTGCTCGTCTCGTAAAAGCAACGACCTTCCGTCATTACAAACGAGGGTGCTGCCCTCTCTAGTACATCGGCGGAAGTACTTAAGTCGTTTGAATTGAGGCCGTAAGAATGCATTCACCAATAAGAAACATCATACTTATGGGCGTGCCATTCGAGTGTGGCTCAGGATAGATTCCCAATTGTCCTTTTTAAGGCTTTATTTAAAGCTTCATAATTTATTCTGGAATTGTTCAGAATTTTTCCTTCCATTTGTGGTATATGATGTTTCTGGGATTGTTTTTTATGAGAAAAATAGGACTGTGATCTGTGATACTAGTCTGTAGAACGTATGACTCAAAATTGTTATTTCTGTGGGATTTAACATGTATGTGATTTATACATGTTCTCGATTTTGGGGTTATCCTTGTTGCAGAGGTAATGTATGAAATGAAACCATTAGCACTTAAGGTGTTTATGTATTCATTTTTAATTTTTTGAGCGTACTGACCAGTTGGGTTTAAAATGTCTATGTTAATATCTCCCGTTATAATATAATGTGTGGCTGCAGGTAGTTGCTGAAGTATATTTCCTAGTTCTTCTATGAATATCTTTGGGCTTGTGGAGGGTGATCTGTACATAGCAAGTATCAAGTAACGTTCTTTATTATATTTTTAGTTGAGTAGGCTACCATTGGCTGCGGCGAGAATAATACAGTTGGCCCTGGTATCCCCAGCGACGTTGCCGAGTTGAACATACTGGGCGTTCTCTGCTGTACGATAAGTGGATTTTTGTTGTTTCGTCAGTTGTTTAAAACATTTATTGGACTAGCGCTCAATATATCAACTATAGAATTACGTAGTATAGCTTGTACTTCGCCGTAAGTTCCGGCTTATGGAAGGATCTCTTCGTTTCGTTAGTGATAGATGCGCAGTATACTTCGCAGAAGTATTTGGAAACTTAGTTTCCTTAGAAGTAGGGAAGAAGTCATTGTTTCTCCGAAATATCTCATTTCAACATGAAGTTTAGTAAGAGGGTACAGATTACGCCATCATTAACAACTCCGGTCAGCTGAGCGGGCGGAGCACATTAGCATTTGATCCACAGCGATATCTCGTCGCGCGCGTGTAATTCAATAGGTAAAGGTCGAAAACAGTTTATTATCTCATTTTCGTCTCTCCGATACAAGGAGCCCGGGTTCGATTACTGACCGGGTCATTGAAATTTATCTTCAATCTGGGCTAGGTGATAGGGCTTATTCGAAGTGTATCAAGGTATCAGTAGTAATGCTGGGATGCATTCAACATGTGAAACGTCTTGTATTTAAAGTTCCGTGTGATGGGGGAGGGGGAATACCTCTTTCCTTCATCTAGCATGTATTCCTTTATTC
This sequence comes from Anabrus simplex, assembly GCF_040414725.1. Classification (NCBI taxonomy): domain Eukaryota; kingdom Metazoa; phylum Arthropoda; class Insecta; order Orthoptera; family Tettigoniidae; genus Anabrus; species Anabrus simplex. Next base: position 325,253,098 of record NC_090271.1, read on the forward strand.
CACTTTCTCACCCAACAACACAACACATTCATTGCGAAATAGTTGTACATATCTCAAGGCTGATACAGAGCAGTGACAAGAGTCCAGTTGGCGCGGCAAATAGGCCAACTGGGCAACACCGCTCGGCCGATACGCTGCTTTCTTTTCTCAAATCCAGTCAGTTAAAGATAAATCAGTATGAAATCAACAATTGCATGCAGGAAAAAATAGTTTTAATTTTAGCCTGACATTCTCATGAGCTTCATAACAAACCGAATTGTTTACGAATATAATCACCCAGTAATGGGAAAAATGTTGTTTCACAAAATTTAAAACAACTTTTCTCACAAAAAATAGATGTAATGAAAATTTGGTATACAGATCAACATTAAGTTGCTCTAAGACTTATTCAGGTTTCGTGACGATCAGATCAATACTTTTAAGGTTACGTATGAGCGCTCCGTTGGAAATGGAATCTGCCACCTGGGCGACTGCCCTAAATGCAGATCAGTAGTGATTGATTGATTGAATGGAAAACATACCGGCACTTTTTCAACCTGTATTAACGTACGATAAGAATTTCCACTACACGTAATTAAACGCCGAATAAAATAAGCTAAATTTTGGTGAACCTTGTTTCTATGTGAGACGAAGGATAAACGTTTTATTAACGTATAAACTCGGGTGTTTATCCTTTTCTCCGCTATAGTATTTGAACTTCCTCTTAAAACGGTTATCACCACCACCACCACCACCACCACCAGCGCCACCTCGTAGCCATCCATCAACGGCTGCTAATTTCATGTGGCAACCAATTAAAAGGCATTAACTTGCACGGTTGCTAGGTAACATTCTGTCTTATGGTTACTATTGTTACACTTCCGTCCACACTTTGTGTTGCGTCGCGTTGCACAGATTTTCGGATGTCTCCCAGCCTTAATACACATTTTGTCAAAAGATCCCGTCTCCAAAAACACTTTGCAATGGACCCATGAACAGTATTAATATATAGAACCGAAACGTAGCACCAGGAGGAGGAGTAAACTCCACATAGCGAACACAAGTATTAGGAAGACGACAGAAAAGTCAGCAGCACTCATCAAGACCACTAGTAATAATCGGCACGAAGCAAGACAAAAGTCTACGTGCTGGAAACAGGACTACGTAGCTGTACGTAGGACAATTTAATTACAATGCCACGGAGGTAAACGTGATCCGTGTCGTGACTAAATATGCTATTGGTGAGGACATCACATGTTAGGATTTCAATACCAAGGGTGGTAATTTAAAAGTGTTCAAAGTAGGAATTCCCTTGAAGGACCTTGATATGACAGTGAATCCGAAGTTTTGTCTAAAGGGAGTGATTGTGAGAAAATTTCGATTTCGGAGGGGTTATTCCCAAAGAGGACAAGAAGATTGGGTATATTTAAAGTAGTATAATACAGGGATTCGGCGGCCTCCTCCCGCGGGAAATTTGAATTCTGGCGGGAAATTTGAATTTTGGCGGGAAATTTGAATTTTGGCGCAAGATTTGAATTTGTAAACAAAGCCACGTGCTTTTTGACAGCTGTCATCGACAACAACGCATCGCTAACCTCACTGCTGCCATCTTGACGGGCCTAAACCTCAGTAGTGCCAACTTAACCTAACTAGCGCGAGGTAAACAAAGCCACGTGTTTTTGACAGCCACGTGCTTTTTGACAGACAACAACGCATCGCTAACCTCAGTACTGCCATCTTGACGGGCCTAAACCTCAGTAGTACCAACTTAACCTAACTAGCGCGAGATAAACAAAGCCACGTGTTTTTTGACAGCCACGTGCTTTTTGACAGACAACAACGCATCGATAACCTCAGTACTGCCATCTTGACGGGCCTAAACCTCAGTAGTACCAACTTAACCTAACTAGCGCGTGGTAAACAAAGCCACGTGCTTTTTTGCAGCTGTCATCCGCCATCTTTAATCCAGAGAGCACCGTGCTGCCTTCTTTAGCTACTTACCTTTGAAATGTGGTACCTCACAGCTGTCATCCGCCATCTTGCATCGCAAACCTCAGTGCTGCACTCTTTAGTTTGAAATGTGGTGGCGGCAAATTCCACGTGCTCTTGTTTGGAAACAAAGCCACGTGCAGCTGTCATCCGCCATCTTTAATCCAGAGAGCACCGTGCTGCCCTCTTTAGCTACTTACCTTTGAAATGTGGTACCTCACAGCTGTCATCCGCCATCTTGCATCGCAAACCTCAGTGCTGCACTCTTTAGTTTGAAATGTGGTGGCGGCAAATTCCACGTGCTCTTGTTTGGAAACAAAGCCACGTGCAGCTGTCATCCGCCATCTTTAATCCAGAGAGCACCGTGCTGCCCTCTTTAGCTACTTACCTTTGAAATGTGGTACGTCACAGCTGTCATCCGCCATCTTACATCGCAAAACTCAGTGCTACACTCTTTAGTTGAAAAATGGTGGCGGATAATTTAAAAAGAAAAATTCTACAGCAGCCATCTCTCGACGCTAATTGCACAAGATGGTGGCTATACACGACTACTTAAAGGTGCTTATGCGAGATGATCGCTATACATAGTTTCTTATGAGACTCCGTTGGGATGCTTGCGCAAGATGGCGGTTATACAAGGCTCCTTATGAGACACCCCAGGGATGCTTGCGCAAGATGGTGGTTGCTCTTATGAGGCGGCTTAAGGATCCTTGCACAAGATGGCTAGAGACGCCCCCCACCCCTAAGGATGCTTGCGCAAGATGGCGGACGCCAGATGGCGGTTATACATAGCTCCTTATGAGACAGCTAGTACTCGATACAACATGTGATCAGAACATTGATTGATGTGTTCAGAACACAAAATAAGTGATCAAGACTAGAATCGAACACTGTACTCGATGTCGTTAACTTCAACATGTGATTAAAACATTGTTTGGTGTGTTCAGAACACTACATAAGTAGAATCGAACGCTGTACAACATGTTAGGGGATACCTTTGTTCTAAGAAGATCAGATTGAAACATAACAAGACTAGAATTGAACACTGCACTCGATGTCGTTAACCTTAACATGTGAACAGAACATTGATTGATGTGTTCAGATCACTAAACAAGTAGAACCGAACACTGTACTCGATACAACATGTTAGGGGATACCTTTGTTCTAAGAAAATTAGATTGAAACATAACAAGACTAGAATCGAACACTGCACTCATGTCGTTAACCTTAACATGTGATCAGAACATTGGTTGATGTGTTCAGATCACTAAACAAGTAGAACCGAACACTGTACAACATGTTAGGGGATACCTTTGTTCTAAGAAGATCAGATTGAAACATAACAAGACTAGAATTGAACACAGCACTCGATGTCGTTAACCTTAACATGTGATCAGAGCATTGATTGATGTGTTCAGATCACTAAACAAGTAGAACCGAACACTGTACAACATGTTAGAGGATACCTTTGTTCTAAGAAGACCAGATTGAAACATAACAAGGCTAGAACTGAACACTGCACTCGATGCAACATGTGATCAGAACATTGATTGATGTGTTCAGATCACTAAACAAGTAGAACCGAACACTGTACAACATGTTAGGGGATACCTTTGTTCTAAGAAAATTAGATTGAAACATAACAAGACTAGAATCGAACACTGCACTCGATGTCATTAACCTTAACATGTGATCCGATACAACATGTTAGGGGATACCTTTGTTCTAAGAAAATTAGATTGAAGCATAGCAAGACTAGAATCGAACACTGTAAGAACATTGTTTGATGTGTTCAGAGCAAAAGTACAACTTCAATGATTTACCTAGTGTAAAACACACACTGTGCACATATCGCATAGCTATCTCGCCTAACACTTGCCTAGTATGAAAATCAAAAACACACTGTGCACATATCGCATAGCTAACTCGGCAACACTTCAAATGATTTGCTTAGTACGAAAATAAAAAATCTATACCGCGTAGCTAACTCGTTCATCGCACTGCTAAGACGCTTAGTAATTGCAAATACACTGATATATGTCATACGAAAATCAAGAAAGCACACTGCGTAGCCAACTCGCTCGGGTCACTCGCTTAGTAATTGCAACACGACTAGAACACTGATACACACACGGATAAGAATGTTGCGAGATACTACATACTTACATGTTTTTTTAAAAAAATATTGGGGGTGAAAGATCATAAATTATATGTACACATGTTGTCTCCTCCAAGTTGTAAGACGAAATAGACGCAGTACTGCGAGTTTCCGCTATAGCTGGCGAACGGAAGTAGCATGATATCTCAGCAAAAAAAGTATGCGTGAGCTTGCATACATGCAAGTCAGACACAATGATGGATACCGCGATTCAAATCCTGGCAACTTATGCCGTCAGGAAGGGCATCCGGCGAGCATCTAGCTGTAAATCCCCGATTCTCATGTTAGAAAGAGCAACTTGTTGTAAAACATTCTTAATCCCAGTTCTTTGACGTCAGGAAGGGCAACCGGTCGAAAACAATAGTGTATGATGTAAGAGGCTAGATACTGCTAGTTTTGCGTCAGGAAGGGCAACTAGTCTTAAAACAAATTCTTCTGATTTAAAATCTTAGTTTTGCGTCAGGAAGGGCATCCGGCTGTAAAACAATAGTTCATGATACAGCGATTTAAAATCTAAGAAGAGCATCTAGCTGTAAATCCCCGATTCTCGTGTTAGAAAGGGTAACTAGTTGAAAAACAGATTCTTAATCTGAGTTCTTTGACGTCAGGAAGGGCAACCGGTTGAAAACAATAGTGTATGATGTAAGAGGCTAGATACTGCCAGTTTTGCGTCAGGAAGGGCAACTAGTCTTAAAAATAAATTCTTGCGATTTAAAATCTTAGTTTTGCGTCAGGAAGGGCATCCGGCTGCAAAACAATAGTTCATGATACAGCGATTTAAAATCTAAGAAGAGCATCTAGCTGTAAATCCCCGATTCTCGTGTTAGAAAGGGTAACTAGTTGAAAAACAGATTCTTAATCTGAGTTCTTTGACGTCAGGAAGGGCAACCGGTCGAAAACAATAGCGTATGATGTAAGAGGCTAGATACTGCCAGTTTTGCGTCAGGAAGGGCAACTAGCCTTAAAACAAATTCTTGCGATTTAAAATCTTAGTTTTGCGTCAGGAAGGGCATCCGGCTGTAAAACAATAGTTCGTGATACAGTGATTTAAAATCTAAGAAGAGCATCTAGCTGTAAAACCCCGATTCTCGTGTTAGAAGTTGTAAAGCAGATTCTTAATCCGAGTTCTTTGACGTCAGGAAGGGCAACCGGTCGAAAACAATAGTGTATGATGTAAGAGGTTAGAAACTGCTAGTTTTGCGTCAGGAAGGGCAACTAGTCTTAAAACAAATTCTTGCGATTTAAAATCTTAGTTTTGCGTCAGGAAGGGCATCCGGCTGTAAAACAATAGTTCGTGATACAGCGATTTAAAATCTAAGAAGTGCATCTAGTTGTAAACCCCCGATTCTCGTGTTAAAAAGAGCATCTAGTTGTAAAAGAGATTCTTAATCCAAGTTCTTTGACGTCAGGAAGGGCAACCGGTCGAAAACAATAGTGGATGATGTAAGAGGCTAGATACTGCCAGTTTTGCGTCAGGAAGGGCAACTAGTCTTAAAACAAATTCTTGCGATTTAAAATCTTAGTTTTGCGTCAGGAAGGGCATCCGGTTGTAAAACAATAGTTCACGATACAGCGATTTAAAATCTAAGAAGTGCATCTAGCTGTAAAACACCGATTCTCGTGTTAAAAAGAGCATCTAGTTGTAAAACATTCTTAATCCTAGTTCTTTGACGTCAGGAAGGGCAACCGGTCGAAAACAATAGTGTATGATATAAGAGGCTAGACACTGCTAGTTTTGCGTCAGGAAGGGCAACTAGTCTTAAAACAAATTCTTGCGATTTAAAATCTTAGTTTTGCGTCAGGAAGGGCATCCGGCTGTAAAACAATAGTTCACGATACAGCTATTTAAAATCTAAGAAGTGCATCTAGCTGTAAAACCACGATTCTCGAGTTAAAAAGAGCATCTAGTTGTAAAACAGATTCTTAATCCGAGTTCTTTGACGTCAGGAAGGGCAACCGGTCGAAAACAATAGTGTATGACGTAAGAGGTTAGATACTGCTAGTTTTGCGTCAGGAAGGGCAACTAGTCTTAAAACAAATTCTTGCGATTAAAAATCTTAGTTTTGCGTCAGGAAGGGCATCCGGCTGTAAAACAATAGTTCACGATACAGCTATTTAAAATCTAAGAAGTGCATCTAGCTGTAAATCCCCGATTCTCGTGTTAAAAAAGCATCCAGTTGTAAAAGAGATCCTTAATCCAAGTTCATTGACGTCAGGAAGGGCAACCGGTCGAAAACAATAGTGTATGATGTAAGAGGCTAGATACTGCCAGTTTTGCGTCAGGAAGGGCAACTAGTCTTAAAAACAAATTCTTGCGATTTAAAATCTTAGTTTTGCGTCAGGAAGGGCATACGGCTGTAAAACAATAGTTCACGATACAGCGATTTAAAATCTAAGAAGTGCATCTAGCTGTAAAACCCCGATTCTCGAGTTAAAAAGAGCATCTAGTTGTAAAACAGATTCTTAATCCGAGTTCTTTGACGTCAGGAAGGGCAACCGGTCGAAAACAATAGCGTATGATGTAAGAGGTTAGATACTGCTAGTTTTGCGTCAGGAAGGGCAACTAGTCTTAAAACAAATTCTTGCGATTTAAAATCTTAGTTTTGCGTCAGGAAGGGCATCCGGCTGTAAAGCAATAGTTCACGATACAGCGATTTAAAATCTAAGAAGTGCATCTAGCTGTAAATCCCCGATTCTCGTGTTAAAAAAGCATCCAGTTGTAAAAGAGATCCTTAATCCAAGTTCTTTGACGTCAGGAAGGGCAACCGGTCGGAAACAATAGTGTATGATGTAAGAGGCTAGATACTGCCAGTTTTGCGTCAGGAAGGGCAACTAGTCTTAAAAACAAATTCTTGCGATTTAAAATCTTAGTTTTGCGTCAGGAAGGGCATACGGCTGTAAAACAATAGTTCACGATACAGCTATTTAAAATCTAAGAAGTGCATCTAGCTGTAAAACCCCGATTCTCGAGTTAAAAAGAGCATCTAGTTGTAAAACAGATTTTTAATCCGAGTTCTTTGACGTCAGGAAGGGCAACCGGTCGAAAACAATAGCGTATGATGTAAGAGGTTAGATACTGCTAGTTTTGCGTCAGGAAGGGCAACTAGTCTTAAAACAAATTCTTGCGATTTAAAATCTTAGTTTTGCGTCAGGAAGGGCATCCGGCTGTAAAGCAATAGTTCACGATACAGCGATTTAAAATCTAAGAAGTGCATCTAGCTGTAAATCCCCGATTGTCGTGTTAAAAAAGCATCCAGTTGTAAAAGAGATTCTTAATCCAAGTTCTTTGACGTCAGGAAGGGCAACCGGTCGAAAACAATAGTGTATGATGTAAGATGCTAGATACTGCCAGTTTTGCGTCAGAAAGGGCAACTAGTCTTAAAACAAATTCTTGCGATTTAAAATCTTAGTTTTGCGTCAGGAAGGGCATACGGCTGTAAAACAATAGTTCACGATACAGCGATTTAAAATCTAAGAAGTGCATCTAGCTGTAAAACCCCGATTCTCATGTCAAAAAGAGCATCTAGTTGTAAAAAAGATTCTTAATCCAAGTTCTTTGACGTCAGGAAGGGCAACCGGTCGAAAACAATAGCGTATGATGTAAGAGGCTAGATACTGCCAGTTTCGCATCAGGAAGGGCAACTAGTCGTAAAACAAATTCTTGCGATTTAAAATCTTAGTTTTGCGTCAGGAAGGGCATCCGGCTGTGAAACAATAGTTCGTGATACAGCGATTTAAAATCTAAGAAGTGCATCTAGCTGTAAAACCCGTGTTGAGGGTGATTCATTTGTCGGATGGGGGTGATCCTACTGTTGCATATTACATTCTCAGGTAGTTTCGAGGGCGTGCAAAGAGCCAGCATTAAGTAAGGGCTGTTGATGGGGACGTTAAACCTTGTGCAGACTCCTTCGAAAATGATTGTGAGTACAAGATCTTGATAGTGATTCGTCTGTCGGATGGAGGTGATAAGCTGTGTGCAGGCTGAGGGCGTGCAAAAAGCCAGCATTAAGTAAGGGCTGTTGATGGGGGCATTAAACCTTGTGCAGACTCCTTCGAAAATGATTTTGAGTACAAGACGTTGAGGGTGATTCATTTGTCGGATGGAGGCAATAAGCTGTGTGCAGGCTTCTTCGGTAGGAGTAGGCTATGTGCCGGTACCGGGACATCTAGTTATAAAACCCGCTACAACAAATTTATCGCGTACACTGCGATTTAAAATCCTAGTCAGGAAGGGTAACCGGTCGTAAAACTATGGTGTATGATCTATGAGGCGGGTGTGCAAAAAAAAAAAGCTAGTGTTAAGTAAGGGCTGTTGATAGAGGGGTGTTAAACCTTGTACAGGCTCCTTCAACAGGAGTAGCCTACATGCCGGTGCCGTGCAGGCTCTTTCGATAGGAGGGGGGCTATATGCTAGCACTGTGTGTTTTAACCTCTCCGTACAATCATGATAATTTATGTTCGGAGCTTACATGGGCTACGTGAGTTACAAGTCGCTCATCAGCATGCAGTGTCTTCGTTCAAGGTTACTACAGCCGGAAGCCGAGTGTACAATTTCAGCCAACACATGCATTCCATACCTCGCTCTGAATGTCTGCGCCGATACAACTTCAAAGATAGTGTTCTATGCAGTAGAACAAAAAATGTAACCCATAACCCGTTCCTAAAGATTAAAACTGTAAATGTTTGAAGCTCCTGATTTTTTCAGCTAGATGTGGTTCCTAACGTAGCAGGGCCGGGATTAAAAATATGTTTTAAAGCCGAGTGCCTCCTCCTGACGCAGGAGTTTAAATCGCAAGAATTTGTTTTACGACCGGTTGCCCTTCCTGACGCGAGAATTAAATCACAAGAATCCGTTTTACAACAGGATGCCCTTCTAGGATTTTAAAAAGCAGTATCTAGCCTCTTACATCATACGCTATTGTTTTCGACTGGTTGCCCTTCCTGACGTCAAAGAACTTGGATTAAGGACCTCTTTTACAACTAGATGCTCTTTTCAACACGAGAATCGGGGTTTTACAGCTAGATGCACTTCTTAGATTTTAAATCGCTGTATCACGAACTATTGTTTTACAGCCGGATGCCCTTCCTGACGCAAAACTAAGATTTTAAATCGCAAGAATTTGTTTTAAGACTAGTTGCCCTTCCCGATGCAAATCTGGCAGTATCTAGCCTCTTACATCATACGCTATTGTTTTCGACCGGTTGCCCTTCCTGACGTCAAAGAACTCAGATTAAGAATCTCTTTTACAACTAGTTGCTCTTTTTAACACGTGAATCGGGGTTTTACAGCTAGATGCACTTCTTAGATTTTAAATCGCTGTATCGTGAAGTATTGTTTTACAGCCGGATGCCCTTCCTGACGCAAAACTAAAATTTTAAATCGCAAGAATTTGTTTTAAGACTAGTTGCCCTTCCTGACGCAAAACTGGCGGTATCTAGCCTCTTACATCATACGCTATTGTTTTCGACCGGTTGCCCTTCCTGACGTCAAAGAACTCGGATTAAGAATCTGTTTTTCAACCAGTTACCCTTTCTAACACGAGAATCGGGGATTTACAGCTAGATGCTCTTCTTAGATTTTAAATCGCTGTATCATGAACTATTGTTTTACAGCCGGATGCCCTTCCTGACGCAAAACTAAGATTTTAAATCAGAAGAATTTGTTTTAAGACTAGTTGCCCTTCCTGACGCAAAACTAGCAGCATCTAGCCTCTTACATCATACACTATTGTTTTCGACCGGTTGCCCTTCCTGACGTCAAAGAACTGGGATTAAGAATGTTTTACAACAAGTTGCTCTTTCTAACATGAGAATCGGGGATTTACAGCTAGATGCACGCCGGATGCCCTTCCTGACGGCATAAGTTGCCAGGATTTGAATCGCGGTATCCATCATTGTGTCTGACTTGCATGTATGCAAGCTCACGCATATTTTTTTTTTGCTGAGATATCATGCTACTTCCGTTCGCCAGCTATAGTGGACACTCGCAGTACTGCGTCTATTTCGTCTTACAACTTGGAGGATACAACATGTGTACATATAATTTGTGATCTTTCACCCCCAATATTTTTTTAAAAAAACATGTAAGTATGTAGTATCTCGCGACATTCTTATCCGTGTGTGTATCAGTGTTCTAGTCGTGTTGCAATTACTAAGCGAGTGACCCGAGCGAGTTGGCTACGCAGTGTGCTTTCTTGATTTTCGTATGACATATGTCAGTGTATTTGCAATTACTAAGCGTCTTAGCAGTGCGATGAACGAGTTAGCAACGCGGTATAGATTTTTTTATTTTCGTACTAAGCAAATCATTTGAAGTGTTGCCGAGTTAGCTATGCGATATGTGCACAGTGTGTTTTTGATTTTCATACTAGGCAAGTGATAGGCGAGATAGCTATGCGATATGTGCACGGTGTGTGTTTTACACTAGGTAAATCATTGAAGTTGTACTTTTGCTCTGAACACATCAAACAATGTTCTTACAGTGTTCGATTCTAGTCTTGCTATGCTTCAATCTAATTTTCTTAGAACAAAGGTATCCCCTAACATGTTGTATCGGATCACATGTTAAGGTTAACGACATCGAGTGCAGTGTTCGATTCTAGTCTTGTTATGTTTCAATCTAATTTTCTTAGAACAAAGGTATCCCCTAACATGTTGTACAGTGTTCGGTTCTACTTGTTTAGTGATCTGAACACATCAATCAATGTTCTGATCACATGTTGCATCGAGTGCAGTGTTCAGTTCTAGTCTTGTTATGTTTCAATCTGGTCTTCTTAGAACAAAGGTATCCTCTAACATGTTGTACAGTGTTCGGTTCTACTTGTTTAGTGATCTGAACACATCAATCAATGCTCTGATCACATGTTAAGGTTAACGACATCGAGTGCTGTGTTCAATTCTAGTCTTGTTATGTTTCAATCTGATCTTCTTAGAACAAAGGTATCCCCTAACATGTTGTACAGTGTTCGGTTCTACTTGTTTAGTGATCTGAACACATCAACCAATGTTCTGATCACATGTTAAGGTTAACGACATGAGTGCAGTGTTCGATTCTAGTCTTGTTATGTTTCAATCTAATTTTCTTAGAACAAAGGTATCCCCTAACATGTTGTATCGAGCACAGTGTTCGGTTCTACTTGTTTAGTGATCTGAACACATCAATCAATGTTCTGTTCACATGTTAAGGTTAACGACATCGAGTGCAGTGTTCAATTCTAGTCTTGTTATGTTTCAATCTGATCTTCTTAGAACAAAGGTATCTCCTAACATGTTGTACAGCGTTCGATTCTACTTATGTAGTGTTCTGAACACACCAAACAATGTTTTAATCACATGTTGAAGTTAACGACATCGAGTACAGTGTTCGATTCTAGTCTTGATCACTTATTTTGTGTTCTGAACACATCAATCAATGTTCTGATCACATGTTGTATCGAGTACTGGCTGTCTTATAAGGAGCTTGTATAGCCGCCATCTTGCGTCCGCCATCTTGCGCAAGAATCCTTAGGGGTAGGGGGGCGTCTCTAGCCATCTTGTGCAAGGATCCTTAAGCCGCCTCATAAGAGCAATCACCATCTTGCGCAAGCATCCCTAGGGTGTCTCATAAGGAGCCTTGTATAACCGCCATCTTGCGCAAGCATCCCAAGGGCGTCTCATAAGAAACTATGTATAGCGATCATCTCGCATAAGCACCTTTAAGTAGTCATGTATAGCCACCATCTTGTGCAATTAGCGTCGAGAGATGGCTGCTGTAGAATTTTTCTTTTTAAATTATCCGCCACCATTTTTCAACTAAAGAGTGTAGCACTGAGGTTTGCGATGTAAGATGGCGGATGACAGCTGACAAAAAGCGCGTGAGTTTGTTTATTAAACAAGAGCACGTGGAATTTGCCGCCACCACAGTTCAAAGGTATCTAGCTAAAGATGGCAACACGGTGCTCTCTTGGTTAAAGATGGTGGATGACAGCTAACAGAACTTTTCAAATTACCCGCTGCTACAGAGAGCAGCACGGTGCTCTGTGGATTAAAGATGGCGGATGACAGCTGACGAAATTACCCGCAGCACAGTGCTCTATTGATTAAAGATGGCGGACGACAGCTGTCAAAAAAGCACGTGGCTTTGTTTACTAAACAAGAGCACGTGGAATTTGCCGCCACCACATTTCAAAGGTATCTAGCTAAAGAGTACAGCACTGAGGTTTGTGATGCAAGATGGCGGATGACAGCTGTCAAAAAGCACGTAAAATTTGTCACCGGCCCAAAGAGGGCAGCACGGTGCTCTCTGGCGGTTGACAGCTGTCAGAAAAGCACATGGGTTTGTTTCCAAACAAGAGCACGTAGAATTTACCACCACCACATAGAGGGCAGCACGGTGCTCTCTAGATTAAAGATGGCGGATGATAGCTGCACGTGGCTTTGTTTCCAAACAGGAGCATAAAGAATTTTTCAAATTGCCGCCACTACATTTCAAAGGTATCTAGCTAAAAAGTGCAGCACTGAGGTTTGCGATGCAAGATGGCGGATGACAGCTGTGACGTACCACATTTCAAAGGTAAGTAGCTAAAGAGGGCAGCACGGTGCTCTCTGGATTAAAGATGGTGGTTGACAGCTGCACGTGGCTTTGTTTCCAAACAAGAGCACGTGGAATTTGCCGCCACTACATTTGAAGCTAAAGAGTGCAGCAATGAGGTTTGCGATGCAAGATGGCGGATGACAGCTGTGACGTACCACATTTCAAAGGTAAGTAGCTAAAGAGGGCAGCACGGTGCTCTCTGGATTAAAGATGGCGGATGACAGCTGCACGTGGCTTTGTTTCCAAACAAGAGCACGTGGAATTTGCCGCCACCACATTTCAAACTAAAGAGTGCAGCACTGAGGTTTGCGATGCAAGATGGCGGATGACAGCTGTGAGGTACCACATTTCAAAGGTAAGTAGCTAAAGAGGGCAGCACGGTGCTCTCTGGATTAAAGATGGCGGATGACAGCTGCAAAAAAGCACGTGGCTTTGTTTACCACGCGCTAGTTAGGTTAAGTTGGTACTACTGAGGTTTAGGCCCGTCAAGATGGCAGTACTGAGGTTATCGATGCGTTGTTGTCTGTCAAAAAGCACGTGGCTGTCAAAAAACACGTGGCTTTGTTTATCTCGCGCTAGTTAGGTTAAGTTGGTACTACTGAGGTTTAGGCCCGTCAAGATGGCAGTACTGAGGTTAGCGATGCGTTGTTGTCTGTCAAAAAGCACGTGGCTGTCAAAAAACACGTGGCTTTGTTTACCTCGCGCTAGTTAGGTTAAGTTGGCACTACTGAGGTTTAGGCCCGTCAAGATGGCAGCAGTGAGGTTACCGATGCGTTGTTGTCGATGACAGCTGTCAAAAAGCACGTGGCTTTGTTTACAAATTCAAATCTCGCGCCAAAATTCAAATTTCCCGCCAGAATTCAAATTTCCCGCGGGAGGAGGCCGCCGAATCCCTGTATTATGCTACTATCTAATGTAAGACAATTGAAATCCTGTTTTGGAACATTGAGGGAATAAGAAAAGCATTGTCATGCGTAACATTCCCAGTATAGGACACCGACGCAAGAATTCCTACTGTAACATTTCTGTTGGAACCCCTGGAACTGCAAAAATTCTATGCCACACATGCATACGCAAGGCCGATGGAAGATAGATTTGCAGGAGGAGTCACTTGTTTCTCGAGTGGATCGTTGGGAAATCATTGGGTAATATTGAAGTAGTGCTCGAGGAGGAAAACAGGAAAATGATTAGATCCGACTCAGTCACTTTGATAGGGATGTACGTTCCTTCATACATACATATCTTTATTGCCCACCCTAGTGTACACCATCGGCTTACAGGCAATAAAGACAGACAGAGCGAAACAAAGGAAAACAAGCAATAATAACAACTACATATCTCTTAAAACTACTTAACTACATTTACTACCTCTACATCTACTCAGTATCATCCCACACGTACGCGGATAGCCAGCACACATGCAGGACGATACCGCACTACTAACTACCCAAAGCCCAACCCCTGACTACCACCTAAAAAAAAAAAAAATTAGACTGGTCGCTGCAACAGCCCTGGCATGGAACACACGCCCACCAACCCGTCTACAGCAGCCACCAGCCTTGCCACGTGAGAACTGGTATCGTATCTCACCGACCCTCGCTGACAAACACTGTGTTCCTTTCCTTATCATGTGTTACAAGCCACCCTGGCTGAAACCAGACCCAACAGGTGGCCTGCAACACACTTCCGCTATGTACGTCACACATACTCTTGTCCCTTGTCAGCACACTACCTTCCCTATCCTTTTCATTTCCGTGCGGACATGCTCAAGTCTATCTTCTTTGGAGTGGGGTCAAGTCCCCCACCCCTCCCTCTTCCCTTAATACGTCACCCTAACCTCTCACGCACTACTCCCGCTATTTACATCTCACCTTATAAAAACTTAAGACTTAAACATCAGCTAACAACCATTTAAAATCCCTCATCAACGCACCTAAAACAATTAACACTTTTTTTTTCACAGACATTTTTCATTCGAAGTCCATTAGTTCACTCAGTCTTCTCCACCTACCGCACCACACTTCATATATCAAACCGACTCACCTTATTAAGCTTCAGACTTAAACATCAACTAACAATCATTTTATATCGGACTTAAAACAATTTGACTTTTTTTTTTAAACATTTCACTTACACACAAACAAACAGTTTCCATTCCAAATCCATTAGTTCACTCCGTCTTCTCAGTCTACAACACCTCAATTACATCAAACTGTTAGATCCCATTTCTTCCATCCTATTAAACTTAATACATAAACATCAAGAATCCCTCAATTTTTACACCCCTCATCAAGGCATCTACACCATTTAAATTCTTTTTAAAAGAATTTTTTTTGACCTACTTTCATAATTTCCATACTGCCAACATTTTCTCCTTAACTACATTCCCACTTAATCTATCACAATTCTATCACATATACCTTCTTTATACTCCCTCCTCACACAAATACACTTAAACAATCCATTTTTTTTCACTCCTCATTTACACACCAACAGACAGTACTCCATTCCAAGTCCATTAGTTCACTCAGTCAACTCGCTTTTTTTTTTACCTAAGCTTTACACTACCCTCAAACCTACTCAACCTCCCTTTTTCTCAACGCTTACCTAATTTTCTCAGGCTTTCCCTTTGCCCCAGGCGGATCACCTTTCCACAGGGCAAGGTGTTCTCCCCCTTTCCCCTAACACTGCAGCCCCCTCTTCTGATATCATGATTACCATGATACCCTTCCCGCATTTGCTCAGGGCGGATATCCATTCCTCTGAGCAGAATGCCTTCCCCCTTTCTCCCTCAGCACAAACCACATTATCTGCACAACCCCTGTTACTCCCTCAATTTCTTTATAAATATAGCTCTGGCCACATTTAAGAATTTCGCTATATTCGTTCCTTTCTCCCACTCTCTACATAACCAAGATGTTATCTTATAGCTTTCCCCTACCATATGCAGCTCCTTCTTACTTAGTAGTTTGATCTTTATCTCCGCCAAAGGTCGGCATTGATTAAAAATATGCAGGTCCTCCCACTTCTCTCCACATAACACACATCTATCCCTATTCTCACTACCAACCCACCCCCTATTCCTCGGAAGACCCAATACCCACCAATACAAACCTCTCTTATCCCTTCTACCCTCAAACTCCGTTTTCGGGTTTATTACTTCCACCAATTTATTTAATACTGATAAAGAGACTCTCTCTCTACATTCCTCTATTAAGCTCTGTCTTTCAATATCTAGTAGTCTTCCCTTTATCCTTTCCCATACCCATTTATTCCTACCATCCCCCCAGACCTCTCCATATACCCCCAATCCAATCTTTTGTAGCCATTTTTTGCACTTATTCACCCAGTAACCTTCATTCGTCATACCTTTCTGAAAATTAAACGTTTCTTGTACTAACGCCCCACCCTTCCCTTCCTCCAATCTCATCCAGTACTTGAACACCCTCTTAGCAATTTCAACCTCTATCGATTCTTTACAGACTAATCTGGCCCCGGCATTGGCTGTACAATTCGGTAGGTCCATCATGATCTTGCTAAATTTCGCCACCACCTGGTTTAGTTCACTCCTGCCTTCCTCCATTCCCCATACTTCAACCCCAAATAGCATTTTGCCCATTACCAGTGATTTAAACACCGTTTTCTGAATTTTGTATTTAACGTCTGGAAATTTCTTTTCTAATACTCCTACTACAGCAAGCGCTCCTCTTCCTTTAAGTTTTGCCTTCTTACACTGATTTTTCCAAGAAGCATTCTTACTAATTATTACACCTAGGTACTCAATTTTCCCCCCTGGTTTAATTTCTTCCTGCTCAAGCCTCCAGACTTCCTTATTCTTTCTCCCACCCCTTTTCCTACACACCATTATCTGAGTCTTTCTTACATTTACTCTGAGAGACCATTTCCTAGTATATTCAACTACCTTGTCCAACCCTTTTTGCAAGCCATTTGCCGTCAAAGCCAAAATCAATAGGTCATCCGCGAATAGCAACCCCGGAATCTCCATTTTCCCTACCCAAGGGCATTGCCATGCGTCTCCACCATGACCCTCTAAAATATTATTTATAAATAATATAAATAATATCGGGGATAGCTTACAACCCTGTCTCACCCCGCTTTTTGACTCAAAACACTTACTCAACCTTCCATCCTGCAATTTAATCATCACAAACACTTCCTCATAAATAGTTTCAATTGCCACCCTCATTTTTTTCGACATTCCAACCTCCCCTAATCTCAAAAATAGCGCCTCCCTACTGACCGTATCAAAGGCTTTTTCTAAATCAATCGCTGCTATAAATAATTTACGCCCTGCTATCCTCACATACTTTGTAATCAAAGTGTCCAGAATCCAAACATTATCAACTGTATTACATCCTTTCCTAAATCCATTTTGGAACTCAGATATCCTACCGTACTGTTCCACCCAATTTGTTATCCTATTCGCCAAAACCCCTGTGTACACCTTTGATAGCGAGTCTAGGAGTGTAATTCCTCTATAGTTGTTTGGATCACTACTAGCTCCTTTATTTTTATAAATAGGGCATAATACCCCCTTCCTCCATTCTCTAGGAAATTTCCCCGTTTCCAGCAACCTATTAAAGAATTTCACAATCCCTCTCAACATCGGTTCATTTGCCCCTACCTCTTTCCATACACTATTGGAAATACCATTCACACCTCCTGCAGCCTTGGGTCTAGCATTTTTTAATACTGTATTTACCTCCTGCCTTGTTATCTCCCCATCCAATATTGTAATGCCTACTTCCAGTTCCCTTCCAATATGTGACTTGTCTATTTCTCTACCCAATTTCCTCTCCCCTTCTAAAAGCCTTTTAAAATGCCTAACCCACTCGTTTTCTCCTATTTTATCCCCCTTCCCCTCCGGTTTCGTTCTTCTAATCTTGTTTATTGACTCCCAAATTCTCTCAAATTTCTTCTCTCTACAATATATATTTATTTTTTCAGCTTCCGCCTCCTTCCATCCTCTTTTCTTCTCATTCAATACCTCCTTATATTCCCTTCTCAATTTACAATATTCCTTCCTTTTTTCTTGCACACCCTCCTTCCTAAACTCCGCTAGGGCTCTCATTACAACCTCACGTTTTCTCGTACAGTCTTCATCAAACCATCCATTCATTTTATTCTTTTTTCCCTCTACCCTTCTCCTCACTTTCTTCCCCACCCTCCATACAGGGAGTTCAATTAATTTTAGCACGTTATCCATATCATTCCCTTCTACCGCCCTTTCAATTCCTACCCTTAATATATCTCCCTCCTCTTTCAAATGCCGTCTTAATTTCTCTTTAGTATTATCATCACATACATACTTCCATCCTCCATTCCTATACCTCTCCTTACTTTCCTCCATCTTTCCCTTCTCATCAGCGACCAACGTTCTCAATTTTATTTTGATAGGCATATGTTCTGTCAACCCATATTCTAACACCTCAAAACTTATTATTCTCCTTAACGCTATCTCTGAGCTTATTCCTATGTCCACCACACTCCCTCCATTTGTTGTAATATACGTCAAATCTCCCACACTATCCCCCTTCATCCACCCATTTAAAATAAATAAAAGTTCTAGAGCACATAACTCTAATAACCTTTCTCCATAACTATTTACAACATTATCCTTACTCTTCCTTTGCAGTACCCCGTCTACTTTTACTTCTTTCTCGTATACCGGTACTCTATTGCTCACTCTCGCATTCCAATCCCCCAATAAAATCATCCCATCTTCTACATACATTCCTTTAATTGTGTTTATTTCTTCAATCAGTTCGTCAAAAAAAATGTTTATTTGCATACACTGAATCGCTCGGATGGTTATAAAGCAGTGCCAGACAAATTGCTTCCGCTGCCCCCTTCCCCATTTTTACTCTCAACCACACTACCCCTTCTACCCTAGTCTGTAACGTCTCCACCCATTCAGCTATCTCATTTCTTATTAAAACTACTATGCCCCCTGGGTTTCGGCCCCTCTTCCCTATTTTTTTCCTTAACACGTTAACTACTCTATAACCGTCCCATGTAATTTCAACCCCCTTCCCTAACCACGTCTCTACTAGAGCAATAATCTCAAAATATTTCACTAAATCCACAATTTCCTTATTCCCTAACTTCCCCATCAACCCCTCAATATTCAGCATCCCTATCACCATATCTAGTTATTATTTCCTCCCCCTCCCTCCCTATACTTCTGCATTTCACCACTTCCCCCCTTACTTCTCGTAATTCTTCCTTTTGGCTCCACCCCACCCCTCTCTTTCTTCTCACCCCCACCCTTCCCCTTTTCCGTGCCAGAGCCTTTTTTCCCACCCCATAGATCTTTTAAGCTCAAGGATCTCGCCTTATTTAACGCCTGCTTTCTCTCCAGGTTTATTTCTGCATTATTCCTATTCGGGGAGGTTGAGTCACTACCCTGACTCCTTTCCCTTCCCGTCACCTCTTCACTACCTGGATCCACTTCACTTCGGTCTAGTGTCCTACTTGTTGATTCACCCCTTCCTGGGCTGTTCTGACTCACCAAGGACTCTGCTGTCTTCGCTACTTGCCCGCTGACACCGCAGTCCCCTCTTCTCTCTTCCTTCTCCGTACTGATGTCGCCCTGCTCTCGATTTCTGCAACTCATTTCCTCCTCACAATTTTCCATCCTCAGCAGTTCCTCCTGTGTCCACGATCGCGACCAATTTCTGCCTGAAGTAACCAGGCACCTCCCCACTATCTTGACTCGCAATCCCTGCGCTCTAGCACGCCACATATGCCGCTTATAGACATCCGACCGCATCCTGTCTTCTTTCTCTCTCTCAGCCTTCAAATAAATGTTCGATCCTTTCAAATTTCCAGCATTCCTCAGAAGTATATCAGCCATCAGGGTTGATATTAATCTTAACTTCACCGGCCTATGTCCCTTGTTCCTTCCCACTCTATATATATCATCTATATCAACTTCAGAAAATTTTATCTTCATTTTGTTCGAAACTATGTCCACCACTTTCAATACTAATTCCACTTTTGATTCTGTTCCTTCCTCAGGTACACCATACACAAACACATTTTTTCTTGCTGATTCGTTCCTCGCTAACCTCACTTCTCTCTTCATTGCTGTTAATTCCTCTTCCAGTACCACCACCTTCTTTTTCAAGCTCCCTACCTCATCTTCTATCTCCGGTAACTTGTCATTTACACCTCCAATTTCTTCTTTTATAAAACTTTTTAAGTCCTTCATCTCCTTCATTTGGGTTGCCTGGTGTTCCTGCATCATTTCCTTAATTTCTTCTCCTTTGCTTGCTTCCTTCACCACTCTCTTGATCTCTTCAAGCTCCTCCCAGCCGAACGGTCCCTGGTTTGGACCCGGATTTTTTTCTATACCTCCTACCACCAGCAGCGTCGCAATAACCGTCGCACACAACATAATCTCCAACAGTCCTTTATAACCACTATTTTCTCTTCCTCTCTCAACTCCACCTTCCTTCCAACACTGCCTTGCACCATGCCATCTTCCAATTCTTAGCCTGTATTGCTGTATCGTTATTCCCATATTGCGCACCTCAGCTCATTCACACGTCCGCACTTCCCGATGTCTCGCTCGTGACTGTGATGTACGTTCCTTCAGGTATAACCACAGAAGACATAATGCAGACAGTATCCATGATGCCATTGATGCTTTCACGGCCCGTACTTATAGACATTATACTGAATAGGGCTTATGCCGTGTCAAGAAAATAAGCTATACATTATCAGTATCTGTGAGTACTGAACCAAGCAGAAATGAGAAAAAAATCCTTGCTGTACATTTAAAGTGCGAAATCGTCAAACCCATCACTAAGTCGAACTTAATCATGAGAACCGTAGAAGAGGAAGGTTTGATACTAGCAAATACAGTAGAGACAATACACGACACTTACGGATTTCGCCTTGCTGAAATGGGAGGCAATTCGACGATGGCGCTCCTAGTGACTTGTCCTGAACAAATCGCGCTAAATTCAAATATCAATGGAAATGTATATACGGAAATGGATAAATAAATTACGTCTAGAAAGAAAGTGGTATTGAGATATTAACTTCGAAGTTGCTAAAGCAATTAAGGATAAATGAATGAAGAATTATTTAAAAGGTTATTATTCAAAGACTGAAATTAGACATATAAACAAGGTGTGAAATGGACTGCTGTGAAATGGCTTGATCTTTCATTTATGCATTACTTTTTTAGCTTTAGCATACCTGCCTGAAATCTTATGGTTGGATTTGTCTTTTTTCCTCATTTAAAAATAATGTATCATCACATTAAGACATTTGTCAATAAAAATATCGGCACATTCCTTACACATATGATGCAATATGATGCAATGAATTAACATTTAATAGCTGGACAATTTTCCTTTTAACATGAAGCCTACTAACAGAAAGAAAATCTATAAAATCCCGGCTTTAATCTGAGAAGAGGAATAAAAGAAAGAAAAGTTTGAAAATGTTGTCGATAGTGATGCTTTGAGGAATATTTACGTACAATTAGAGTAAGAATGTAACATACCCTTGGCTGTATAGTCGACGATTTTTAAAGTCGCTGGCCTGGAAATGATCTGAACAGATCTTATAATTCTTATACAAGCGTAACGTCCCTTCTTTCTTGTACACTTTATCCAAATCGCTTCTGTGACATTTCAAAACCCACAGATCACACCTACAACAACACATCGGTATTGAAGGTTAACTGCTGCACTATACAATAAAATATGCGTATTATATTTTAAGCCCGTTAAAACATGGGTCGAGCAGGTCAGAAGATTATGAAGTACTATAAAAATCTCTGTCACTGGAAGAGGGAACCTGAAGAACGAGCGCGCATTTTTCTCTACTTCGTAATTACTGCAGCCAAACACAGCACATACCTTTCCCCTCATGTTGAGAGGAGATATCAAGGAATGACACACGCTACTATTTAATTATGTCAACTCACTGAAAACGCATAAATAACACCAAAAACTTCACACAAAAATACACGTGCTCTTATGACAGAATCAGTACCGTTCGGGTCTATCTGCTAGAGTGTGCTCCAATAGCTGTCCCTCGATATCTCGCTCAGTGTCGTGTATTGTCTCTACTGTATTTGATACTAGTGAAGAGGAAAGAAATACAAACGTGCATAACACATGTTGATAATTATTGTGTGTAGTTGATGGTCTTGCAGGAACTAAGACGATCAGGGTCAGTGTATCTTCTCAAAGACGATAGAATAGAATAGATTCTGCCCGAAGTCCAGAGAATAAAACTGTCACCACAGATTATTTATCTTCAAACAACGACATTTGTCTTCAAAGGATCCAATCGCCACAGAAGGTATAGTCTTTGTGTATTTAGACAAGGAGAACGTGTACGTGGAACGTATCATATAATTCGTTGTTGGATGTTGGCTACTCTGTTGTGTTTGAGTGGATAGTAAATATGGCGCTGGGTGGCAGTTCGGCGTTTTCAGAAGACGGTAGATATTTTTGTTGTTATGGCCAAGATGGAAAATTAAAAATTTGGGAAACTGGAACAGGGATATTAAAACAAGAGTATACTCCAAACCTGCACTTAACATCTCCTTGTACTTGCTTGACATGGATGAGAATATCACGGACGGTAAGCCATGTGCCTCTCCATGTGGCTGTTAGTAGTTGTTTACACTGTGATCACCTAATTTTGTCATGATATTTATTGTACGCGGTGAAAGTGTTTCTTCATGCTATTGTGTATAATTATTTGTTGTATGACACTATTCGTGACAGCGTTCATTTTACAAACACTGTGATTTGTGTGTCAAGATAATATCTGTCCATGAGAATGTTTTCCCTTCTTCGTTGCAGTCTCACTAGTTTACATGCCTTTTTCATCTTACTTCAGTTCTGTTACTTTTATTTCGCATTTCTCTGTGGGGCAAACCTATTGTATTTCTAGACTTCGTCTCTAAATTGAACTACAAGTGGAGATTGGTGGACCTTGATAGTAAATTAATATTCTTTGAATATTTTATCTGTACTGATGACAAAACTTAACCGGCTACGTGGATAAATGGTTAACGTGCGACCTTTGATCACAGGGGTCCCGGGTTCGATTCCCAGCAGTGTCGGGTTTTTTAACCCTAATTGGTTAATTCCGCTGGCAAGGGGGTATATGTTGTCTTCATCATCATGACGCGCAGGTCGCGTACGGGTGCCACTTGGCAAGCCGAATTTGTCCTCAGACACTCCTGGTGGATAGGGTAGAGATTTGCATTATGGAAGGACGAAGATGCATTATGTGTTGAAACTTCATGTAGGCTATGCGTTGAAATTCCTAAGGGGGCTATTATCCTTCCTTTGGAGTGTATAATGTTTATTCTCAATTCTTAAAAAATGATTGAATTTCGTTGTACATGGGCATATTTGTTTGCCTCTCCAGTGAATGACGTCGAGGCCTACATACATATTCATAGTAGATGGGAACATGATATTTTCCCATTGATCTGTGCATGATTTTGCAATAAGAAAGCAATTTTTGCAGTTTATTTTGCAAATTTACCTCCCCCTTTGCTTGAATTTCATTTCCGTCATTTTCTAAAATTAAGTAACCTGTTCATAAAAAGTTTCTTTTATGTGCATTATTTATGTGAAGATAGATACAGAAATAGAAACAATTTCCTATCGGCGATCCCGTTAACTGAAAATAAAAGAGCATCACCGGCCCCCGAGATTCCTTATACAGCAAGCGGAGTGAGTGAAGTGCCTACACTAGGGCTATGCCGTAAATTACTCTTATCACCCCATGTGGCCATGACTTTGACCTTGTATGGCCATATCATTAAGGGATTTCCTAGAATATTAAAACTAGCAGGTATTACAAGTTTAAAATTTATCATATTAATTTTTTATGTAATATTCCCCTGCCCAGCTACTCGTTCCTGCCACCCGGCTGCCGAAAATTTCTGGGGAGAACACTGTAATTAATAGAGGCCATGGGTCTTGTCACTTGCTGGACCTAAGTTCCTAAGCTGGCAGTGCTGTGACATGCGATCCATGCCATGTTGAATTCCTAACCTCTCTTTTGCACCCTTGTTAGTAAAGTTTTGCCTAAGGCCCTATTCAACCTTGCATAATTGATCCTCCCAGGCTACCAGCAATACGTATGAACCAATCGTAACATATACTTAATATGATGATAGAGGGAATGTATACAAATGTGCAAAGAAAAGTTTACTTCATTAGTATTAGCCACTGGCAAAAATTCAGAACAACTTGCATTTTACAGCGCATGCATCTAGGCGTGATTGCACTGTCATTTGTTTCTCTCTCGCTCCCGTCTCGCGAAGGGCTTGATCGTCCGGTGGACAGAGTTGCCAACTGTTCATATAAAGAACTAGTCCTAGTGCAGCAGCGCTACTTTTGAAATTATGAATCTCGTGACAAAGTCATTGGTCTGGATTGGTTAGGCCATTGGTCTGGATCAAGCAAAGGGGGTCTGGGTGCGTAAGCCCCCAGGTTAGTAGCGGCCCTAAGCCTCTAGTATCCCGCGTGACACCTCCATTGGTCTGGATTGGTTAGTGTACAGTGTCCTCCCCAGAAATTTTCGTTCTCTGGGTGGCAGGAATGATAGCCGGGCGGGGAATACTACATAAAAAATAATTATGATACAATTTTAACTTTTCCCCCCTCAGGTCATTAACAATATTATTAGACAGGTAAACATTAACTGCAAAAATGAACTATTTTAGTGTTATCATGAAAATGACGTAGCAGAGTAGTTTGAACTTCTAGCATTCTACTGCTCATTCATAATCACTCGGTTACCATGGAGAGCTAGACGGGTTTGTTACGTCCCGCGGAATTGAGTGCCCGCATGCGATTCTACGCTAATCCAGACACCGCTCGTGCACGACACAACGTGATAAGCTGAACTCCGATGTAACTCGCACAATTATGCTGAAAATAATGAAGATTTTTCATTTAAATAAACAGTTTACACTAGCAACACTCTCCACTATCATTTCATTTCATCTGCCAGTCATTAATCATTGCCCCAGAGGAGTGCGACAGGCTTCGGCAGTCAGCACAATTCCTATCCTTGCCGCAAGATGGGGCTTCATTCATTTCATCCCTGACCCGGTCACTGACTGGGAAACAGGTTGTAGGTTTTCAGTGACTGAAATAGGCCTGTGTAGTAATATCACGCAAACTGAGTGAGTTAGGAGCGCGGAGCTGTGAGCTTGCATTTGGGAAATAGTGGGTTCAAACCACACTGTCGGCAGCACTGAAGATGGTTTCCGTTGTTTACCATTTTCACACCAGGTAAATGCTGGGGCTGTACCTTAATTAAGGCCATGGCCGCTTTCTTTCCACTCCTAGCACTTTCCTAACCCATTGTCGCCATAAGAACTATCTGCGTCGGTGCGACATAAAGCAACTTGAAATATTCTGTAACTAGCAGATATCTAGGTTATGATAGCTGAGCGGTCAGTGAAAATGGCTGGGCCCATTAGAAAGGTCCTAGGGAGAACACTGGTGTAGGTTAGTGACAAAGCCATTGGTCTGGGTCAAGCAAAGGGGGTCTGGAGGCTTAAGCCCCCAGGTTAGAAGCTGCCCTAGGCCTCTAGTATCCTGCGTGACACCTCCTTTGGTCTGGATTTGTTCTGGTAGGTTGGTGACAAAGCCAGTGGTGTGGATTGGTTAGACCATTGGTCTGGGTCAAGCAAAGGGGGCCTGGGGACGTAAGCCCCCAGATTAGAAGCGGCCCTAGGCCTCTAGTATCCCGCGTGACACCTCTGTTGGTCTGGGCAGGTGTGTATTTCTTGTGCGCGGATTGGTAACAGAATTAATTTTACTTCATTACTGGGGGTGACGTCATATCCCATTGTGTCTCAGCCAATGGAAATGCTGGTATGTAGTTAGGCGATGGACTATGGCGCGTGATAAATTCTATTCGGTTATAAATGTGAAATTACTTCTGGGGGACGGCGGGTGGGTTCTTAACTGTCACAGTGAACACATCTCTCCTCTACAAGGTATTCCACTTAAGATTTCCAACATATTACATCCTTATCATGCTATGAAAGTAATGTAAGTCTTACTAAATTTCTACCGGAGGTCTAGTCACCTCCTCTATCTTGACATCCTTGTAACCAACATAATGCGGACTAAATACTTCTGCCTTGTGTAAAGCCCCTTGTTCACTATCAGCAAGGATGAGGTCCACCTATTCAAGACTCCTCTTGTTCATTAATCCCTCAGCGCTGACCTCTATACGTGGTATAGACCCTCTTTTCTTCCGTAGCCGCCAACCTCTATACGTCGTATAGACCCATACATGGTTTCACATTTACGACTATAGCGCGAAGAGTTTTGTAGTTATTGATATGCAAATTGTTTTGTTTCCAAGAAGACATTTTCATGTTTATCAGTGTTGTAAATAAGAACTGAAAATCTTTATAATGTAGTTGTTTTTGCAAGGTTAATTATTTGTCAAGTAAGTCTAAGCACTAATTTCTGCTTTTTTTAAAAAGTCTGTTTGCTTCATTCTTTCCCACAGAAGAAAATAAAGAAATGATGATCTGAGAAGTTTGTCTTTTCGCGTGATATTATTTGCTCTATTTGTACATTGGGAGTGCGGTTTATTTATTATATTTGTCTTTATTTCTCAGCTCGTAATATTTTCGTAACTCTCCACGAGCGCTCTGTGTAGGCATCAGCAAGTACTGCTTTCAGTCATACGATACGAGAGCCAGTTGTTCATGGTATATATCTCGCTTGACAGACTATGTCTCGACCTTTCATCTGAAATATGCATCGAGTTGGTTTGTTTTGCATACAGTAAGTGTTATTCCCCTCATTCAGTTTCGTCCTGCTGCTTTCGGTCTCGCTGCAGCTTTATCAGTCCGTGTGGCGCGCCGCGCTCAGCCGTGGTTTGACTGACAGTAACGTGCTTGGAATATTGTATAATTCAGATGAACGTTTAGTCGGAAGTAGTAGTGAGATTATTACCAGCACTGATAATGAAATAGATGATGTGGCAGTGGTAAATGATGAGAGTGACTGAGGAAACAGTACTTGGAAATTTCGTGTAGGAGACTATAGATAATTATACAGGTCAAAGGGAAGTTTCCAACAGTGAATTATGATTCCTAAATTCTCTAATAACATTCACACATGTCACAGAGACAAATATTGAGCAATTAGGGGTACCTTATCGAGCAGCTGGTGAAAGGTTTATTTACAAAATACGCTTGCTCGGGCGGGGAAAGAAATATTCAAGGCCGGCGCGCATCAGATAATACAGTTCCAAGGTTGCAGAAAAGACATTTTATCAGGAAATTAGCACCGAAGAGTGAGAAATCCAAACCTCAGAGACGTATCATGTGTTAAAAACACGACGAAAAGAAGACATCAGTGTACTGCTGCCAGGAGTGTAACTTGGGTCCCTGTCTCGAAGAGTGCTTCGAACTCTATCACTCGGAACTAAATTACTAAGGACATGTGAAACAATTATGTAATTATCTGCACGTACTTAGTTCTGTCGTAAGGAATTCCAAATTCCGTGAATATCGGGCCACTCTTATACTTGTAGTAACGTTGTAAGTGAATCAATGTATTTCAGTCGTGCGTAGTTGAAATCTCATCCGGCCGCGGGGTAGGAAGCTCTTTAAATGGCTGCGGCGCTGAGGGGTTAATGATTCTTGGAATGTCCTTCTCGGAACCTGTTTCTGTATTGAAATACCTGTATTACTCGCAAAACTTTTAGTGGTACTTCTTTGTACAGTGGTGAGGAGTAAGAAAGGAGCTAGCCTGGTTCTGGTAATACTGCCAATTGAATCGAAATGAAATGTGAATTGAATCAATAGTATGATTGATCGATAGGAATTTTCTAAACTTTTATTATCTTAAGCCAACAACTGTGTCACACACACATTATATAACATTATATAGCATTTCTCGATGCAAATCTTGTTCCTAGCATGAATTCTATATTTTGGCTTTGCTGTGTAAACAACAGTACTAGTACATAAAGTGTACGCCAGATGGCTCACGGCGATTCATAGTTTGTGTTCAAAGGTTGCCAATACGAATCTCGAAGATTGCTGAGGTCTACCGATTCAGCACGAGGGAGTCCAGGTATAACTAAAAGTTTCGCAAGTATTACATACCCTTGCATTTTTTACTAAAATTCATACGACTGCCAATTAAGCTTGCCATCACGACCTTAGCCGACTTCTTCACTAGATTCAATTTCATAGCAAGTTCCTTACTTCCACAACCATACATTCCACAAAAATAGTTTGGAATGTCAAGGATGCAATGCAATTATAAATGTACAGAATTTTGTTTATTGTATTACGCACACACGCAACCTGGAAACGTAAACTTCTACGAACCCAAATGTATTTCTTCCAGTGTCTAATGCAAAGAAACAGGAATAATGAAAAGGTTACAATTTGCCTTAGTACTGTGTATGACCACCTTTGGCATTGTTCAGGTCCTTGATATGCTGTGGCATGCTTGCTATCAGTACAACTCTAATGGGGTCTGGGAGTGTCTGTAGAGGTTATGTGGATCAAAAACAGCCATTTTCGATGTGTCCCATGCATGCTCAATGGAGTTTATGTCTGGTGAATTACCTGGCCAATTCATATGGTTGATACCCACCTCTCTTATGAAATTCCTCACTGATGCACCTTGATAAGAGTGAGCATTGCCTTTGGCGAAAATTAATTCAGGGTTCTTAATTGGTCGAAGTATTTCATTGGTATACAGCTGGACAGTTAACGTCCCTGGAATTTGAAAGGCGTACAGTGGCTATGCATAACCCCAACCCGAAACATTACACCACAACCTCAAAATGCTGCACCTTTTGAACATTTTGCTATATTGCACTGCATTATTTTCGACTCCGCACTCTTTGTCGTTTTGTATCTGACGTAAGTGATATCTGTGTCTCATCTGTAAACATGACATAAGGCCATTCATTCAATCCCCAACTAACCCACGCAAGCATTGGCCAGGCTCTCAGCTCAAATGATGAGACATTCATACACCGCGTTGAGTCATATGTCCTAGCTTATATTTTGATCTCCTCTACAAGGTTTTCCTTTTCTTGTGAACTTCTATGAATAGAACAGTAATGTGGCTTGTTTAGAGCTCTCCTTCCAAGAACTTGTACTATTATATATTGCCCAGGTGCAGGCTCTGAAAGCACAAATTTTTCATCGGGTGTCAGTCACTCCTGGCCATGGCTCCGGGTGTAGTGAATGCTGTTGCTGAGTTAATTGAAAGTGTTTTAGACAGCGATTCGGAGGACAGCGAAGGTGATTATGATAATATTGAAGAAGAGACTTTATATGCATGTGACAGTTTCTCTGATGCGGGTGACTGAGAAATCATACCTAAATTCCCACGTGCGAAAGCCAAATTTAGTCACTGGGTGTGGGTTAGTAATAGTGATAACCACTTAATTTTTCATCACTTTACACGCTCTTCAGGGCTGACAGGAGAACTGAGAGAGAAATATCTAGATAATCCTGTATCGGAGTTGTCTGTGTTTTTGAAGTTTATGGACCCGTTGTTTTCCCATGTTGCTTAAGAAACAGGTATTTACACAATAGAACAATGATCAGACCAACAAAAAAAAAGAAAAAAAAAAAAAAAGCAATGGACGATGACATGGTTGACACTGATGAGGATTAAATTAAGGCCTACTTTGCCCCCTGCATTCTGATGTCATCTAATCGTATAATCTAACAATAATTTACTCTTTTTATCTCCAGAAGTTCAAACCCATTAAAATGTTGGCCTATATTTTTTCTTTCCAGACCTTGTCACTTGAATTTTATCAGATTGAAAGCTTCAGTATTCTTCATTTGACGAATTAAGAACTGACAATGTTCTGTTGTCCCACCTCTGAAGCCACAGCTTAACTTCTCCCTTATTCCGTACATTGAAGCTATGTCAAACTTCAATCAATATTAATTAGAGGATAATGCTATGAGGTCAGTTTTAACATGTAAAAGATTTTTGTAAGAAAGTGATGGACAGTGTTACAGGAAAACAGTGTTTATTGATTTTAGTGTTTTTTTTAAAAACATTCTTGAAGAGACATGGGCTCATCAACTTTAAAACATTGGACAGTAACATTTCTGTATTTTAATTAGATAAAATAATTTTTGAGACGCTACGGCTGAAGAAGTCTTAAGTAAAAGACGAAACATGTAGCAAATTATGTATAAAATATTTTAAGACTAAGTGTATTCTCACTTGTAAAGTGAAGTGTATTGATTAAGTGGATCATTAAACCTAATATTAGTTCTTGATTAAGCTGTATCATACGGACCTATATAATGAAATTTGTAAATTGCAACAGTGAATTGAAATTCGCGGGGATGAGTCGAATTGAACACAGAATGCTCTATCACCCTAGGCTAAATAGATATGCTGTTGTCGCTTAAATGCACAGTTATCACCCTCGAACATTCAAGTGTTGTCCAGACCAAAGGTCTTCTCCACCCTTACCCTAACCTATCCAGATCAGTTGTTCTGTTTACCCCCACCCTAGAGGTCTAACTCCGCTTTGCGGCTAATCTAACCTGGGGGCTTACAGAGCCAGACCCCGTTTCCTTACCCCAAATCACTGGTGTTGTTCACCCCTACCCTAACCTGTCCAGGCCAATGGTCTTGTCCAGGTATCGTGGTTCTAACCTGGAGGATTACGCCCCACCGAGCTCGATAGCTGCAGTCGTTTAAGTGCGGCCAGTATCCAGTATTCGGGAAATAGTAGGTTCGAACCCCACTGTCGGCAGTCTTGAAAATGGTTTTCCGTGGTTTCCCATTTTCACACCAGGCAAATGCTGGGGCTGTACCTTAATTAAGGCCACGGACGCTTCCTTCCCACTCCTAGCCCTCTCCTGTCCCATCGTTGCCATAAGACCTATCTGTGTCTGTGCGACGTAAAGCAACTAGGAAAAAAAAAAAAAGAAGATTATGCCCCAGACCTCCTTGGCTTCCCCCCAAATCACTGGTCTAGTAAACTCCTACCCTAACTAATTCTTAACTAGAGAGGTTGGCAGCCTTGTTGACCACCCCAACCACATCCCTTGTGAGAAGCAAACAAATGACAGTCCCTCCGCACGGAGCCGAGGCACATATTTTATGCCTGCAAAGTTTAAAAATATGAGTGTCCAAAGTTTGACCCTTGAGTGGTGTAACTTTGAACATGCCTTTGTTTTACACTGCTGACAGTAGTTGTACATGCTTAGTCAAATAATAAGGCAACCTGCATCAAATAATAACTATCACTTCATATTCTCACATATATATTTTATCATTTTTCACCGGGCAAGTTGGCCGTGCGGTTAGGGGTGCGCAGCTGTGTACTTTCATCTGGGATATAGTAGGTTCGAACCCCACTGTCGGCAGCCCTGAAGATGGTTTTTCATGGTTTCCCATTTTCACACCAGGCAAATGCTAGGGCTGTACCTTAATTAAGGCCACGGCAGCTTCCTTCGCACTCCTAGGCCTTTCCTATCCCATAGTCGCCATAAGACCTATCTGTGTCGGTACGACGTAAAGCAAATGGCGAAAAAAAAAAATCCTTTCTCTACATGAGCTCACAACTGACATTTACTTGTGGATGTTAATAAAACCAACAATTGTCCCTTGTTTTACAAAAATTCTGATTTCAGCCATCTACCAAATGGGATTTATAAAATCTAAAACGAGATGTGTCTTTTGTACCAACTTTGGTGGTGTCTGATAAAATATACAAAACTTCCTTAACCAAAATTTTACATGTGTTTTTGCAATTTTTAACAAGTGTCCTCTGCTGCTGAAATTGATTTGAGGCCTGTAACCTCCAATTCTTGGGTAGAAATCATTTTGTTCGCAGCATATGCATGTCTATATATCTCCTTTCTTCTGGGAAAGACAGTTATGATAAAAGTTCCGTCTCTTATAGCTTCCCCAAACGGTGATGTGACACCTTCAGTAACTGTCTCCGTTGTTTCTTCCGAGATTAAGATCAATGATGGCCTGCATGGTTTAGTAAGGTGCGTAGAAAAGATGAATGCTAAGTCAGTAATTTGATTCAAAAAACAAATGCACGTTGGTGGGACTTTCAAATTACTGTACGAATGTCCAAAGTTACCCCCTCTGACGGTACAGTTTCATTTGTTGTTGTTTGAGTCATCAGTCCATAGACTGGTGTGATGCAGCCCTCCATGCCACCCTATCCTGTGCTAACCTTTTCATTTCTACGTAACTATTGCATCCTACGTCTGCTCTAATCTGCTTGTCATATTCATACCTTGGCCTACCCCTACCGTTCTTACCCCCTACACTTCCTTCAAAAACCAACTGAACAAGTCCTGGGTGTCTTAAGATTTGTCCTATCATTCTAACTCTTCTTCTCGTCAAATTTAGCCAAATTGATCTCCTCTCACCAATTCGATTCAGTATCTCTTCATTCGTGATTCGATCTATCCACCTCACCTTCAGCATTCTTCTGTAACACCACATTTCAAAAGCTTCTATTCTCTTTCTTTCTGAGCCAGTTATTGTCCATGTTTCACTTCCATACAATGCCACGCTCCACACGAACGTCTTCAAAAACATCTTTCTAATTCCGATATCAATGTTTGAAGTGAGCAGATTTCTTTTCTTAAGAAAGCTCTTCCTTGCTTGTGCTAGTCTGCATTTTATGTCGTCCTTACTTCTGCCATCGTTAGTTATTTTACTACCCAAGTAACAATATTCATCTACTTCCTTTAAGACTTCATTTCCTAATCTAATATTTCCCGCATCACCTGCCTTCGTTCGACTGCACTCCGTTACTTTTGTTTTGGACTTATTTATTTTCATCTTGTACTCCTTACCCAAGACTTCATCCATACCATTCAGCAACTTCTCGAGATCTTCTGCAGTCTCAGATAAAATAACAGTATCATCGGCAAATCTCAGGGTTTTGATTTCTTCTCCTTGGACTGTGATTCCCTTTCCAAATTTCTCTTTGATTTCCCTTACTGCCTGTTCTATGTAAACATTGAAAAGGAGAGGGGACAAACTGCAGCCTTGCCTCACTCCTTTCTGGATTGCTGCTTCTTTTTCAAAGCCCTCGATTCTTATCACTGCAGACTGATTTTTATACAGATTGTAGATAATTCTTCGTTCTCGGTATCTGATCCCCATCATCTTCAGAATCATAAATAGCTTGGTCCAATCAACATTATCGAATGCCCTTTCTAGATCTACGAATGCCATGTACGTGGGCTTGTCCTTCTTGATTCGATCCTCTAAGATCAGACGTAAAGTCAGGATTGCTTCACGTGTTCCTACATTTCTTCTGAAGCCAAATTGATCTTCTTCCAACTCAGCTTCAACTTGTTTTTCCATTCTTCTGTAAATAATACGTGTTAAAATTTTGCAGGCATGAGATACTAAACTAATGGTGCGGTAGTTTTCACACCTGTCAGCACCAGCTTTCTTGGGAATAGGTATAACAACATTCTTCTGAAAATCGGATGGGATTTCTCCTGTCTCATACATCTTGCACACTAAATGAAATAACCTTACCATGCTGGTTTCTCCTAAGGCAGTCAGTAATTCAGAGGGAATGTCATCAATTCCAGGTGCCTTGTTCCTATTTAGGTCACTCACAGCTCTGTCAAACTCTGACCTCAAAATTGGGTCTCCCATTTCATCAGCATCAACAGCCTCTTCATGTTCCAGAACCAAATTATCTACATCTTTACCTTGATACAACTGTTGGATATGCTCCTGCCATCTTTCTGCTTTGTCTTCTTTCCCTAGAAGTGGTTTTCCATCTGAGCTCTTAATATTCATACACCTAGATTTCTTTTCTCCAAAGGTTTCCTTGATTTTCCTGTATGCAGCATCTACCTTTCCCAGGACTATACAGCCTTCGACATCCTTGCACTTCTCCTTCAGCCATTCTTCCTTAGCTATCTTGCACTTTCCATCCACTTGATTCTTTAATCGCCTGTATTCTTTTCTGCCCTCTTCATTTCTAGCATTCTTGTATTTTCGTCGTTCATCAATCAGGCCTAGTATCTCCTGAGTTATCCACTGATTCTTAGTTGATCTTTTCTTCCTTCCTAACATTTCTTCAGCAGCCCTACTGACTTCATTTTTCATGACTCTCCACTCTTCCTCTATAGTCTTTCCTTCAGCCTTTTCATTTAATCCTTGTGCAACATGTTCCTTGAAACAATCCCTCACACTCTTTTCTTTCAACTTGTCTAGATCCCATCTTTTTGCATTCTTTCCTTTCTTCAATTTCTTCAACTTCAGACGGCATTTCATGACCAACAAGTTGTGGTCAGAGTCCACGTCTGCTCCTGGGAAAGTTTTGCAATCCAACACCTGGTTTCTGAATCTCTGCCTAATCATAATGAAGTCTATTTGATACCTTCAAGTGTCTCCAGGTCTCGTCCACGTATACAGCCGTCGTTTGTGGCGTTTGAACCAAGTATTGGCAAGGACTAAATTATGATCAGTGCAGAATTCAACCAGCCGACTTCCTCTTTCGTTCCTTTGTCCCAATCCAAATTCTCCTACTGTACTACCTTCTCTTCCTTGGCCTACCACTGCATTCCAGTCTCCCATCACAATTAGATTCTCGTCACCTTTTACATATTGTATTAAATCTTCTATCTCCTCATATATTCTTTCGATTTCTTCATCATCCGCTGAACTAGTAGGCATATAGACCTGCACTATTGTGGTGGGCATTGGTTTGGTGTCTATCTTGACGACAATAATTCTTTCACTATGCTGGTCGTAGTAGCTTACCCGCTGCCCTATTTTCTTATTCATTATTAAACCAACTCCTGCATTTCCTCTGTCAGATTCCCTATCTGTTGTTTTCCTAGCCTTTTCTTAAATGATTGCAAAGAAATTGGAAATTTATTGAACATCTCCCTTGGTAAGTTATTCCAATCTAACTCCCCTTCCTATAAAAGAATATTTGCTCCAATTTGCCTTCTTGAATTCCAACTTTATCTTCATATTGTGATCTTTCCTACTTTTAAAGACACCACTCAAACTTATTCGTCTACTGATGTCATTCCACACTATCTCTCCACTTACAGCTCGGAACATACCACTTACAAAGACCTACAGTAATTGAAAATCTTCCACCTTTTTGATAGTTATTATACAAGACGTAAAGCAGCTTCAAACGTAGCTCCTCCAGGTTCACGGTAGAATTGGAGTTTAACAACAATAAGAAATTGAGACGAAGCTCCCTTCTCAATCAGTGAACGGCAATCAGCTTCAAAGTTCCGCATTAAATTCAATTTAAGACACATTAAGTAAGCTCAAAATAAATAACAGCCAACCTGGAAGGAGTGAAAGAAGTGAACATTCAACAGTATTTAGAATGGTGTCAAGGAGTCATACAGTTTTAAAAACCTTTTAACTGGAAGACAAACAGATATTTTTTAGTGTAACAGAGTTTGAACTTTTAACAACAACTATTCAAATGAATAGATATAGTTTTTTAAGTAAGCTAATTATGTTTTCGTCCTGTCTCATTTCACCAACCCATTAACCACCCCATTGTTTTAATATTTTAAATTCAGTTTATATTCAAATAGTTTTTAAGAGGAACAGGGTACTGAAAATGATATACTCAAAAACTCAGTGCTTCACATAAGCTATACAACAGCTGAAGATGTTCTCAAATAAGAACAAAACATGTACTGTTTATAATTAATTAATTTGCTAAAAAGTAAATAAAAAGTATCAAAAAGGTGGAAGATTTTCAATTATTGTAAGTCTCTATGATTAGAATTTGATACAGAAAATGAAGCTGATTACTTGCAAACATACCACTTATGATATAGATGTTGATTCCCATAGGGAACCTGAAATATTTGTTCCGAATGAATAAATTTATAATACCAGTATATTTGGTCCGTTATTGGACATTATAAATTTTCCTGCTAACTCATTCCTAGTTGTCAGCGTTTCACCCCAGTGTGCCTAGTTGGGCCCATCAGCTGGCAAATAGCACACCGACCAAAACGCATGGCTAGTCTATACCGTGGAGGCCATTGAGTAGGCTACTTGAAGCCACCGGCAGTGCCAATGAACTGTGAGAGACTCCAAGTAGCCTACGCAAAATTACCATCAACCTGGACCCCGGTGGATAGATGGTGTGGAATGAAATTAGTATTGAATGATCTTGAAAGGAGTTTATAAAAGTTGGAAAGATCATAATATGAAGATAAAGATGGAATTAAAAGGGACGGATGGGGGCAAATAGTTGTTTATAAGAGGAGGAATTGTAATTTATCAAGAGAGATGTTCAATACATTTCCAACTTCTTTGAAATCATGTAAGAAAAGACTTAGTGATAAAACTGATAGGGTACCTGCCTTGTAGGCAGCAGCCTTAAATGGAGATCAGTGATGATTGAACAATGACTTGGACCAGAGTACAGTTATGGGGCAAATGAAGATTCACTAACAATATTAATTTACATTATACTTGCATACTGTAACAGTACATAAGGTGATGTCCTATACATGTAACACTTGCTGCCATTAGCTCCTAGCTAAGCATTTAAACTTAAACCATTTTAATGATTTTGTTCTGTTTAACAGATAAATTTTAATTCTTTCCATTCTCTTACTACAGACATAATAAACTACTACTTCTTCCGTCACCTTTGTTGCGGGATATCCTGTGTTGGGCAGTAGTTCATTGACCTTCATTTTGTCCTCTCCTTCCACTAGTCTTCTTTGTATTCGTTTTTCTCCTCCGTCTGTATATATTGCGTCCAGTTTTGCTGTTCTCTCGAATGTAGGTGCATGTAAGTTCAGTTTGTCATGGAGGGGAAAGGTGGAAATAATAATTGTGTAGTAAGAAAGTGTTTGATCTATGCATCTAAATAAAAATGTTGATTTTACAGGCTTCTCCAAAGAAAAAACGAAAATTAAAGACAGAGGAAGATATGGATGTAATTGCATTGGGGACTGCATCTGGGAATATCCTTTTGTATTCTGTGGCTACAGGCAGCATTTTAACGCAGTTAGAAGACAGTCAAAGCTCAACAGTGGATCATCTTACGTGGAGCCGGGGTTGCAATTTGTTCAGTTGTGGAAATGGACACATTGTGGAGTGGAGTGTTGGAGACAAAAATATTCGAAGGTAAGAAAGAATCACACGTAAGACTTAGGAGTGGCGATTGATAATTTTTCTTGTAATTCGTTCAGTGATACCATTTTCCCCTATTCTTCAGACTCCTGAACAGCTGTCTAAATATTTTCCTCTTCTTGCTTCTTCCCTTTTGCCTCAGGGCTTGTACAGACTTGCTCAGATAATGAGTGCAATTTGGAAAAATGACTCTCCTGTTGGAAGCAGACGTGGTTTGGTGAGAGTGAGATGTACTTCTTTACTTCCTATGTTATTCAGAGGTGTGTTTATAATTTCATTTGGGTGAAAATATTGTTCACAGACCTGCTGCAAATAATCCGTATTATGACAGTTATGCATGGCAGATTTTCATGATTATGTTAGCTACCGTATTAACTCGCATATCAGACGCACCCATATTATTTGACCGAATATTCCCATAAATTTGTGCGCTGATTAAGAGCTGCACATCCAATTCGTGGGCGTGTCACAAGAATGCACGTCTGTAGTAACAAACGGACAGGGCCACTGCTGCGCACAGTTTGAGCTCAACCATTGTTAGTAAATAATTGTCATGGGGAAAGTTAACAGTTAAGTTAAAAGTGGTAAAAATTGCAGAAGATAATAATAACAGAGCAGCGGGTCATGAGTTTAATGTTCATGAAAAACAAGTGAGGAATTGGAAGTGGCATTTTGTGGCCCAAAACAGCAAGTTCCGGGGTGTAAGAATGTAAGAACACATCTTTATTTAAAGTTCCATCTCGTAGCTAGCCTTGCGAAACTCTTCTGTGCACTACCTCATCCAGAATAGCCACTCTCAGAGGCAAATGAGAAAAAAATACTGGAATCTCCCCAATAGTGTCAAAGAACAATCGCACTTCTTTGCTGTGGCTAGCAGCCTAGGCCAGAATTAAATTCTATTGATGGGTGTAACAATACACAAAGTAAGCAAATGGGTAGTCTTGCCTTACAATTGTTTGTACTCCGGAGTGTCGGCCGCTCATAACATTGTGTTGTCCAACTAATTCAGTGAGGACCTGTTTTATTACAATCGGTAGAGTTTGTGGTTTATAGCATTTAAAAATCAGAAATTTAGCATTTTGATTTTCAAATTTAGCGTTTTGTAGCATCTAAACTTCTCAAATTTAGCGTTTTGTACCAAATTGGTTAAAAATAGGCATAATTTGCTAAATTGCACACACAACAGTTGGGAGTAAAATCATACTGTTTAATCACACATTGCTCGTCATGCAGTTTTGAATTCACTATGGAAAATAAGACAAACATCAACATAAGACTGCAAGAAGTATTGACGAACACACAGGAATATGCTTATTTTCAAATTTACAAACACAATTTCAAAGTGAAAAATACTATTCTGAACGTATTTATTTATCACAGTACAACACACCTACAAGGAAGAGGAATTTCAATGATGATTTAAGTACAACATGCCAATTGTTTAAAAGGTGTCCTTCATTTGAGACCGCCTATCAGTTACAATTATGTTGTACTTGCTAAAAAACTCTACATCGACACTGTTCGTAGAGGCCCAAATGCACAGAAGTGCTGCCAAGGCAAAGGAAGGATGCAAAACATTTTTTTCTTCAAGTTTTTTGTTGCAGAGTCGGCACATCAATATAGGCCATCTGTATCCTTACATAATAATGTCCCGATTTGTGACTTTTGGCGTGCTGTTTGATCGTCACTTCGCTTCTACCCATGGCTAACAGACAATAAGATAAATCGCTACCGTACTTTTCAACAGAACTACTACTCAACACCAATGTCAAGAATAACCGACTAAGATCAAGGGTCAGCACACACAGAGAATGAACGTGGTGCTTGAAAGTGTATTTGCTGTTTGATTGACTGGTCTTTGCTGTGCTCTTTAGCCAGTGAAAGAAATTCCACACATTGAATGATTTAACCCTTTGGCCTGTCATTACTTGTGAAAGGAAATATTCCCTTACATACTATTTATTTTTTCGTCACTTTAACATAAATTTGTTTAATCACATAGGCTACATAAGAATACACAAAGCAAAGTGAGCTTTTAGCTCGTCTATAGTAACAGGAAACCAATGTTTTTGTTCGTAAGTATTACTGGTTTCAAGGGAAGCAGATAAATTAGCAAGAAATGTAGAGGCATAGGCTTTGGTTTCCTTAGTAACGTGATCCCAGAACTGTGGGGTTAGAAATTCATTCCCTAAGTCCATTTCTTTCGGATTATTACCCAACCCCCTCCTCACTACAGAGTGAATTTCAAATACTGGTTTACGTGTTACAGAAAGAGGCTTATTGTCAACAAGCATAATTCCAAGTATCATTTTACTAGACTTCTCAACGGGCGAGTTGGCCGTGCGGTTAGGAGCGCGCAGCTGTGAGCTCGCATCCGGGAGATAGTGGGTTCGAACCCCACTGTCGGCAGCCCTGAAGATGATTTTCCATGGTTTCCCATTTTTACACCAGGCAAGTGCTGGGACTGTACTGTAATTAAGGCCACGGCCGCTTCCTTCCCATTCCTAGGCCTTTCCTGTCCCATCGTCACCGTAAGACCTATCTGTGTCGGTGAGACGTAAAGCAACTAGCAAAAAAAGAGAGAAAAAAAAAAGGAAAACTAGACTTCTCACTCGCTCTTGTTGCATTCTGGTTTTGTCACGTAGTTTCAATTGGCACTATCATCTTGGAATTGAAATCGGAATCACTTTCATTTGAAGAAGAAGGAGAAGTATTTTCACTCTCCAGAGAATATTTTCCACTTTCAACATCACTGTTTTCAAACCAGTTACGAATAAACTCATCCATTTTACAAGTAACTATTCTCATTTTGGTTCCGTATTGAAGTTGACGTATGTCTCAAGTATTATTACAATATTATAAGTCCACCTGTTCAATACAATACAATATGATCCACTATTTCATATGGTCAAATATTTTTTTTATACATAATACATAAAAGTCAAAGGTACATGTTTCACCCTCCTTACGGGCATCATCAGCCTATATCAATCTTAAAAATAATACATATACTTATAAATTATAGGTTAAAATGTTGAAAAATGATTTCGTAAAACATTATACAATGACATCTAAAACAACAGTAATGCACCAAAGTATATTAAAAGAGAGTGAATTAACAGTTTTGAAGATTAAAACGTGATTAAACATGAAATTTTGAGAGTTTAAAACTAAAATGGATCCATATTTTTATAATATCATTAAGACTGTGATGGCCTTGAGTATAAACACAATCATCAAAGGGGGATGTTTCTTCAATTCCCAAGTTGAATCCAAGGTGGTAAAATCACTGTCAGTTATTTAAAACGCAAGTGTGAATGTAATAAACAAGTTAAAATGTATATGTTTGGGATATCTGAAAGTCGAGAAGAAAATGGAACTTCTGTAGAGGCGTTGCTTATGATAAAACGTATGTCAAAGCTAGCGGAGTTCGGAAATTATGTGGTAGTCGAATGGATCTAAAAGATAGTCAAGTTGATGTTATAATTCCATTGAAACATTTGTTGGAAGAAATGTTCAGGATTTTTCGTACGGAGCGTATTAAGTACGTCAGGAACAACCTTACTTAATACGCTCCGTATGAAAAATCCTGAACATTTCTTCCAACAAATGTTTCAACGGAATTATAACATCAACTTGACTATCTTTTAGATCCATTCGACTACCACATAATTTCCGAACTCCGCTAGCTTTGACATACGTTTTATCATAAGCAACGCCTCTACAGAAGTTCCATTTTCTTCTCGACTTTCAGATATCCCAAACATATACATTTTAACTTGTTTATTACATTCACACTTCCGTTTTAAATAACTGACTGTGATTTTACCACCTTGGATTCAACTTGGAAATT
Source organism: Anabrus simplex (assembly GCF_040414725.1). NCBI lineage: Eukaryota > Metazoa > Arthropoda > Insecta > Orthoptera > Tettigoniidae > Anabrus > Anabrus simplex. Next base: position 325,293,831 of record NC_090271.1, read on the forward strand.
GAAGAAACATCCCCCTTTGATGATTGCGTTTATACTCAAGGCCATCACAGTCTTAATGATATTATAAAAATATGGATCCATTTTAGTTTTAAACTCTCAAAATTTCATGTTTAATCACGTTTTAATCTTCAAACTGTTAATTCACTCTCTTTTAACATACTTTGGTGCATTATCGTTATTTTAGATGTCATTGTATAATGTTTTACGAAATCATTTTTCAACATTTTAACCTATAATTTATAAGTATATGTATTATTTTTAAGATTGATATAGGCTGATGATGCCCGTAAGGAGGGTGAAACATGTACCTTTGACTTTTATGTATTATGTATATAAAAAAATATTTGACCCTATGAAATAGTGGATCATATTGTATTGTATTGAACAGGTGGACTTATAATATTGTAATAATACTTGAGACATAAACTCATCCATGCCGCCGTGATTGTTTACAACGAGCGGCAAAATGAGGTGCTTTTTATTTTCCGTATTTCAGCTCAGAGTTACTATTTACACAGAGAAAATAGCTTCAGGTATCATCTGACATCAATCGGTTAGGCTGCAAAACAAAGAGAATAAATCTCTCCGACCAGCTAACTGCGATAATGAACTTATAGATGTTCCGTGCACCATGACGGAAGTGTCCGTCAAAGGATGTTACCGCTTTACGATCGCAATGGGCGCCGTAATAATTATTTCTCCTGAAATAAATAACACCATTTATATCTTATTTTTAAGAGAAATGCATCGTTTTTAAAATATATATGTTTATTTCGTATAAAACTGAGAGTTTCGCGTCTGTTTCGCATAAATTGTATAATTTCGCATTTTATCGCGAATTCGAAATCGCTAAATAAACCTCCCTTACGGGTCATATAAGATGAAGGCACATACACTGACAAAGTTTTGGCATATTTCGCAAATGCTAAAAATCACAAACGCTAACAATCAGCTAATGAGAATGCGTCGTTTCCTGCTGGGTTTAAGAAAGTCCAGAACCTTACAACAGGCTCCCCATTAGTTAATACATATCAAAAGTATAATGACTAACTGACACTTTGAAGACACATCGGATGTTTCATCTGCTATCACGGAGATGAAGTCTGCAGTAGCTATTTCAGCTAAAATATTCTCGTGACACACTTGCAACATGCATTCCAGAATGTCATTTTGAACGTCCTTCGACATACCCTTGAAGACTGAAGCAGTGTTGAAATGACCCCTAACAACGGTGTGCAATGCTGAAGTAAAATTAATGAGTCCTCTGAATACGCCTGGATGGTTTGAATCAAGTGTTTCATCATGACCTCTCAAAGCAAGTTCAAATTCACCACAGAATTTCACGCAGTCAATGATCTTCGAGACACGTACCTATTTTTTCTGACATTATCATTATGTCTCTTAATATTCCGAAAGCGCTACTTAGCTGCTGCCTAATATCCGTTTTCCCCAGAACTGAAAGAACCAAACATGCTTATGTATAATAGATGCTTCGTGCTTTTTGATCTTTTGTGTTAAATGGCTGAGATCCGATACCCCTGTTTTTGTACAATTCGTGTCCTTACCCTTAGCAAAAAGCAAGCACGGGAAACAGAAAATCCTATTAATGGTATCGCAACTACATAGCCAAGTATTCCTCTCGTAAATCTGTGGCTTAAATGTTTTACAAAAATCCTTACCTCTACTAATTTGCTTCTGAATAGCGTTCAGGGAGGGAAGAGGCCTGCCCACCTGCTTTATTCTGCATTTTTTCTTCTATACCAAGTGTTGAAAAGGTATTCTCTAGAAGAAACCGAACGGTATTCATTTCCAGACTGATGAATACACGACACGCATCAAGACACCGCCAAACACTGTGTTGGTAACAAACGTCAGATACAGTAGAGCACTTCACTAAACACAGTCTTGAGTAGATATTCGCTACGGTACTGTTCCGGAGGTGGTTGAACTGATTGGTAAGAAATAAATACTGCTTCAAGAACGTGTTAGGCAGCCTGTTGTTATTTATGTTCTTATATTGACGTATTTTGCTTTAATAAGCACTTCTTACTAATTAAAAGTTTACGATAATTACATATATTTAGGCTACGTATGCCTATTTATGTTATACAAATCCTAGTTATTATTATATTATATTATATTTTGATTCATTGCGGTTAATTACGTCTAAAACGCAAAATCGTGAAATTAAAATTCCTTCAAAACGTACCATATACTGCAAATTTTAACTGCGCGCTTTGAGACAGTACATCGGCTAACTTCGGGCTTGTTCGATGTAGATCGTGTTGAGTGCTGCCAAGAGCTGGTCCTATCACCAGCGATAGTTTAGCTTTATTCTCGGCTTACCCCCTTGCCTTCAGATTGGACAAAAGCAGTAGTTGCACCTATCTATAAGCAAGGGAACAGGAAGGATTGCAACAACTATCGAAGTATCTCATTGATTAGTATACCAAGCAAAGTATTCACTGGCATCTTGGAAGCGAGGGTGCGATCAGTCGTTGAGAGGAAGTTGGATGAAAACCAGTGTGGTTTCAGACCACAGAGAGGCTGCCAGGATCAGATTTTCTGTATGCGCCAGGTAATTGAAAAATGCTACGAGAGGAATAGGCAGTTGTGTTTATGTATCGGATGTAGATAAAGCATATGACAGGGTACCGAGGGAAAAGATGTTCGCCATACTGGGGGACCATGGAATTAAAGGTAGATTATTAAAATCAATCAAAGGTATTTATGTTGACAATTGGGCTTCAGTGAGAATTGATGGTTCTTGGTTCAGGGTACTAACAGGGCTTAGACAAGGCTGTAATCTTTCACCTTTGCTGTTCGTAGTTTACATGGATCATATGCTGAAAGGTATAAAATGGCAGGGAGGGATTCAGTTAGGTGGAAATGTAATAAGCAGACTGGCCTATGCTGATGACTTGGTGTTAATGGCAGATTGTGCCGAAAGCCTGCAGTGTAATATCTTGGAACTTGAAAATAGGTGCAATGAGTATGGTATGAAAATTAGCCTTTTGAAGACTAAATTGATGTCAGTAGGTAAGAAATTCAACAGAATTGAATGTCATATTGGTGATACAAAGCTAGAACAGGTCGATAATTTCAAGTATTTAGGTAGTGTGTTCTCCAAGGATGGTAATATAGTAAGTGAGATTGAATCAAGATGTCGTAAAGCTAATGCAGTGAGCTCGCAGTTGCGATCAACAGTATTCTGTAAGAAGGAAGTCAGCTCCCAGACGAAACTATCTTTACATCGGTCTGTTTTCAGACCAACTTAGCTCTACGGGAGTGAAAGCTGGGTGGACTCAGGATATCTTATTCATAAGTTAGAAGTAACAGACATGAAAGTAGCAAGAATCATTGCTGGTACAAACAGGTGGGAACAATGGCAGGAGGGTACTCGGAATGAGGAGATAATGGCTAATTTAGGAATGAACTCGATGGATGAAGCTGTACGCATAAACCGGCTTCGGTGGTGGGGTCATGTGAGGCGAATGGAGGAGGATAGGTTACCTAGGAGAATAATGGACACTGCTATGGAGGGTAAGAGAAATAGAGGTAGACCAAGACGACGGTGGCTAGACTCTGTTTCTAACGATTTAAAGATAAGAGGTATAGAACTAAATGAGGCCGCAACACTAGTTGCAAATCGAGGATTGTGGCGACGTTTAGTAAATGCACAGAGGCTTGCAGACTGAACGCTGAAAGTCATAACAGTGTATAATGATAATGTATGTATGTACCCCCTTGCCCCACACGTCCCCGCGCCTTGCTCACCCTCCTTGCGTCCTACCGTCGCGCGCCCGCAGTCCAAAAATTTAACCTTTTCGCTGGTTCCGTAGAGCAACCGAGTGTTGATGTCAAAATTATTGCTCCAAGCGCAAATTTACAGATGTAATTAAATAAATATGCACTTGATTAACCATTTTACTAAGAATTATATATTTCTAGAGGGTTCACTGAACATATAGAACGCGCTGCCACTGGTTTCTTGCATAATAACTGAATGAGCAACAGGAACTGACACAAGTTTGTTTTCATTGTGAAGAAGAACACACTTCACTATGCTTGGAGGCATCATTAAAAAGTCTTCGGTGAGTGGGGTCATAATGTGTTACTCCTAGTTTCATCATAACGCCTGGACCGTTGTTGCAGTGAACCAAAGTTGGCTCATCAAAAAAAAAAATAAAAGGGTAGAAATTCTTCTTTGCATTGCCTGTACAAATAGTATGTTGTCCTTAGTGCCAAAATGTTCCTTTCACGGAGTCTAGACCCAGGTACCTTAGCAGATTTCTTCACAAGACCAAGATCTTGACCTTAGTCATTTAACACACTTTGCTCGTAAAGTTTGGGTTCTTTCCCAGTAATTTCTGGTGAGAAATCACAGTCCAAGTTAGCACCGGCCATTTCTGCTTAATCTTCATAAGAGGAACCATCATTTAATTGTTCTGGATGAAATGGTACTGGTACATCAGGGCTACGAGGACCAGGTAGAATTGTGGATGAAATATTGCTTGGATACACAATCTTACTATTGTTCCTGCTATTAAAACCCTTCACACTCACAGAACAGAATAATTAGTGAGAACTATGGTTTATAGGTTTGCGCCACACCATCGGTATTTCAAACGGCAGAGCTGCTGGCTCACTGTTCACCCACTGTCGTAACTGCTCTACACAAGTCCTACAAACTTCCTGAGGTGCCCATGGCTTTTCTTGGTCTCCCAGTTTGATTAAGGGTTTATATATTATCCCAGTTTAATGCCAAAGTATGCATAGTAGGCCTTTCTGACAAACTCTGTTACATTGCGCTGCTGTTTTATCAGCACGAAATTTCCACACACATAGCAGAACATATCTGGACCGTTGATGCAGCCACAACGTGACATATTGAGATAAATTTAGTATGAAGATTAACACAGTATGTCAATTACATACAGGATACTATCTATTCTCATTAGCAAGCCAAGAATGACCCACACTGAAGTACAGAAAGCACTGCAACAGAATGATGCTAATTAGTAAAACTGCTGTATTTTACAGTGTTATCAACTCCAAGCTGTGAGTGTGATTATCCAGGGTTGCCAGGCACCAAAAGTTCAGAAAACTTATTCAAGGCAACACTTCTCCTAATAAAGTAATGTATGCATTGATGTATGTGCATAAAAGAAGACATATACATTTTTAAAGGAGTAACATTGGATGTTTCAAGAAAGATGATGCAGGAAAAAAGTGCCGGATTCTGTTTCAGGATGCAAAAGCCATCCTAAAAAGCTGTACAGGATGGCGGCAATGAAACCATAGCAGGGCAGTGTTTTATCAGATATGCAGACGACACAGTGCTTTTAACTGAAAGTATAGATGATGTACAAGAACTACTGAATGAGATACATGCGACTTTTACTAGATATAGTCTAAAAATAAATACTAAAAAGACTGAATTAATACAGAGTAAGTTGGCTATACAGTTAGGGGCGCACAGCTGTGAGCTTGCATTCGGGCAATCGTGGGTTCAAACCCCCCACTGCCAGCCGCCCTGAAGATGGTTTCCTGTGGTTTCCCATTTCCACACCAGGCAAATACTGGGGCGTACCTTAATTAAGGCTACGGCAGCTTCTTTTCCACGCCTAGCCCTTTCCTATCCCATTGTTACCATAAGACCTATGGACATCTGAGGTAGTGCAGAACCATGATTCATCGCTGAACACAATGCGACACCATTCATCAGCAGTCCATGTTTCCTGGTCACGGCATTACTCCAAACACAGCTGTTTGTGTTGTGGTGTCAATGGCGTCCTGCACATGGGACGATAATTCCCTAATCCGGCTGCTGGTAGTCTCTGACGAATGGTGCAGAATAGAATGTTGCAGGGAGTCCATTACGTGTTCTCGGATTGGCAGGTGCAGGTGTGAAGGGGTTACAATGTGCTTGGTGCACAATATGGCGATCGTCCCTTGTGGTGGTCAGACGTGGTGAAAAACTGGAACCTTGAAACTAGTATGCCAGCCCTTCACATTCCCATGCAGTTCAACATCAGGCCACTGTCACATCTGAATGCCCCACAGATCTGGATACTGCACAATTCGACCAGCAACCAAATGAGACCCACAATGAGACCTCTTTTCAAAGTCTGTTAGGTGCTGATAACGGTGTCTCACATGAGTACATGGCATCTCAGTGTCCTTCACAGTTATACTCAATATTGGACGCTGTTCACGTCTCTTATATATCCTACCAGGCCTGGTAACAACACTAATGCACTCTGGTGGCCATTCTACCTGTCACAGAGAATTGCAACTCTGATCATTTACATACCCGCTGATGATGCGTACATGTACAAAGTTGACATTGACTATTTCTTCTGGGTACTTGATTTTTTTTGTCATGCATTGTATTCATACACAGCTAGAACTTATTGATGGAGAACATCGAATGCGTTAAAACCTATAGATACCTTGAATGTCTTGTAAAATCTCATTGGGAGTTCTCACAAGAAGTCCGTGCTAGGGTCAAACAAGCTCGGAACTTATTGTAATGGTACTCTTTGTGTCCTTGTGGCAACTAACGTGGACGAGAACTGGTTTGAAGGACATATAGCATTTGTATATTATTTACATATAGCATGTTGTCCAACCCTTATCCTTTTTCTGTGTAGTGTTGAGTATTAAGTGAGATAAATCTTCGTAGTTACTGGATGCCCTTCCTGATATCAACCTCATCAGAGGAGTTTATCAGATGAAGTAATGAATGACGTAATTTATTATATTTGGAAGAGAGAGGGTGAAATCTGGTGCTGACACAGCCTATTTTTGTTGATCAGCATCAAGACTTAACGTCATTATCCGACGGACGAATTGCCATCAACACATCCTATGCCCTCACTCCATATGAATACCGCAGGGATGTTTGGAATTGAATCCAGGTTTTTGGCATGCGATCTAGTGATTGGAAATTGTATACCACCACCTCACCTACCCTGCCGGCCAACGATCTGGCTGGCCCACAACTGTTGTAACTGCCCCTTGATATCCTGGATACTGGCACTGGGACGAAGTTGGCGTCTATCGCATGTTCTATCAGGGACCTCCCACAAAGTGCTACACAGTTCATGAAGGCTGTTGTTTCATGTCTTTTTAAGATTTGATGTCATTCTTTCTAGATGCCATTCTGTATGAAAGTTTTTTTAAGGACCACAAAAAATATCGTGAGTGTGCAGTGCGCCATAGAAATACATTCTTGTATGTATGTCTACCATCTTGTTGTTGAGATGGAAGTTGGCTGACTGTCTTTTGCTTGGCTTTAGTCTTAAGGTATGGAAACCAGCATGCAAGTACACTCAGGTCTTCAATATTGGGTGGCAATGGCTAAGTCATTCGCATATGCAAATTTATAGCATACTGTTGGAGGAAGGTCATATGTATACATATTGAATAACAGGGAGGTCAAAATGTGCTCTTCTGGTAGACCATTGCTCTCTCTGTGTCCATGACTACACGAAAGTATCTATTTGACAGTGTAGAGTAGATCAATTTAGGTTTAGGCATGGTATAACTTGCGATAGCTTGAATGTTAGTCTTTGTCTTTAAACAATGTTATAAGCTGCTTTGAGATTTACAAATACTGCACAGGTCTTTGTGTGTGTTCAATATACCGTATTTTGCCACGTAATCGTTGCATCCTTTATTTTCAATACAAAAATAGGACTTTGAAATTTCATCGCATAATCGTCGCATGTTCAAATTTTGTTCCTAAAGGTGCTTGAAGGGTAAACGGAACTGCAATATAAATTGCATATGAAAGCGCAGTTTAAATACGTGTATGGCAAAAACCCTGTTTTTGTCATAGTTAAATGTGATAGAAAGGAAGGTCTTAAAGATAGGACTATTAGGCGGTACCATATCACTGATAAAACAGGAAGAGGGAGCTTTTAAAAAGTAACTATTATCGGTGGAAACGTTTGCCATCTACGATGCGGAGACTACTTCAGAGGACCGGGATCCTGCCATGTTGATCAGCTGTGATCACATGATGTCATCAGACAAAGCTGCTGCTCCAGCTGACGAACGTGCGTATAGAATACTTTGTCTTTTAGATTAGCCTTTAATTTCCACCAGTTCTCACCACCTTTTCACTCACTGAAAAATTTTCTTCCCTCAGCTCTGTTTCTGTTCTGTTCAGCGAAGACAATTACGGGTAGCTTGAAGACCGCGGAATAGTTACTGTAATTTATTTTGTATTTATCGTATGGCAAGTATACAAAAGAAAAAGAAAATTTACAATATATACAAGGACAAGAATGTTGGTAGCCTTCACATTTACAAATCTGTGTCCAGTTGCTGTAGCCATTCTAAGAAGGGAGGTGTAACACTGATGACATCTTGGAGTATGTAAATTACTGCCAGTAACTGTTCAGTATTATTGTATTAAAAATAATGATTTCTACAAACACACCAAAAAACAAAATAAAACTTAAATTCTCACACACGTCTAGTACAGTAATCACGTCATTCACACAAAACGACATGCATCTGTACATTCCAGATCGTTTGATACTTCTGCAAGAGTATCTATTAAACACAAAGCAGGAAAAACCTGTATCATACCCCCAGGACAGGGAGAGGCCCACTTTTGGTGAACTACAAGAGTTGCAAGCATGGGTGTACCTACTTGTAAATTTCCCAATACGGTACTGGGAAGTTCGATTATGTATTATAGCAGACCACAAGAATGTGGCCCAATTAGAGTCTCACTGACTTATTTTGTCGCCGTTTGCCTGCGCGTTCTGATACCAGTGTATCCCTGGTTGCAACGCTTTGAAAGCTGTACTAGTTGACAAGTGTGTGCGGTGCCTGTATTTCCCGGTGATGTTGCCGACAACTGATAACTTACAGTCTTTACGTATTTCAAATGAGAACTCATAATATCACTGGTTATTAAATTGTACATTGTCTCACGACCACGTTGTCAAACTACAAATCGTGCTGCTTTTTGTTGACTTATTTCCAGTTCTCGAATCACGTTAACCTGGCGAGGGTCCCATACGCTGGAACCATACTATAATTGTCATGTGTCCTATGTAAACCTGTATTATTAAATTGGTTATCTATTTATTCATACTTTCAGTTTGGACTATTTTAGTTATTTCGATGTATATACGTGAGTATTACGTGCACCTTATGCTTATATCAAATACAATTTAGTCATACATTTTTTTTAGTAATGCAAATATTGGTGTGAAAAATCTTAGCATAGTGGTCGTACCCTACAGTTTTTTCGAAAATTTTGGTATAAAAAGTGCGACGTATATGCGATGAAATACGGTATGTCACGAGGGTCAACACTTGATCATTGCCATTGCAATTTGGCCTGAATCCAGCTTGCTATGTCGGGATGATTTCAGTAATCATTGGTCGGATTCTGTTATCGAAAAGTCTCTCAAGGAGCTTGTGGCACATGCTCAGGGGGGCAATGGGATGATGATAAACTGTAATTATGTAGTTTAAGATTAAATTAATGCCACAGGTTCCTTATTTTACTCAGTTGCTGAGACCTATGTTTTTATTACTATATTGTGTAATATGCTTATGCTTCTTATGCTTGTCATTGTAGTTAACTGAAAATTAATTTGTGTATTTTGTTTATGCAGCAAGTGGAAAGCTGGTTCTGAAGGTGTAACCTGTGTGTTGGTTCTACCAGATGGGAAAACGCTCCTCTCTGCAAGTCGAACTATTTGTTGGTGGAATCTTGAGAACAAGGAAATGATTAAGAAATTTATTGGTCATGCTTCTGATATAGTTTCACTTACATTTGTGTCATCTTCAAGTACAACAGCTGATAATTATGTTGTAAGTGCAGCTCGTGGAGATCGTTATCTTAGTGCATGGTGAGTAATGTTGAGAAGTTTATTTATTGAATTAATTTATTTAAATGTTGAGAAGTTTATTTATTGAATTAATTTATTTATTTAGCATATGGTATACACACTAAAGAGACTCATAGTACAAAATATATACTTTAATAGTTATTTTGAAAAGAAGGCAAAAAGGAATGTACAGTTCTCTGGTATAAGTAATATTTCGTGACAGTGCCATGTCCATGTCACTTAACCGTTTTGAAGCCTCTTTGGACACACTGATGAAGCTAGCAGCTGACACACTGACAACCCTACCGAGCTCGATAGCTGCAGTCGCGTAAGTGCGGCCAGTATCCAGTAATTGGGAGATAGTTGGTTTGAACCCCACTGTCGGCAGCCCTGAAAATGGTTCTCCGTGGTTTCCCATTTTCACACCAGGCAAATGCTGGGGCTGTACCTTAATTAAGGCCACGGCCGCTTCCTTCCCATTCCTAGGCCTTTCCTATCCCATCATCGCCATAAGACCTATCTGTGTCAGTGTGATGTAAATCAAATAGCAAAACTGACAGCCTACTAGGGCTCTCGAATATAATGTGGTGTTCAGTCTGGTTCTCCGTTCCACAGTCACGGCTCAGAGTTGATCTCATATCCTACTGTACTTGTGCAGCATTGACCCACATGACCAGTTTGAATGTGGTTGATACTGGCCTGAGTTCCCTGAGGGAGATCAGAGCACTCAGGTGGATCCTTATTGTTCAGCATCATACCTGCCAACCCTTCCAATTTACCCGGAAACTTTCTGTTTTGTAACTCTTCTTCCGATTTTCCGATTTATTTTTTAATTCTTCCTATTTTTGACCAATATAACCTCCTGTACAGTCATTACTCTTGCCCTAGGATAAGGGATAAATTCTAATGTGCTTGTGTAATTTACCCAACCTCATTTTCAGACATTCTTATGTGATGCTTTATTTCACGAGTGTATCATCCGTTGCCTTCGTGTATGGTGTTTCTTGCTCGCTACAGCAGCATGTGTGCTTTACGGCTGGGGATTCAGGACGGCAATCGTCCTACAAGCAAGAGAGGGTAGCGAGTGCTAGCGACTTAGTTAATCGGGACGAAAGGTTGAGTTTCGTATTGTGTGGTTCGCGCACTATTAACATCGTTTCTTTGCGTATTTAGTTGGAATTGTCCAACATGTCTTTTCTAGCGGTTAAGTCATATGTTAATAATCTATTAGACATACCTATCTGTTTTGTATGTGCTAGTTTCACGTATTTCACTGCATTTTTGTTTATTCTTACTTCATAATTTTAATGAGTTGAATGTATTTCAGGTACTGTAGTTGTGTCGGTGAGAGTTCCTGGTATTTTCTCTTCACGTTATGGCCAAAAACCATAACAAACGTTATCTCCAAGTGTTCGGAGATACCTATAAAATTAAATTTCTTTCATTTTACAGTCTAATAAAGGAAACTATTATGCAAATCACCTCGGGAGATAAATTCTACTTCGAGTTATCGAAATTTCGAGATATAGTGAATACCGTTTTTGTGCATGTATAGCACATAATTGAATCATATGTATCCACGGGCTTATACTGAATACATTATGTTTAACGGTACCGGTACTTAAAAATATACAAAGAGACTCTATTTTACGGCATCACTTTAATTATAACCCTTATTATAGTAACTTTTTAGAAGACAGGATACAATAGTGCAATAAGAAACATAGCTTTGTTAACACCTTTGGAAAAAATCCGTTACTCTCTTCTGTTTGTTGCGGTTAACATTTCCTCCCTTCACGTTGAAACTTTTCGTCAATACCACGCAGCCGAGTTTCGTAAATGGAGCTCGTCATCCACGATTTTGGGGGTTGCTTTCGTACGTGACCGGTAATTGACACCCCAGAAACGGCGAGGATTTGCCGATCACTAGAAGCTTGAGTTTTTCGGTTCCTGTCATATTAGTTTCTAGCTTCACTGGAAGCCTTTCTTTACTTGTTAACTGTTCCTCACAAACCGCAAATGCTGTATTGCACAGTTAATGCTGCACAAAATTCGAGTTACAGAGTATTTTTTGCTTCAAGGGAGGAGATGTTTGCTTCGAGAAATTCGTGTAATCGAATTTCGAGAATAGAGAAATAAATACACGTGAAGAATAGGACAGACGGCCAGAAAATCTAAGTTATTTCGAGATACTGAAAATTCGAGTGATGGAGTTTCGAGATATCAAGGTTCGACTGTATTATTATTAGTAGGCCTATGTATGTGCCATAAATGAGAGTGATTAGGTACATTTTCTTGTAACCATTTTAATGTTTTTTTTTTTTTTTTTTTAAGTTTAAGATTTTAAATTGAATGATCAAATCACATTGTAACTGTAGGTATGCATGCCATTTATCCTGTCCTTTTTCACTCAGACCTTGGTGCAATATATGTGATGAAATCCAAGAATTAAAAAGTGTTCCTATTTTTGATTTTTAGAAGTTGGCAGCTATGAACATTGACTTGCCACTCGTCCATTCCATTATAACTTCTTGAAACAAGTTTGTAGGTAGTTCCTGTTGCAGACGATTGAGGTTTTAGACAGTGAAATCTCACATGCAGCTCATGATGGATTGGGAAAGAAACATCCAGAAAGATTACGGTAAAACCTTGTCAGTGCATTCTTCATTAAAACGTTTTCCCGCTTAGCACGTCGTAAATTCAAAGTCCCGAACATCATCGTATTAAATATTTATAAAAATACCTCACTTGTCACATCATGAATTTTCGCTATTACCGGTTAGTGCGATCACATTTTTCGCAGCCCTGAAAATGTTATTTGTCATCTCTTGTGAAAGTAATGTGATTTCCAACTCGGGTAAATAAGAGCCCTCGCTACAGTTGCTCCTTAACTTTATAGGATAAGTTGCACCTTCTGGCAGTGAGCCGTTAGCCTCAGGAATGTTCAGTTTTGCTTGCTGGTTAGCACCGAGATTACTGAATAACATTGAGCCTGTTTGTGCTTGTATTTCGCATTCCATTCAGAAATTAGAAATTGATTTTGTGTTGAGTGGTGATGTTGATTCCCATAGGGAACCTGAAATATTTGTCCTGAATGAGTAAATTTATAATACCAATATATCATCTGATGGCCATGTGGGCATTAATTTTTGAAAATGAGACAAAGTCTCGCGTAGTGCATTGGCACTGCCAGTGGCTCTAAGTAGCCTATGCAGTGGTCTCTGCGGTATGCACTAGCCACGTGTCTTGGTAGGTGTGTTATTTACCAACTCATGAGCTCAACTTAGCACACTGGGGCGAAACACTGGCAATCAGGAATAAATTAGCTGAAAAATTTATAACGTCCAATAACGGACCAACTATATTGGTATTACAGTGAGGGGGGAGAATATTTGTCTCCTGATAGCCTACATCTGGATTAGGAACATAATCAGGTGTTGACTAGCGTGTTGTGGACGGTGGCACCCGCACGAAACCATTCACGATACACCCTGACACGGTTGATCGTGTGAAGCCGAATTCTCGCACCACTTCTGAAATCGCACTTCCCATCCGTCGGGCACCAACCACCATACCCTGTTCGAACTGTGTCAGCTCGCGACGACGTTCCATGTTACACCTGTCACATACACAGCCACTGCTCACAAGGTCTCCTATACAACTGCCGCTGGCACAGGTGGCTTGTGGTGCGCAGACAACACACCTGCGCATCAGTGCTCCGCTATCCCATGACATTTGCTCAGTCAGTGTACTCCCTTATGCTGTCTTATCATCTGTATGGTACTGCCTAATGGTCCTACCTTCAAGACCATCCTTTCTATCATATTTATTTTTAACTATGACAAAAACAGCTTTATGATAGTTAATACTATCTATTACTTCGGTTTCTCAACAGAGCTCATCTGTTTTACCAGCACCATGTCCAGAATATTCTTCCCTCTAGTTGATTCCATGACTTTCTGAATCAGCTGTCCCTCCCATATTACCGTATTTCCCGGCATGATCGTCGCCACCGCATAATCGTCACATCCTTTATTTTCAGTACAAAAATTGGACTTTAAACATTTAATCACATAATCGTCGCCCGTCCAAATTTTGTTCACCAATCTGGTTAAAAGGTAAATGGAACTGCAATGTACGTTGCACATGAATGCGCAATTTAAATACGTGTATGGTTTATGGGCAATTTGGCAACACAGTCACATTTGCGAGATGTTGCACAACGTATAAATAAATAATACCGGTATATGTACGACGCATGGCTTTTAATTCTTTAACTGCCAATTTCACCTTGTACTACGGAAATTTGAATATGTTATTTGTATTTGAAAGTATTATTTAATGAATCCTAACTCGTATGAATTATAGCTTTTGTTTCACCCTTCATGGACTGTTTCGAAATGGTATTACTGAATATCTACAATTCGAACCTTCACTGCCAAGTTCATCTCGCACCATGAGTTCAGATGTCACGTGCAATTCTAAGAGGCTGTTAAATCCTCACACGCATTTGAACTACACTCGCACCATTGCCATTCAACGAATGATTGAACGCAGTCCTTTTGGGCCGATTGCAAAAACGGTATTTAGACGATGTCTACAGGTAAACAATGCCTAAGTATGGCTGCTAAGTATGGCTGCCGCATTGCAGAGACGTTATTTATCACTTAGATACTGTCTGAAACCGATGTTCAACCGGTCATGTTTAAACACTGCCGAGAGCACTGTTTAACCTCAAACGAGAGGAGTGAAGCACAATCGGAGGTTATGTACCATGAAATATGTAATTTGTATTATCATGTTGAGACGATTCCGGGAAGAAAGGTTAGTCCGACGGCCTCTCTGTGGGTCGCCCGCTGCTAAATCGCAGCAATTCGTTTGACATGCACGGGGAGATAATCATAAAATAAGGTTTCACTTTACGAGAGACTTGTTTCTTGAGACTGACAAAGTGACAGTCCGGTAACTGTCGACTTGAATACAATTCTTGGCAACCGATATATTTTATTATTTACATGGGGTAATTTCCATGGAATTATAGGTCACTTCGACTACAGACATATCAGAATTGTGTGTCCCGATCGTCTGAGGGCTGTCACATACATCAACCGGGAGGGATTCACTTATATTTACGGCCAAGTAAACACACATAGTAGTGAAAAATAAAAAGTAGATTGTATGGGATATATATATATAATCGTATAAGTTTTCGGCAACTATCAGATAGGAAAAGACAAGTGGTGGTGATTATCGTTTAAAGAGGACTGGGGAAGAAAAGCCGTGGCCATAATAACAGCCCTAGTATTTGCCTGGTGTAAAAATAGGGAAACTACGGAAAATAATGTTCACGGCTGCCGATGATGCGTTTCGAACCTACGATCTCCAGAATGCAAGCTACATCTATACGGCCCGTACAACACATTTTCGGTTACACATTACTATTGCTTCATCTTCCCTTCGTTGAAGCTACCGTAATTTATGAGTAGATTACACTCACTGTAACAACGCTATAAGCGATACTCTTATCTGTGGGCAAGTCATGCTCAGCCATATTTGAGTAATGTGTAGGAAGACAAACAGCTGACTGGCGTTCGGCGCGCGCACCGACGAATTTCATTGGTTGCAACAAGCAAAGAGTTACATCAAAGATACTTCTGTCTCCACTTTTAAACCAAAATAGAAAGTTTAAGGGATATCTAGTTAAACATCGACTGAACATTGTTTATGCAATGGAAGATCGTGAATGATTTAGACGTTGATTAGGTAGATGATGTCTAAGGCTTAAAACTAGTCATCGTTTCTGCAGTCGGCCCTTTATGCCAAATCCATCCAGAACCTACTTTTCTGAGTGTGTTACATGTATTTTTTGCATTTATTGAGTCCAAACTCATGTTTGTGCAATTTCTGTCTCACCCTTCACAGCTGTTTTTTTGAATTGACGCTTATTGAATAAGTGATTTCAATCTCTAACTACCAAATTTCATCTCAACCCAAGTATTTTAAAAATGTTATGTGCATTTTTGAGACGATTGTGTTTATTGAAATCTAACCTATGTTTTGTACTACACTCGCGGCAGGCAACATTCAATGGAAGAGTGTCTGAAATAATTTGAATCTCCAATGCCAATCATCTCGTACTTCCGCATGGTTTTGTTACAGTTTATATGTATATATGTTTTTTGTTTATGTGTTTATTTTATCTCATGTTTATACAATTTTGACTCGCCCTTCATGACCATTTTGAAACTGACATTGTACTTCACGTCTTCATATTCTCTCTTTTAATCACACTGATGTAACACCTTGTATAATATAAATGTCTACATTCTATGCCTATTTCCCACATTTTGGCTGAAGATGACGCCAAACAGCGTCGAAACTAGTTCCAAGTATAAATATATGTTGCAAATAAACTATAACATTTACTTGTATTGAAAAGGTGGACCCTTTTAAGTTTCCTATCTTGCATGGCTTACCGGTAGGCTATCGGCAGTTTGACAACGTGGTCGCGATACAGTGCACAATTTATTCACCACCTACATATTATGACTTCTGATTTGAAATACGTAAGGCTGTAAGTTATCGCTTATAGGCAACGTCACCAGGAAATACCGGTACCAACACACACTTGTCTTCTAGTAGACAAGAGGTCTGATAGAATTCTGCGTTATTACAACCACCCGTCCCCCGTCGCAACAGTTGCGAAGAACCTTGGCCTAGCAAGCGACTGCTGCTCAGCCCGAAGGCCTGCAGATTACGAGGTGTTGTGTGGTCAGCACAACGAATCCTCACAGCCGTTATTCTTGGCTCTCTAGACCGGGGCCGTCATCTCACCGTCAGATAGCTCCTCAATTGTAATCACGTAGATTAAGTGGACCTCGAACCAGCCCTCAGATACAGGTAAAATTCCCTGACCCGGCCGTGAATTGAGCCCAGGGCCTCCGTGTAAGAGGCAGGCACGCTAACCCTTCACCATAGGGCCGGCTCCTGCGTTATTGCGTACGAAGTGAAATCCAAGACGATAACGCAGATTTCCACGGACTTATTCAGCTCACGGTCAGCCGAATTATTTACGATGTCTCAGTTGTCATTGCTAGACTCTTATCTTACTACTACGTCATAAGTGTCCGGGCATGGGATGAAAACTTTTACCCAAGCAGTCAAGATAATTATTATCCAATGGTATTAAAGTTTTATTTTATAAACTTGTCAGTAATGCAATATCATCAATAACTGGGAAGAAATATTAACCTAATTACCGTATGTTTAAAAGAAATTGAAAAAATGAATGTTTGTTACTGACGTCTCGGAACGTGGTCAACTACAGTAGATCTACACGCGCTAGCTAGAGCGATGTATGAAGATGTCCGTGCTCCGATTTGCGAGCTGTGCGCAAGCGCACTAGTGTGTCGCAACCAACGAGCTCAACTGATAACAAATTGCTGCATGCTTCCTTGCTGCCTAACAGTATTGGCTGCTCTGGAATGGACATATCACAGATGCATTTACTTGTTTGTAACTGGCGTGATTACTGTAGACATGTGTGCGTGAGATTTTAAGTTTTTAATTTGTGTTTGGGGTGTTTGTAGAAATAATTTGTTTTAATGGTGAACAATTACGGAAAGTCATTAAATATTGCAAAACATTAACGTGTGAAGCATTTATAAGCAATTTTGGGTAAATATAGAAACTATTCTGCGGGCTTCAAGCTAAGCGTAATTGCCTTCGCTGAACAGCACGAGAACAGAGCTGCAGAAAGAAAATTTTCAGTGAGTGAAAAGTTGGTGCGTGACTGGCAGAAATTAAAAAAACAAGCTAAAAAGCACAAACCCTTCTAGATGCGCGTATAGAGGTCCTAAAACAGGGAAGTTTCCTATAATTGATGAAGAAGTGTTTATGTACATCAGTGAAACACGTAGCAATGGCTGCAGTGTATCATATGAAATGTTACAAATTAAGGGACGGGAGGTAGCGCACAAACACAACATAACTCAGTTTAAGGTGAGTTGTGGGTGGATTAAGGGTTTCATGCGACGACACAATCTGCCAGTGCGAATGAGAACATCACTAAGCCAAAAGTTGTCTGCTGATTACACAGACAAGATTGTAAATTTTCACCGATTTGTCATACATATGCGGAAGGAAACTTAGTACTTGCTTTCTCAAATCGGTAATGCCTATCAGACTCCAATCTTTTTTGATATGCCTCACAACAGCACTGTTGCGCTAAAAGGATCACGGAGTGTATTAATAAAAACCAGCGGTAATGAGAGGTTGCGATTACAGCTGGCAGAAGAAAGTTGCCGCCTTACACCATTTTCAAGAGGAAAACGGTGCCTAAGAATATACAGTTTCTCCGTGGAATTCATGTACGAGTGCAACCAAAGGGTTGGATGGACGTAGAACTCATGCTGGACTGGGTTAAAACTGTGTGGGATAGAAGACCCAGTGCACTACTAAAACAACCAGCTCTGCTTGTTTTAGATAGTTTCCGAGGTCACCTCGTGAACGAAGTGAAGCAACTTCTCAGTAAAAATAAGGCACGACAGATAGTCATTCCTGGTGGCCTAATATCTGCTTTGCAGCCACTAGATGTATGTATTAATAAACTCTTTAAAGACCACTTACGTCGATTTTACGAGTGGATGATGAGCGGCGATCAGCAATTGACACCCGCTGGAAATATCAGGCGTCCACCCTTGTACTTGTTATGCTCGTGGATGATGAAGAATTGGGATCTTATACCACCTGAACTAGTCTCAAAGAGCTTCAAAAGGACTGGGATTTCGAATGCACTAGACGGATCCGAAGATGACGCAATGTGGCAGAGAGACGAAGAATCTGATACTGGTATTAACAGCGGCGAGGACGGCGCATCAGATACCGAAACCTGCGATAGCGGCACAGAAGATTGGGAATAAATAGTGTACCGGTAAGTCCGTATTTCACAACAAAGAGATCTTTTTTTGCAAGTGTAATATTTTAACTTTAATACTCAAATTAATGACAATTAACTTAATACGTTCATTTTTATTTTCAGGTTGGAAAACGTTCGCCGAATTGTTGCAAATAATTAGGAATTGTGTTTTAGACCTTTTTAATTATTTTGATGTATAAATGCGTGTATTGCATGCATCTTAAATTTGTATCAAATACAATTTACATACATATATACATTATCATTATAGACTGTTATGCCTTTCAGCGTTCAGTCTGCAAGCCTCTGAGAATTTACTAAACGTCGCCACAATCCTCGATTTGCAACTAGTGTTGTGGCCTCATTTAGTTCTGTAGCTCTTATCTTTAAATCGTTAGAAACCGAGTCTAACCATCGTCGTCTTGGTCTCCCTCTACTTCTCTTACCCTCCATAACAGAGTCCATTATTCTCCTAGGTAACCTATCCTCCTCCATTCGCCTCACATGACCCCACCACCAAAGCCGGTTTATGCGTACAGCTTCATCCATCGAGTTCATTCCTAAATTAGCCTGTATCTCCTCATTCCGAGTTCCCTCCTGCCATTGTTCCCACCTGTTTGTACCAGCAATCATTCTTGCTACTTTCATGTCTGTTACTTCTAACTTATGAATAAGATATCCTGAGTCCACCCAGCTTTCGCTCCCATAAAGCAAAGTTGGTCTGAAAACAGACCGATGTAAAGATAGTTTTGTCTGGGAGCTGACTTCCTTCTTACAGAATACTGCTGATCGCAACTGCGAGCTCACTGCATTAGCTTTACTACACCTTGATTCAATCTCACTTACTATATTACCATCCTGGGAAAACACACAACCTAAATACTTGAAATTATCGACCTGTTCTAGCTTTGTATCACCAATCTGACATTCAGTTCTGTTGGATTTCTTACCTACTGACATCAATTTAGTCTTCGAGAGGCTAATTTTCATACCATACTCATTGCACCTATTTTCAAGTTCCAAGATGTTAGACTGCAGGCTTTCGGCACAGTCTGCCATTAAGACCAAGTCGTCAGCAGAGGCCAAACTGCTTACTACATTTCCACCTAACTGAATCCCTCCCTGCCATTTTATACCTTTCAGCAGATGATCCATGTAGACTACGAACAGCAAAGGTGAAAGATTACAGCCTTGTCTAACTCCTGTAAGTACCCTGAACCAAGAACTCATTCTACCATCAATTCTCACTGAAGCCCAATTGTCAACATAAATGCCTTTGATTGATTTTAATAATCTACCTTTAATTCCATAGTCCCCCAGTATGGCGAACATCTTTTCCCTCGGTACCCTGTCATATGCTTTCTCTAGATCTATGAAACCTAAACGCAACTGCCTATTCCTCTCGTAGCATTTTTCAATTACCTGGCGCATACTGAAAATCTGATCCTGACAGCCTCTCTGTGGTCTGAAACCATACTGGTTTTCATCCAACTTCCTCTCAACGACTGATCGCACCCTCCCTTCCAGGATGCCAGTGAATACTTTGCCTGGTATACTAATCAATGAGATACCTCGATAGTTGTTGCAATGCTTCCTGTTCCCCTGCTTATAGATAGGTGCAATTACTGCTTTTGTCCAATCTGAAGGTACCTTAACCAACACTCCATGCTAATTTTACTACTCTATGAAGCCATTTCATCCCTGCCTTCCCACTGTACTTCACCATTTCAGGTCTAATTCCATCTATTCCTGCTGCCTTATGACAATGGAGTTTATTTACTATCCTTTCCACTTCCTCAAGCATAATTTCACCAACATCCTTTTCCTCCTCCCCATGAGCTTGGCTGTTTGCAACACCACCATGATGATTTCCTTTTACATTGAGAAGATGTTCAAAATATTTCCTCCACCTCTCCAGTGATTCCCTGGGATCTATTATGAGTTCACCTGAATTACTCAAAACACTGTTCATTTCTTTTTTCCCTCCCTTCCTAAGATTCTTTATTACTGTCCAGAAAGGTTTCCCTGCTGCTTGACGTAGCCTTTCCAGGTTATTACCAAAATCTTCCCATGACTTCTTTTTGGATTCAACAACTATTTGTTTCGCTCTGTTTGTTTCATCTATGTACCAATCCCTGTCTGCCTTGGCCCTTGTTTGGAGCCATTTCTGATAAGCCTTCTTTTTACGTTTACAGGCTGCTCTCACTTCATCATTCCACCAAGATGTTCGCCTTTTCCCATCTTTACACACAGTTGTTCCTAGGCATTCCCTTGCTGTTTCTATTACAGCATCCCTGTATGCCACCCATTCACTTTCTGTATCCTGAACCTGCTTACTGTCTACTGTTTGAAACTTCTCACTAATCATATCCATGTACTTCTGTCTAATTTCCTCGTCCTGGAGACTTTCTACCCTTATTCGTTTGCAGACAAATTTCACTTTCTCTACCCTAGGCCTAGAGATACTTAGTTCACTACAGATCAGATAGTGGTCTGTATCATTGAAAAATCCTCGAAAAACTCATACATTCCTAACAGATTTCCTGAATTCAAAGTCTGTTAAAATATAGTCTATTATGGATCTTGTACCCCTAGCCTCCTATGTTTAGCAGTGAATAGCCTTATGCTTGAAGAATGTATTTGTAACAGCTAAACCCATACTAGCACAGAAGTCCAGCAAACGCTTCCCATTCCCATTAGCTTCCATATCTTCCCCACATTTACCAATCACCCTTTCGTATGCTTCAGTTCTATTCCCAACTCTCGCATTGAAATCGCCCATTAGCACTATTCTATCCTTGCTGTTTACCCTGACCACGATGTCACTCAATGCTTCATAAAACTTGTCAACTTCATCCTCATCTGCACCCTCACATGGTTAATACACGGACACAATTCTTGTCCTAATTCCTCCCACTGACAAATCTACCCCCATCATTCGCTCATTTACGTGCCTAACAGAAACTATGTTGCGTGCAATGGTATTCCTGATAAAGAGCCCTACCCCAGACTCTGCCCTTCCCTTTCTCAACACCCGTCAAGTACACTTTATTATCTCCTATCTCTTCCTCCTTATCTCCCCTTACCCGAATATCACTTACTCCTAGCACATCCAGATGCATCCTCTTTGCTGACTCAGCCAGTTCTACCTTCTTTCTTCCATAAGCCCCATTAATATTGTAAGCTCCCCATCGAATTCCATTTCGTTCGCCAAGTTGTTTCCAAGGAGTCCCTCGCCTGTCAAATGGGAGTGGGACTCCATTACTCCCATAGGTCCGAGGATTGCTTAAAGTGTTCTGAGCTCGGTAAATTCATGAAGCAGGATGCTGCCCTACTTGCACATAGTCCAAGTGAGGATCTCTCCTCTAACGGGTTATGGACCACCGGTGAATTGTATAGTCCTAGCCGCCTGAGCACAAGGAGGGCCACGACTCAGAATATGTCTGAGATGTCCACTCCCATTCCATAGCAACTGGTATCCCGACTCTCAGGACCACTTACTAGGCCACTCAGCCGTTGCCCATGGTTCACAAACTAGGACGTGACTACAGTAACCCACAAACATGAATTTAGTTATAAATAATTTTTTTGAGTAATACAAATACTGGTATTAAAAATTCTTCATACAATGGTCGCACTCTACTATTTTTTCGAAAATTTTGGTATAAAAAGTGCGACGATTATGCCGGGAAATACGGTAACTTATTTGCCATTTGTTGGTCATACTTCCTGTCGTTCGCATTCCTTTCCGATTGACATTTGGTAAATTGAAATTAGCTGCTACAGTCACATTCCTTTCCATATCGTTTCCCACATAGCTGATAATCTTACCAAATAATTCTGAATCGGCATCAGTGCTACCTTTTCCCAGTTTGTACACTCCAAAGACATCAAGTTACCTATTATCTTTAGAGATGAGTCTTACATCTAGAATTTCATGTTTGTAATCTTTAACTTTTTTTTTTTTTGTAGTTTACAAATTCTTTTTTTCACCAGAATGAATACACCCCCACCCCCACCCCCCTCCTGCCATTCCTATCCTATCTCTACGGTCCACACTCCGGTTCTGTGAGTGTATTTCTGCATCCCTTATATCATTTCTCAGCCATGATTCAACTCCTTTTCAATTTCATTCTGAAAAGGTAGACACCTAGTACACATACTCAAGCATATAACACATAACTTTGCGAGTAAATACACTCATGTTCATAAAAACCAGAACACCTTGAAAGACTAAAGATAGGAAGTTGATATTCACAGGACTTGTGCATTATTATTGTTACAAATAAAACTCCATATGTTTCATTACACTAATGTATTTCAGGATGGCCTAATAAATGCACACATATTCAAACACAAACAATTCTAACCAGTTATGAATGGCCACACTAATTACCACTCTGTTTACAAATCTGTCTTCTGTACACACACCCGGGAGTCCTAGTCTACAGTCGCTGTGCGTAGACAGCTGGATTTGGTCAAGGTGAATAAAACAATAAATCTATGTTTTTTCTAAATCTAGAGTATACAGATTCTAATGCAATAACTGCAGCTCTTCGTACATTGGACAGACAGGACGTAACTTTAATATCAGATACTCTGAACACATCGGCGCCATAAAATACAACAGATTCTCTGCAATAGGACAACACATACAAGACTAATAATAATTTCACCAGTATTGATAAAGACATAAAAATACAGTTATTAACAAAGGCCCCTTTCTAAACACTAATGAAAATTGTTTTATTCGCCTTTACAAATACTTCAATCCCAATTTCAATTTAAATGACATTTCTGACAAACGTAATATTTTATTCGACTTCCTTATCCGCTTTTTCAAAAATGCTAAATTTACACTAAATTTACAAATCCAAATTCAATATTCCAGGCCTTATACAGTTCCTATCGACATTTTCCACTTCCTATAACCCATCCACCTGATCCACCTTAAACTACTACACCTCCTCATTTATTTCCCAATTTTTCCTTTATAATAATTGTTATTTTTATACTTCAACTTTTTCTTTCCTGTTTTACCTTCCTATGGTTCATGGTGTGGGTTACTGTAGTCATGTCCTAGTTCGTGAACCATGGGCAACAGCTGAGTGGCCTAGTAAGTGGTCCTGATACCAGGATACCAGTTGCTATGGAATGGGAGTGGGCATCTTGGACATATTCTGAGTCATGGCCCTCCTTGTGTTCAGGCGGCTAGGACTATACAATCCACTGGTGGTCCATAACCTGTTAGAGGAGAGATCCGCACTTGGACTATGTGCAAGTAGGGTAGCATCCTGCTTCATGAATTTACCGAGCTCAGAACATTCTAAGCAAGCCTCGGACCTGTGTGAGAAACGGAGTCCCGCTCCCATTTGACAGGCGAGGGACTCCTTGGAAACAACTAGGCGAACTAAATGGAATTCGATGGGGAGCTATCAATATTAATGGGGTTATGAAAGAAAGAAGGTAGAACTGACTGAGTCAGTAAAGAGGATGCATCTGGATGTGCTAGGAGTAAGTGATATTCGGGTAAGGGGAGATAACAAGGAAGAGATAGGAGATTATAAAGTGTACTTGACGGGTGTTAGAAAGGGAAAGACAGAGTATGAGGTAGGGCTGTTTATCAGGAATACCATTGTACGCAACATCATTTCTGTTAGGCACGTCAATGAGCGTATGATGTGGGTAGATTGTTCAGTTGGAGGAATTAGGACGAGAATTGTCTCAGTGTATTCACCTTGTGAGGGTGCAGATGAGGATGAAGTTGATAAGTTTGATGAAGTATTGACATCGTGGTCAGGGTCAACAGCAAGGATAGAATAGTGCTAATGGGAGATTTCAATGCGAGAGTTGGAAATACTGTGAAACTCGGTTAAGAAGTTTCCGCATAAGAAGTGTGATATTCTTGGTCCCTTGATCGGTTGCATTAAGATATATGTATATTTATCCCGCTTAAAGTGTTCTGTTGTAAATATATTTCCCGGTTAAACAGTTCAAATTTTAGAGCCCCATGAGATAGAGAATGTCCGCTCAAAGCGGCTCATGGTTAGAACCCTCCAGTCCCCGTGCAAGTTGAACCCTGTGTTAGACCGTTTGCGCCTGTCATGGAGCCTGTTTGGGCTTGCCAAGGCCGTATGACGTCACGCTATGACAACACGAACACCAGATGCTCACTCTCACCTTGTGGAATCGAATCGAACCCTTCAGTCGTAATTTCCACTTCACCGTTTACATCAAGCAGAATAGAAACGAATGGGATTCTATGCGGGAAACACAGAGCACGCAATGGATGGTTTGATAAAACATAAAAGCAGTAAGTTGCATGCCGCGACATGGTGAGGTCATTAATCGAGGTGGCATCAACATTAATTAAAAACCGAGAAATGTATTTGTCCACAAAGCAGCAGCTTCTTATGCATTACCGTACTGTTTGTTAGGAATACATGAACGACAGCCGTAGGGAATGCCACTTACAAAATTGTTCACGGTAAATACTGTTCATTCCAAGCCATATCAATTATCGTACTGACATACCGTACTGTATATGGACTCCAACATGATAATATAATTCTGAAATAAGGTCAACATTAATTGCGAAATAAGGTACCGTATAGGAGTAATCTACCACAAAATTGAATATTCTAACCTGTTTGATTTTTCATTCCCTGGCTTATTTCCTTCCAGACATTCTCTCTTACGTTGTTGTTGCAATAATGCTTATGGGTCTTGTCATAGAGCAAATTATGTTTTGGAACTAAACTGATAAGATTTTCCATGTCCATTATTAGTTAGGTGAATAAACTATTACGAAACAAAGAAACATCCTGGCTCTATGCAGGAAACAGCCGACTTGCCAGCTGATACATATTATGCCGTCAAACAGCGGGCCGAAAGATCCCGATCGTCTACGAAGTTGAACGAATGTTGATAACCAGCTGGGTGTTGGTGAGAGGGGGCCTGATACACGCACTCAGAGGCATTGCGATTCCACGTGTTGGCATAAAATTCAAAGTTATTTTTATTTTTACCTTTATACGAGCTAAACATTGTATTATCATGTCACTCGTTATTATTACATCGCACTGTTAGAACGTAGCACAAGGAGGAGGAGGAGACATGAAATAAAATGCTAGCGGGGAAAGAAACTGTTTACGTTTAGATGTGCTACGCCTTTATCACTCGCACGTAATACCCCAATACTTTCCCATGCACTCATTTCTGCAACTTCGAACCTGCTTTTCTTTTCTTCATTATCTTTAGCATGAGGATTATAGCAGGAAAATAAACTCAACATCAGCTTGTCCATGCGGTACTTGTGAAACAGCCAGGAACTATGCCCGTGACCGTGAAAAGTAGTAGGAATGCAGGGGCGATATACACCTATGAATAGGTTCTAAGAATCTCTAAGAATAAGTTGCCAGTGTCCCGTCTGCTGCCGTTAACTTGAAGCAGATGTCGGGGGGTGTGAAAAACTGAGGCGGTTTATGGAAGGTTCAGTCAGTGTGCCTCAGAACACATGGAAGGCAATGTGGGAAATGGAGAGGTTTATAGTTTTTTTTTTAAGTTGCTTTACGTCACACCGACACAGATAGGTCTTACGGTGACGATGGGACAGGAAAGGGCTAGGAATGGGAAGGAAGCGGCCATGGCCTTAATTAAGGTACAGCCCCAGCATTTGCCTTGTGTGGAAATGGGAAACCACGGAAAAGCATCTTCTGGGCTGCCGACAGTGGGGTTCGAACCCACTATCTCCCGAATACTGAATACTGGCCACATTTAAGCAACAGCAGCTATCCAGCTCGGTGGTTTATAGTTCAAGAGAGCAGTAAAAACCTAAAAACAGTCAACCCTGGACAATTTCTTTTCCAGTAGGAGCCTAGACTTTTGTGTTTCGAAATGCATTTAATGTCTAATGCAGTATGGAATTTACATAATGTACGGTCACCATCTACCGTGTTAATGTTCTTAGCATTTCTTTTATCTCTTGTGCAAGGTTTTATATAATATGTTCCCTTCTCTTATCAAGAATTTTTATAATTCAGTATGTTCAATTACAGTATTTTACTTTATCTCTAAAAATACATATCATGATAATTTAATACTGTATTTATATTGTGGCTTTCTTTTAGCAGCTCTTATATATCAGCCTATTTCGGTATTGTTCACAAACAAGGAAATCCGTTGGCTGTGCGTTTCACATGTGTGTCAAAGTACAGAATAACTTTTCGGGTATTACCCCTTTTAAGATTTTTCTTTGTGGTCCCTTGAAAAACTTCTTAACAGAGTTTCACTGTGGAACTCAATGATACGAAAGGGTGATTGGTAAATGTGGGGAAGATATGGAAGCTAATGGGTATGGGAAGCGTTATATGTATGCTGGACTTCTGTGCTATTATGGATTTAGCAATTACGAATACATTCTTCAAGCATAAGTCTATTTCACCACTACACAGGGGAGGCTAGGGGTACCAGATCCATAATAGACTCTATCTTAACCGACTTCAAATTCAGGATATCTGTTAGGAATGTACAAGTTTTCCGGGGATTTTTTGATGATATAGACCACTATCTGATTTGTAGTGAACTAAGTATCCCTAAGCCTAGGGTAGAGAAAGTGAAATCTGCAAACAAATAACGGTAGAAAATCTCCAGGACGAGGAAATTAGACAGAAGTACATGGATATGATTAATGAGAAGTTTCGAACAGTAGGCAGTAAGCAGGTTCAGGATATAGAAAGAGAATGGGTGGCATACAGGGATGCTGTAGTAGAAACAGCAAGGGAATGCCTAGGAACAACTGTGTGTAAAGATGGGAAAAGGCAAACATCTTGGTGGAATGATGAAGTGAGAGCAGCTTGTAAACGTAAGAAGAAGGCTTATCAGAAATGGCTCCAAACAAGGGCCAAGGCAGACAGGGATTTGTACATAGGTGAAAAACAAAGGGAAACAAATAGTTGTTTAATCCAAAAAGAAGTTGTGGGAAGATTTTGGTCATAACCTGGAAAGGCTAGGTCAAGCAGCAGGGAAACCTTTCTGGACAGTAATAAAGAATCTTAGGAAGGGAGGGAAGAGGGAAATGAACAGTGTTTTGAGTAATTCAGGTGAACTCACAATAGATACCAGGGAATCACTGGAGAGGTGGTTGAAATATTTTGAACATCTCCTCAACGTAAAAGGAAATCTTCCTTGTGGTGTTGCGAACAGCCAAGCTCAAGGGAAGGAGGAAAATTATGTTGGCGAAATTACGCTCGAGGAAGTGGAAAGGATAGTAAATAAACTCCATTGTCATAAGGCAGCAGGAATAGATGAAATTAGACCTGAAATGGTGAAGTACAGTGGGAAGGCAGGGATGAAATGGCTTCATAGAGTAGTAAGATTAGCATGGAGTGTTAGTACGGTACCTTCAGAGTGGACAAAAGCAATAATTGCACCTATCTATAAGCAAGGGAACAGGAAGGATTGCAACAGCTATCGAAGTATCTCATTGATTAGTATACCAGGCAAAGTATTCACTGGCATCTTGGAAGGGAGGGTGCGATCAATCATTGAGAGGAAGTTGGATGAAAACCAGTATGGTTTCAGACCGCAGAGAGGCTGTCAGGATCAGATTTTCAGTATGCGCCAGGTAATTGAAAAATGCTACGAGAGGAATAGGCAGTTGTGTTAATGTTTCGTAGATCTAGAGAAAGCATATGACAGGGTACCGAGGGAAAAGATGTTCGCCATACTAGGGGACTATGGAATTAGGGGTAGATTATTAAAATCAATCAAAGGCTTTTATGTTGACAATTGGGCTTCAGTGAGAATTGATTGTAGAATGAGTTCTTCTTTCAGAGTACTTACAGGGTTAGATAAGACTGAAATCCTTCATCTTTGCTGTTCGTAGTTTACATGGATCATATGCTGAAAGGTATAAAATGGCAGGGAGGGATTCAGTTGGGTGGAAATGTAGTAAGCAGTCTGACCTATGCTGATGACTTGGTCTTAATGGCAGATTGAGCCGAAAGCCTGCAGTCTACAGTAATATCTTGGAACTTGAAAATAGGTGCAATGAGTATGGTATGAAAATTAGCCTTTTGAAGACTAAATTGATGTCAGTAGGTAAGAAATTCATCAGAATTGAGTGTCATATTGGTGATACAAAGCTAGAACAGGTCGATAATTTCAAGTATTTAGGTAGTGTGTTCTCCAAGGATGGTAATATAGTAAATATTGAATTAAGGTGTAGTAAAGCTAATGCAGTGAGCTCGCAGTTGTGATCAACAGTATTCTGTAAGAAGGAAGTCAGCTACTGGACGAAACTATCTTTACTATCTGTTTTCAGACCAACTTTGCTTTACGGGAGCGAAAGCTGGTTGGATTCAGGATGTCTTATTCATAAGTTAGAAGTAAGAGACATGAAAGTAGCGAGAATGATTGCTGGTACAAACAGGTGGGAACAATGGCAGGAGGGTACTCGGAATGAGGAGATTAAGGCTAATTTAGGAACGAACTCGATGGATGAAGCTGCATGAATACGGCTTCGGTGGTGAAGTCATGTGAGGTGAATGGAGGAGGATAGGTTACCTAGGAGAATAATGGACTCTGTTATGGAGGGTAAGAGAAGTAGAGGTAGACCAAGACGACAATGGTTAGACTCAGTTTCTAACAATTTAAAGATAAGAGGTATAGAACTGAGCCCACAGCACTAGTTGCAAGTAGGGGATTGTGGCGACGTTTAGTAAATTCACAGAGGCTTGCAGACTGAACGCTGAAAGTCATAACGGTCTATAGTGATAATGTATGTATGTTTTACATTCCTTCATTTTTCCCTTTCCTAATTGAGCTATAATTTGTAGCATCTCTAATGATTTAGACCAGTCTAACTTTCAAGTTTATACATTACGCTGTTCTAAGATCGACCATCAACTCTTACCTTCAACATATGACACACTATGTCATTACGCTCCTTAACTGTTCTAATTTTGCGCTTTGTAATATTTTTTTTCTCTTCACAATTTTTTTTCCTATGTCATATGTTTCATTAACTTCAAGAATATAACATGAGAGTTTCTTTAACTTAGATATATTTCTTTCGACAAATAATATACAACTATATTGTACTCATATCAGCATTTAAAGGCTTGATACTTGAACTTTTTAATTTTTTTCATCGGGTTTCCACAAACTTTTTGAAGCACAGTGCCGAACGGCAAGTATGTCTTGCTAGTCTGCAACTTACTACATTTACGTATTTGATCTACGACTTCTTCATGATTTTTGGAACTATCAACACGCAGTGCTGATCCCTAAAATTATACAGTGCCTCATGAACTGCAACGGAAAAATACATATTTGATCCTAGACATCTTCATAACATTAAAATTTCAACACACAGTGCTCCCTAAAGTGTTATAGTGCTTCATAAACAGCATCTGACGGAATTATTTAAACTTCACATTTTGTTTACCTGTGCATTGTCTTTTGTACTTATTTGTGATCCGCTGAAATTTTAACACACAGTGCTCCCTAAAGTGTTTTAGTGCTTCCCAAACGGCAATTGACAGAATTATTTAAACTTAACATTTTATTTACCTATACATTGTCTTTCATACTTATATGATTGGCTGATGATGGCCAAGAATAATGGTCGAAACCGGTACCAATTATAATTAAGTAGGAATGTGAAACTTACATGTCTTATTTTAATAGTATTGAAAGGTTGAACCATCATATATCTTCTTTCAACTTAATAGTGCAGTAGTTCACACAGTCCCATGCAGTGAACAACTAATCAGCTCAACAGTGTTCAACAGCAGGACAATACTTACGACAGGGAACGTTAACACAGGTCCATTTATCCTCGCACTCACGATAGCGCATTTCCTCGCTGGCGCACGGCGATCCTCAGTCCACAGAATTACACGAACACACAGTACAGACTAGCGTTCTGTCGCCTCCAGAACAATACACGCAGAGATGCCACCTATTACGATTCAATCGTAATAATTACGAATTACCCATCATAATTATGTATTTACGAATCACACACCACAAATTACAATTGTTTTGTTGATTTTTAAATCTAACTGTATGAAGTGTTCAAAAGGATACACAAGGAATGCTATTACAGCTTGAATTCTCAGAATATTATTTTCAGATTTCTCAGTAATCATTTATACCCCTTTCCTGTCCCTTGTTTAAGAATATTTCGAGTTTTCACGCGGCAAATGCGGTGTGTGCTTCCAGTACCGGAAAAATAGGCACCTGTGAAGTAGTATACCTTGCGGAGATGTTGTCCTTGTTCGTCACATGATCAGACTTCCATGCAAGTATGCGAGTTCTTTTGTCTTTGTTTTTTCGGCAAAGTGGCGACAAACTCTGTTTCATTGTGAATACTCTGTGTGTGACTTTTGAAGAAGTATTTTCCAATTTTGGTTTCCAAATTTACATATATTGCTTTTCTAAGATATATGCTAATCGTGTGTTACAAAATGCGAAAATTTTGATATAATAAAGCGATTTCTTGTGCAGGAAAATACGTGTGTTGACGTTACCGTTACTAGTGACGCTAGTGATAAACCAAAAATATTTTAAAATTTAGGTAGGAATACTCAAAAGAATGGCGCTGTTTACCGCATTCCTCAAAATCTCATTCACTCGTGCTTTGTAGTTTGTGTAGCTGCGATTTCAGAAGCGCATGATGAGGAAGAACAAGACTGAATTCCGTGCTAATATGTACTCCGAACTGTTAAGTGCTCTTTTAGTGCAGAGGATGCACATGATATCAAAAGTAAAAGCACGTCACCAGTGTACGTTTACCAAACAGGAATACAGCTTCCAAGGAACAACTTCAGTACTCAATGAAAGAAATGATCCTTCAACCTCCACTCAGTTATGTACTGCAGATCACCTGTTACTTTAGCAGGTAAGAGTCATACACTCTTTATATGCCAGTCTTTGAATATATTACATCTGGTTGAATTGAATATTGTTCATTGATTTTTCAATGATATGTAAATTAGTAAGATCTCAAAACAAAAACTCTGCCCTGACGGCTGCATTACGAACTGCCTTTGTTGAAAGTTGGCATGTCTGTACACGGAAAGGCCGGCCCCACCCCACAAGCCGGCTGGGAGATTAGAGATTGTCTGAGTCACCAGCCCCTTCCTGGAAGTACCGAAAGGAGCTACCACATGGCTGGCACGTAACAGAATGTTCTGAAGACATTATTATCATTTGAAACATATTGGCCCTCAGGTTCAAGGTCCGATATCTTGGCGCACCACCACCGACTGGTAAAATGTGCCTGTGGCTCTTGTTGTCGCTATAAACCGAAGGTAATGGATCAGTATGACTTGAGCAGGCATGTGCGAGAACCGTACCATCAAATGAGTGAGTTTGAAAGAGGGCGCATTATTGGCATGAGAGAACGTGATGCATCCATCTGGGAAATTGCTACTCGTGTGGTACGAACTGTGTCGGCAGTGCAACGGGTGTATACAGAATGGCTCACAGAAGGCCGTAGAACACGACGAGATGGGTCTGGTCGCACCACCCAGACCACCCCTTGAGGAGATAAGACGCCTCATCTGAATGGCATTGCAGGGCAGATCTGCATCCTCCTCAGCTCTTGCACAACAGCAGAACAGTGTAATACATCGTACACGATCAGGAGTGACAGTCCGTGGCTGTTTATTACGGTCTAGGTTACCAGTGCACCGTCCACTTCTCCGCTGACCTTGGACGAAGTTAATGTGCATAAACATGCTAGACTGCAATGGTGTATGGAACGACATCACTTGGGACAGCAATGGCAGCATATAGTGTTTTTGGATGAATCCAGGTTCTGTTTGTTTTTAAATTGTAGCCACATTTTGGTTCACCGCAGACGGGAGGGTGGGGAGGCATCACATTAATTGCATTCGCACAAGACATACAGCGCCAATTCAAGGCCTTATGGTGTGGGGTGCTATTGGGTACAACCACAAATCACAGTTGTTGCGTGTCCAGGGCACTGTGACCAGTTTGATCTATGTGAATAACATCCTGCGACCCGTAGCCATACCCTTTCTGCACGACACCCTATTTCAGCAGGACAATGCGGGACCATATGTTGTTGCACAAACACATGCCTTCTTGTTGTCATAGGATGTCAGGCTGTTGCTCTGGCCCGCCCGATCACTGGACTTGTCGCTAGTCAAAAATACGTGGGATATGGTGAAACAATGGGTGTGGCACTTTGACCCAATGCCAACCCCCAAAGATGAATTGTGGAACCATGTGAATGCAGCATGGATGGCTATACCCCAGGATGTCATTTACGCCTTGTACGCGTTGATGCCACCATGCGTGGAACAAGTTATCAGTGCCCATGGAGGACTAGGCAACAGGACTCATGGTGAACCTAGGTGACTGAAATGCTAATAGTTTCTGCAGAACTTACTAATGAACATATCCTGTAAATATGAACTTCGTATGTAGTCTTTCAAGGTGTTTATTTATGAACATGAGTATAGATATCACATGAAAAACGGAAGATGAGGATTCTGTAAAGCAAGATAGAGGAAAGAAGATTGTGATGATGGACATGCAGAAGTGCCTTCCAACTCAAAGCTGGAAAAGCTGCCAGTATTTCTACGTCAGAAAATGGGGGCACTTTTTAATCTTACTACATACAACAGTACAAGGGTTCATCTCATTGCATCTTTTGGAATGAGTTGCTGGGTAGCAGAGGAGAAAATAACATTGCTTTATGAAGTGTGTGTAGGAGCATATTAACAAAGCTACAGAAGAACTGGTTTACAGTATGATTAGTGTAACGATCACTCACCTATTTTCGGCTACCGTCATCTGGAACTCCATCTATGTTCATATACTTGCCACTACTTCACTCATCTAACCGGCCTTGGACTTTCTCTGCTGCCTCGCCGTGCATCCGTCCTGGTGAACTGCTGACTACACACTGAGTCTCCTCTGGGTTACGTCACCCGCTACGTCAGTGTCCGATATTTCTCGACGTTTTGTGTACTTTTTTCCGGAACTTTCTGCAGTGGTATAAAGGCTTCCCCCACATACTCGGTCTTTAGTCCAGCACTGATACCGAGTGTGGTTGGAGGGTCGTCTGAGGACTTCCCAGTATTTGCTGGGAAGCTCCACTTCTTTTATTTGCTGTATTGGATGAGCAACAGAGTATTTATTTTATAATTACCACTATTATTCTTCTCCTATGGATTTTGGAGTTATCTTCATTGCTGTGGCCGGTTTTCTTTTAAGCTTGATATGAGTGATATTTTTCCTTAACAAATGAACATCGAGTAATATGCAATTTCAAGAGTTAGTGAGTGATTGAACTTGTGGCCTGGACGGTACAACTTATCACATAAAACTGTTCCTGCATTTGGCAATGTTTATATTCAGGCGACTCCCATTATTGTGATCCCCGTCCTTGGTCTTTCCCGTGCCTTTCTTTTCCCTTTGTTTACCTTTTTGGAAATCTGTGTCCATATTCTCCGAGGCTTATAGGTTACCATGTTCATTTGATTAGTCACATATTATAACTTGCAAATGGTCTAGGGATTCTATTCTAATGTATGTCATTCACGATGAGTGTTTTCTTTTGTGTGTCAGATTACAAAATTTTGAGTTGTAAAATTTAAAATTGATTTCTTTGTAGAAACAATATACTGTTTTGATTAACCTTTCTTCTTCTTCTTATTACATCCACTAACCTCCAGTTGGTCCCAGCTCTTTTCTCCTTGAATGTCTTGTCAAAGAATCTTAATCAACCAATACGTTGTTGCTATAAATCGTCACAAAATGGTAGCAGAGTAACACACCCGATTTATTTACTGTTATCTTTTTTCAATTTTTCTCTTTTTTTACTCTTTGTTACTGTGCTCTCATTTTCAACATGGCAACTTTTTCCGATAATTTTCCATTAAATTCTTCTGATAATTCTTTATATTTACCCCTGATTTCCCGGTCTCTACCTAATCCACCTTGTGCGGATTTAATTACTGTTGATGACACTTCGCCCTCAGAACCTTCATCCACTATTTGTTCGTCTTCGCATTCTAACACTTCAGATTTATTTGATCAAGACCTAAAACCAAAACTTCCAAGTACCACTCATCATTTACATCCTGAATCTTCTAGGCCACTCACCTCATCGCCTATTTCCCCAAATCCACTCATTTCCACATTAAATTTAGAGATTATTAAACAGTCATTAACACAAGTGCCTCCTTTAACTGATACAAATCCTGGAAATTTAACTATATGGCTATTTTTTGTCCGTAAATTTCTTAAAATTAACCTTGCCCCATTTTCTCAACTCATTAGTTTATTAACGTCTAAAACTACTGGACATTTAACGAATTTTTGGCTTGAAAATATGGCACATTTTCAGGATTGGGCTCAATTTCGCACATGTCTCCATAATTACTTTCTACCTTATGAGGTACGTCATACATTGAGTTTGGAATTTGTCCGCCGTCATCAACGTTCTGACGAACTTGTACACGATTATTTAGACTCACTTCTTACTTTTATTGATGTTCTTAATATCGCTAATAATCCATCGGACTTAATTTCAATTGTTACATTTTATGCTGTGCCTTCTTTCCGACAACTTCTTCAGATACATTCTCCCCCTACCTCTTTGCTACAATTGTATACCGCAGCACAAGCTCATACGACTTACTCGTATGCAGATATTTCCTACTATGCTCGTATACCACCACCAGTCTTACCTTCTGCTACTACCTCTCCCCCGGTGTCATTATCATTACCAATATCTCGTTCTGTTACAGTCAGTAAACCTATTATTTGTTACCGCTGTAGAGGTACAGGACATATAGCTAAATTTTGTGCCTCCCCCATCTCGGGAAACGCCCCCAACCCCCGTCCGTAGGCAGTGGACGCGTTCAAGGGGCAAATCTGCCTAATCAAATACATGCTTTTCATCACGACACCTTTACCACTCGGCAACCTTTTCGATCTTCTACTATTTCTTACACTAAACCGAGCGTAAAATATGATTCTCACATTTTTTGCTCATTACCCAGAACTTCACATATTGTAGTCTTGCTCCACAATATTCCTACTATTGCACTTTTAGATTCTGGTTCAACGACTTCTTTAATTAGTTTAGAACTTTTCCAATCTCTTCAGACTATTTTTTCTCATCTTCAACTTTCTCAGTCTTCCCTTCGTTGTACTTCTGCATCAAATAATCTACTTCAGACCCTTGGCCAAGTCAAGCTCAACTTAAAAATTCAACATTTTTCGTGGACCTATTCTTTTAATGTTGTAGAAAATTTATCATTTCCATTAATTCTAGGATATGATTTTTTTCGTCATACTGGTTTGGTACTTGATTCCTTTTCTTCCTCTATTCGTTTCACCTTTTCGGATATTAGGATTCCATTAGTGAATTGTTCTGATTTCCCTCTTTCACATCTTCCTTCAGTTCGTAAGGACTATGTGTATTGTAATCGTTCTCAGTCTGCCCAACTTGATAATTTGTTAGTTGAGTTTTCTGATGTTGTAACCTCTAAACTTGGAACCGTTTCCAATTTTCAAGCTCATATTGATCTCACTGATACCATGCCTGTTCGATCTCCCCCGTATCATTTGAGTCCGCCCAGAATGAAAATTCTTAATCAACTTGTAGTGAAAATGCTGGTTGATAATACCATCGTACCTTCCACTTCGGACTATGCCTCTCCTGCGTTCATTGTTGATAAACCTGATGGGTCCTTTCGTTTTGTAGTTGATTATCATAAAATTAATTCTAAGATCCTCTACGATGCTTACCCCATGCCTAAAGTTCAAACTGCATTTCAACATTTTTCCATTGCACAGTATTTTTCCCTTTTAGATTTCAATTCAGCTTATAATCAGATACCCTTAGATGATAGTAGCTCTAACTATACTGCTTTTATTACTCCTACCGGGCTGTATCAATTCACTAAAGTACCTTTCGGATTAAACCTTGGCTCAAAAATCATGCAAAGATTTGTTGACAATCTTTTTTCTGATATAAAATATCAGTATCTATTTCCATATATGGATGATCTTTTGATTTATAGTCCTGATTTTGACACTCATATTAAACATCTTCGTGAAGTACTCTCTCGTTTACGTTCTGTTAATCTTACCGTCAATCCTTCTAAAGTTATTTTAGCTCAGACTTCCATTAAATTTTTGGGCCATATTCTGTCCAATAATGGCATTTCTGTTGATCCGGATCGGGTTTCTGCCGTTGATCGTATTCCTCCACCTAAAAATTTGAAGCACTTGCGAACATTCTTAGGTATGGTTGGTTTTTATAGTAAATTTATCCCTCACTATTCTCACATATCTGAGCCACTTAATTTTCTTAAACGAAAAGGCATGAAATTTCACTGGGGAGAACAGCAGCAAACTGCATTTATTTCTCTCAAATCTGCCTTAACCAAAGCCCCTGTTCTTCAAATACCTGACTTTGATTTACTCTTTGAATTTTTTACGGACGCCTCTGACGTTGCTGTTGGAGGAGTCTTAAATCAAAACAGAGACGGTAAACTTCTTCCTATTGCTTATTTTAGTCGCTTGCTTTCGCCTACTGAACGTAGGTATTCTGTTTATGAAAGGGAAGCATTAGCGTTAATCCTCACTATTGAGCATTTTTCGGAATACCTTGACCATCGGCAATTTCTTGTTCAAACAGATAATCAGGCCTTATCCTGGCTACTGAACAATGCCCCTAAAATAGGCAGGACCGGTCGATGGCTGCTCCGCCTTTCTCGTTTTAAGTTTTCTGTAAAATTCGTTTCAGGTTATCAAAATTCAGTCGCTGATGCTCTTCCTCGCCTTTTTGACCAATCTTCCTCTTCAACTTTAGATCAACTTCCTTCTTATGAAATCAATGCGATTTCTTCTCGTATTGATTTTCCATTATCTTTTGACTCTTGTCATCAGCATCAATCTACCGATTCTTATTGTAAAGATATTAAGATTTCTCTTTCTGCTGCTAACTATGATGGACCTTTTCGGATCCATAATGAATTGCTGGTTTTTAAATCAACTCCTAAATCAACCCCTAGAGTAGTTATTCCTTCCCCTTTACGTTCGATGCTGTTTCAGTATTATCATGGGTCTCCTACAGGGGGACAC
Source organism: Anabrus simplex (assembly GCF_040414725.1). Classification (NCBI taxonomy): domain Eukaryota; kingdom Metazoa; phylum Arthropoda; class Insecta; order Orthoptera; family Tettigoniidae; genus Anabrus; species Anabrus simplex. The sequence goes on from NC_090271.1 coordinate 325,331,751, forward strand.
TTTGGGCCCGCTAAAACTTATTCTCGGTTGGCATCTCAATTCTTTTGGCCCAATATCTTGTACTTTATGCCAAAAACACAAACCCCAGAACACATTGTCCTTTGGTTCTCATTCCGCCACACCTTCTACTTATCCTGCTGAGAGGTATTATATTGATGTTGTCGGACCTATCACTAAATCTTCCCACGGCAATGCATATATCTTTACTCTGCTTGATGGTTTCTCTAAATTTTTAATTTTGCGTCCGTTGCGTATGCTTTCTGCTCAGACTATTATTCGGCTTTTGAATGACCAAATTTTCCCTATTATAGGTCTACCGAAATAGCTAGTTTCTGATAACGTTACCGTTTTTACCTCACAATCCTTTTACAACTTTTGCTTTATGAATGGTATTAACAAGGTCTTTACCTCCCCTTACCATCCTCAAGCCAATCTCGTCGAACGATATCATAGAAATTTGAAAGTTCTATTGTCCATTTTTCATTTCGAAGATCAACGCCATTGGGATTCTGAATTACCTGCCTTTGCGCTAGCACTTAATTCTGCCATCAATAACTCCACCTCTTTTTCCCCGGCGAAATTGTTTTTGGGTAGAGATTTGCAAACTCCTTTAGATTTAACATGGGATCTACCTTCTTTGCTCCTTTGCCCCCCTAATCAAGTCACTCAAGCGGAGTGGAAAAGGGCCTTAACTAAATTGCACCAGGCACGGGAGGTCCATCGACGGGTTCACGACCGTGGGCACTGTCCATCAAAATTTAAACTTTTAGATAAAGTACTGTTAAAGAACCATCCTCAAAGTTCCGCGAGTGATCATATATCTGCTAAACTTTGCCCTCGTTGGACAGGCCCTTTTTCAATCATTCGCTTCTCTACTCCGGTTTCTGTATTATTACAGGATGCAAATGATCCTTCCATTGTTAAAAAGGCCCATGTTTCGCAGTTGAAACAGTATTTTCAGTAATTTCTTTCTTTTTCTTTTCTCTTTTGCTCTACCCAGTGACCCTTCAACCCCACCCGGGTCAACTGGACTCTCCCATCTTGGTGAACATTAGGGAATGTTCCCCTTCTTTTGTTTTATTTTTTTTAAATATTATGTATGTGGAAAAAAAAAATTACCCTAGACCATATTGTGTTTGTTTATTGTAATTTTTTGATACCCCCCCCCCTCCCTTCCGTGTGCCTTTACTATTTTTTTATTTAAACTTTGTTTCTTGCCGTGTCTGCTTTTGTTCCAGCTCCTCTTTTTCTTCCTTCCTCTTCGCCCGTCGCCATTCGTCTGGTCCATCTTAACTTCCGGAATCCTTCGGATTCCTGGCCGGCGGGGGAATATGTAACGATCACTCACCTATTTTCGGCTACCGTCATCTGGAACTCCATATATGTTCATATACTCGCCGCTACTTCACTCATCTAACCGGCCTTGGACTTTCTCTGCTGCCTCGCCGTGCATCCGTCCTGGTGAACTGCTGACTACACACTGAGTCTCCTCTGGGTTACGTCACCCGCTACGCCAGTGTCTGATATTTCTCGACGTTTTGTGTACTTTTTTCCGGAACTTTCTGCAGCGGTATAAAGGCTTCCCCCACATACTCGGTCTTTAGTCCAGCACTGATACCGAGTGTGGTTGGAGGGTCGTCTGAGGACTTCCCAGTATTTGCTGGGAAGCTCCACTTCTTTTATTTGCTGTATTGGGTGAGCAACAGAGTATTTATTTTATAATTACCACTATTATTCTTCTCCTATGGATTTTGGAGTTATCTTCATTGCTGTGGCCGGGTTTCTTTTAAGCTTGATATGAGTGATATTTTTCCTTAACAAATGAACATCGAGTAGTATGCAATTTCAAGAGTTAGTGAGTGATTGAACTTGTGGCCTGGACGGTACAACTTATCACATAAAACTGTTCCTGCATTTGGCAATGTTTATATTCAGGCGACTCCCATTATTGTGATCCCCATCCTTGGTCTTTCCCGTGCCTTTCTTTTCCCTTTGTTTACCTTTTTGGAAATCTGTGTCCATATTCTCCGAGGCTTATAGGTTACCATGTTCATTTGATTAGTCACATATTATAACTTGCAAATGGTCTAGGGATTCTATTCTAATGTACGTCATTCACGATGAGTGTTTTCTTTTGTGTGTCAGATTACAAAATTTTGAGTTGTAAAATTTAAAATTGATTTCCTTGTAGAAACAATATACTGTTTTGATTAACCTTTTTTCTTCTTATTATTACATCCACTAACCTCCAATTGGTCCCAGCTCTTTTCTCCTTGAACGTCCTGTCAAAGAATCTTAATCAACCAATACATTGTTGCTATAAATCATCACATTAGATAATAGTATTGCTCAGAATTGAAACCTGTTGCTTATTTTTTCTTAAAATATGGTCCATAAGTGAAGTAAAGTTATCTCAGACAATGTGTGGTTCCTTGGCTTAATAGTCAGTGTAGTAGCCTTTGGTTCAGACACCCCAGATTTCAGATCCTGGCTGGGTAGGGGATTTTAATCTTAAATGGTTAATTCCCTTGGCTCAAGGGCTGGGTGTTTGTGCTGTCTCCAAACATCCTTGCAACTCATACACCACGCATGACTATCCTCCATCACAATAACAAGCAGCTTCCTGTACACAGCCGATCCTACCCTCCCTTATCGGAGGGTCTGCCTTACTAGGGTTATACTACTTGGCATGTAAGCGAATACACTAAGGGAACAACCTTACTCTTTCTTTCTGAAGGTAGTTATTTATATTTATTTTCTGTTGGATTAGATTCAGTGTCGCTAACCATACAGTTTAGGGACCCTACTTGGCGATACGTTGTCTTACAGTTACCGTTCATCTCGTGTGTTGGCACTATGTAGTCATATTTTTGTTGTGACATGAAATTATATGTACTACCACTGCTGTGTTGTGAAAATCACTAGTGTTACATTTGCGAGTATAAGTAAAGCATATTTTCTTTTTCTGTAGGTTTGTACAGTACAACGTGCGTTCCATAAGTAATGCGACCAATTTTTTTTTCTGACGCAACTGTACACCGCAGCGTGTTCTAAGTTGCTGGGCTAGGTGGAGGGGGGTGTTAGCTTCAAACGCTCTTTGTCTCATTCGGCAGCGAGCTGCTGGAGAGTCAGGACATGCGTTTCCATCAAGCCTGTTTTGAGTTCATGTAACACGGCACAATGGATCGTTCTGTAGAGCAACGGTATGCTATCAAATTTTGCGTTAAACTTGGGAAGTCCGCCACCGAAACGTTTCCATTACTTCAGCAGGCCTTTGGGTCTGATTGCTTGTCCATATCACAAGTTTTCCGATGGTACAAGTCGTTCATGGAGGGCCGAGAGGAGATCACCAACGAACCTCGCAGTGGATGGCCATCAACCTCACGAGTCAACGAAAATGTGATGCGTGTGCATTATTGTTTGAACTTTGGCAGACGCCTGAGCCTTCAATTGGTAGCACAAACTCTAAACATGGCAAAAACAACCATTTTCCGCATTGTGACCAAAAAGGAGGGTCTCGCGCTGCCGAAGCAATATAAAGGACACGTGGAAAGTTCATCATGACAATACGCTGAGTCACAGCGCCTTCATTGTCAACGACTTCCTGGCCAGCCTCCCTACAGTCTGACCTGGCTCCTGCTGACTTTTTTTTTGTTTCCTCGGTTAACAGGAGTCATAAAAGGAAAACATCGGGATACAATTGAAAGAATCCAGGCGCATGTTACATCAGCTCTAAAGGACATTCCGGAAAAGGCCTTCCAGGATCCAGGCATGGAAACGCCGTCTCCAGAAGTGTATCGACGCAAGAGGGTGCTATTTTGAAGATTTTTGATTATTTGTACAAATATATTCAATAAATGATTTTTTTATGAATTTGGTCGCAATAGTTATGGAATGCACCTTGTAAGTATTTGGATAATTCCGGGTAAGTAGAATTGTAGCAGGTTTGAATAATGCGTTTAATAACATAGTTGATGTGAAATGACAAACTCTTCATTTTATTAATACAGTCCTATTTCATCCAATTCTTGTGTACAGAATTCAGTTAGAATGTCTAAGAAGTAAGAAGAATGGCAAGCCATGAGAGGTGTTACATTTCAAAGAATTTGTGTTAACTAACAAGTTTACGTCAAAATAATCACATTACTTCATCATTATGGACAGCCTGAATTTGAGTATAGGTTTTATTAATATTTGTGAAGGAATGAATAGGTTATCCTTTCGTAGAATGTGTGCAGAGGGGAAAGAAACTCCTGAGTAATGTACTTGGGCCATGTCCCTTCAATTCATTGCTTATCAGCCAGAGACACCATAAAATGAAACGTACTTACCGTACCCAGTTGTTGAAAGATGACACCTATGAAAAAGTCCATGCTCCAGATGGTACAGGAGTAAATCAATAACGTCTATATTCTTGACCCGATACTACACTATGAAACAGACACAATCTATCAAGCTGAAAATATTGATAAAGAAAGGAGATGACCAAGTATGAAAACTGCATTCGTTTCCCGATTGAGAAATATCGTGGTAGTTATGCCAACGGAGATTCTTTCGTTCATGGCCTTCTGTTTGGTGTTAGGAGAATGATTTATTGATTGGTGGCAAATGTTTTGAAATCTTGAATAAAACCGCAAAATTTTACAATAAATGTTTTCTTTCTTAAATTTTTAGGTCTTTGAACCCATCAAATGCAAGCAAGTCGCAAGTGGCTTCATTTGCTATGGATGATGTAGCAACCAGTGTATGTGTATGTGCTGGTGGTGAAGCAGAGCCTACACTGTTGACTGCAGTTACGAACACTGGCCATCTCCACGTGTATAGACATCAACTTAATGGGTAAAGTATTGTATTCATATATCTTGTGCTATCATAAAATAAATTTCATCAAATGCTTTTCTTGATATCTTCCTCAGAAGTGTTCAGTGAAAGACTTTTTCATTCAGAATTTTTTTTCTTGCCAAATTATTATTCTTCCTTCCTGGCCACTTCTCATTTATCTGGGGTCAGCACTGGTACGTTAAATATTTATGAAAATACAGAAGTGTATATGCCACAGGAAAATATGATTAAGTGTGATATGTAAACCAGTACAGTAAAACCTGTCTTAATGGACACCTCTCACCGGCGGACACCCCTCATTGGCAGACGATTTTCTAGGTCCGTAATTAAATGCCATGTTGTGTACGAGTAATTTACCCCTCTTATACGGACACCCTTTATTACGGACACGGACACACCATAGCCACGAGAAACTCCAATTAAACCTCTCTTAACGGACACTTTCTTTTTCAAAAAATTCTGTATTTGTGTCCTGTACAGTATGTATTTGCTTACTTTTTGCACAGGCGGTACTTCCAAGAATCACAGACACCGTAACTTTTGATCCAGGCTGTAGACATTCTTGGAAGGCAACACTAAGCTACGCTATCAGTTCCGGAAGTTGTGTGATCTGACATGCTCGACAGCGCTGGAATTCGTACCTTCACTGTCAGGTTACTTTTCATTGACACGTGGGCTTTTGATGTGTTCAATTTGACGTTAGTAAGTTGGTGTAAACATGGCTCCGAGGAAGTTTTTAACTTTAAAAGAAAAGGTAGGCATAATAGACTACCATAAACGTGGGAAGTGTGGTGTGCGTAAACTGTCCGAAGTGTTTAAGATGGGAAAGACACAGGCAGCTGAAATTATGAAAAAGCAAGAGGAACTAGTGAAAGAATGGCATTTAAATGGCAACGAACAGTGCATAAAAGTGTTTCAAAGTGGTAGTGGAGCTCTCATTGACAAGGCAACGCTAGAGTGGTTCGCTAAAATAAGATGTCAGAATGTCCCTGTGTCAGGACCAATGATACAAGCAAAAGCGTTAGAATTCGCGACAGAATTAGGTATTGGAGATTTCAAAGCCTCGAATGGCTGGCTAGAAAGATTCAGAAAGCGACATGGTATCAACTTCAGAGTGATTTGCGGAGAATCATCCAGTGTTAATATGGAGATTGTTGACAACTGGCAAGAAAAAATACCTTCAATCATAGACGGGTATGCTCCGGAAAACATTTAGAATGCCGATGAAACTGGATTATTTTTCCGTGCTTTACCCGACAAAATTTTGTGTTTTAAAGGATTGCTAAACCTAAATGGACAAAACAAACGAACATTAAGGATTTTTTCAAGTGCTAATGTTTTACTGTACTGTGCTAGAGATTGCTACATCTACATACTGATTTGAAGTTTCAAAAACTCATACCTTCTTCTTAATTTTAACGTGGTGTATGGTAATAGTGTACAGTGTGCTCAATAGAGGTTTCCATAGAAGTGTTTTTGTCTCTTTAATACAGTGCATCGCAGCTGCAGCAGCCCATCTACAACTTTCTCATGTGAGTACAGTGCAGTATATTGTACAATACTGTACAGTATACAATTAAAGGTACATTTGCAAGAATTGTTAACACATACATTACATGGGTTATTGTGTTCCAACTTACGTTTAATGGTACCAGTTTCATAACCTCTCGCGGGCGGACACCCCTTCATAACGACATTTTTTTCGGTCCCGAAGGTGTCCGTTATAGGGAGGTTTTACTGTATTTAACTGCAATAGAACCATGATTATCCATTTTAATTGATGCAATCTAGCAAAGAAATTGGTTTCTCATACCCTCTCCCAATGAGTTATAGTAACAAATTGATGTGCAGAATTCTTATACATGTTGGGCATTGCTATGGTAACAGTCAAATCTTTGGCACCTTTGCTCTCTCTTACAGCTTGTCAAGTCCACAAGTCCACTACGGTGGAGCACTGGCCTTTCTGATCCTAAGTTGGCCGGTTCAATCCTAGCTCAATGTGATTGTAGTAAAACCTTGTTAATTCGAAGTCGTTGGGACTAAAAAATCGGTCTTCGAATTACGTGATTTTGAATTAACCGCCAATTCGCAATTCAGAAGTACCAACCCTTGCTGCGTTACAAAATATTCTAAGGCCCGTTACTGCATGCATTTAACCTTGATTCACAGTTTATACCTTTCAAATGCCATGAAAAAAGAACTACTGTATTTCCAAAATGTATCCAAGAAGGTGCATTTACAGTATTCAAATAATGCACTGGCAAACATAACCTCGCGCAACGAAAGAAAGAAAAAAGTACGATTAAAAGACGAGGAGAAATCTATGCTGGCTCCCATGTGCAGGTGCTTTATTCATTGGATTACTATGCCATATGCATTTTAGATGCCTTGTATTTACACAGAAAGTACCCGATGCCCTTAAAATCGAACTTCCCTATGACTCCATCCTTGTACGATTTCCCTCAATGGCACTTCTCTCGTGTTTCAGATAAACACTTGCCGCGTCAGGAAGTATTCTAAGACCCAGTAATACATGCAACCACCTCGATTCACAGTTTAAACCTTTCAAATGCCATGGAAAAACTATTTCCGACATGTATTCAACAAGGTGCATTTACAATGTTCAAATTAATAACTGACAAACATAACCTCACGAAACGAAATAAAAAATCACACAATTCAAAGACGAGGATAAATTATGCTGGTTTCCCTTTGGATTTCTGTAGTGTTTGCATTTTTAGATGCTTTGTACTGGCATGGAAAGTGCCCGACGCCCTTAAAACATTGTGGTGTATCGAACTTTCCTATGACAATGGGATAAAGTTTCTCGCTTCCATGTGCATTGCAAGGCACTACAATGACCCCCATCCCACTCTTATACGATTCTCCGGCTGGCACTTTCTCCTTTAAGACCATTTGGGCTCGCATTAAAATAAAGCAATGCAGTTTCATCGGCAATGACAATATTGTTCGGTGCATACGACTTTATTATATGAGCCACACATTTTCGTCAACTGTCGGCATCGCCAGTGTTCGTGGATTCTGTTTTTCCTCACACTGCCTGTTGCATGATATTATGGCATTCCTTAAAGGGTTGAATACAAAAGAATTCCGATTTCATTCAACTTAGTAATCATGAAGCGCACTGTAGACCCACCGAAGTGAGTTTAAATGCGGAAAGCTATGGTACCCCTCCACGTTACATGTAACTAATCTCATGTTTAGACCCGTATTGAAATTTGCTATAATATGCTTATAATATTGTGATTTTTTATTGCACCTTTTCAATACGATTGGTTTTATGTTGTTGGAAAATCATAAAGCTACAACACTATTTTATAGGGACATGTTTCACTGGATTTCAAGCATCCTCAGCCTATATAATCATCTCAAGGTTAAAACCTGTCATTTTTTATTTGCTTTGACAAATTTGTGCTTAATTATTTATAAAATTAAGTAATAAAATACATAAACATAGGAATTTGTGAACACATTAACAGTTTAACAATATGAATGACTACACTAAAATTGGAATATCCCTTAATTCTAAAGACATTGACATCCAAAACACAGTAATATCTTCAAAATGTTGAAAATTTGGCTAAAATTGTTTTTCCAAAGTTCTAGTATATTAAAAATAATTGTAATTTGACTTCTGTGTTAAAATTTGAGTCGTAAATTTTGTTAAAACTTATTGGTGTCTGAAGATTAAAATCTCGGATACGTTGGAATTCTGCTTCAGGTATTAATTTTGAGGCTTGCTGCTGTAATTTATTAGTTTTGAATGGTAAAATGCTGAATTCGGTAGTTTCATCGAACCAGTCTTGTTTTGACGATCAGATTTTCCTTTGGTAGTAGTTCGTATTTATGAGGGTTTAGTCAAAAGGGACGTTAATCCTAAGTCCTGAGGTGTTGATTTGTTTCTTTCACAATATTTGAATGATGGTGCGTCTGCAACAAAGGAAATTTACGTGAATAATATTGTGTGTTATTGTGCTTTTACAGTGATCAATGGTATGTGTTCACTTACCCCTTTGACTGCTACTACAAAACTTCGTGGTATTTGTTACATTACGGTGACTGTTATATCTTGTGGTTCTACTCCTTGTGTTATACGTATGGAAAAACTGTTGTGAAGGGCGGGTAGGGGATTTAGGGGAAGAAATATTAGGCGGAGCGTTGGACTTTGGCGTGTTGTGTAGAAGGGGAATCTTTATGCTTTGTCAAAGTGGTTTTTGTGGTGGGAGTTTTCAGATTAAATGTCTTAAAAGAATTTACTATTATCTGATTTGAAAGTTTGTAGTAATATTGGTAATTGCTCTATTAATGGACTTTTTATATCGACTGCGTCCTTCAAGTTTTTTTCGTTATTAAAATATTTGTCCAACTAAATATATATATTTTCAAACTCCGTCATTGGCTTCCCCTTTTCAATCCTTTTGATTATTGTAAAGTCTGCGTCTATTGAGGTATATTGATGGCCGATTTCTTTCATATGGTTACTCATTGCGGAATATTTATTATGCTTTAAAGCGTTAAAGTGTTCCATGTATCTAGTAAGGAAGCTGCGGCCAGTTTGGCCAACATATGAAAAATTACACTGTGTGCATGATAGTCTGTATATTCTGGAACCTTGATATTTGTTATTGTTGGAGTTTACTATGTTATGATTAAAGAATAAGTTTTTATTGGTGTTGTGTGTTTTGAAGGCTATATATCCCGTTTTTTCAGTGGGTTTGCTAATTGATGAATCGTTGGACTGGTGTAAGTAGAAGTTGCGTATTTTGATTTTTTAGTCTTTTCCGGAGCGAGATTTGTGGCTAATTTGAGTTTTACTTTATTGATGATTCGATTTACCATCTCTTTTATGTATCCATTGACTAGTGTTAGTCCCTTCGTTAAATTCGCGGGTGATAAAGGTATTTTGTGAGCTCTGTAGACCATACTAAAAAAGGTTGCCTGTTTGTGGGATTTCGGGTGGAGTGAATCATTTCTTATTGAAGTGTGTGTCGCCTTTCTGAATATTTGAAAATCGAATTTAGAATTTAAGCGTGTTACAGTAACGTCCAGGAAATTTAACGAATTGTCTTTTTCGTCTTCGTTAGTAAATTTTATGTAACTGTCAATATTATTTTAAAAAATCTAAGATTTTTTCGCTGTTATTTTTCCGGTTATCTATTATTACGAACGTGTCGTCTACAATTCTTAGCCAAAGGCAGAGTCCTTCCATATTATATTTAATTATTGTATGTTCCATGTTATCCATATAAATATCTGCTAATATCCCTGAGCTGGGGTCACCCATAGCTAAACTCAACTGGTGGTAAATTTTGTTGTTAAAAGTGAAATAGTATTATTTAATACGAATTTAAGTAGTTTAATGAATTAATCTATTTTGAGCTTACTTACGTTGCTATGTTTGGAGAGGTTTGAATTAATAATTTTCACTTTTTCTTTAATAGGGATGTTTGAATACATATTAGTAATGTCAAACAAGCTCATCCTATGGTGGGGTTGTAAGTTGAAATTCTTTAGTTTTTTGCAGAATTCAATTGAATTTTTAATTGAGGAAGTATTATAGAACTTATAATGTTTTTTAAGAAACTGATGTATAAATTTTGACATGTTATATGTTGGGCTATTCCTGCTGTTTATGATTGGTCAAATGGGTGTGTTGTTTTTATGTAACTTGGGTAGTGCCTTTACCTTAGGTATTGTCGGGTTCATGTTAACCATTTTTTGTTGTCTTGCTCATTAAATAAACAAGTTGAATTTTTAAGTATTGTTTTTAGATTTCGTTGAATTCAAGAGATCGGGTCTTTATTCGCTATAGTGTAAGATTCATTAGAAAAGAACTCTTCTGTTTTTTTAATGTAGTCGCTTTTATTTACTAGGACTATTGTTTCGCCTTTATCCACCTAGGTTACAATAACGTTGTTATCCCTTACTTTGGTTTTTAATTCCTTTATTTGTTTTAGGAGGGTCTGGTTGGAGCTGGTTTTAATTTCTTTTACTAAACTTGGGAGTTTCTATTTTACTTTGAATTTAATGTCGTTTTGTATTTATATTCACTTCTGATATCTGCTATTGTGGTTGTTAAATCTTCCATTTTTTGGTGGATTGGACCAATTGAATTTCTTAGAAAGATCATGGCTACTCAGTGGCGAAGATATAACGCGTCTACTGTACCTGACATGTAGTAAAATTAACAGTTTTACAGACAGCAGGAATATTTACGTGATGAATAGTCATATTGTAAAGACACGTGGAACAGTTATTGCCGGCAAGTTTTCAACGGGTTCTCGTCTCTGTTATGCTGCCAATTTGAAGCTCAACATGTGGAAATGAGGAATAATTATGCAACCATAAGAAACTACTGAATAAATAAAGCCTATTTTCCGTGTTAGCGTGAAGACAAAGATAGCTTAAAAATACGTAATGTACACAAAATGCGTTCAGTTGCCCACAACAAGGATGCTTTTAAGAAATTGAAGATTGAATTGTGAGTTACATGCGTGAAAAACGCAATGGTGGAATGGCCATACCACAGCGCAATAAATTCGTTGGCCTTCAACGTCCGCATCTTCACAATACATCGCTAGCCGCTGAAGTCAGCTGAAGCTGGTAAGCGAGACGTGCGTCTAGCGGCAGCTGGTTGTATCTGATGCTTAGTAAAAGTTACAGTTTTATAGGCAGCAGGAATACTTTCCTGATGGACCGTTGTATTGTAGAGATATGAAACAGGTATTGCTGGCAAATTTTCAACGGTTCTCTTCAATATTATGATGCCAATTTCAATTTAATGGTTATGAAACTCGCGGAAATAAAGAATAATTGTGCTGCCGCATGAAAATACTGCATAACTCAAGCCAAAGTTCGACATTGGCATGAATAAAAATATAGTCTAAAAATGTGTACTGAACAAGAAGGGCATTCATATGATTTCACAAAACACTTTTTAAGACTGATTTAATTTTTTTTGAAGGAAAAGGTGAGGGTTGTCTTGGATTTGGAGAAGTATGGTTATTTAGTAGGGCTCAAGAGAGCCTCCTTGGCTCAGGCGGCAGCGCATCGGCCTCTCACCGCTGGATACCGTGGTTCAAATCCCAGTCACTCCATGTGAGGTTTGTGCTGGACAAAGCGGAGGCGGGACAGGTTTTTCTCCGGGTACTCCGGTTTTCCCTGTCATTTTTCATTCCAGCAACACTCTCCATTCTCATTTCATAGCATCTATCAGTCATTAATAAATCACTTTGGGAGTGGTGACCCCATCGTATTAATAGCCTATATCTGCTTCATTCATTCCATCTCTGATCCGGTCAATGACAGGAAAACAGGTTAGATCCAGCTGGGGGCAGACAAAGGAGGCCCTTCAAGAGAGAGATTGAACGGGATGCAACATTTTATGGATAGGAGGGACTAGAAAACTGGCACATTTCCTTGCGTCATATGTAGGGTGAAAAGGGAAACTGCTCAGCCAAACCATAATCTCCATCCTGACAAATGTTTCATTATGTCATAAACTGTGGAATTTTCTACCAATTAGTATTAGTTCCCTTACAGAAATATGTATCTAAATTCTATCTCAAGTGTAAATAGCCTACAGGAGAACCTCGGTTATACTTGCCCGGAAACTACGTTTTCCCGTATTATTCGTTCAAATTACGTGATCCCGCGAGCATCCTAATTAAATCACATTGTAACAATCCCGCATTATCTGTTCCTCAAAGAAATGATTTCCCAGATCAACCATCCAGAAATTTTCGTCCAATCAACGCTAAATCCTCGATCACGCGTTTTTCAAGAAATGTATCTCACGAAATGACGGCTATGGCATGCTTATGGATCTTGGTATTAACGTCACGTCATTGCAATAATTAGAGCAAGTACTGTACTGGAGAAGCGATTGGCAGTGAACTTGCATACGGGACCATCTTAGCATCGTATTCAGGTGATGTTTAGAGAATCCTCGGAAAACATAAAGCAGAGTATGGCCACTATGATTGGAAGGAGACAGAGCGCTTTTTGACAAGTCTGCTTGAAGACGGAACGAGTTTCGTCAAATGATTATAAGCTGTACGTTTCATTTTTGTTCCGTATTGAAGTGCAATTATAAGAAATAAATTGACAAGATCTCCACTTTTTCAAAACAATATATCAAGTAAATAATATTACATCAGTCTTGGGACTGTCACTTAGTGCCATCTTTAGCCAAATAAAATTAAACAGATTATGTGATAACTGAAGCCTTCGTGGCTCAGGTGGCAGCATGTCGGCCTCTCACCGCTGGCCTCCGTGGTTCATATCCCAGTCACTCCATGTGATATTTTTTGCTGGACAAAGTGGAGGCGGGACAGGTTTTTCTCTGGGTACTCTGGTTTTCCCTTTCATCTTTCATTCCAGCAACACACCCCAGTATCATTTCATCTGTCAAGTCATTAATCATTGCCCCAGAGGAGTCCGACAGGTCTCGGCAGCTGGCACAATTCCTATGCTCGCTACAAGATTTGGGGCTTCATTCATTCCATCCCTGACCTGGTCAGTGACTGGAAAACAGGTTGTAGGTTTTAATTTTCATGTGATAACTAAAACATATGTACTGTATTTACACGAATAATCCCTGCACCCTGACTTTAGGAAGGTTGATTTTGAAAAAAGGAATTCCAACATTGACTCAAATAAAACCCGCACCACAATTTCGTGCCTCAGTTTAAAAAAAATTATATTATTCGCTTAAATACGGCATACTAGACAAAGACAATGTTACAGGAATGATTATAACATTAAAATACATATAATAACAAAAATTATAGTTATAATCTTCTTGTCATGATATGATGTCTTTAAGTTGACTTAGGACCTCATTCAAAGAAGTAAATCTCTAATGTCTGATGTAGAACAAGCACTGACTTGCTGGAGAAAGCAGGCAACTGAATTTGTTTACATGGCTTGCAGAACACCAGAATCTGATGTTGGTGTCCATACCAAATGCGCATAATTTACAGAGAACATAGAGCCATTCACTTCAAAACAAAATTAAACAATAGATCACTACATCTGACGAAAAGGAATACCTATTCAAGTTACAAATATCCCCCATCAACCAAACATTATGCATGTTTCTGTTGTACAAAACATAATTTATAAACCACGTGGCTCGTCTATGTAGGTAGGGAATGCCAACTCCCAAATCAACTCAGGAACGTTTGGTTGCTTTAGGAGCGACGACATAGTTCAGCACCAACAGTAACAGTTCTGAAGTGTCATTTGATTTTAATTTTGGATTTTGTTGTTCAGACTTCATAGATGTTTTAAAATATGGATTGTAAATGGAGACATCCCAGATTGTTTAATTTATTGTGTTTTGTATGTCAGCATATGTTTTTGAAGATGACCCAGTGTATATGGGGTCGAAAGTAGTCCCAATTATATAGACGCTATACAAGTTCATGGTATTAAATAGGTGGACCCTTCTCTACCGTTTGATAATGTTCAATTGTCAATACGGACCTTAATGAAATTTATAACCTACGACAATTTTTGGTCTGCGTACAGACATAAAACTCTTTCGCTGACAGAGTTACTTACCCTCTTATTTTTCACTAAAACTAATATGTTTACTATCGTGTTATCTTCAGCTGACATATTTGCTAAATTGAATTTCCAGCAAAATTCACAGCAAAATTCAATCAGTTTCTCCTTACCTCCACAACCATTCCTTAATCTATTTCTTTTTAATCTGCACCTCCTTCTTAATCTCTTTATTTCTGTTATATTATACAGTAGTTACCATTCCTTATCGCCTTTAAAAGTAAAGTATAGTCACTCAAAGTAAAGAATGAGCACATGGTATTTTATTGGTTCCTTACATGTACACTTTTCTCCAATAGAATTGAACCTGTGGATATACAGTACTCTGGGCTGAGTGGCTCAGATGGTGCAGGTGCTGGCCTTTTGGCCCCAGCTTAGCAGGTTCGTTCCTGGGTCAGTCCAGTGGTATGTTAAGGTGCTCAAATCCCTTGTGTCGGTAGATTTACTGGCACGTACAAGAACTCCTGCGAGACAAAATTTCGCCAGTGTCTCTGTAAACCGAGAAAGTAGTTAGTAGGATACAAAAACAATAACATTATCATTATATATTGTACAATTCCGCTATAGCGAGCACGGCATATAATGAGAACCCTGTTTTAATGACAGTTTTTGTCTGTCCCTTCAAAATTCCCATATTAAACTGTGTATTATCTTTCCGTTTCAGCGAGAGCTCTATCACTGACACATCCATTATTACGAACAAGTAAACGTGCGCTTTTTTTTTGTTACCAATATTTATACACCCAGCGATTATATTGGATGCGATCGATCATCATCGGTATTGTTTCCTTGCTATGTCCACTAGCGAGCTCCTCGTCAACATTCGAAAGTGATGTATTAGTCAATTAGTAATACCCTTTTATTTTGTTCCGTAATGAAAAATGGCAACGAAAGAGAACAACATGTTTTCGTAATAAATGAGTAAATTATGTGTCCGATAACAGTTGTTAATTCGTTAAAAATCGTCGTCGTCGGCTGTAGCTCGATCCGAGTATATATAACTTCTTACTGCATACATTGATCAGTTCAACTCAGTTTGTGGATGTGTTTACAATGACTAAACAGACCAATCCTGGCATAAAACATATGCCCACACAAATCATACTGAATGGGTGGAGGAGGGCGGGGTTGTAATTGCTTGTTGCTTGGCCTCTTGATGTCTGTGGCGTTCTTTTTCAAAGAAGTTGACAGCGGTGAATGTAGTGTTCCGCTACAGTGAACGGTCCACAGCACATTCTTCCCATGTCTGTATATCTATACCAGTTGTCTTCATGTGTTTCAGCTGGTCCTTAAAACACTTAAGAGGGGCTCAATGAGGTCTACTGGTGGAGCAAAGTTCACCATAAAGAATTTGTCAGAGAAGCTTGGTATCACCCATGCGGTGATCATGGCCTAACCATCTCAGTTGATAAGCGATGATTGTTGCCTCAATGGTATTTAGCTGCGCTTTGTCGAGAACTGCTGTGTTGGTCACATAGTCCTCCTACTTAATATTCAGGATCAATCTCATTTTCTGTTGGTGGAAGCGCTCAAGTTTTTGATATCATGGCGATAGATTGTCCAAGTTTTACAGCCGTACAGCAGCGTGGAAATGACAACAGCTTTGTACACCATGAGTTTGGTATGCAGTTTTAGGTCGTTGTTCATGAAGACTCAGTGCATTAACCGTCTGCATGAGCAGCCCCAATTCTTTTATCGCATTCTGTGAAGGTACACCGTTAAAAATAAGGACTGAAATAAACGATCGCTTAATTTTAATGCTAAATACTGCAATTAAGTTCGAATAGAATACACCTCAAGATGTGGCACAGTGCATCATTGATTTCAGAGGTTTCATATTTTCTCGGTTCTGCTTAAATTTTAGAAAGGCTATTATGATGTAGATTTATAGCGAGAACGTTATCATTTCTCTACTGGCGCTGGAAATATATTTTCATGATACATAGAATACAGTTAAGTTGGGTTAGGTGACCCTGTTTGAATAAGAAAACTGAAACGTTTACCACAAATTGCAATCGATCATCTTCAGTACGGTATCATTTTCTTGTTATGTGCACTTGCTAGCTCTCTCGTTGACATTCGAAGGTGATATTGGAGTCGATTAGTAATACCCGTCAACTGCTGTTCCATAAAGAAAATCAGAAATGAAAGAGGAGAACATGTTTTTATATTAAATACATAAATAATGTGGTCGATAGCAGTTGTTAATTCGTTAGAAATAAAGGCTAAGAAAACGAAATGTTATGTACTGAAACTGAGTATGAATGCAATACACCTCAAGATATAGCAGAGCACATCACTGATTTCTGAGCTTAGATTATATTTTCTAACGTCTGGTTTAATTTCAGAGGGGCTATTCCCATCTAAATTTATAGCTAGGTTATCACTCTTCTACTGGTGCTTGATATGTTTTCATGGTACATAGGCGTTTAAATTAGGTTAGGCGACGCGTTTTGAATAAGAAAACGGAAGTGTTTGTCACAATATGCGTCCTTCGGTATAGTTTTCTTGTTATGTGCACTTGCGATTTCTCTTGTTGACATTCAAAGGCGATGTTGGAATTGATTAGTAATACCCGTCAACTGCTGTTCCATAAAGACAATTACAAGTGAAAGAGGAGAACATGTTTTCATAACAAATATGTAACTAACTTCGTCGATAGCAGTTGTTAATTCGTTTAAAATAAAGTCTGAAGTAAACCATCACTTAATTTTAATGCTAAATACTCTTAAGTACAAATAGGATACACCTCAAGATATGGCAGAGCGCATCGGTGATTTCAGAGGTCAGTTTATATTTTCTTGGGTCTTGTTAAATTTCGGAGGGGCTATTCACATGTAAATTTATAGCAAGAATGTTATTTCTCTACTGGCGCTTGGAATACGTTTTCATGATACATATAGTATGGTTAAGCTAGGTTAGGTGACACTGCTTGAATAAGAAAACTGAAACATTTGCCACAAAATGACCTTCAGTATTGTTTTTTTGCTGTGTACACTTGTGAGCTCTCATCGATATTCGAAAGCGATGTTTGAGTTTATTAGTAATACCCGTCGACTTGTGTTCTCTAAAGGAAAATTCAAAATGATAGAGGATAAGACGTTTTTGTAATAAATGCTTAAATAACGTGGTCGATAGCAGTTGTTAACTCATTAGAAATAAAGGCTGAAGTAAACAATCGCTTAATTTTACTGTTATATGCTGAAATTAAGTAAGAATGCGATGCACATCAAGATATGGCAGAGTACATCACTCTTTTCAGAGGATAGTTCATATTTTCTCGCGTTTTATTCAATTTCGGAAAGGCTGTTCCCATGTAAGTTTGTAGTGAGGATGTTATTTCCCTATGTGCACTTAAAATGTGTTTTCATGGTACATATACAGGGTGGCGCACGAATAGTTGACACTTTCAATTTTAGAATCACAACTTTATTTTTGACAGAACACTAATGAAATTTTAGACACAGGTAGCTTGGACCCTGGAAATACATTTCACTATATCACAGATTCAACGTGGCCTCCACTGCGGCGGATAACCTTTTCGAGACAAGTACGCATGTTCCTGACGACTTTGCGGCACAGGTCTTCATGAATTTCACTGCAGAGCTGCACAATCCGAGCACGCATTTCCATGCGGTTTTGAGGTCTTTTTTTCTTTCAAGTAGCCCCATAAAATAAATCACAAAGATTTAAATCAGGGCTTTAAGGAGGCCATGAGAATTCGCCATTATTGTTGTACTGTGGGTAACGAAGAGACATTACACGATCACCAAATACTCCCCTCAAAAGCTCAAGAACATTGTTAGCTGTGTGAGGTGTTGCAACAGCTTGCATAAACCACTGCGTATGAATAGGGATAGCGATAATTTGAGGCATGAATTCATTCCCCAGCATGTCTGACTTGACAGGGCTACCCAAGACTCACTTTTTCTCCATATGTGCTTTTTCATGAATAATGTCTGGTTTTTTGTAGCCCAAAACCGCACATTTTGTTTATTAACTGCTCTGTTGAGATGAAAATAGACTTCATCAGAGAACCAAGTGTTAAACAGCACTTCATCTTTATCTTGAGTCCATAAGGCGCACTGCAATATCTTCTCCCTGTGAAGATCTGTGAGCTTGTGTAGTACAGTCATTTTGTACGGGCACAAATGAAGGTCATCGTGTAACATTCTTTGAACTGAACGGCGCTATATTCCATTTTCTCTTGAAGCTCCCCGTGTTGACTTGCGTGGGCTGCGCTGCATGGCAACCCTCAGGAGATTGAACTGCTGGTGCACGTGGTCGCGTTTTTTCCTTCACCCTGCTTTGTTCTTCAAACTTTCTGCATAAGCGAAGGATGATGTTCCTTGCTGGTACCCACCTAATCTGAAATACAACTTGAAATTTCCTTTGTGTCGCCATAACAATGTTTGATTCGCAATAAAAGATAACTGTTTTGACGCGCTGCTGAACGGAGAAATGGCCGTGGTTGGCCATGGCAGAAAGGTCACTGGAATGCAGGCATTTGGAGACAAAGCAGCAGTGTCACCTGTACAGATATTTCCATGAAACAGGGAAGGTGTGTGCAAAATTTTAACAACATAGTACGTAAGTTGCATTTTATATTTGCATTTCAAATGTGTCAACTATTCGTGCGCCACCCTGTACGATTAGGTTAGGTGACACTGTTTGAAAAAGAAAACTGGAATGTTTGGAACAGAGGATTCTGGAGTGAACTACATTTTTTTTGAGAATGAAATTAAGCTTACTCTTTCACGAAGTATCGGATTTCAAGAAATGACAAACGAGTAAGCCGTAGTGTGGATACCATCCTCGAAAACGCAAGTTTTGAACAAACTGATTGCCGTTTCATACCGTTTTTAATGTGTATGGGGTTTTTCCCGACTTTTACGAAAATCTGATATAACGGCAGTCCATTATATTGAGTAAATTTTTCGCTCTTATGAATTCTTGCTATAACAGACTTCTGCTGCAATGTTTGTTGTGTGCATCCTCAGGATCTGTATCTCCATGGGACTTGAATTACATATTTTAATCATAATTAAAATCAAGATTAAATGTTAAATGTGAGGAACATACAGTACTGTGCACTTTTTTTTTTTTTTTTAGCGCTTAACTTACCTATTTTCACACTTATTAACAATTGCCTTATACCCATCGCATAGGCTATATACATTTTTATTTATGTTTTTTCACCAATAATACTTACTTTTTTAAACTCCCTCCTGCCTTTTTCATCAACTATATGGTACTGCTGAATAATCTTGCCTTTACAATCTTCTTTGTATCACATTTTGTTTTACATATGTCTGATACACTTTCCTGATCACTTGTGCATTTATCACTTCAGTTTTTCTGTGCGGTTATATGGTTTTATCAGTGCCACATCTAGGTCTGCCATTAACAGTGAGACAAAGTGGAAGTGTGTACGCTCTTCCTTCTGTTCGCCCTGGTACAACTGCTGTGGGAGACTTCCTTTGTAATATGCTTCAGCAGCCGTGTATGCCAGCCCTGCCTTTAAAATGCGAGTATATTGAATCTTCAATGAAACCCAAAAAGGTTTTTGGATCATTTAATATCTCACGAGTAGAAGAGTTTCTGCATCAATTAATATCCCTGTAAGTTTTAGTTAATAAAGTGGAGTCATAGCTCTTGAAGCCGTGACTTGGATATTTAATAGCCATATTGAAACTCAAGAAGAATACCCTCACAGGCAATTTGGAGATGCATGAGCAGAATTCTGGCATGAACTTTCCCTGCAAGGGAAAACTGGGATATACTAAGAGTTGCCATATTTTCTATGATTATCTTTCTTAAAGATGATTATATCGGCATTTTTGAGATCACAATGAGCAAATCTTTTGTGCTATATAACTTCAGGAAAAAGTGCAGAGAACAATAGGAACCCCTCTTTTTGGTATTCGATAACCTACAAAATGACCTTTGATTCTGTTGTGCTGGGCTGAGTGGCTCAGATAGTTGAGGCGCTGGCCCTCTGGCTCCAACTTGGCAGGCTCGATCCTCGCTCAGTCCAGTAGTATTTTACGGTGCTCAGATACGTTAGCCTCGTATCGGTAGATTTACAGGCACATAAAATAACTCCTACTTCACAAAATTTTGGCACCTCAGCATCTCCGAAAACCATGAAAAGTAGTTGGTGGAATGTAAAAAAAAAAAAAAAAAAAAGTCATTATTGTAGATTTTGTTCTGATACTTGGTGTATGGGCAGTGCTGAGATGCTTCAGTGGCGTGGAATGACATTAAATGATGAATAAGCTTGAGTGGAGCTTTTAAGAGTAGGAAAGATCGTAATATAAAGATATAGTTCAGATTCAAGAGGGCAAATATTCATCTATAGGACAAGGAATTTATCAAGGGAAATGTTTGATAAGTTTCCAGTTTCTTTGATAACATTTAAAAAAAAAGGCTAGGTAAACAATTGATAGGGAATCTGCCACCTCATGGAATGTCTAGTCAAGCTATACATTGAAATACAGCTGTGTATTTTTTTCCAATTTCACATGGATTGAAACTGGGCTGTGTACTTGCTCCTACACTCTTGTTGCCATACTCTACGATATATTGTCTACAAATAACCTGTAGGTGGGAGATTGTCACTTAGATAGTGGACTCTTACTTGGCCAGAAACAGAAGGCATGGATAGATCAGGCGATAGACATGAAGGTTTTGGCAAATACAGACACCCTATTCTCAATCCATTAAGTTCAATTTGTGTGGTTACATATTCTTCACTAGGATTGGCCTGTTTACTTTCCAGAAATCCTTGCATAAACTCTGAGTATAGAGAAAGTAGTTGGGGAAAGATGTAAACTCAGAAATGAGTAACAGCTGGTCGTGTTTGAGTGGGTTATAGAAATCACAAATAAATGTACACAGGTTTTGTACTGGAGATGAGTGAAGTGAACTGCTGCCTGTTTTGAAACATTTGATATGACACAGCGAGTTGCTTTGAAGCAGTGTGTCGACACGGCGCACATCCATCTTTGACTGCAAGGGAAACATTGTTCCTATACACAGTACCTGGACAGTGTTTCGCGAAGGCATGGTGAAACGTAAACCATGCTTCATAGCTAAGTTCAATTCACTGGATTTCTTTTTGACGTTCTGTTAATGATAAAATATGAGGTTCATGAAATATTCAATGAGTAAATGTACAAAGTACAGTGTGATAAATAGATGTATAGAGTTTAGTGTAATAGTCCCAGTATATAGTAATAAACAGTGTTTGCTTCTGCACTCTGTGCTTACAGTAACAATAAAGGAATGAAATTTGCCATTAAAAGCACACCGAAACAGTATCTAATTTGAATAATTATAAAATGATTAATGAAATTTAAGAAGAGTTCAAAATAGGTATTCTTTGTATAATAACAAACTTAATCTAATCCAGTTACAAAAGTATACATAGTAAAATAGTAGTCTAAATTAATGAACTAGAATAATTATAAAATGAGTATTGCAATCTTAAGAAGAGCCCAAAATCATAATTTTACATACATTAACAAGCAACCTAACCTAGTCAGGAAAGCATGGTAAAATAGTTAAGACTAAATGAACTAATTTGAATGATTATAAAATGAGTAATTAAATTTAAGAAGAGTCCAAGACTGTTATCATATGTTCAGTAACAGGCTTGACCTAATCCAGTTTAAAATCTACTTCAAATTGAAGTTTAAAAAGGTAAGTTTTGGAACTTTTGCACTCGACAAATGGGTGCATCTTTCTGTTATAATGTTGCCCTGCTTTGAGAACAATAATGTCCTTTTTCTGTGTAAATCAAAGATCTTGCGTTGCAGAGTACATTGTTCTTTTAGTAGCTTGACTCTCAATTTGGAATATGAAGCGTCTTAATGAGTGTCGGCTCATCATCAGGGCAGTGTCACACAGAATGTTTCTATTGAGGCGAGGAGATAAACAAAGCACCATCACTGTTTCGAAGCATTGATATAGCTGACATGTACGGAATTTGTGGAGTTTCTGTTCAAGTGACACAACACACTAAGCAGTCTCAACTGGTTCGAAACAGTGAAGCATTGTTGTGTTGAGGCATCGAGACAGCTGATTATGCCTGCTCAGTGTTTCAAAGCATGCACACACTAGCCAACTCTTTTTATACAAGTCCTCAACTGTTGCACAGAATTTGAATTTGACACTATCTGTATACCGAGTGTGTGGTGCATTCTTCATGCAAATTGTATTATTTGGCTGATGATAAATTGGAAACAGATATATAATCTAAATTCTGTGATGATGTAACTAATGATGGGAAAGTGTTTGTGTGGTTACAGCAAGACTCTGCGATATCTCAAATCGGCATGAAAATAAGGTAGTTTCTAATGAAGGTATTATTACTGGTAATATATGGCCAGCCTGCTTCCTCAAATTCACCCTTTGTGACTTACCAGTGGGGAAGTTAATGCAAGAATGGTTGTATATATCAAACTACCAGGGAAGAGCT
Source organism: Anabrus simplex (assembly GCF_040414725.1). Taxonomy (NCBI): domain Eukaryota; kingdom Metazoa; phylum Arthropoda; class Insecta; order Orthoptera; family Tettigoniidae; genus Anabrus; species Anabrus simplex. The sequence goes on from NC_090271.1 coordinate 325,354,666, forward strand.
AATACAAAATACTTTCCTTTAAATTTAATTGTAATCTCTAAAGAAAAACTGGTAAGCCAATGGAAACTTAACATGCGGATATTAAGAAGTAAATACCATATGTTAAGCAATATTTCTACCATATGCAAGGGTCAGGTGGGCTTCAGCAAGTTCGTCTGTCAGTTAGTGACCTCGAAATCCTCGGCGTGCATGTAAAATAGCATGAAGAGTTACGAAATTGTGGAATCAATGATTGAGGTAGAATCACTGATAATACTGTTTTTTGTCACTTAAAACAACCATCTTCACTACCTCTAGAATATAGGTATGGCACATTATTCAATGAGAACTTTGTAGTGGTGGTGCTTTACTGATTTGGGGAAGATTTCTTAAATAATACACTTTTTGAGACTGGTCCACATTTTCAGTACTACTCCATATTGTATATTCACCCAGTTTTAAAGGAATATACAGTACAGTTATGCTAACTTAGTACAACATGTTTCTTCCTCATTTTCAAGGACATGCATGTTACATTTGAAAAAAATCACGTTATTGTGGTTTGGATTCCACATAAAACTAGACGTTCTGTGTGTATGATTGTGATATAAAACTGTAAGTTTGCTTGATATTGGCTGTGTTATTTCTAACACTCAACTGTCCGTATGCTACATGGCTGAGTGCAACACTTGGTACTCAACAATCGAGACTGTTACAGGTCAAACCCGACCATACTGGTGAATGTTTTTTGTTTACCATGCTACTCCTAAATTATTAGCCTATCAGTGTCATCTGACACTCAGCTGAATGATTGTGACTCATCCCTCTCAGCCTTACCTCAGCTACGAGCTAGCTTCTGTGTGGTGTGTTTCCTAGTGTAGTTTCAGCGTTAAATAAAGAGCATTAAATATTAATCTGGGTACATACAATTTTCGCTTTTGGAATGTACACTAGCTCAGCTACCCGCTTGCATAACTTGAACAAAATCAGAGTGTAACAACTCGAAGACTTTCCTTGTGGGTGATCAGCGCCTTGGCCTTCCGTTCTTGGTGCTCCAGGTCCAATTTCTGGTGGGTTGAGGAATTTAAATCGTTAATGGTTAATTCCCTTGTATTGGGGGCTGGGTGTTGTGCTGTCCCGAACATTCGTGCAACTCAGGTATCGTGCACTACACTATTCTACACTATACTAACCATACACATCAGATACTGTCCACTCTCACTGGAGGGTCTAGCTTACAAAACTTGCACAAGACTAGCAGTAGCCACACAAAATTATTATTTATTTGAATTACTTTACACTTGTGTCTGCCAGTCTCCTCCCTTTCACCTCTCCTCATCCTCATTCCAAGCCAGCATTATTAAGATTCCAAGCATGCCCATCATTTTGACCCATTTTACTTCACCAATATGCACAATCTTTTGAGGAGGATGGTATACTTATTTTTAAATACTTTCTAATTATATTATAGGTACATGACTTAAATTCTATGTATTATTACATAATCTTGAAAATATTTGTTCTGTTTTTATTTTATTGAAGTATATTGATCATGATTTGTGACAAATGACAGAAGTACTGGTATATTTGGGTTTTTCACGTATGCTTTGAATAAATATTTAGTAATCTTTTTATAAAATGTATTAATTCTTTAATTTCCAACTGATTGCAGGAGGTGTCAGAAACCACTTAAACCAAAAGTAACGATACAAGTTGCATCGGATACAGGGCAGAATAAGGAAACTGTGAAGCCAATTCCTATTCTTGGTGGACATTTATGTGACTGCAACGTTGCTCTTCTTGCATATGGCAACCAAGTTTTCCTAGCCTTTGAAAGAATTGTAAGTCTTCTTATAAAATTATAGTTGCTGCATTATTGTTATTTCCATATCTAGCTTTACTCTAAGTTTGTTGTTCATTTACAGAGACTTCCAGATGAAAATTCATAGACCTGACTGTGGTTTCTAGTAATCTTGTAGCCAAAAGTAAATTACAGTACCTAGTCCCACTTTTACACTTCTCTAAGTCGGGCGGAATGGCTTAAACAGTTGACCCCAACTTAGCAGATTCAATTCTGGCTCAGTCCGGTGGTATTTAAAGTTGCTCAAATACGTCAGTCTCGTGTCGGTAGATGTACTGGCACGTAAAAGAACTCCTGTGGGATTAAATTCCGGCACCTTGGCGTCTCCAAGAAACGTAAACATAATAGTGGGACGTAAAAATCAGTAACATTAAAAAACTATTAACACTTCTCTAATAATTTATATAACTTGTCATTTTAACTATTGTTTGTCAATCTTTGCATAATTGTATGGTTGTAATTTCTTTCTTCCCACCTGTTGTTGTCTTTATGATCTGACATCCTGGTTTGCCGGTTCGAGTCCCATTGGTGGAAGCTTTTTCACTGTCAGAATGTTGGCCGTCAGGCTAGGTGAGGAGGTGTTGTACAATTGCGTGTCAATAGCCTGGGTTCAATTCCAAACCTCTTCACAGAGTTCATATGTGGTGGGGGCATATAACACTGTTGATAGCGTGATATTGTACGGGTATGGGTACGGGCCGTGAAAGCATTAATGGCAACTGTTGATAGCGATTCATCCGTCAAATGGGGACTTTATGCCTTGAGCAGACCCTTTGGTGTTATTACCCAGGAGTAGACTATTTTCTGTAACTGGGATTTGCCTCTCCCTAAATCGTAGTCGTCGTTGTCGTCATCATCATCATCACCATCATCATTCATACCCAGCCATGCAGGTTGCTTGTGGGCGTGAGCTAGATAGATCTGTACCAGGCCTTTCCAGAGACCAAACATTTCTTTCATTGTATTATCTATCATGCAATATGGAATTTTGTGCAAGAGCACACATTACTGTATGTATGTGTGTGCTTGCATGTGTGTGTTTCTTTCAAATGGCATGAAGACTGCGGAGATACGGATATAGGCAAACATTCTTTGTGTTCTGCTTCAGTGCACTTCACATGAATACTCTGTTCGGTTTTGTTTGTTTTTGTCATAATATTGAGGGGGTTCATAGCTCAAGGCAGCAGCAAACATGCCTCTCACCGCTGGATACTGTGGTTCAAATCCTGGTCACTCCATGTGAATTTGTGCCGGACAAAGCAGAGGCAGGACAGGCTTTACCCCGGATACTCCAATTTTCCCTGTCATATTTCATTCCAGCAACACGCTCTATTATCATTTAATTTCATCTGTCAGTCATTAACCCTTTGCTGACAAATTTTTTCCATGTGTAGTCCTGCAGTAGTCGTTTTTTTCTCTCTCTTTTTTTCTTTTTTTTTTTTCTTTTTTGAAAGACAGTTTGTCCCTTTCCTATTTATATTTCTTCTCCATGTGGTACTTCTCGAAGCATTCATTTGTATTTTTTCTCTTGCATAGCAGTTAGTCTCATCAACAATTTGTTGTACCAATTCTTCCATAAAAAATAGTGTAAAAAATACAACGGGAGTAGATGGTTTCTTACCTGTGAGAAACCACTAATCAAAGTGTGTGGTTTCTTTACAAAGTTCGGATCAGCTGGGCGATAAACTCTCCAACCATTGTCTGGTTCACTACTGCAGTGAAACTCTGTTAAGAAGTTTTTCAAGGGACTGCAAAAAAAACCCTTCTTAAGCAGGAAACTTCTTAAAAGGGGTAATGCCCAAAAACTTATTCTGTACTTTGAAATACATGTGAAACACACAGCCAACAGATTTCCTTGTTTGTGAACAATAGCGACATAGGCCGATATGTAAGAGCTGCTAACAGAAAGCCACAATATAAAAATTCGATCATCATGACAATATTTTTAGAGATAAAGTAAAATAATTGAACATATCGTATTATAAATATATTTGATAAGAGAAGGGAACATATTATATAAAAACATTGCAAGGTTTGCTTATTTTAGCAGGCAGAACCATTTCCTTCCACACTTCCCTTTCCTGCTAACAGAAAGCCAAAATATAAAAATTTGATTATCATGACAATATTTTTAGAGATAAAGTAAAATAATAGAACATATCGTATTATAAACATATTTGATAAGAGAAGGGAACATATTATATAAAAACGTTGCAAGGTTTGCTTGTTTTAGCAGGCAGAACCATTTCCTTCCACACTTCCCTTTCCTCCACACTTACACTCTCTGCTTCGTCACGAATTGTTTTGTAAACGATGCCGCTCAATTTTTAAAGCGGTCCAACCACTCGTTCGACGCGGTAAAAGGTACCCTTAATTTGCATGTGGGTTTCTCCTGTACAATAGTCCCACTGAAAGGTACGTTTAAACTTTGCTGCTGTTTAAACCATATTAGCAGAGCTTGTTCTGTTTCATTGTACTTTTCAGATTTAACTTCCTTACAACTTGCTGAAGTATTCCCTGCAGAAGCAGAGATCTCTTCTTTCTTCGTTATAATACCGTACAATGTAGACGCGGCATCCCCAGCTCCTTTGCCAAAGCAACGCGGGAAAGTGTAGATGACTCCACTTTCCTTATAATCTCCACTTTGTCTTTTATTGTTAGTGCCTTTCGCTTGATTGAGTTCCGCTCATTTTCACTTTAAAAGTTTGTACGTTGATATTAAACAAGTACAACTAACTTCACAGACTCCTATTCATACTAATTACGACGCTACACTACGCTTGGCAATCCATAGCTTAGGCTTAGAAGACGTGTACTACAGTTTGTTAGCATGTGCTTTCTATCTTCCTCACACCCCCGACACCTGCTTCAAGGATAACGGCAGCAAATGGGAAATCTGGCAACTTATTCTTAGAGATTCTTAGAACCTAGGCCTAAATCGCCCCTGCTTTCCTACTGGTTGTCACGGTTGTCACGGTAACGGGCGTAGTTTCTGGCATTTTCACAAGTATCGCATGGCCAAGCCAGTATTGAGTTTATTTTCCCGCTTCAATCCTCTTCATGCTATGGGTAATGAAGAAAAGAAACACAGGTTCGAAGTTGCAGAAATGAGTGCATGGAAAAGTATCTGGGGTATTACGTGGGAGTGATAAAGGCGCAGTAGCAGTGTTTTTCAAGGTTTTTCTGAAAAAGAAATAATAACCCAAATTATGAATTTGACAACAGGTTTGAATGGGTTTGGAGATGTTGATGAGGAATCCTTGACTGAGTCAGATAGTTCTAATGAATTTCATTTCTGTTGACTGGATTCTGCTATTAGCCTTATTATGTAGAGAGTATGTTTCGAGTCCATAGGTGAGAACTGGAGTGCGGTAGGTATGGAACAGGGTCAGTTTTGCTTTCTGAGGTATTTTGTTGTCCCAGAGATTATTTTTCACTTGAAAATAAAATTGAGAAGCTTTCAAAGTTCAACTAAGTATTTCTTGGTTTATTGTGTTATCTTTTGAAATGATTCTTCCAAGGTATTTGAAATTAGAAACAGATTGTAACAGAGTTCCCTCCAGGAAAATGTTTGAAATTGTCCCTTTCCTGTTGATAGTCATTTCAACGGTTTTTGTTTTACTAATGTTCAGTCCATATTTTTTAAACTTGCCGTTCTAAAGATTTAGTTTCTCCCCAGATCAGAATATCATCTGCAAATATTAGAGTGTCAGGCTCATTGCAAGGGTCTTAAATAGATTTTATGATCCGATCCATGATAATGATGAACAGGAGTGGTGACAAGGCACTTCCCTGCTTGACTCCTCTTTTGGTTTTAAACCAGTCTGATCTTCCATCCTCTACTTGGACATGTATGTATGTATGTATGTATGTATGTATGTATGTATGTATGTATGTTCAGTCGTCAGCCCAAAGGCTGGTTGGATCCTCAACAGTTCTGCCATCAGCTGTCATAGATGGCCTAGGCATCACTGAAGAGGCGTACTAGGGAAATGAGGAGTGAGGTGGTTTCCCGTTGCTTTCTTCACCAAGCCAGAAGTTGCTATTACACATCAGTCTGCCAAGCCCACTGAAATTCATGCATCAACCGACCCTATGAGCAACTTTTTCACACCGTTCATAGCAGGGACTGGCTGCATAGCTACGGCATTTTTGATAGAGCATCTTCATTTTATCAATCAGTAGGGACCTGAAAAATTAGCATCTATTTGTTTCAAAATTAGCATCTACTGTGTTTTTCCAAAATTAGCATCTATTTACAAAGTTAAAATAATCACATGGTATTATTAATTTTAACGATTCCAAGTTTATGAAGTGCAATTATTGTCCTTGGTTCACACACTTTCAGTACTTTGGGGTTCACAACAGCTTAAGACAGTATTTAGCAAATATGCTGAACTCTGTCTGAACTGCAGTTAGTGCAAGCATGACATCACATTTTTCACTTTCATCTGGGTTTGAATTGCATGTTTCAGAGAACAGTAACCAGACCAAATATTGTTTCGTGAGAGATCTGTTACTCCAAACAATTTCTCAAGCTCATCTAATTTATCAGCGTTATTCAAAATTACTTTCTTTTGGATACAAAGCTTGAGAAATTGACACAAAATGCTTACGGTTGGTGTGGTTAACTTTCAATGTGGCTAGCTTGCACTGTGAAGAATGAGCAGCTTTGACAAATGTGTCTACATGCAGCCTGCTGTAGAGGAGTGAGCTTAATCAAACCATCATTATTTGCCGCAGAAAAATTCCCCTCACAAACGAAGGAAAAACTGGCGTCAAGGTTATGCAGTTTGGGGTAAAGGAGATGAGAGGTAGGATACAGAGACCCTTCAAGTTCAGTAAGGAGGGCAACCAATCCAGCTGCATGATCTGTGACAAAAACCATATGGGAGTGGTCACTCAGATCAGTCAGGTACTTAATACCACAGTTGTTGATGTCTTTCATGTCAGACATCTTGAAAAATGTAACATCATCAGTAAAGTAAGCACTCAAATAGAAGACAGCCTGAAACCAGCTATTCCATCGGGTTATCACAGGTGCATGAAAAAGCTTTGCTTCCTTTGAAGCACCATACTTTGATGTTAAGAATTGTAAATTGTAATTTTCGCTTTCTTATGTTAAAAAAAATGCAGACTTTACCATTGCAACCACAGAATTTAAATCTGTCATCACTGCGACCCAACTATTGCCAACCAATCTGATCTTATGTGCCCAGCACTGTACATGCATTAAATGATCCCCTATGACTGCACTTAATGTTTCATAACACCGGGTCATGTACGGGGCACTGTCACTAACAAACATTTTAACTGCATCATATGGTACACTATAACTGCGCAGAGCTTCTAAAACAGCACGAGAACAGTTTGGAGCATTTCCTGCATCAAGATAGTTCACAGAAACAGCGTGCAACTCTCTTTTCGATCCAACTGGGACTTGGAATATGATGATAAAAACACAACGGCCCATTCTATCTGTAGTTTCTTATGTTGATGTTCTTCCCCACTAGAGCCTCTGCTGTTCTTTTCTGGTGGTCACATGCAACTTCTAGAAAGCAAGAAAGACCTCAAATTATAACAAAATAATTTAAAATTACTGGATCAATTTGGTACGGGTAAGATAGTTCGATATGGAAATCGCACTCAAATTCGGTATCCTTCAATTTTGCGCGTGGTTTTGATGTCGTAATACCTAAACCGTACCCGATCAATGAAATGCAAAACTTAACCAGTAAATATACTTCACGTAGAGTTCTCACACATGGCAGCTCTTCATTTGAGAACTCAGTAATCCAGGCTCTTAGGTCTTTGCTTTCCAGCTTTTCCAGAGGTATACTTGCTTTGGCAAATACAACTGTGCGTTTCGAGAATTTATCTCTAGAAATTTTTCTTCTTTTACAACTATCTAACTGTATAAGCACAGAAAATTGCTTTAGATGTACTAGCAGCAGGGATTGAACTTTCGTTATCGCGTCACTTACCCATGTGTTTTTTCAGATTTAACATATTTCACAATGCTATCCTTTTTTTCCCCACCCAACTTGACAATTACAATAGTTGCAAAACACTGTCGCTGAATCTGTGGGATATAAACCATCCTTCGCATGTTGCTGACCCTTTCGTGCGCAGTTTTTGTCGTGCGCCCCATAACCTAAACAATCGCTCGACTACCTACTCTTCACTAGTTTCAACTTTGAACAACAGGATAACAATGCTGCGTCTATCTCATTATTTCTGTGACACCCTATTTACATTTCGATAATAATCGATACAGATCTTATTCTTCATAAAAGGAAAGAAAAATTCCACCTAATCAATACATTTATTTTCTTGTAAAGTATTACAATCTAGGACCGGTTTCGACCCTTCATAGGTCATCTTCAGCTATATCAGAATCACATTTGCATTTCTATCTTATACCTCTGAAAGACCTTCATGATATATTGTTTCATAATTTTCAGTGAAAACTTATCTTAAAAACTTACAAATTTCTAAGCGTTGTGTTAAAATTAAAAATTAAAATTACAAAACTTTGTCTATTATATACATGCCCTTGGGCTGACAGAATGCATCCTTGGGTTGATTAAGCATTTATCTTAGGTATTGTTGCTTATTCTGTTGAATCGAATCCCTTTTATACTTATGTACAATCGTGAATAGACTATCAGTAAAATTTGATAAATAAAACTTGCGTGATAATTATAATAAAAATATCATGTTACATCTTTATACCTTATTGCTGGAGTGATATTATTTTAGGCAAAATATAAATGCGGGTTGATCTCTATAAAATATTTTACATAAACACACTAATATATTTTAAAGTCTAATCATTGTACTTTAAAGTCTAAAATACTTATGCTTTGGATCTTGCGTTGTTATGTGGTAAAATATTATAACAATTTGTCTTATATAACATCAGATATTGATAACATATAAATATGCCGTGTATAGTTGGCTTTTAAATCTAATGATTAAATGTCAATACGGAAAATGAAATTCATAAATCAAGATGTTAACGCCAACCAGGCAAAAAGTCAAGCATATAAGTATAGGAATATCAGAATTAAATTAATGAATACAATTAAGAACATCGCATTTCTGAAAGAATGCCTCGCTCATGACCTAATTCCAAAGTTTTTAACTAAATACAACAACAAACATAGGAACACAAGACAGACACGTGGCACTTTAAAGAAAACCAATAAAATCTGGATTAAAACTGAAATAAAATTTTTTTATCGTAAAAAACAACACTTGAATAACATACTATACCCTTTACATTTGAAAGTATCCCAAGAGCTACCACGTAGCTATTGGGACAACTTCCAATATGTTACGAATGAGAAAATTGAACATCTAGCCATAAAAAAACAGAACACCCTAGACAAGAAATTAGAAACCTTGAAACGAACTCAGAAAGAAAAACAGGTGACTCATCTTACAGAAAACAACAACTTAGCTCAGTCCACAGGAGATAGAATGCATCAATTTTACCCACCATTAAAAAATCTCACGGATACAACATTCAGTGAAGCAGAGTATGAAATTTTAAGCAAAGGACCAAAACATAACTGGAATAACGCCTCATTACTACAGAACATTACTACCGCTATAGCAGAAACAGAATTAGCCATACAGAGAATTCCGCATGAAATACGTGAAGAAGTTAGACACGATATTGTAAAAAAACTCCCGCAGTACATCAACAGAATACAAGAAAACACATCTAATAGCAATAAAATGGACAAAACACACATTAATAGCCTAAAAGAAAAGGTCAAACGTGATAATCTCCTGATAACAAAAGCCGACAAAGGGAACACAACGGTAATTATGAGCAAAGATATGTACATTCAAAAAACAAAAGAATGCTTCAATAATAACACATTCCGCACAATACGTAAAGACCCCACAATTACAGTACAAAGAAATCTAAAAAACTTGCTTAAGAACACACGTTTTTTACTCACCGAAGCAAAAGCAAATAGCTTAATAATAATGAACCCCCAGTTACCGAATGCTAAAGCTCTTCCCAAAATTCACAAAGAAAATACCCCTATGAGAACCATAGTAAATTATAGATCTAGTCCCACATATAATCTCTCTAAATTTATTCAGAAATTTCTAAAAAATCACTATTCCTTTCAGGCTAATAAGAGCATACGAAATTCCATAGATTTTTGCAACAAAACAAAGAACTTTAAGTTAGATAAATATCATTCCATAGCCTCCTATGATGTAACAAATATGTATCCAAATATCCCCACCGACAAAACCTTAAATATAATCAGAACTAATCTCAAAACATATAGTAAATTAAGCATATTAGAAATTGAGGAATTTATGATATTACTCAAATTTGCAGTCAACAACAATTTCTTTAAATTTCACGATACAATTTACCAACAAACAGGTCTACCTATGGGATCACCCGCCTCCGGGATAATAGCAGATATATACTTAGACTACTTAGAACATATTGCATGTAGTAAAATTGAAGGAATATCTTTCTGGTGCAGATTTGTTGATGATGTATTCGTCATCATCGACAACAGAATAACCAACGAAAATGCAATATTGGATAAAATAAATGCCATACAATTCACCAAGGAATCTGAGAGTAACGGTCAACTAAATTACCTAGATCTAACGGTTACTAGACACGAAAAACATCTCACTTTCAAAATTTACCGGAAACCTACATATACAATAAACACCATAAAAATAGATTCTAATCACCCTAATCCACATAAAAAAGCAGCATATCAAAGTATGATTTATAGAGCCTTTAACATACCGATGTCAAAAGCAGATCTGAAAGATGAACTACAACTAATTCACGAAATAGCTCAAAAAAATGGTTATAGAAAAGAAATGGTTAATTCCATCATTCGTAAGTTCAAATCACGACCCAACACCACTCTGACGAAAACAGATCAACCCAGAAAAAATTACGCAACTTTCACTTTCAATAATACGGGCGTTTATTCACTAACGAATGTTCTGAGGAAGCATAATATTAAAATAGCATTTAAGACTACACAAAATAATAGGCATATCATATATAATAGCAAATCAGTAAATAGTAGTAACAAATATCTTCAATCAGGAGTCTACCGAATGGAATGTAACAACTGTTTAACAAGTTATGTCGGGCGTACGGGCAGGAATTTCACGACTAGATATAATGAACATGTAAACGCAATTAGGCATAATCATTTCTCGGCAATAGGGCAACATATACATGAATATAAGCACAATTTTACGGACATAAATAACGATTTAAAAATATTAAATGTAGAACCTAAAGGTCCTTTGCTTAATATAAGTGAAGAATTATATATAACACTAGATCAGTATGCAAATCCTAATTATAACATAAATGAGTTATCTGAAAAAACTAACATTTTGTTCAATAAAATCGTTCCTATCTTAAAAAACGACTACGTCAGAATAGTCAACAGACGACGTCATACACAGGCTACGGCGCAGACAGCGAACCTCAGTGACTCCGCCCATACACACGTAACAACCTCCCCTACTTATCCCTCCGCCCCTCTCACAACAGACAACACAAGAACCATCAGTACGAGGTACATTACTCGTCAAACGGCCAAGAAACTTGCATTTCAAACATCCAGCAGTAAGTAAATTAATTCAGGCTTACAAATTCACACAACATTACACTTCTATTGAAATCTAACTCACTTCATTCATTTTGGCTTACAGACTTTACCAGCCTTAAAAAGGGAAAGGAACCACCACAGTCTTACGGCATTTGATGGGAGAAAACTCCAGAAGTTAGGCCAGAACTGAATCACACATATATTTCATAATTTAACACGTTTCAAGCTTATTGATTCATTTCACAATCATAGGAAAGTGCTGTTATTTTACAAATGGAACCTATAAAGACCAACATTCGACATATATAAAAAATAGGCAAATTATGAAATATAACGCAAGAATCAAGGCCAACATGTTTCTGTGTCACTAAACACACTGACTATATTACTAGACATTCATGTGCTTTTAGTAAATGATAAGCATTCAATTTATTAGATATTTATGTTTTATACAATACATAATCAACATAATATGAAACTTGTAATCTTATGCAAGAAGGAAATGACATTTAATCATTAGATTTAAAAGCCAACTATACACGGCATATTTATATGTTATCAATATCTGATGTTATATAAGACAAATTGTTATAATATTTTACCACATAACAACGCAAGATCCAAAGCATAAGTATTTTAGACTTTAAAGTACAATGATTAGACTTTAAAATATATTAGTGTGTTTATGTAAAATATTTTATAGAGATCAACCCGCATTTATATTTTGCCTAAAATAATATCACTCCAGCAATAAGGTATAAAGATGTAACATGATATTTTTATTATAATTATCACGCAAGTTTTATTTATCAAATTTTACTGATAGTCTATTCACGATTGTACATAAGTATAAAAGGGATTCGATTCAACAGAATAAGCAACAATACCTAAGATAAATGCTTAATCAACCCAAGGATGCATTCTGTCAGCCCAAGGGCATGTATATAATAGACAAAGTTTTGTAATTTTAATTTTTAATTTTAACACAACGCTTAGAAATTTGTAAGTTTTTAAGATAAGTTTTCACTGAAAATTATGAAACAATATATCATGAAGGTCTTTCAGAGGTATAAGATAGAAATGCAAATGTGATTCTGATATAGCTGAAGATGACCTATGAAGGGTCGAAACCGGTCCTAGATTGTAATACTTTACAAGAAAATAAATGTATTGATTAGGTGGAATTTTTCTTTCCTTTTATGAAGATTGGTAAATGTCAATACGGAAAATGAAATTCATAAATCAAGACACAGATCTTATTCCCCTTGCCATTTCCATTGTAAATATCGATTAAAGTCAGCGAGCAGCAATCGATCGGCTACTTTTCTTCATCAATCAGAACAATTGAAAGATTTATGCATCCTATTTTGAGCATTTATAACGATTTTGCCAAAATATGTTGTTTTTGCCAGTAAAATAGCACATTTTTGCAGAATTCGCACCAAAATTGCATATTCATATTGATTTCGCATTTTGGGTCACAATTCGCATTTTGTCGCACTTCTTTTTATGCGTAAAAATTATTTTATTCCACATCAGAATAACCATAGGCTTGGATTCAGTACAAGATTAAAAAATTCACATTTATCACAAATGCGATTTTTTCAGGTCCCTATCAATCAGGAAGTTTGGCATACCTTTACCTTCTAGGCATTCCCAGATTATCTCCCTAGGCATGCTTTCGTAGGCCTTCTCGATGTCCATAAAAACCATCACTAAGTTTTTACCATATTTCAAGTGCTTCTCTGTTAGTTTTCTGATGACAAATATCAGATCAGTAGTGCTTTGTCTCTTTTTGAACCCATGTTGATCCTTCAACAATAATGGTTGGACTATATTCCTGATTCTTCTTTTTTCAAGAAAGCCGGTGCTGACAGGTGTGAAAACTACCGCACCATTAGTTTAGTATCTCATGCCTGCAAAATTTTAACACGTATTATTTACAGAAGAATGGAAAAACAAGTTGAAGCTGAGTTGGGGGAAGATCAATTTGGCTTCAGAAGAAATGTAGGAACACGTGAAGCAATCCTGACTTTAAGCCTGATCTTAGAGGATCGAATCAAGAAGGACAAGCCCACGTACATGGCATTCGTAGATCTAGAAAAGGCATTCGATAATGTTGATTGGACCAGGCTATTTATGATTCTGAAGATGATAGGGATCAGATACCGAGAACGAAGAATTATCTACAACCTGTATAAAAATCAGTCTGCAGTGATAAGAATCGAGGGCTTTGAAAAAGAAGCAGCAATCCAGAAAAGAGTGAGGCAAGGGTGCAGTTTGTCCCCTCTCCTTTTCAATGTTTACATAGAACAGGCAGTAAAGGAAATCAAAGATAAATTTGGAAAGGCGAATCACAGTCCAAGGAGAGGAAATCAAAACCTTGAGATTTGCCGATGATATTGTTATTTTATCTGAGACTGCAGAAGATCTCGAGAAGTTGCTGAATGGTATGGATGAAGTCTTAGGTAAGGAGTACAAGATGAAAATAAATAAGTCCAAAACAAAAGTAATGGAGTGCAGTCGAACGAAGGCAGGTGATGTAGGAAATATTAGATTAGGAAACGAAGTCTTAAAGGAAGTAGATGAATATTGTTACTTGGGTAGTAAAGTAACTAACGATGGCAGAAGTAAGGAGGACATAAAATGCAGACTAGCACAAGCAAGGAAGAGCTTTCTTAAAAAAAGAAATTTGCTCACTTCAAACATTGATATCGGAATTAGAAAGATGTTTTTGAAGACTTCTGTGTGGAGCGTGGCATTGTATGGACGTGAAACATGGACGATAACTAGCTCAGAAAGAATAGAAGCTTTTGAAATGTGGTGTTACAGAAGAATGCTGAAGGTGAGATGGATAGATCGAATCACGAATGAAGAGATACTGAATCGAATTGGTGAGAGGAGATTGATTTGGCTAAATTTGACGAGAAGAAGAGATAGAATGATAGGACACATCTTAAGACACCCAGGACTTGTTCAGTTGGTTTTTGAAGGAAGTGTAGGTGGCAAGAACGGTAGGGATAGACCAAGGTATGAATATGACAAACAGATTAGAGTAGATGTAGGATGCAATAGTTACGTAGAAATGAAAAGGTTAGCACAGGATAGGGTGGCATGAAGAGCTGCATCAAACCAGTCTATGGACTGATGACTCAAACACAACACTTTAAATTATCTTCTCCAGATTTTTAAGTGAGTGAGAAAATAGAGTGATACCCCTATAATTTCCATATTTCTTCCTGTTTCCCTTTTTGTTTATACAGTGGGGATAATGATAATCTGTCACCCAGTCAGTGGCTAATATGGTAATAATAAAATCATGGTGTGTCATCAGTAATGATCCATAACCAAGTCTTCAGGAATTTGAAGCTTTCAGATTTTGTAACCTTTGATTAGGTAGGAATTCTGTCCCTCTTTCATATTCTTCTGAGTTTTGCATTTCGCTTTCAAAGGAAAATTATACTCTTTTATTATATTAGGAATGTGAAACTTGGAGTTCAAAAATAATTTATTGCATTTGATGCGTACCTTAGCTTTTTCATTGTGCCGTTGCATTGCTTTGGGTATTATGTTAGATCAAGTAAACTGTTAACTCATTGGGCTCTAACCACTGTTCTGTCCTTCATCTTGGTGGTCTAAATGCAATGTATATTTAAATCTTTAATGCTCTTCTTATTAAGAAATACTGTATTGTGTCTGTGACGTAAAGCCAATTGTAAAAAAGAAAAGTAAGAAATATTTCATCATGTGAAGTGTCACTATACTTCTTTCAACATAATCCTAACCCCAGTGCATTTTCAATCCAACAAATATACAGGGCTCAATGGGTTAAGCAATGCCAGGACAAAGTTGTAATTAACTAATAGTATGGTACACCTAATGAATTACGGTAATTTCTCCCATTGGTGGAACAGTAGAATTTGATTCGGGAGACTGGTTATATAGCTCAACCAATTTTTCCACTCTGATTGATGATAATCATTTCAGTAAGAGTAAATTTGGCTATATTTTATGTCAAAAAGCATCAAAATAATTTTATAAAGCTCTTGACTCGTCCTGTGAAGAAAGGAAAATACAGGCACATAGAATCTTCCTTTGTTTTCGTATTTCTGTTTCATTTTTGAAAGATATTTGTTTAGATGTTTTATGTAATTCGTTGTCAATGGTAAATCACCATTTATGCGGTATATGTAAAGAAAAATAATGTTTTCCTGATCGGGGATAGTTGTGCTACAGGGAAATTTCAAACTTAAAAAGTATGTAAGCTCATTTTATCCTAAGACTAGCTGATGTACTCGTGCTTCGCTACGGGATTCTCAGGAAGACTGTCCTTGTGGTTTTCCTACCTGAACTCGTCAGAAGGAATGTAGTGATTAAAAGCAATGTTATATAAAATACTCGATCAAATTAATAAACCGTACATTTTCTCACTTTTAACGAACAGTACTATGGTGCCGATCTAACGGTCCAAAGTTCCAGTGCTGCAATGACCAGACCGCAGACAGCCGTGAACACTTCTCTGCCAATATTCCGTTAAATATGCACACTGCTCATTCCAATCAGTGCCTCAGAGTTGGAATTGAATAGCTCGAATGCTATGATGAACCAGTTTGTTACTTATCAGTAGTATCAGAAATTTATATAACTCGCCAGCTTCTTCCCGCCAATATTCAGGCAGGCTGTTATACTCGGTACGACCGAGTGAGTTGGCTGTGCGGTTAGGGGCGCATAGCTATGAGCTTGGATCCGGGAGGTAGTGGATTCGAACTCCACTGTCGACAGCCCTGAAGATGGTTTTCCGTGATCTCCAATTTTCACACCAGGATAATGCTGGGGCTGTAACATAATTAACGTAGGGGCTGCTTCCTTCCCACCCTAGCCCTTTCGTATCCCATCGTCGCCATGAATCCTATCGGTGTCGGCGCGACGTAGAGCAAATTTAAAAAACCTCGGTATACCGCAGTAATCCCATCTATCGGAGATGAATGGCAGCAGAGACACAAAGCAAATCTCAACAAACAATGGTCAATGTAATATTATTGTTGATCAATGTTATGAAGTTTCTGTATTGTAGGCCTTCACATTCGGTTTTCTTTCGACTCTGTAATAAGGCCGTCTTATAAAATTAATTATAGCGTAGACTTAACATACCGATTGTCATTAAATTCTGTTTAGCCATTTTCTCGTGACAGCGCTGGTATGATCTTAGCAACAAAAATCCATATACATAAATATCTCTGTTATCATAGCTGGTACAGTCAAAATGTTTAAGACCTAAATGATTGGGAATTTAATACTATGTAACTTTTTTTTAATAGAAATTGTCAATAACACTAATAACACAAATATTGGAGAATTAAATTTTGGGCTTTCCCCTAAACTACCATTTCGCTCAGCGTGAATAAAGTTGTTTATGACCTAGATTGTAGCGACTTATTCCCCGACTTTGCATACCGATTTTATTTACGATGGGACAACTAATAACAAATATTTGAGAATTAAATTTTAGGCCTTCCCCTAAACTACCATTTCTCTCAGCGTGAAAAATATTATTTATGGCCTAGATTGTAGTGACTTATTGCCGGACTTAACATACCGATTTTCATTAAATTCTCTTCAGCCGTTTTCTCGTGATGTGTGTACATACATACAGACAGACAGAAATTACGGAAAATTAAAAAATGCATTTCCTTGTTACTATGGACATGACTGATACAGAAATACCATCCTTTTCAAATTTTGAGCAATGTACAGACAAAACTCTTATTTTATATATATATATAAATAGTGTGAAAATTACTATCACTTCGATGCTGTTACCGTATGGTACCCCTTGTTCTAGGGCAGCTATCACTTGTGGATTTTCTCTCTCTCTCTCTCTTGGGTAATTAGATTTTGGAATTTGCTTTCCTGTATGTGTTTGTTGATTGATTGATCAATTTATTGATTGAATAAAATCCCATCATAATTGTTTGTCTTTCAGGCTCTTGATTACCAGGAAAAGATCATGTGTATCGTAAGGCAAGATCCCAGGAAAATGTCTGTGTCAAAGGAAGAAGCTGTTTCTAAGGTAAGATGATGATACATCCTCCTCTCCCCTTTATTAGTTGTGTTCTTGAGAGTATACACTTCAAGTGTGGAGGGAAGGATACTTCTTCCTCATTGATTGTTTCTTGGTAGAACTTTCATTTTATAAGATTTAGCTCTTTTCGGTGTAAAATATTTTATTACTTCTGGTGATGTTCTGAAATTCATACAAAGTAAGTTACAGTGAAATGTTGCTATAATGAACTGAAATATTGTAATAGTGCTATTTGTTAAAATTATCTTGCTTATGATATCCATTCAGTAGAGCCTGACCGTTGGCATTTCTCTCAGAGCTCTTCATTTCGCACGATCCTAAACTACTTACCATATTTACTTCTATAATTTCCACCTGTTTTCGTAAAATGTAGAGAGGCCGAAAATATACAGGCGGGGAGAGTTACATTGAGCTTACTTGATGACTACAAAGTTATTGGGTGTAAAGTTATGGTAAATAATATCAAATACTTCATTTATTTTTTAAATTAATATTTAATGACAAATAACTAAAATAAACTTTGAGCAGTTTGAGACTTTTCCTTAAATACCATGCCTTAGTCAAATTCAAAAGTGGCACGGTACTAATTATCTCGACCTTGGTGTCAACCTTACCAGCACACAAATTGCAGTTAAATATTATGCATAACATGTGTATCAAAATTAGTTTTTATTTAAGTAAATAAAATACAGAATCTCTGTTTTACTCTACACAGCTTTAATTGGAAGACATACCAGTAGATGGATCATCTTCATCAGCATATCATCATAGTTTGCATCCATCTCGTCGTCCCACAGAACATCTTCCTCCGATTACATTAGACACCCCAGTCTCCTTAAAATTCTTTTGCGATATTTTTTTCTGTGATCATAGCCCATGTCCGAAGAAACCAAGAACACACTTGTTGTAGGGTAGTTCTCTTACTGTTGCCTCCTTTTGTAGGATCGAAGGAACCAGATACCATCCATTCCTCATAAATTTGGCAAATGTGATCTTTGAATGATTTATTAAACGAGATGTCTAGCGGTGCTAAGGTTGATATAAACTCTGAAGCTGGACATTTACATGTCCATATTTCAGAATGAAGATTGCGCAAAAGTATAAATGAAAATAATATTCTGTAAATTTCATTTAATCTACATTAGTTTCTTGAGCAGAATAAACCATTCATTTTGATAATTATTTACTAGTTTAAAAAATTGTTTTTAAATTTGACGTGTTTGTAATGCAAACTGTAACATAAAAACAGTTATAGTGGGTTATGCGTTAAGGATCGGCCTAGATATAAGCTGTTGCAGGCTTTTTTGTAGAATTAGTCTGCTGAACAATTTTTACCGTCATTAGTATAGATGCATTTTTAATGGTTTAGCCAGTGTAAGGTAAAACAGGCGCACGGACAACAGTTTTTTTCCCCGACTTCCTCCATTTAAATAGTTACTGTAACATTAAAACGCTTATAGTAGGGTATGTGTTAAAGATAGATGGACTTTTTTTTTTTTATAGAACTTTTCATGCTGAACTGTTCTTACCCTCATAGTATAGATGTACATCTTTAACAGTTTAGCCAATGTAAGCAAAAAAGGCACACGATTGGCCTTTTTTGTACTTCGACTTGCTTTAATGAAATCATTCCTGCATCATTTCCTTTGATTGTGGATGAATGTTTCTATACATAAACCTTTCTCTAGAAATGCTTAATACAATGATGAAAACCGCATCAAAATCCAGTCAGTGTTTCTTGAGATTAGCCCTTAGAGATAGGCTGTCAAAATTTTGTCAAATTCAAGCCTTTAAAAGGCTTCACAAGAATTTGCAATACTTCACAAGTTTACTACTCACATCACTTGCAGTACTTGAGAAATCTTCAAAAGTTTTCAAAGCGAATTAGAACATGTTGTAATTGATCAAAGAATTGAATTGCCAAGTCTTTGGCAGAAATGTCGGATGGAATTTAAGTATTAATGGTGCACATTAGTTTGGTAGGCATGCTGGGTTGCTGGGAATC
Source organism: Anabrus simplex (assembly GCF_040414725.1). Lineage (NCBI taxonomy): Eukaryota > Metazoa > Arthropoda > Insecta > Orthoptera > Tettigoniidae > Anabrus > Anabrus simplex. Next base: position 325,374,225 of record NC_090271.1, read on the forward strand.
ATAACAACGAAAATGGCTTCGTCTTCATGGCCAAGGGATTACCGATTAATTGCTAAGTATGAGGCACGGCCTGCCTATACTCAGTGGGCTCCATAGAGTACCACAATAAAATGAGGAAAACAGCAGCGTACGAGGAGATTACAAACAAAATATCTCAAGGAAATGTATAGCTTTAATGTTATTACCGTACTGTAACCTATATTTTAAAATTTGATTTAAAATGCTATTTATTCAGGGCATCGACCTAAGAAGATCTTTTGCCCCTACTTTGCACCGTATGTTGTGAACCTGTGTGTATTTGGAAATGGCGGAGGTGTAAAGTGTTGAATGTGAGGAAAGGAACATTAAGAACGACACAAACACCCCGTCCCCATGTCAGGGATATTAATCATTTACAGGCAGACGCGTTGCCTCCCACACCGCGGGGCCGGACGTACTGTAACCTATAAATAACACTATCCTCTATGTTCAAGATATGACAATCTTCACATATTGATGTTGTGAATTCCTAATTTTTCATGTAATAATATACCGTATTTACGCAAATAATACCCGCATATTTAAAAAAAATTGAGGCAAGAAATTGGGGTGCGGGTTTTGTTTGAGTCAGTGTTGGCATTTTTTTTTCAAAATCAGCCTTTCTAAAGTTAGGGTGCAGGGATTATTCGCGTAAATACAGTATGAATTTCTGTTGCATTACTTCATTTTTATTCATTTCATGCGAGTAAATGCATGATAACATATCTGCAAATGATACGGTAATAAATACATTGCAAAAATTATGGTGAAGGTAAACTACATTAATAATCTTTTTTCCCGTGTCAGTTATGCTTTATTGCATATTTCTCTTCTTTTTGAGTTCAAGAACTACAGTTGCTGCTTGCCTTTCGACCATTTTAAAACAAAATGCTATTTAACCTTAGCAAATCTTTTCAGATCTTGTCGAGCTTTCAGCAGTGTTGAACAATCTTTGACAAGATTTGATAATTTTTCTTGTGAAGTATTGAACTGAAAGAAAAATTTGGTATACAACAGGCAGAACATACAAAAATCAGGGAAGTTTCACTATAACACTAGGCCCTCTGCTTCCGTTCACATGTGTACAGCAGGCCTATGGCAAATCATGTCCATAAAAGACACTAGGCTAACTTAAGGAATTGGTCAAATTTGGGTCTGCTTGACACTGACAATACTAATTAAGGTCATTTGAAATTTGTAATCCACCTGCATCACCTTTATTCAAGAAATAGAGCTTCAGCTTTCTTACTCCTTCAGCAGCTGGTTTTGCATTTTGGAAGCACTATTCGCACTCCTTTAGAGCTGTTATTTTCGTAGTTAGTGTCTATTAATCCTTGATCACTAAACTCTCCTATGTCCAACGTTGTCACTAACCATTCGTCTACCAAGCTCGATAGCTATAATCGCTTAAGTGCGGCCAGTATCTAGTAATCGGGAGGTAGTGGGTTTGAGCCCCACTGTCGGCAGCCCTGAAGATGGTTTTCCGTGGGTTCCCATTTTCACACCAGGCAAATGCCGGGGCTATACCTTAATTAAGGCCACGGTCGCTTCCTTCCAATTCCTAGGCCTTTCCTATCCCATCATCGCCGTAAGACATATCTGTGTCGATGCGATGTAAAGCAAATAGAAATTAAAAAAACCAACAACATTCATCTGTGGGACCACGCAAATAAAATCACCAATATCTGCAGTTGCTCCTTTATGCACATAATAAAAGTAAACCAAAACTTTAAAATACACATAGGCCTATACAAGCACACTTTTCTATTTTCAAGGTCCTAGAAGTCATCACTGCATGGAAAGCACTTGTTCGATTCTTGGTCACTGGACATCTCCACTCCATCGTAACCAATACACTAAGTAAACATCAATTTCAGTATGTTCAAAGGAGAAAATAGCACAGATTTTCTTTCTTTTACTCTGTTCTAGATTCAACCTCTCTAACACTGCATTTTCTCCAAAAACATCAATCAGCATCACACTTCATGACCACAGGAAATTTCGTTGTGAAATTGAACATGGGATCATGTTTTTTATCAGCAGCTTGGTTGACAAGTGCATTTGTGTCCTACTTGAAGCGTGTTTCATTAATATTTGTGAATGATAATTCACTTTAAGGCCTGCCTGTTTTTTCTCAATCGCCGCAACAAAGTTGGCTGCGTAAGCCGGTGCCGAAGGTGAGGTATAATCAGATCATCAATCACCTGCTGTGCATAGGTCAGTCGCGAGACCGGTTTTTCTCCTTTCCTCAGAATAGAGTGTTGTGGCAGAATATTATGTAACCATTGACAAGGAACATGTTGATTATTTAGGAAGAAATACATAGAAGGCGGTGTTGGGTCTTTCTTCTACAGTCCATAGTCACGTTGTTACTAACCATTTGTTCTTAAGATGATGGCAGTTCCATAATACTAAAATGAAATTAGGCACAAAAGAACTTTTGCGTTTTCTCGGGTTAGGGCGCATACTGGAAAAGGTACTGAGCAAGAAAAGCAGCAACTGTTACTGTAAGGGTGGGGGAAGAACATTCATCTCCCAGCATGTTGTCCAGCAGACGAATGGTTAGTGATATAGGGTTAACAAGTGTCTGTGTCTGTGTCTTTTTGTTTGGAATGTCCGGTATTAAGAAGTTAACTTTCCCATAAGAGTCTGGGTTATTCTGATGGGGATTTGAATAGTATGTCTGTTAAGGGAAGTTTCACTATATATTTTATTCTGACTTTTCTCAAATCAGTTCTTAATTCTGTTACTAAAGAGAATTTTGTTGTTATAAAACTATTGATAATAAGTTCCATTAAATTAGAAATTTAATTTATTGTATATCCATAGTAACAACATTTCATTGCAATTATTATGATTATGATTATTATTATTATTATTATTATTATTATTATTATTATTATTATGAATGAATGGTCCCTTTCGGAACACACGAAGCTTTATTTATGATTCCGTTTGCGGAGGATCCAGGATGTTTTCATCTGTTGACTAAGATCCTTTTCCTTTCTTCCATCCACTTGGTACCTGCTCTTTTTGGTACTACATTCTCTGGAGTAACTTCCCAATTGTCAGTTTTCTTTCTATATATATATTTCGATTCAAAATATCTTCACAGAGAATTTGTGCGTTCTTCATGTCCGCTTTTGTTTGTTGTATCCAAGGAAAATTCTTCAGTTTGTCAACTCTTTCAAGAACTTGGTGGGTTAGTCTAGTTTCTGAAAGACTCTTAACATGTCCATAAAATTTTAGCCTTTTTTTCCTGAAGTCTGCCGCAATATTAGATAATTTTTCTGTGAATTTCTGGGTTTGGAGGCAGTACCCTTCTTACGCGTGTCTTGGTCCTAAAATTTTCCTCATGATTTTTCGCTCTTCTTTTAGGATATTTTCCAGTTCGCCCTTTCGATGAAGCGTTAGAGTTTCCCCTGTATATAAAGCCTCGGTTTGATTACAGTATTGTAATGTTTAATCTTAACGTGGAGAGACATACATTTTTTGTTGTAGATTTCTCTTGTTCTCCCATAAGTTCTTCTGAGTTTTTGGACACGGTTGTTTTGGGCTATTTTCTCTTGTCCGGTTGGTTCGAGGATTTCGCCCAGGTATTTGAGGTGAGGGACTCTGTTGATTTGTCCGTATTTTGTATTGAGACTATGGATGTCTAGTTTTGCACAGAAAAATTTAGTTTTATTATTATTATTATTATTATTATTATTATTATTATTATTATGTACATTTTATGGCCTTCATTGGACCACTCTAGCCAACTTTATACAAAGAATTTTTCACTTTCCTGTCAGCCCAGTATTTCTTCATTCTCTCTGATCTTATCCTTCTTTGTTCATCGGAAATCACCCTTCCTATTGTCTGTTTGTTGATTCTGATTTGCAGTCTGGTTTGTTGTTTGTTTGTGAGTTTCTTGATTTTGTCGGTTTTGTTTCTTAGGTCTTCCACTGTAATTTGTAGTTGATATATTCCTTGATTTCTGTAATCCACTTAATGTTGCACTTACTATTCCATAATTTTTCTATTATTCTCCTGATGATCCTGTTCTCTAGTGTCCTGATTAGATGTCCAAAAATGAAATGCGTTTCTTCCTGATTGAGCTCATTACTGGTTCTATTTCCTTGTAGACTGTTTCATTAGAAGCTACTCTCCAGTGTTCATCTTTTTGGTATGATTTGTTGATGCATGTTCTAATGATTCTTCTGTCTATCTTGAGTATATTGTCTATTTGTGCAGTGTTAGTTGTTTTGAAGATGGTTTCGTTTGCTTATGTTATTTCTGGTTGAATGACTGTTTTGTAATGTTTTAATTTTGTTGCTATTGACAGGCCTTTTTTGTTGTAGGTATTCTTGGTGACATATTGTGCTCTGGTCAGTTTATTTATTCTTTTATGATATGCTGGTTTTTCATTGAGGTTATTTGTTATGATTTCTCCCAGATATTTAAATTTATCTACAATTTTGATTTCTTGGTTTCTTATGGCAATTTTGTTTGTGAGTGGTGGGTCATTAAACATGATTACTGTCTTTTCAAAATATATTCCAAGACCAATTTTCTGTGCTATTTCCTGTAGTGATATAACTTGTCTGGTTTCCTGAGTATTGTTGGACAAGAGAGCAAGGTCATCGGCAAAACTTAGGCAATTTAAACTTATGTTGTCTTTGGGTCTTCCAATTCGGATGTTCTTTGGGTTGCTGTTATTCCATTCCCTCATTATTTATTGCAAGGCACAGTTGAACAGCAGTGGTGACAAGCAATCTCCTTGTCTTAAGCCTGTTTTTATGATGAATGGCTGAGAGAATTCCCCTCTGAACTTGACTTTTGATTTAGTGCTGGGGCTGTACCTTAATTAAGGCCACGGCCGCTTCCTTCCAACTCCTAGGCCTTTCCCATCCCATCGTCGCCATAAGACCTATCTGTGTCGGTGCGACGTAAAGCCCCTAGCAAAAAAAAAAAGTGAGTTCAATCAATTTGGTTAATTTTGGATGGAGCCCGAAAAGGTTATTGCAAGAGGTTTGTTTTGCTTCTTGTAATATGCTATGGCTAATTTTAAAGTGATGATTTGTTCTGCACAGCTTCTCCAAGGTCTGAAGCCTCCTTGGTATTCACCTAATTCTTCCTCTAGTTGCTCTCTGATCCTCCTGTATAGGATTCTGAAGAAAATCTTGTATGTGCAGTCTAAGAGAGAGATACCTCTATAATTATCCGGATTGCTTTTATCTCCTTTTTTGTGGAGTGGGTGGATTATGGCTGTGGTCCAATGTTTGGGGAACTTTTCTGCTATCCAGATTTTTGTTAGGGCCATGTGTAAGGATGTTCGAACTGTATCACTGGCATATTTCCACATTTCTGCGAAAACTTGGTCTTCTCCACATGCCTAATAATTTTTCAACTCTTTGAGTGCTGTTTCCACCTCTTGGATTGTTGGGGGATTTATGAGATCAGGCGGGGTTTTGATGGGCATGTCTGTATTAATTGCTAAAAGTTCCTGGGGCTCTTCACAATTCAAAATTCAAGATTTTCTTCAGAATAACAATAAAACTAAATTTTTCTGTGCAAAACTAGACATCCATAGTCTCAATACAAAATACGGGCAAATCAACAGAATCCCTCACTTCAAATACCTGGGCGAAATCCTCGAACCAACCGGACAAGAGAAAATAGCCCAAAACAACCGTGTCCAAAAACTCAGAAGAGCTTATGGGAGAACAAGAGAAATCTACAACAAAAAATGTATGTCTCTCCACGTTAAGATTAATCATTACAATACTGTAATCAAACCGGAGGCTTTATATGCAGGGGAAACTCTAACGCTTCATCGAAAGGGCGAACTGGAAAATATCCTAAAAGAAGAGCAAAAAATCATGAGGAAAATTTTAGGACCAAGACACACGGAAGAAGGGTACTGCCTCCAAACCCAGAAATCCACAGAAAAATTATCTAATATTGCGGCAGACTTCAGGAAAAAAAGGCTAAAATTTTATGGACATGTTAAGAGTCTTTCAGAAACTAGACTAACCCACCAAGTTCTTGAAAGAGTTGACAAACTGAAGAATTTTCCTTGGATACAACAAACAAAAGCGGACATGAAGAACGCACAAATTCTCTGTGAAGATATTTTGAATCGAAATATATATAGAAAGAAAACTGACAATTGGGAAGTTACTCCAGAGAATGTAGTACCAAAAAGAGCAAGTACCAAGTGGATGGAAGAAAGGAAAAGGATCTTAGTCAACAGATGAAAACATCCTGGATCCTCCGCAAACGGAATCATAAATAAAGCTTCGTGTGTTCCGAAAGGGACCATTCATTCATAATAATAATAATAATAATAATTGCAATGAAATGTTGTTACTATGGATATACAATAAAATAAATTTCTAATTTAATGGAACTTATTACCAATAGTTTTATAACAACAAAATTCTCTTTAGAAACAGAATTAAGAACTGATTTGAGAAAAGTCAGAATAAAATATATAGTGAAACTTCCCTTAACAGACATACTATTCAAATCCCCATCAGAATAACCCAGACTCTTATGGGAAAGTTAACTTCTTAATACCGGACATTCCAAACAAAAAGACACAGACACAGACACTTGTTAACCCTATATCACTAACCATTCGTCTGCTGGACAACATGCTGGGAGATGAATGTTCTTCCCCCACCCTTACAGTAACAGTTGTTGCTTTTCTTGCTCAGTACCTTTTCCAGTATGCGTCCTAACCTGAGAAAACGCGAAAGTTCTTCTGAGTTATCTGTCAGTTTTATGTTCTGTGTGACTTCTCTATATTTCATCATCATCATTTCCCTTTATCCAGTTGTAGCCGGGTAGGGGCAAATATGGTTTCTCTCCACTTTCTTCGGTCTTTCCACCACTCCTCCTCCAACACTGTGTCCCAGTCCAAGTTTCTTTCTATAATGCTGCATTGGATGGTATCCTACCATCTCAATCGTGGTCGTCCACGGCCTCTCCTTCCTAGGATTTGCATTTCCATCACCTTTTTTGGCATTCTTTCGTCGCTCATTCGCTTTATGTGCCCAAACCATCTTAGTCGGCTCTTCTCTATTCTATCATTCTATATTTATCATTCCTAATTAACTGGTGTGGATCAAAGTTCCTCTTTCGTTTATTGCGTTTTGGTTTCTTTTTTAGTGGTGTGAACTTAATTTTGATTTTGACTATGTAATGATCTGAACCTATATCTACTCCTCTTAATACTTTAACATTGTAGATTTCTCTGTGGAAGGTTTTGTCCATGAATACGTGATCCAGCTGCCATTCCACTTTTATCCAGTCAAGATGTTTCCAAGTTTTAAGTTTGTTGGGCCTCCTTTTAAAGTAGGTGGCCTTTGAGATTAGTTTGTGTTTTCCGCAGAGTTCAACAAGTCTTTGACCATTCTTATTTGTTTGTTTATGTGGAGGCCATTTCCCAATGATATCTCGGTATTTCTTTTCTCTTCCGAGTTGGGCATTGAAGTCCCCTAACAGGATCTTAATGTTGTTAATATTTATTTGGTTTACAGTTTGGTCAAGGAGATCACAAAACTTTTCCACTTCTTTCCTAGTCTTTGTTAGGAAATTCTTTTCATTAGTAGGGGCATGGGCATTTATGATATAAATTTTAAGTTAGATGCTTTTAAACTCAAAGTTGCAATTCTAAGTGAGATGGTTTGAAAATCGATTATCGAATCTATTATTTTCTAATAATAATAATAATAATAAAAAACGTATGGCATCAACTACCGGGTGCAGACATTTCGATTTGACGCCATCTGGCTGTCTGCTCGTCGATCGATGTTCTGTTTTACACTAAGCCTACTGGATGGCAGACCGAGTAAACTGAAACTCTCTTGGGCGTCTATGGCTGAGATTTAATGAATTTTGTCAGGTAAACACCAAATGTGTTACCAGAGATCTTTTACACGCGGACATCGTACGACATAGAGTGTGTACTTTTTTCACCCTTCAAAAATCAGACTACCTCTGCCGGGTTTGAACCCACTATCTTTGGATCCGGAGGTCGACACTCTACCACGGATCCACAGAGGCAGCTATTGCATTAGGTTATTGAGTATGGTACTATGTTTTTGTGTTGTAGAGATTTTAAAATTATGTTCTGTTATTAGTAAAATCTTTATTTTTAATTGGGAGATACATCTAAATTCTTAGATGTCATCTTTTAAATATGTAATATTGATGTTAAGATTTTGTTTCTGTAATACAATCTCTGATTTACCTTTATTATGTCTATTGCATTAATATCAGATAATAATGGTGATTTTTCCATGTTCCATGTGCAGGTGCGAATTCCAGAGACTGGGGATTCTGTGGAATATGTGACACCAGCTGTGGTTGCTGCTACACCAGCAAAGCGAATTCGCAAATTAAAGTCAGATGTGCCTATGGAAGAGCGTCTGGCAAACTTGGCACTAGATAAACCGGAACCACAACCAAAAGGACCTCCTAAAGCGGGCAACATGTCACAGCTGCTTATTCAGGTAGACTTCAGTATTTATCATGACGAACAAGAAAATAAAAATACTAGGCTTTATGTGAGTCACTGCCTGGACAGGGAAAGACTCCCAATAACATTATTGTTAACATGTACTACTTTTATATGTTTCATTCCATAATTTAGGACATCTTCAGCTATATATAATGTGGGATAATGTGTGGATAATTAAAAATTAATCTTAAATACAAGCTGTAGAGGGGAATTTAAACCCTGTGTGTTTTTGACATACAGAAAACTTACTGAATTGATGTTACTAAGTGAAGTAGTATCAATACACAGCATTCCATAAAGAATTAAAATTCCTGTTATGATGAGTATCTTATTGGTTACCTATTGTAATTATTTTGTTGTAGTTGTTATTGTACATTCCTGTGCTGTCAGAGCTCAGATATTACTGAGAATATTTTTGCTATTGCAGTGAAATTTTCACTTGTAGATCGCTGAATTTTGTGTTAGTTGGATGACTATATACTACTGCTGCCGATATGAAAGATACCATTTTTCTCGCGTAATTAACATACTTTTTTGACGAAAAATACAGGCGAAAACTTTGGATGCCTAAATTATTCGAGGAATTCAGATATTAAAAAAATCATTTACAATTATTTACATTTAAAAGATACATCAAATTTAATATGCATGCAATTGGTTTGGTTCAACTCATTTGCAGTTAAGGTGTTGAACATGCTTAAGTGAAAATTAAAGTGATGTGAAGTTCTGGTATCAGGGAACTCTTTCGTAATGACAGTGGATTATTAATAATCTTAACCATAATGGCCAGTATTGGGTCCATATTGACTTAATCACAGTAAATACCAATACCAATAGCATGATCATATTTCTGGAAACATACTATATATTCTAAAAGTGTGAAATGTAAATAAATTTTTAATACATAGTATTGACTAGGCGGATTACCCACCTCTCTATTTACTATGACGGTGGATGTCAAAAAGGAATTTTGAAATTCTTGAAATTACAAGGTCTAGTCACAGCTGATGTAATTAGTCAGTTCTGAGTGAGGGGTTCCCCGTTGGCCCCATTGGATGGACTGCGGCTGGCTGTTGTGCCTGTGTTCTCTGGTGCCTCTTCATTTGACAAATCCAGCTTGCTGTAGAAAAGTGTAGTTGTTATTTTATAATCCCCACTGGACAGGTTTTCATATTTGTTCTCTTGGGCTTTTACACACCTTTTAATACTTTCCTCTCATCTTTAGAAATGGTAGATAGGCATATAGTTTTCAATGTACCCATAGATACACGACATAAAATGCCCTCATGTCGGAAAAATCGTATCTAGTTTTTTCACATACCTTTTGGATAGTTTTTATTCATATATTCATTAGTACATTTTCTCGCTTAACATGTTCTTTTTCCTTGTCCCCTGCAGAAACGTCTTAATGAGGTTTCACTGTATTTCATATAATTGTTTTTACGTTAGGTTTACTTCCTCACTTGAGTCATTCATTTCGGGTTGTAAATCAAGGACCTCCATCGCTGCCTGTCTCTCCATCACTCTTCTCATTTTTTAAGTACATCTGGTTTCCTCCCCTCTTCTCTATGCACTCCCACACTGTATCTGTCCATCTCTTTCGCGGTCTTCCTCGTGGTCTCTTTCCTGTTAACTTCTCTGAAAATTTTTTTTGGCACACTCTCTCTTCCCATTCTCATCGTATGCCCATACCAATTTAGCTTTGTTGTTTCTATCATGTTTTGAAGTTTGAAGATTCCTGTCCTTTTCCTCATTTCTTCATTTCTAATTCTGTCCTTTCTGATCTTGCCTTTGATACTTCTTAGAGATTTCACCTCTGCAGCCTGTATTCTACTCTCCTCTCATTTTGTTGTAGTCCACGATCCAGCTGCACAGGTTAGTATGGGTTCATAATAGGTTGAATACAATACTTTCTTTCATTTCTTCGGAACATCTTGGTTCCGCAAAATACCCCTTACACTCTGGTAGAAGCTGTTTGCTTGTTGTATTCTTTTCCCAATTTCCTCGGTTATTTTTCCATCTTCTGTGATCACACTTTCCAAGTACTTGAAAATTTTAACCAATTACAGAATATTCCCATTCAGTTTTATCTTTCCTCTTCCTTCCTTCCTTCCTTCCTTCCTTCCTTCCTTCCTTCCTTCCTTCCTTTCTTCCTTCCTTCCTTCCTTCCTTCCTTCTCATCACTATTGTTTTACTTTTCTCTGTGCTTACTTTCATCCCAAATTTTTTTATCTCTTGATTCCATATATATACTTGTTTTTGTACTTCCGTTTCATCCTCACTCCATATCATTGTATCATCTGCAAACAACATGGCTTTTGTTGCCTGTCTTCCCAATCTCTGTTTAATGTTCTTATGAATTTCATCCATGACTATGATGAATAGTATGGAGGATAGTACACTTCCCTGCCAGAGACCAGTTTCAATTTTAAACTATTTTGTTTTTCCTATACTAGTCTTCACATTACTAACACAATTTTTGTACATAGCTTTTATCATTTGCACTTCCACTCTGTTAACTTGTTTTTTCCTTAATGTATCCCATACCAACTGTATGGGCACACTGTCATAAGCTTTCTCAATGTCAATAAATGTCATCACTATGTCTTTTCCAAACTCCCATCTCTTCTCCATCATATGTCTTAATGTAAAGATCAGGTCAGACGTTGATCTGTCTTTCCTAAAACCATCCCGTTCTTCCATTTCGCCTTCTAGCTTCCTCCTCAGTCTTCCTTCCAATACTCTCTCAAATATCTTAGCTACATGGGCAGTAAGGGTCCCTCTGTAGTTATTTCATTCCTTTTAATCACCTTTTTTTAACTATCGGGATAATTAAACCCTTTCCCTACTCTTCTTGGATTTCTTTCTTCCTCCAGATTATTCTAAATTATCTGTAGGCCTACAGCCATTGTAGCCCTATTGGTCCTGATGCTTTTATAATTTCTGTAGTTGCCTCATCCACTCCTACTGCTTTACCACTCTTCATCTTTTGTATGGCTTCCTCTATTTCTAACATCAGCATCTCCTTTTTCTTTCTTCTTCTTTCCCTATTGTTTCTTCTTGCTCTCTCTCATCTATCAGTTCACTGTATTTAATATTTAGCAATTCTGAGAAGTATTCTTTCCGTCTTTTTAGTATGTCATCTCTTTGCGTCAGTATCTGACCTGTTTCAGTTTTTACAAATTTTGTATCTTAAACTATTCTTCACCAAACCATACAAAACCTTTTTACTTCACTGGGGTAATCACATAAATGGGATTGTAAATAAAGGGTACCGATCTCTGCACATGGTTATGAGGGTGTTTAGGGGTTGTAGTAAGGATGTAAAGGAGAGTGCATATAAGTCTCTGGTAAGACCCCAACTAGAGTATGGTTCCAGTGTATGGGACCCTCACCAGGATTACCTGATTCAAGAACTGGAAAAAATCCAAAGAAAAGCAGCTCGATTTGTTCTGGGTGATTTCCGACAAAAGAGTAGCGTTACAAAAATGTTGCAATGTTTGGGTTGGGAAGAATTGAGAGAAAGAAGAAGAGCTGCTCGACTAAGTTGTATGTTACATGTAATATTACATGTAATAAATATCATTTTTGGTCCGTATTGATGATGTAGATTGAAATAATAACATTAAGTTATTTATTAGACCACCTAATCAATACAAAATCGTCTTGGATGATTTACATAAATTTGTTAGCTAATAGTGGGACATGTTTCGCCTTCTCTGAAGGCATCATCAGCCATAGTCTTAACCTTAAATTAAAAATAAGCGTCTAAATAACATGTAGTGATGAAATGAATTTTAAAATCTTGAAGAGATTTGAAGTAAAATAACATTAAAAATAACAATGATGGTTTGAAAATACAATGTGATGAGATACAATAGTGGAAGTATTAACAAAATTAACCTTAGAAGGCTGCTAAAATAAGTACAATGGAATAAAACAACAGATTGTTATACAACAAGTAGTAAGATTGCATAAAAGTAAAGTTGATAGTAATGGCGGTTATAATTAGACGATGGCGAAAAATCTTATGTAATCAAAGTAAAGAGGAGAGAGTAAAAGTCAAAGTTAGTCGAGAGATCCGAAGTTCATTATGATCTTGAAGATAAAGGATGAAAGTCAGATGCATATGGTGAAGTTGTAGAACACGTTGAGGATATGAAGTTGGTGAATAGAAGTTGAAGAACAGTTTCAAATAGGATCACTATGGACCATCTCAAAATTTGAAGTGATGTTCAAATGTTGTAAATTGTGAGTTTGTAGATATTCTAGTTGAAAAAGCATATACAAGTGGAATCTGTAAATGGAAGCAAGAAACGTAGAGTTAATTGTGTGAAAAGATATTTGAAAAATCTTGAAGTAGAATCGTATGCACTTACCACTTGACGGTGACAAAGATAGCTTGTAATATTATGAGTAAGAAGTATTTGCAACAGTAGACTTCTTGCTACGTGTGTTATAACTGAAGTTTTGTGTTGGAGGGGGATCTGTTTGCGTTGACGTAACTATTAGAGGGGGGCTGCTATTGGTGGGAGGGAAGGAAGAGAGTGTATTACTGCGCGTGTTGTAACGGTGTAAGGCTCGACCAACATTTTAATAAAGATAATAAAGATAATAAAGATAAAAATCTAAATGACACTATTGATAAAAAAAGCCCCTTATATGAACAGATTCTTATTTTATTACGAGAATCAACTTCCCTCACCAACAAATTCTTAAAAATCTTCAACCTCACATCAATTAGAGTTCCCACCTCCCCTACAGCTAATATACCCCCCTCCCTTCCCCCCACCGCTAGTACCTCTAATTCAAATACAACCAATAAACCCATAGCCACACCCACCGGAACATCGCTCCCTCCAATAGCCTTACACCGTTACAACACGCGCAGTAATACACTCTCTTCCTTCCCTCCCACCAATAGCAGCCCCCCTCTAATAGTTACGTCAACGCAAACAGATCCCCCTCCAACACAAAACTTCAGTTATAACACACGTAGCAAGAAGTCTACTGTTGCAAATACTTCTTACTCATAATATTACAAGCTATCTTTGTCACCGTCAAGTGGTAAGTGCATACGATTCTACTTCAAGATTTTTCAAATATCTTTTCACACAATTAACTCTACGTTTCTTGCTTCCATTTACAGATTCCACTTGTATATGCTTTTTCAACTAGAATATCTACAAACTCACAATTTACAACATTTGAACATCACTTCAAATTTTGAGATGGTCCATAGTGATCCTATTTGAAACTGTTCTTCAACTTCTATTCACCAACTTCATATCCTCAACGTGTTCTACAACTTCACCATATGCATCTGACTTTCATCCTTTATCTTCAAGATCATAATGAACTTCGGATCTCTCGACTAACTTTGACTTTTACTCTCTCCTCTTTACTTTGATTACATAAGATTTTTCGCCATCGTCTAATTATAACCGCCATTACTATCAACTTTACTTTTATGCAATCTTACTACTTGTTGTATAACAATCTGTTGTTTTATTCCATTGTACTTATTTTAGCAGCCTTCTAAGGTTAATTTTGTTAATACTTCCACTATTGTATCTCATCACATTGTATTTTCAAACCATCATTGTTATTTTTAATGTTATTTTACTTCAAATCTCTTCAAGATTTTAAAATTCATTTCATCACTACATGTTATTTAGACGCTTATTTTTAATTTAAGGTTAAGACTATGGCTGATGATGCCTTCAGAGAAGGCGAAACATGTCCCACTATTAGCTAACAAATTTATGTAAATCATCCAAGACGATTTTGTATTGATTAGGTGGTCTAATAAATAACTTAATGTTATTATTTCAATAAGTTGTATGTTCCGAGCTGTCAGCGGAGAGATGGCGTGGAATGACATTAGTAGACGAATAGGTTTGAATGGCGTTTATAAAAGTAGGAAAGATCACGATATGAAGATAAAGTTGGAATTCAAGAGGACAAACTGGGGCAAATATTCATTTATGGGAAGGGGAGTTAGGGATTGGAATAACTTACCAAGGGAGATGTTCAATAAATTTCCAATTTCTTTGAAATCATTTCGGAAAAGGCTAGGAAAGCAACAGATAGGGAATCTGCCACCTGGGCGACTGCCCTAAATGCAGATCAGTATTGATTGATTGTATTGATTGATTGATTTCCTTTATATCTTCCTGTAAAGTTTCCTGTGAAACTATCCCAGTTCTTCCATTTCTCTTCTTGTACTATTTTCTTACATACCTTTTTGGCTTCTTTATATATATGCCAATTCTCTGTACTATCCACTTCCTCCAAGCCATTTGTTTCTCTTTAACTGCTTCCTTTACTCTGCTGTTCCACCAAGGAGTCTCCTTTTCCTTTTTCCTCCCTGATAGTCTTCCACAGGTGTTTACTGCACACTTTACAAAACCATTTCTGAAACTTGTCCATTCCTCTTTCAAACTAATCACGTCATCTTTGGGAATTTCTTTCTTCAGATCCTCTTGAAACTTTTCCCTTATTTCTTTCTCTTTTAATTTCCATCCCTCTATTTTTCTTTCCCCTTTTTCTATTAACTGAGTTATTTTACCAAGTCTAAATTTGGCTGCCACCACTTTATTGTCTCCTTCGAAATCGACTCTTGTCATTGCTGTCACATCTTCCAGTTGTCTACTTGTCTCCTTCTCTACCAGAATAAGATCGATCATTGTCTTTGTCTTGCTATCTCCCGAACCATATCTAGTTATTTTTTGTGAGTTCTTTTTTCTAAACCACATATTACCAACAATTAATCCATTCCTTCCACGAAAATCTATTATCAAATCTCCTTCTTCATCTTAGTTTCCATAACTATAGAGGCCAATTATCTCTTCTTTTCCCTGTCTGTCTTTTCCAACATGTGTATTCATGATTTTCATTATTATAACCTCTTTGCCTTCAATACAACTTTCCAACTCTTCTAGAAGCTCTCTAAACAGTCATCTGTATTCCCCGATTGGGATGCATAAACCTGTATAAAATCCTTGATTCCCCTCTCAAGTCCAAGTCTTACTTGTATCCTGTCACTTGTCTGGTCAATTTTGTCCACATATTGTGCTAGATCTTCTCTCATATAACACCAACACCATTTATTGCCATTTTTCCTCCACTCCAATATATTCTGTGCCATTTCTTCAATTATTTTTGACCTTTCCCCTTCCATTTTGTCTCACTCATTCCAATCATCGCTATGTCTTTCTTCTCCATATACTCTATCAGTTCTTCTATCTTGCCATTCCAAGTCATGACATTGATGATACCGATTCTGGTGATGTCTGGTAGCCCACTCCTCACAGTTCCCCCAGAGCACCGGGAAATGCGCGTCATTTTAGGGGGACGCCCTAGCATTTTCCGAGGTCTTGATTCACTCGCACTCATTTTATAGGTTTTTTGTACAATGGGTTAGCCACTCCCAAAGGCATTTTATTACCTTCTGCCAGATTCAAATTAGGCCATCCCTAACGTGGAGTCAGACTCCTTTTGTAGCCGCTCCTCTGGAGTACAGACGCTACAGGTTTGCTGCGCCTTCTTCCATCTCCACTGTACCGAAGTCCATCTTCTACGCCCTAGATGCTGTTGAGCTTCACCCATAACCCAGGGCAAGGTCCCTTCATATTTATGACCCCAGGAGAGAGGGTGTCCCAGTATTTTAAGGCCCCTAGGAATTCGGCTGCCTGTTGGTCCGCGGGTTGTATTCGGTATTTTAGTCAGCCCTATGTACTGTAGGGGCATCCTATCTGCCACCTGGGGACGCGCTCTGTAGGGGTCAGGTTCCCCATGTTACTTACTGGAAGTTAACCCCACCCACAAAGGCTGAAGTTACATGCAGAGTTCCTCATGTGAGTATAAGTTGTAATTTTACTGTTATCTGTTTTCTTATAGGGTTTGCACAGTAAGGATAAACGAATTCTGCAAAGCGTGCTGTTTCAACGGGACATGAGTGTGATAAAGAAGACTGTAGGGAGGTTGCCTGTTCAGGTCATTCTCCCCTTGGTGCAGGAGTTAGTAACCCTTATTGTTGAGAGCAAGGTACATGTGTACGTATCACTTTTTTCTGATGATGCTTATTCTGCTTCTCTTTTAACTTAGTGAACACACTTAAAAAAAATTAATCCTGATGTTTTTTTATAGCACTTTCTTCCTGTATCTAGAGACCTGTCTCATGCTCTTGCAGCTCATGCATGTATCTGTGTTAAAGACTTACGTCTCACTCTTGCCAGCTTGCTTCCGATGAGATGACTCGTTCAGTCGAGCTGGCACATTGTCGGAGCTAATTCAACCTGCCACGCAGACCGTACACTGCTGAGTTGGAATTGTTAGTGTGTGGCTCTAATTAGCTTAAAGTTGAATTCATATGACTTCGATTCTAATACTGGGTAATACATGTTGGATTTTGAATTTCTGTGTTAATGACTCAAAGAATATAGCAGAATTGTGTATTATATGTCAATATGAAGAAAGGATTTCTGTTTGAATACTTGATATTTACATTTTCTGACCAGCAAAAGCATTTCACTGAAAAATGAGATCTTGCAGTAGTATAATACAACAAAGTAAGGGTGAGTTGGAGGTTGTCGGTCAATGACTAGATCCATCTTTACTCTGAAGATACAGAATAAAACTTTATAATGGACATGAGTTATTCTCAGCACAAGTGAATACAAATATGAACAAACATTATACAATTACAGTAAAACCTCGTTAATTCGAAGTCGTTGGGACTCAAAAATCGGACTTCGAATTACGTGATTTCGAATTAACCGCCAATTCGCAATTCAGAAGTACCAACCCTTGCCGCGTTACAAAATATTCTAAGGCCCGTTACAGCATGCATTTAACCTTGATTCACAGTTTATACCTTTCAAATGCCATGAAAAAAGAACTATTTCCAAAATGTATCCAAGAAGGTGCATTTACAGTATTCAAATAATACACTCGGATATCTCACTGGTAAACATAACCTCACGCAACGAAAGAAAGAAAAAAAGCACGATTCAAAGACTAGGAGAAATCTATGCTCGCTCCCATGTGCAAGTGCTTTATTAATTGGATTACTATACTGTATGCATTTTAGATGCCTTGTATTTACACAGAAAGTACCCGATGCCCTTAAAAATCGAACTTTCCTATGACTCTATCCTTGTACGATTTCCCGCCATGGTACTTCTCTCGTACTTCAGAAATGTAAACACTTGCCGCGTCACGAAGTATTCTAAGACCCATTAATACATGCAATCACCTCGATTCACAGTTTAAACCTTCCAAATTCTATGGAAAAAACTATTTCCGAAATGTATCCAAGAAGGTGCATTTACAGTATTCAAATAATACACTCGGATATCTCACTGGTAAACATAACCTCACGCAACGAAAGAAAAAAAAAATCGCACAATTCAAAGACGAGGATAAATTATGCCGGTTCCCCTGTGCAAATGCATTATTTTTTGGATTTCTTTACTGTTTGCATTTTTATTATAGATGCTTTGTACTGGCATGGAAAGTGCCGGACGCTCTTAAAACATCGTGTCTTATCGAAGTTTCCTATGGCGAGGGAATAAAGTATCTCGCTTCCATGTGCATTGCAACGCACTACTATGACCCCCATCCCTCACACTGTACGATTTCCAGGCTGGCAATTTCTCCTTTAAAACGATAAGACCGTTTGGGCTCGCATTAAAATAAAGCAATGCAGTTTCACCGGCATGTCAATATTGTTCGGTGCCTACGAATTTATTATATTTGCCACGTTTTTTCGTCAGCTGTCGGCATCGCCAGTGTTCGCGGATTCTGTTTTCCCGCACACTGCATGTTGCGTGATATTACGGCGTTCCTTAAAAGGTTGAACAAACAAGAATTCCGATTTCATTCAACTTAGCAATCATGAAGCGCACTGTTGGCCCACCGAAGTGAGTGTAAGTGCGGAAAGCTACCCTTCCACGTTCCGGAATGCGCGTTCTATTATGATGCAGAGCGGATAAATTTCGAGTTGAAATTACTCTGTAACATACTATTGTTTTAAAATGTAAAGGCAGTTTCGAATTAAAAGTCTGAATTTCGGTAATGGGGCCGACATTGTACTTCGAATTATGAATTATCCGTATTTCGAATTAAACAATTGAAATAACATGCAAAACTGTATCTCATGTTTCCGGGGACGAGAGCTTCTTCGAATTAGGCGGGATTTTGAATTAACCGATTTCGAATTATCGAGGTTCTACTGTAGTAGGTCATGTACATTATACAACTTTTGTCGGTGATGAAAGTTCTTTTCAATAGAAGCACTCATTGCTTGGATTTCTAAAATTTTGCCATTTCAATGACATTTCCATTGTTTTTTCACTGATGAACTGGTGCTGGCAGTTCATTCAAGCCAGCCCAGTTCAGCAAGGTAGAAGAAATGTCACAGTCTGCCAATATTCAGAGAGAGAGTTTAAATTTGAGACCATTCTGAGCCTGTCAGCTTTTAACTGTTTCTTCACGCGAATTCTTAAAAAATCGCCTATCGATATTATACCCGTAACACGATTCTCAATCAAAGTCCCCGATGTATGTGAAGTTATGCTACCCGCCGAACACGCTTCCCCTGCAAACATGTCAGCTGTGAGCAGCGGGGAAGTGAGACGTCACAACTGGGTAACTTGGCCAAGGTTGTATTACGTCAGACGGAAAGTTCCATTCTTTTCCATCGTTAATTTCTTCCAGATGGATTAATGATATGAAGAAATGAACCACATCACTGTGTAGCCTAACTTTTTATGGTCATAATTCCCAAGTTTCATGGAGATCCGTTAAAATGTACGAAAGATATTAGCAATTATAATTCCCAGGGGATACTGAATAAATAGGCAGGCATTTCGCTTGTCAAGCCAGTCTATCTTGTGCCACAGTCGAGGCCGGTCGGTCGGCTGTTGGTCATTCTGCTGCCGTGATGTTGGTCGCCAGTTCGACTCTCCGATGGAAGTTTAAGTTCGCGTACTATTGAACTCTGATTCTACAATGCATCTACAAGACTTAGAAGTATTACAGCATCGTTTGCGTGTGGTAATAGAAGTTGTGTATGAGTTGAGACGTGAACAGTTAAGGTGTTTAACTATTTACAGGAACAGTGTGATTCGAACTAGTACGATTCTACGCTACCAAGTACTTGAATGTAATTTGATGTTTAAATTACTAGAGATGATAGGATTTGAATGACAGTGTTTAAACTTCACAAAGTGATTTAACATTGTATGCTAAAAGTGATAAAACCTTGTCGTTAGTGGAACTTCAAAACTGTACATAATTTTGTATTTAACCATAACAAGTGATAAACCTATGCTAATAGCGAGACGTAATTCAGTATTTCAAACTGTACGGGTGATTGAATTTTGTGACAGTGTTACTCTACCAAGGTGTTAGAACATTTCGACAAACTATGCGTTTATGTTACAAGCTACTGACACAAGGAGTTGAATTTAACAGTGCTATCGAACTTACGATTTATTTTCCAAATGACCATATTCATGATAGAACATAGCCTTAGAACTGTGGTTAAATAAACCGGTACAGTTAACATTTCTTATGTTGAACCCAGGACGGTTCTTGAAAGGACAGTGTTTTCTTTATTTAATTGTGAACGGGACTAAATTCATTCCAGAACAAATTCTTTGGTTTCATTTATTTCTAGAATTAATTCGAACTTGAACTGTGTAAAGTTTGGAAGTGGAATATTTCATTTTCTACGTCACTCTTCAGCCAAAGTTCTCATATTTAACTTTGATAAAGTGACTTATTTATTTTCCGTGGCTGATACATTGCAGATTCATTTTGAGCTCAGTTCAAGCCATCAGCAATGACTGTGTTCATTAGTGAAATTCCACTGTGAAGATAATTGAGTGCAGACCATTACTAACTATTATCTCATTTGTGCAGACCAGTTACTTTGGATCTATTTCATGCCCAGTGCCACGTTAAAACCATGACTACGAATGCTCCTAGACCATCCAGACCTCCGAGATATTCGAGACCTTCCAGATATTCAAGATCGGCTTGGAAGATGATGGTACCCTAAGCAGACATTGTGACCCGCAATGTATCAGGGCCAATTCTGCCCCAAGGAGAAGTACTCATTATAACTGCTGTGCTGAGGTGATGTTGAAATTTGACTTTATTTTATGAATAAACTTTTTTTAAACAATTAGTGTTCCATTATACTTATCTGACTTCCCTCTCCTCTGTAACAATTCAGATAGTGACCGGTCACCCCTCGGCCGAGTTTTGTGTTCAGCTAGCCATCAAAACAAACTTTTACGGTTACAGTATTAACTTGTTCACTCCCGGCCATTACCTGTGCATAATCTTTTTTGGTGTTGTATGGTCTCTGTGGGGTGCACACTATCAATCAAACACATATTCCAGTGATGCCTTGTTTTTGTTTTTTTAAATTTCTTTTTCACATAAACAGACGGCAAAACAGCCCAACATCCAAAGGTACTTTTTCCACCCCATCAACATCTAAGTGTACCAACAACCATTTATTTTCCTTAGGCCTTCACCATCCATTTACGTACAGACTTCAGGAGTACCTCTGGCTCAACATTTTTCTATAATTTAATGTAATTTTGAAAAACATAGGTAGATGATGGGAGATGGGAATGATGATCATTGTTATTACCGTATTCCTTGCATATTAAACCCCCTTTTTTTCCCTTTTATAGCCACAAAAAGTAAGTAGGGGGTCCAATATGCGATAGCCTCCCATTTTGTACAGTGGCTTCATTGAAAGGCAGTATTTTTAAATTAAAAAAAGTACAATAAATGGTGAACACATTATTTTTAGGCCTACTCAGTTTTAGTTCCTCTTATATCATCTTGTTAACTCCGCTGATGATATTGATGTGAGGAAGGTCATCCGGTCATAAAAACTCCCTACGAAGATTCGTCTCGCTTCATACTCGACCCTGTAGAGAGAAAGGATAAGGGTTGGACATACAGTTTTATCTATTGTATTACGCAATTTTAGACCTAATACAAAAGAACTTAATGGCCAGTCATTTGTTTCGTAGGCCTATCACACAGTAGTCCGACTCATTGGCTGAATGGTCAGCGTACTGGCCTTCGGTTCAGAGGGTCCCGGGTTCGATTCTCGGCCGGGTCAGGGATTGTAACTTTAATTGGTTAATTCCAATGGCTCGGGGGCTGGGTGTGTGTGTGTGTCGTATTCAACGTTAGGAATCATCCTAGGTATGGCACTAATCTTCACAGACTTGCAAGTTGCCTAATAGGCCGTCTACTAGAAAAAGACCTTCACCAGGCCTCTCCGGAGGCCATGCACCATTTTATTTATATATATATATCACACAGTAAACCCAATCACTGCTTTCATCATCCGTGCTACCGGCATGTCATCATTCCAAATGACATCGTCTTCACTGCCATCATGTTAGCCATGCATCGAGAGCATTTGAGGTCCTGTTTTTTTGAAACTTTTAACAATAGTTTCGTTCCCGACTATAGAGTCCAAACAGTGTGAATCTATTCCCAAATGGTTTCTGGAGAGTTTGTGTGTGTTTGTAGGAGAAGTCACTCCTTCGGAATAAAGACGTGCTGCAGAAAACATGCCAAACCATCAGCTGATATCTAGCGTACATTACGAATTGTACTTCCGAATGTAATACGTAGTGACTGGAAGCGTTCTTTGCATAACTGCGGCTATTGAAAGCCAAACCCTTATTTTTAAGTATATTTCATGCTTGTTCTCCACATCTATCACATCAGGATTTACCTAAACAGCTGTAAATGAGATGAGAGAGATCGCATTGTTTAGGTTAGGTATGCTATCAAGTGTCCGCATAGTGCCAGAAGTCACACGACAGGAAGATTAAAAATAAATAACAGGAAAGTTTACCGCATTTATGGATATCTACAGTTGTGGCAGTAATGCGTTTTATTATCATAATGTTTAATTTCGTACGATCGTTGTCTCCATTTTTTTATTAACGCATAGTATGTTTTGTTTGGCATCTCTGAAAATCGTTAAGTGGGGATGTAAAATTGTTATTATTATTATTATTTGTGAGGTACATTGCTAAGTAAAGCAATAGTTATGATTGGATTGTTTTTATCACGTTTTAAAGCTACTTCTCTCCAAAATATACCTATATTGGCCCGAGTTTTGAGATATTTAACGATCGCTTCGTTAATGATCTTGTCTGCTATATTAATAGCAACAACTGTGATATTTCTTAACTAAAGTAAACTCATTTCCTCATCCCGAGGTGGTGCAGCTCTTTTTAGACAGGCCCCCAGTGGAAGGGAGTTGCATGTACCATTTTTAATGCATATCAACGTTCACGCCATTCGTAAATCTCTAGCAATACGGTACCGGAAATTGAACTCAGGTTTCCAGAAATGGCAACTAATTGTGCTAACCATTCTTGACTACAAAACACAGACACATATATATAAATGATGCATGCTTGCAATGCGCGGGTCGTACACAAAACTTTTCACCTATTTGTGCGACGCCATCAGAACTCCAGTAGGCCTACGCTACAGGGATGGGCATTTCTTAAATACGAAACACAGATGTACCGCATGACTTTGAGTGTTTTCATTGCATGAGTGTTACGACGAAACTATTCACAAATTTGTGTGATGTCATCAGAGCTGCAGTAAGGCATGTACCCGCTTCGAAGCGGAATACTTGTTCTTCTCTGACGAATTATATTGGGGGGAGGGGGGTCTTGTATGCGACATTTAGTTTCTCCTTTTCTTTGTCTCAAAAATCCAATACACAAGTAAATGTGGTAGTTTTGTTCCTGTTTAGAGAGAATATATTTGCAAATGATTTCTGGAGATATTCTCTGTTATTCCCAGTTGGTGTACGTGAAGCAGAAGCCACCCCTTCTGAATAAAGCCATGCTGTAGAAAGCGTGCCAACCCACCAGCTGATCGCTAGCGTATGTTACGAGTTGTACTTCCGAATGTAATGCATAGTGACTGGAAGCATTCTTCAGATAACTGTGGCTTTTGAAACACAGATCTTTATTTTTAAGTATATTTTATGCTTGTTCTCTATATTTATCACATCAGGATTTAATGATTTACTTAAACAGCTGTAAATGAGATAAGAGAGACCACATTTTGTAGTTTAGGTATGCTATCAAGTTCCCGGGTAGTGCCAGAAGTTCCATAACGAAAAAAATAGAAATAAAAAAACAGGAAAGCTTGCCACATTTGGGGAGATAATGCGTCTTGTTATCATAATGTTTAATTTCTTATGTTCATTGTGTCCATTTTTTATTAACGCATAGTTTGTTTTGCGTAGGGTCTCCGAAAATCGTAAAATTAGTGGGATGTAAAACTGACAACATTATTATTATTATTATTATTATTATTATTATTATTATTATTATTATTATTCTTTCTTCGTTTCGGCCTGCTGTGGACCACGTTATTTCAACTGTTTGCATCCTTGAGCTTTAATTCTTCCCCAGTACTCACGCATTCTCGTTCTGTGAGCCTCCTTCCTTTCATCAGTCCACTTCTTGCCTGTTTTCAACTTTGGCCTTTCTTGAAACCTCTTGTATCCCTGGAGCTTTTTCTGGAGAGGAGCACGTTTCTGGATGTCTTCGAATGTGATTCCTATTTCTTGAAGGTCTTTTTCAACTTCGATAAACCTGGGTCCCTTGGTTTTCTTGTTAAGAAAGTAGGAAAAGATCCTATTGGTTTGTCTCTATGCGCTCATGCGTGCTATATGGCCATAAAAATTAATCCTCCTTTTCCGAATCGTGTCCGTTATCCTCTCCATATGCTGGTACAGATCGCTGTTGTGTCGTCTCCTGTACTCACCATTTTCTTTGATCGGTCCAAGAATCTTTCTCAGGATTTTTCTTTCTTTAGCTTCTAGCTTCTCCATCAGACCTTTTCTGTTCATTGTAAGGCATTCTGCTGCGTACAGTGCTTCCGGGCGTACAACCGAACAATAATGCCTATGCTTGGCGTTGATGGACACTGATCTTTTGTTGTAGACATTCCTAGACAGCTGATATGCCACCTCCATCTTGTTGATTCTGCACATGATTGCTTCTTTCTCAGAGTTGTTAGGTACTATCCACTCGCCTAAGTACTTAAACTTTTCCACCTGCTTGGTTTTTCCCTGTTCCACAATGAGCTCTCTGGGGGCTGGCTTGATGTTGGTTATAAACTCTGTTTTTTGGAAAGAGATTTGGAGGCCAGCTTTTGCTGCTTGGATTCTTAGTTGGTTAATTTGTTTTTCAGCAGTATCTAGGGAATCAGAAAAGATCGCTAGGTCATCTGCAAATGCTAGGCAGTCTATGATAAGATCATCTTTCTTATATCCTATTCTAAGGCCATTCTCAACCTCTTCCTTGCACATCTCCTTGCGCCATTCCCGAATGATTTTCTCCAGAGTGCAGTTGAAGAGAAGCGATGATAGTCCATCCCCTTGCCTAACACATGTCTTGATTTCAAAGACGTTCGAAATTTCTCCCCTGAATTTCACCCTGGACGTAGTGCTGGTTAAGGTCTGTTGAATGATAGCTCTCGTTTTGTTGTCTAAGCCCATTTCCTTCAGAATGGGGAGGAGTGTGTGTCGTTCTATGGAGTCGTAGGCTTTTTGGAAGTCAACAAAAGTAACTACAAAATTCTTATTCCTGGATTTTAGGTACGACAGGACAGACTTAAGGTTCATGATCTGCTCTGCACAAGATCGTCCTTTTCTAAAGCCTCCTTGGTATTCACCCAACTGTGAATTAAGTTGCTCTTCTGACCGAGTTTGAAGGGCTTTGGAGAGAATTTTGTATGTTGCTGCGAGAAGGGAGATGCCGCGATAGTTGTTTACATCTGTTTTGTCACCTTTCTTATGTAGGGGATGAATCAGGGCTGCTGTCCAATCATTTGGGATCTTCTCTGTTTCCCAGATCTCGCGAATGATCTCAGTTAGTTTATCGATCGCCTTTTCACCTGCAGCCTTCCAGAGTTCAGCAATTATCATCTTCTCCAGGTGCTTTGTTGTTCTTTAATGATGTAATTTTCTGTTTGATTTCCTCTTTTGTGGGGGGAGAAGAGTCTGGGTTGGGATGTCTGGATTCTTCAAAGGTGAATTCTGATTCTGGTTCTTCGCAGTTAAGAAGAGATTCAAAATATTTAGCCAAGATTTGGCAGTTATCCTTGTCGTTGTAGGCAACTTCTCCATTTTGATCTCGGAAGTGTAGACTTGGTGGGGTGTACTTGGTGAGGTTGTGTTTGAAGGTTCTATAGAAATCCCTAGTATTATTTTTATTGAAGTCCTGCTCGATCTGTGTCAGTTGGTTTTTGTCAAATGCGCACTTTACTTGGCGGATCACTTTCGCTGCATGTTTCCTAGCCTCCAGAAAGTCTTCATATCTTTCTGGATTCTTCAGGGAATTCCATCTTTGCCAAGCAATTTGTCTTTGTGTTATGGCTTCATCACATTCTTGAGTCCACCACGGATGCTTCTTTGGTTTCTTTAGCAATACTGTCTCCTCAGCCGTTTCAACAATGGCATTTTTCAGTTGTTCCCAATTTTCTGTGTCCAAAGACTGAAGTTTCTGAGTGAATTTTTTGCTGGTTTTCAGCTTTTCTGTATCAAATTTGCTAGTTTTCTTTATCTTAACTCTTTTGGTGTTTCTTGGATGAAGCTTAATTTTGATCTTGGATAGATAGTGGTCTGAGTTCAAGGTTAGCACTTCTCAGGACTTTAACATTTTGGATCTCTTGTGTTGCTTTTCGTGCAATGACAACATGATCTATTTGAAATTCTCCCAAGTGAGGATTTGGTAATATCCATGTCTTTTGTTTTCTTGGTAGATGTTTGAAGGCTGTTGACTTAAGAACAAGATTGAATGCCTTACAAAGCTCTATAAGCCTTTCCCCATTTCGGTTGGTTCGTCTGTGGGCTGGATAGTTTCCAACGATATTTTGGAATTTCCTTTCTTTGCCAATCTGGGCATTGAAGTCTCCAAGCAAAATGATTGTGTGTTTGTCAGGAATTTTTGATATAACATCTTCCAGGTCCTCCCAGAATTTGTCTGTTCCTTCTGGGTCTTTCTTGTTTGCCTGGTTAATTGGTGCATGTACATTCACAAGCGTGTGTACGTTGTTCATACTCCGAAAGCTAAGCATCGAGACCCTGCTGTTAGGAGAGCTGAAATCGGTGACTGAATCAATAATTTTCCTCCTGACAATAAATCCTGTGCCGAGGTGTGGAACAGTTTTCATCACACGTTTGCCAGTTTTCCCTTTGAAGATTCTATAACCTTGTGATTCAAACGCATGTTCATCAGTAAACCTTGACTCTTGAATTGCTGTAATTAGGATTTCATGATGGGAGAGGACATCCGTAAGATGTTTGAGTTTACCAACTTTCAAGAGGGAGTTGGCATTGAAGGTAGCAAAAAAATTTCGTTGTTTGTGGCTGATTTTGTTCCTAGGAGTCTTCGATTCCTCCTTGCATGTAGGTGCAGGCTCCCCAGAATCCGAAGGCCTGCTTGCGTCCCTCAAGGCGACGGTGGATTGGTTACCACCTGGGGTACAATTTCCTGTTGAATTTTCCTCCATGCTTTGCAGTTGAAAACTTGTAGTTTGGGGTCGGTGTAGTTTTACATCGACCAAGTTACTTCCAAGGTTGTAAGCCTTGGAGAGAGCCTGATGTTCGACTCGGGATGGCATTTCCTCCATATCCCATGCTTCGGTTCTCACGCCGGTACTCGGGTGGCTGATTGCAGTGGTTTCCCACTGGGCGATTATTATTATTATTATTATTATTATTATTATTATTATTATTATTATTATTATTATTATTATTATTATTATTATTTGTTTTAATTATGTTTTAAACCTACTTCTCTCCAAAAATTACTTATTGGCTAAGTTACAAGATATTAAACCATCACTTGTTAATGATCTCGCCTGCTATATTAATAGCAATACCTGTGAAACTTTCTTATCTAAAGGAAACTCGTGTCCTCATCCCGAGGCGGTGCAGCTCTTTTTAGGCATGCCCCCAATGGAGGTGAGCCGCATGTATCATTTTACTGCATATCAACCTTCCTACCATTCTTAAATCTCTGGCAGTACTGGGAATTGAACTCGGGCTCCTGAGAACGGCAGCTAATTGTGGTAACCATTACGCTGGTGGACATTCACTACAAAATACAGACATATCGTATGACTGATGCGTGATTGCAATGGCGGGTTGGACCTACGAAACTACTTATTTGTGTTGCACTTATTTGTGCGATGTCATTGGAGCTGCAGTACGGTATGGGGGCAAACATTTCTTAACTATGAAACATAGACGTACCGCATAACTTTGATGTATGTATTCATTGTGTTGGTTGGATGGACGAAACTATTCATAAATTTGTGCGATGTCTTTGGCCTGTACCCATTTAGAAGTGGAATCATTGTTCTCTGACGAATTGTATTGGGGGTTCTTATATGAGAGCTTTATTATTTTTCATTTTCTTTGTCTCAAAAAGCCAGCGATGTCTAATACATGAGGGGTGTCATACCTGGTGAAATACGGTATTATTATTATTATTATTATTATTATTATTATTATTATTATTATTATTATTATTATTATTATTATTATTATTACATTCAAATTGGCTTTACAATACAGCTTCAGCTCGAGACTAATATACTCACATATGTGCAAATAATCCTCTTTTTGCTTACTTTATTCTTATTGTAAAAGTTTTTGTATATGCAGAAAATTTAATTGATTTAATTAATGTTGTTAAAGTATTGTAGTAATAAAGTACCAACCATGCAGTGTGTGCATATTGTTTTACTGTTATCTCTGTTCTTTGCAGGAGTCAAGTTGCTGCTCTGTGGTTGAAAGCTGTGCTTACAGCACATGCTAGTCAGTTGCTGGCTAATCCAGAAGTAGCAAGTACAGTTTCTCCTATTCTTGGTCTTATAGAATCAAGGCTCTCCGTACTTATTCCACTATCACGGTTACGAGGAAGACTTGATCTGCTGGTAGATCAGATAACAGAAAGCTCAAGTCGAAGTGAAGCTGATCGAGAAGAGGAAAGTCTTCTTGTGTACCAGGATGCTTGTAAGTTTGTTTTCTATAGTAACGTTGTAATTTAATATCATTTAAATCTGTGTAACATAACTCAGAGTTAGAGGCAACCATCCTGATTTTGTCTGGATTAAGATTGAAATTGGTGAGAGCAGTAATGAATGTAGTCATAATTTACTTTGCAGCTATTCATTGGTATGGATGATTGATGTAAAGCACAGGAGGAAGCAAGTCAGATTTATGTGGCATGTAAGATGCCCTGCTGATGCGATGTAGAGTAACTAGAGTGTGCATATATGATACAGTATTACCCCTCTTTTACACATTTCAAGGGACCCAAGGAATACTGGTGTAAATGGGGAAAGTGTAAGTGGTAGAAAACAACTTATATGTCAATAACTTACTTCTAAAACCTCATATCTCTCAATGCTCTTCCTACCCATTATATTCCTTAAAACTGGTCACGCCTGCCAGCCACATATGGATATGCAGTTTATCAGAACTATTTTTGTTGTGTTCATTTTCCTATGCTAATGTGTAAAGGAAAGTGGACCTTACTATACCGTACTGTAGGGATATTGTTTGCATGGCAAATTTATGCAGCCCTGCAGTGTAGTATTAAGGTTACCTGAAGATTGGCAGCAAGGGAGCATTGTACCATTGTTCAAAAAAGGAAATAGGAAGAAATGTGAAAATTATAAAGGTATAACCCTAATATCACATGGGCTAAAAATAATGGAGAAAGTCGTAGACAAATGATGGGGGGATATAATAGAAACACAATTAGAGGAAGAACAATAGCTTTAGACCAAATAGATCAACAATAGGCTTGATATTTACAGTGCGAATGATAGTGGAAAAACATCTGGAAAGGAACCAGGAAATTTTCTTAGTATTTTTGGATTTGGAAATAGCTTATGGTACAGTTAAGAAAAAACTGTATGGGAATGCCTACTGAAAAGGAATGTACCAAAATCATTAATTAACAAGATAAAAATGTTGTATCGTAAAAGTAAAAGCAGTGTACAAGTGGGGAGTGGTGATTCTGAAACATTTTATACAAAAAGAGGTCTCAAGCAAGGAAGTGCACTGTCACCATTATTGTTTATTATATTGATGGATGAAATCATAAAACATGTAAAACAGAGTATCAGTGGTGATGAAGTGAATGTTTTGGTATTTGCAGATGATGTGGTGATTTGGGGAAAGGGAGAAAAGGAAGTACAAAGGGAACGGGACGTTTGGAATGGTTATTAGTAAAAAGAAAACTGTAGTCATGTACTGTGGAAAAGAGAAAAAGAGAAGCCAGGTGAACATAGACGGAGAACAGTTAGAGATTGTAGAACAGTTTACATATCTGGGCAGCATTATTAATGGAAGTAATGAAATCAACCCTGAAATTAATAACAGACTAAGTAAAGGTACAACATTTTATCATCAAATCAGAGAGTTTTTATGGGATGACAAAATACCAAAGAGAACGAAATTAACATTATATAAACGTATTTCATAGCGATTGTAACATACGGACTAGAAACGCTGGTAACTAATAGGAGACAAGATAGTAAGATCCAAGCAGTAGAAATGAAATTTTTAAGAATATCGGTTAAAAAGACAAGAAGAGATAGAATTCAAAATATTGAAATCAGAAAAGAGCTCAATATAGAACCGTTAGTACAGAAGATATAGAATGCAACACTGAGAAGGTTCGGACATGTAAAAAGAATGGGAAAGGAATGGGTAGCAAGAAGGGAATTGGAAAGAGAAGTTAACCCGCCAGTGGTCGCTATGTGAGCAAAATGCTCACGGTCACTGAAAATCATCTGCTGTAGTAGCATGTAGTTTCGAACTTGAGCCGTGATGTTCCTTCGCACTGCAGTTTTGACAGAAGGACGGATGCATTGAAACACACATCTGTGACCTTGAGAAGGGACAGGGAGGGAGGAATTATCAGCGACCATCAACGGTGAGTCACGTTGACGCTAATTTCTGTGTGTGTGATAGTTTTACTATTGTTGTATGTTGTTTCATAGTTGAAACAGTTCTTTGCAACTTATTGTATTAATGTATTGCATAATTAGTGCATGACAATGGCTTCAAGTCGTGACATTTTAGCTTGGTTTGATGAAATTCCTAGTGATCAACTCAAGGGCTAGAAGAGTGACTTGGACTGTGAAAGTGAACAAGTGAACATAAAATGGATACTGAACAGTCCGAAATGGAAGAACGTGCTGATGGAACCGTACCTGGAGAGCAATCTGTAGTTGGTGAACAACATATGTTGGAGGTAAATGAGAATTTCATGTCTAGTGACAGTGTTTATATAGGGAAAGATAAGGTGACAAAGTGGGACAGACACTGACCAAGAAGAAATCCACACACACACACTTGTGCTGAAAATATAGTGACTCATCATTGCGAAAGACGCATACACTATTTTAGAAAGTTGGGAAAAGTTTTTCCAGATACAGTTATAATCATATGGGATTTATTACTGTTTGAAATTTTTAAAAAATTTTTAGTGTTCTTTATAATCATTTGTTCATTTAATGTGTTAATACATTTACGCTTGAAATCGGTTGGTATCTTTTATGCAAACACGTCATATAATACCGTGAGCATTTTGCTCCACTCGCGTTTATTCATCCTAGCGACCACTGGCGGGTTAAGAGAAGAGACCCGTTGGAAGACCGAGCAGAAGATAGATGGATGAGATTTGAAGGACATTAGACAAGCTGGATTGGATGTGGCGGAAATAATGGAGCAGGAAAAGTGCAAGGACAGAAAGGAGTGGAGGAGGCTTGTTAACCACACCCGAGCGAATGGAGTGGGACATTGATGATGATGATGATGATGATGATTTCCTTTACACATTAGCATAGGAAAATGAACACAACGAAAATTGTTCTGATAGACTTCATATCCATATGTGGCTGGGAGGCATGACCAACCTGAAGGAAAATCATGGATAGGAAGAGCATTGCGAGATACAAGGTTTTAGAAGTTGGCCATCGATATGTAAAAACACTGGAAAAGGACGTAAACGTTACACAAATGCATATTATTAATTTATCCTATTACAGCACTTGCCTCACATAAAGGTCCGGTGCAAATTAACTGTTGAGACTACACTGCCTTTGTAACTCTGCTCATCCACTTGTTAAACAACTCCTCCACAGCAAATATTTTTTCATCTGTGGACAGGATGTCACAATACTGGCTCTCCCCATACATCGTTAACAAAGCCTGGGATCGAATCAAGCGTATCTCCTTCAGTTTTTCAGTTAGTAAATGCCATGTATATCTTTTATATGCACTGGCATGTAAATCATCCTTCAAAATACTTGACATAGTTTGTAGAGATATATTCGTTTCACAAGACAAAATTGATTGTTTACGGTAAGGATTGCATTGAATCCTTGCACAAACAGCATTCACAACTTCTTTTCTGCGTACACACCTAGGACAGCCCGGTCTGATGCAATCAACAGTTACACTCATTTGTTTAAACAGTGCTGTTTTCCTAAACATAAATCATTCGTTGATACCAAGCTGTTTCAGTGTAGAAAGTGTTTCCTTAGCTTGCTTTGTGCAATGATATAATGCCAATACAGCAGTACGATTCTCATACACTCCTCACTCCATCCTTCACTGCTGCCTGCTGTGGGCACACTGCAAGCCAGTTGCTGGCAGAGTTGTGAAGGCGATCTTGTTGACGACGACATACAGTGTTGCAACAATGCTTCTACATTCGCAATTACTATACTACAGCGCGTTTAGATTTTACTGACAGAACTTTTTATTTTTAAAAGTTGCTTTATTTCACACCGACGCAAATAGGTCTTATGGCAACAATGGGACAGGAAAGGGTTAGGCGTGGGAAGGAAGCAGTCGTGGCCTTAATTAAGGTGCATTCTCAGTATTTGCCTGGTGCGATAATTGGAAACTATGGAAAACCATCTTCTGTGCTGCCGACAGTGAGGTTCAAACCCATTCTCCCGAATACTGAATAATGGCCGCACTTAAGCGACTGCAGCTGTCTAGCTTGGTACTGACAGAACTTATGGCAGTACTGTGTATATTCATTTCATACAGTAGAAGTCTGCTATAGCGAGTATGGCATATAGTGAGAAGTTACATGTATTTAATCTCATAATAGAACCGTATTGAAGATAATATATTAAAATTATAAAATCCTTTTATTTACAACCACCTATTCAATATAATACAATACACTCATTGAATTGTGAAATATTCATGAAGTGTCTTAAATAATGGGACATGTTTCGTTCGTTTAAAAATGATCAAATAATGTCCTCATATTAAAAGAATAACCATGTCATTATAAAAAAGTGATAATATAACATTAGACTTAGACTGTAACAAATATGTACAGATTAACAGCGAGAATTTGTCGTGGAATGCAATGAACAATGGTAATCTGTGAAGTTAAAAACAATCATGTAGTGTTAAATTTGTGGACATTAAAATATATGTCAATGCGTGAAGCGTGGATTAATTATTGAGGATAGAGTTCATTTAAATGATGTAAAAACAAGAGTTGAAGTAGAGTTCATTGAATATCACAAGTCCAAATTGAACCAGTCAAAAGGCGTATAACGACGAAACTGAGGTTGATATATGACATGAACTCCAATAGTTGCGAATTCTATAAGGGAGATAATCTTGATGCCAGAAGGAAATACAAGTTAAACTAGTCAATATTCACGCGCAGGCAGTTAAACTAAAATTTTATGTAACGTAGAACACCAATAATGGACTCATTAAAGAGTAACGACGATCTTGAATATAGAGAGAGTTCTAGCAATCCTTAAATGTATAGAGCAGATTATGGCACAAAATTGGAGTTTGGAATCTGAAATGAAAGAAAAAAGGGGGAATGAAGTTATGTTATAACGGGAAAATGAAGGAGGAGAAAATAAAATTGAAAGAGGAAGCTTACCCTCGGGACTAGTGTGAGGTGTCCGCTAGCGTTGGCTGCGTGAAGCAAATTGGCGAGTAGCTTTATTACTGCTTCTAGTGTTGTACGTATGTATACATAGAGGCGGTGAGTGAGTCATGTGAGGAGGGGTAACCGATTCCTTGGGCGGGTCGGATGTTCGTGGAGGGGGTGTCGCATGAAAGGGTGGTGGAACAGTAGCTGTTGTTACAGAGGAAATGCTATTAGCGGTTGTATAATTAAAAATACTCATAAAGTTGTTATTATTTATATTGATTATTGGACTTTTAATTTCTGAAGTACCGGTATCATTTAAATTTTGATTTCCGTTAAAATGCTGGTCTAAGGATATGTAAATGTTCTCAAACTCTGTCATCAGTTTACTTTTATTGACGTATTTTAAGATTTGAAGGTCTTTTTCAATTGTCGTAAAACTGTAACCAGTCTCTTCCATATGGGTGCTCATGGCAGAATACTTTTTGTGTTTTGAAGCGTTGTAGTTGTTCAAGGTATCTGGTCAAAAAGCTATGTCCAGTTTGTTCGATATAAGAAAACCTACGATGGGTACATTTAAGCCTGTAGAATTTATTGTGATTAATGTTAACTATTTTTGAATTGAAGAATGTATTACGGTTCATGTATCGGGTTCTATAAGCGATATTGATATCGTATTTCTTTAGAGGGTTAGTAAAATGAAATAGGCCTGGGTTCGTGTAGGTAAAGGCTGCATATTTAATTTTTTTAGGCTTGTCCGGAATCAACTTAGTTGCAGTTTTTAATTTTATCTTGTTGATGATTTTATTAATCATCAAGGGATTATAGCCATTAATTCTGGCCAAATTCTTGATATAGTTTAGTTCTTTTTTTGCGATTTTCGGTTGTGAGCGGGATTTTTAATGCTCTATAGACAAAACTAAAAAATGCAGCCTGTTTATGGGATAGCAGATGTAAGGAATCGTTTCTTATAGTTTCTTACAAGAAGGCTTTCTATATATTTGAAAAATGAAATTATTCTCTCTTGAAACGTTTAAATCCAAGAAGTTTAGAGAACTGTTGATCTCGTCTTCCTTAGTGAATTTGACATCATTGTCAAGCTCATTAAGGGATGTTAGTATGCTGTGACTATCATTTTTCTTTGTATCACTAATGGCAAAACTGTCATCAACATATCTTAACCATAATTGAAGACCGTTGATATTATTGATTATTTTGTTATTTTCCAAATCATCCATAAAAATATTGGCTAGAATGCCCGAGATCAGGTCACCCATTGCTTAGGTCTGACACTAGACAGTAGATGAAACGCTGGTTAATAGAGCAAACGCCTGAAAAGCTTTACATCTGGTATGTTTTTGACATGCTCTATTGGTGAAAAATATCTAATTCCCTCCATGGGAATTTAGAATTTTCCATTCGGAATTGCTAGGTGGGCAATAATTCCATTGTGGAGATTTATCTCCCGTATGCAGTTATCAGACTGTGCCTCATATATAGGCTTCTGAAAGCTCGCCTGCATACATCCAGCATCAGTGGGTAGGGTCTGACACATCCCACTCTGATGAGTCTAGTGTCAGACCTAAGACGAAACGCTGGTTAATAGAGCAAACGCCTGAAAAACTTTACATCTGATATGTTTTTGACATGCTCTGTTGGTGAAAAATATCTAATTCCCTCCATGGAAATTTAGAATTTTCCATCCGTTATTACGAGCGATTATGCGTGCTTGATTATTTTCCGTTGCCGATATTTATGCACCCAATCATTATAATGCATATGATCGATCATCTTCGGTACCGTATCGTTTTTACGCTATGCCCACCAGCGAGCTCTCTCATCGACATTCGAAGGCTAAGTCCCAACTGACGAGCCTAACTTAGCACACGAGGGCGAAACGCAGGCAACCAAGAATGAGTTAGCTGGAAAATTTATAATGTCCAATAACGGACCATTGTATTGGTATTATAAATTTACTCATTCTGGACAAATATTTTAGGTTCCCTATGGGAATCAACATCTACATCATTTGATGGCCAGGCAGGCATCTATTTTTGGAAATGAGACATAGCTCTCATAGTGCATTGGCACTGCTGGTGGCTTCAAATAGCCTATGCAGTGGCCTCCACGGTATGCACTAGCCTTGTGTCTTGGGTGGTGTGCTAAGTCCCAACTGACGAGCCTAATTTAGCATTTAAACATAAGAGTTTCATTTTTGGTCCGTATTGAACTGAGAATGGAAGATAGGAAAAACTAGAAACGTTCCACCTTTTCAATACAAAAATGTTATAGGTTTATTTATAACATGTATTTGCACTTGGGACTAGTTTCGACGCTGTGTTGGCGTCATCATCAGCCAAAAAATGGGAAAATAGGCCAGTGTGTAGGCATTCATATTACACAAGGTGTTACAATAAACAATACAAATCTTGCAAGGAGATAAAAACATGGATGAATATAGAAACAAATGAATCGTTGAGAAAGCAAAAGTTATACATGTTAAAAATAACCTTAACCACACATCTTGCAGTGCGAAAATATTCTTCTTGAATGATTCCTGAGTATAAAACACACGCGCACACATTTCTGAAGAGCCAGCAGGCAGGACAAAGTAAAGTGAAACCTTAAGAGATCTTCTGAGAAGAGTTCATCATTTTTCTATGTTCCGATTAAATAATGAAGTCTCCCTTGAGTTCCTGATAAACATACACAACAGGAAATTCTCCTTCACTCTCAACAATAGCTATAAAGACCAACGGTAAATTTCATTTTTCAAAGACGTGAAAGCATGATCTTGAACGTGATGTAACTCCTTTCATTTAACCCATTTTTTACACTAGGTGTTACATTAAATAATATATCTCACGAGGAGATAAAAACAGGGACGAATGTAGAAACACATGCACCGTTGAGAGAGCAAAAGTTGTACATATTAAAAATAAGCTTAAACACATAACTTGCAGTGCGAAAATATTTGAATTTGAAAGATTCTTGAATAAAAGACGCACGCGCACACACTTCTAAAGAGCCAGCAGGCAGGAAAAAGTAAGGTGAAACCTTAAGAGTTCTTCTGAGAAGAGTTCATCATACTTTCAATGTTCCGACTAACTAATGAAGTCTCGTTTGAGTTCCTGATAAACATACACAACAGGAAATTAAACAATATACATCTTACAAGGAGATAAAAACAGGGAAAGTTATACATATTAAAAATAGTCTTAACCACACGTCTTGCAGTGTGAAAATATTCGTCTTGAATGATTCCTGAATACAAAACACACGCGCATACAATTCCGAAGAGCCAGCAGGCAGGAAAAAGGAAAGTGAAACCTTAAGAGTTCTTCTGAGAAGAGTTCATCATTTTTTCTATGTTCCGACTAGCTAATGAAGTCTCCCTTGAGTTCCTGATAAACATATACAACAGGAAATTCTCCTTCACTTTCAACAATAGCTATAAAGACCAACGGTAAATTTCATTTTAAATATTGTGCAGAGACGTGAAAGCATGATTATGAACATGATATAACTCCTTCATTTAACCCAATTTTTAACACAAGGTGTTACATTAAACAATACACATCTTACGAGGAGATGAAAACAGGGCCGAATGTAGAAACAAATGCATCGTAATGCATATTAAAAATGAGCTTAACCACACAACTTGCAGTGCGAAAATATTTGCCTTGAATGATACCTGAATATAAAAACGCACGCGCACACATTTCTAAAGAGCCAGCAGGCAGGAAAGAGTAAGGTGAAACCTTAAGAGTTCTTCTGAGAAGAGTTGTATTTTAAATACTGTGTAGAGATGTGAAAGGATGATCTTGAACATGATATAACTTCTTCATTTAACCACCTATGAAAGTCTCTCTCTATATTACATAGTTTCAATAACAACCATTCTGTAGATGCACAAAATAATCTTGTAATCTTCACAAGTCCGGTATTCAGCTTGACAGGAATATAAAATTGGTATTCAGGAATACGTTTTTGAGAGTTTGGAGGTTGACTGTGCCAGTATTTGTGGTGTATTGTTGCAGCATTACGTGTAGTGGGGGGGGGGGCAGGTTTCTGTGATGTTTATTGCGGGACATGAGGCGGAAAAGCTATGTCGCGAGATGAAGAAGAAACAGAGCGTGTTGTATAGTTTAGGTCTGGGGAGCGGCCATTGTTGGATTAGGAGGGGGGAGGGGAGGAGTGGTAGGGGAGGAGGAGTGGAAGGAAGGGAAGTAGCTAGTCGGAACATAGAAAAAATGATGAACTCTTCTCAGAAGAACTCTTAAGGTTTCACTTTCCTTTTTCCTGCCTGCTGGCTCTTCGGAATTGTATGCGCGTGTGTTTTGTATTCAGGAATCATTCAAGACGAATATTTTCACACTGCAAGACGTGTGGTTAAGACTATTTTTAATATGTATAACTTTCCCTGTTTTTATCTCCTTGTAAGATGTATATTGTTTAATTTCCTGTTGTGTATGTTTATCAGGAACTCAAACGAGACTTCATTAGTTAGTCGGAACATTGAAAGTATGATGAACTCTTCTCAGAAGAACTCTTAAGGTTTCACCTTACTTTTTCCTGCCTGCTGGCTCTTTAGAAGTGTGTGCGCGTGCGTCTTTTATTCAAGAATCTTTCAAATTCAAATATTTTCGCACTGCAAGTTATGTGTTTAAGCTTATTTTTAATATGTACAACTTTTGCTCTCTCAACGGTGCATGTGTTTCTACATTCGTCCCTGTTTTTATCTCCTCGTGAGATATATTATTTAATGTAACACCTAGTGTAAAAAATGGGTTAAATGAAAGGAGTTACATCACGTTCAAGATCATGCTTTCACGTCTTTGAAAAATGAAATTTACCGTTGGTCTTTATAGCTATTGTTGAGAGTGAAGGAGAATTTCCTGTTGTGTATGTTTATCAGGAACTCAAGGGAGACTTCATTATTTAATCGGAACATAGAAAAATGATGAACTCTTCTCAGAAGATCTCTTAAGGTTTCACTTTACTTTGTCCTGCCTGCT
The DNA here is from genome assembly GCF_040414725.1 of Anabrus simplex. Taxonomy (NCBI): domain Eukaryota; kingdom Metazoa; phylum Arthropoda; class Insecta; order Orthoptera; family Tettigoniidae; genus Anabrus; species Anabrus simplex. Next base: position 325,412,807 of record NC_090271.1, read on the forward strand.
GGCTCTTCAGAAATGTGTGCGCGTGTGTTTTATACTCAGGAATCATTCAAGAAGAATATTTTCGCACTGCAAGATGTGTGGTTAAGGTTATTTTTTAACATGTATAACTTTTGCTTTCTCAAAGATTCATTTGTTTCTATATTCATCCATGTTTTTATCTCCTTGCAAGATTTGTATTGTTTATTGTAACACCTTGTGTAATATGAATGCCTACACACTGACCTATTTTCCCATTTTTTGGCTGATGATGACGCCAACACAGCGTCGAAACTAGTCCCAAGTGCAAATACATGTTATAAATAAACCTATAACATTTTTGTATTGAAAAGGTGGAACCTTTCTAGTTTTTCCTATCTTCCTAATTTAGCACGCGAGGGCGAAACGCAGGCAACCAAGAATGAGTTAGCTGGAAAATTTATAATGTCCAATAACGGACCATTGTATTGGTATTATTGGAAGGCAATGTCGGAGTTGATTAGTAATACCTGTCGACTGCTCTTCCGCAAGAAAAATGAAAATGAAAGAGGAGAACATGTTTTCATAATAAATGCGTAAATAACGTGTCCGATAACCGTTGTTAATTCGTTAAAGATAAACGCTTAATAAACGATCGCTTAATTTTAATGCTAAATACCGCAATTCAGTAAGAATGAAATACACCTACACCTCAAGATATTAATACTTTGACAGATGAAATTAATACTTTATTAACGGTAATACCATTTTACGTAACAGTAGAGAAGAATAAACTGACTGGTAGCAATGGCAGATTGTGTCATTGATTACGAGGTTGGTTTATATTTTCTCGCATCCGTTGAATTACAGAAAGGCTATTGTCATGTAAATTTATAGCGGGAAGGTTATAATTTCTCTACTGGCACTTGAACTATGTTTTCATCATACATACAGTGCAGATAAGTTAGGATAGGTGACGCTATTTGAATAACAAAACTGAAACATTTGCCACAAAATGAGATTGATCATCTTCCGTACGGTATATTTTTTGCACTATGTGCATCTCTCTTGTCAACATACGAAAGTGATATTGGAGTCGATTAATAATATCCGTCAACTGCTGTTCTCTAAAGAAAAATTGAAATGAAAGAGCATAACACGTTTTCTTAATAAATGCGTAAATAATGTGGCCGATAGTAGCTGTTAACTCGCTAAAATTAAAGGCTGAAGTAAACGATCTCTTAATTTTAATGGTATACCGTATACTGGAATTAAGTAAGAATGTGATACACCTCAAGATATGGCAGAGTACATCACTGATTTCAGAGGATAGTTTATATTTTCTCGCGTCTGGTTAAATTTCGGAAAGCTATTCCCATGTCAATTTTTAGGGAGGAGGTTATCATTTCTCTTCATGCATTTGTAATAGGTTTTCATGATACATATATGGTTAGGTTATGTGATACCGTTTGAAGAAGAAATCTGAAATGTTTGCCACGGAAACCTCTGGAGTGATACCGTATTTCTCCGAATCCAAGACGACGTTTTTTTCTCAGAATCTCATGTGAAAAATCAAGTGTCGTTTTGCATTCGCGGCCTGATGGTAATGAACGCCACTGACAACTACCTCAGTAACCACGCTGTTTCTTTTCACCCCCGTGCGTGTACACACAAAACTCGTTGACAATAAACGACCGCCTCTTTATCATACATCGCTAGCTGTGGTGACCGGTTGTACAGTGCCTATGTGTAACGTCAGTGGATCTCGGGAAATAGTGAAGAGAGAATGACATTCTATTATCCTCTACAAAAACATTTCTCAAATCTACAGAATGGCATCAAAACATGCGAGCCTTCTAATTCTTAGAAAGGCCACGGCTACTCAGTAGCAGAGTTATAACGCGTGGTGTTGTAAAGATACGTGGGACAGGTGTTGCCGGCAAATTTTCAACGGGTTCTCATCGATGTTATGATGTCAATTGATGGCTATTAAACATTCGGAAATGTATAATAATTGTGCAGTCGCAAGAAAATATGGCATAGGCCTAACTAAAGCCAATATTCAGCATTACCGTGAAGACAAAGATAGCTTAAAAATGCGTACTACACAAAAAATGCATTCAGTGGCCCGCAACAAGGACATTTTAAAGAAGTCGAAGATGAAATTGTGAGGTGTGTGCACAAAAATGCAAGGGCGGATTTGGCGTACTGTGGCGCAATAAACTCGTTCATTGACTTTCAAAGTCCACGATTAAGAACTATACGTCGCTAGCCGCTGAAGTTGGCCGAAACCGGCAAGCAAGACGTGCGTGTAGCGGCAGCCAGTTATATCTGACACTGAGTGAAAGTAGGAGTTTTATAGGAAGCAAGAATATTTTCCTGATGGATAGTCGTATTGTAGAGATGCGTGGAATGTGTATTGCCAGCAAATTTTCAACGAGTTCCCTTCGATATTATAATGCCAATTTTAAGTTAATGGTTATTAAACCCGCTGAAATAAAGCATAATTGTACAGCCGCAAAAAAATACAGTATAACTAATGCCAATGTTCGGCCTCTACAAATAGTTTTAACAATGCGTACTGTATAAAAAAGACATTCATATGATTTTACAAAGCACTTTTAAGACTGATTAAAATTTTTGAAGTAAAAAGTGGGGGTCGTCTTGGATTCAGAGAAATACGGTAATATATATTTTTCAGAATGAAATTAAACACACACTTTCCCGTAGTATCGGATTTCGAAAAACAACAAACCAGTAAGCCGTAGTGTAGATATTATCCGCGACCACACAATTTTTGAACAAACTGATTGTCCTTTTCATACTGATTTTAATGTGTATGGGGGTTTCTCGGCTTTTACAAAAAAATCGGATATAACGACAATCCGCTATAGTGAGTACATTTTTTTGCTGTTATGAATTCTTGCTATAACGGACTTCTACTGTATTGAATAATTAAAAAAAAAATTTTCATTCAGATATGCATTTTTTTCATTTCATGAAATCTTTGGTGCTTTAAAAATTTTTAGTTCATATTTGGAGTTTCCAGATTGGTCGGACTGTGCAAACTTTCCTGAGAGTTATTCCCCCTCCAACATTTTTGTGTTCTATAAATGATTAAACCAGTAACCTAATTAAGAGCTACAAATCTTTGCTATGGTTCTGAAGTAACATTTTCTGACATGCTCTATTTTTTTCTTTTATTGCATGGTCTCCCTTTTGACACAAAATGATAATTAAATACAAAATACCATTAAAATACTTTCAGGTGTTTCTGCGTTAATGGTGGAACAGACACCCACCCATAAATAATATAATAATCGTATGGCCTCAGCTACCGTGTGCAGACATTTCAATCTGATGCCATCTGGCTGTCTGCTCGTCAATTTCGACGTTCCGTTTTACTCTAGGCCCACTAGATGGCAGACCTAGTAAACCGAAACTCTCTTGGGCGTCTATGGCTGAGATTTAATGAATTTTGTCGGGTAAACACCAAATGTGTCACCAGAGATCTTTTAGATGTGGACATCGTACGACATGGAGAGTCTAAAGGACTTTTTTTCCGCCCTTCAAAAATCTGACTACCTCTGCCAGGTTTGAACCCGCTATCTTGGGATCCGGAGGCCGACACTCCACCAACTGATCCACAGAGGCAGCTACCCACCCATGAAACAACTGTATTTCACCACTTACAGTTTTATTATATGTATGAGGTGTGTTCCTGGTAGTCTAGTGACCTTTAGATCACTGCAGATGTCCTTCGAAAATCCGTCGAAATCCTGTACAATTTTTAAAAGTTTTCCTAAATTTAAAATTGGTGTTATAGTTCTGTGTTAAACTTTATTTTCTTAATGAAAGATTTATTTTTCCTTTTTGATATTGTACCTTTTTTAATATATATTTTCTATTTTTTTCTTTTTAATTTTTAAAAATATTGTATTGATTAGGTAGTCAATAAAACTTTCATTAAGAAAATAGTCATATCCATCAATACGGGCCTAATAATGAAATTAATTGCCTTTACTGTTCCACCTGTTGCCATTTCATGATGGATGCAGTACTTTTTAATCTGTCTCTTGGTACAGGCTGGAGCAAAATGTAGCTTCCACCGAAGTCCCATTCTCGTTAATGCCTGTGACAGTATCGAAGCTGTTGAATTATGGATGGTGCTGAGTAATGACCTTCAGAACATGTCTAGTGCATTTGAGTGTTAAAACAGGTGCTACGCATAGGGCTGGTTGTGCTGCAATGACACTTTCTGGCCCAGTGAGGAAAGCAAGGGAAAACTTCCTTGCTCCTCATCCTGTCTAGTATGCCTCATTTTGGTGCCACCATCGGTTCTTGTAGAACTGCATAACCTTGGGTAGTACAATTTGAGGATCGAACCAGCCTTCAGGCTGATGACCTAACAAACAGGATAACAGTTGCAATAATTTGAATGATAGTGATCTTGATTCCAATGTTAATTTGTTGAAGGATGATGATGATGATGATGTGCCAGAAATGAATCCTATAAGTGAAAGCGAGGTGGGTGATGTTGAACCATGAGTGCTTGCACAGCGGGTGCCTGTGGTATGTCTACTCACATGATACAGTGGAACCTCGATTCCCCATTTTTGGAGGGACCACAGGAAAAAAAAAACATACAACACGGGAAAACGGAAAATCCGGGAACGAATGAACCATCACCAATTTGGCTAAACATCACAAAAATGAATTATGTATAATCATCTTACAAACACCCCTAAACCAAACAAAACTACGGCCTCAATGGGCCTTCCGCCTGCCAAGCTACTGATGCTCGGTCCGAAGGCCTGCAGATTACGTGGTGACGCACGGTCAGTGTGACGAATCCTCTCGGTTGTTATTTCTGGCTCTAGACCAGGGTCGCTACCTCACCATTACATAGCTCCTCAATTAAAGGTAATCGTAGAATCAAGTGAACCTGGAACCAACCCTCATATCCAGGTAAAATTGCCTGACCTGACCGGGAATCAAACCCGGGCCCTCCGGGTGAGAGGCAGGCAAGTTAGACCGTGGGGCCGGCTTCAAAGATTAATTACCAGTATGCGACTTTAAAATCTCGAAACTTTACATTCAGTTTTACCAGAGAAGCTACGTCAGTTTCCTCTGAAAACTTCTTTCAGTTCAGCAACTTTGATCAGCCAAACTCTTCGAAAAATCTAATACCCGTAACGCTAAGCTGAACAACAATTGACCGCAAGTAGTTTTTAAGCCTCTAACCTAATAAAATAAAGCTCATTAGGTACAAAAGCGTCCAACATGATGGCGAAATCCCTTCTTTTTTCTTATCTTCCATTGTAATTTGGTCACCGGTATAGTGTTTGTAGTCAGTTGATGGAAATATTGTACCGCGTAAATTAGGCCTACATCGACTTAAGGTTATGTTGAACTCGAGAATATGGTTTCGAATGTAAGTATCGGTTCTCAAGTTCTTGAATGCATTGTATTCAGTTCTGCCCATCACTAATCACAATCAAATTGGAAAGAGAAGAAATATCATTAACACTTCCGAAATTACGGTTATTTGTGACCTTGAGCTCAGCTGGAAAGTGCGCTTGCTGTACAAGTCAGTATGAGTGCGAAATTATACAAAGTTTTTAAATGTGACGTGCGCAAGTAAAACGACTGCGATTTTTATAATATTTTAACACAAAAACATGAAATTCCCAGTCTTATATTAGGACCAAAACAGCAATAGGGAATCCCAAAACCTCCCATGGCTTTATGTATGTAAGGCTGCTATTAGCCGTGGGCGACTAGTGGCGCAACTATTGCCAGTGGATTTAAGTACCGGGCGATCAGTGGCGCAACTTGTGAATACTTGCTCGGTTCATACCGGGGAATAGTCAGTTGAGATAATGGTGTCCTACGAAGAACTTCTTCTTGATCTTCTATTAAAAAAGAAAAACCAAAGGGTTAGGAAAGTGCGGAAACATCCTATATTTGTTTCTTGGCTGACTAGAGGATTATATTATACATTGTTTGACGATCTAAATGATGATGATAGTAAATTTTTCAATTTCCTGCGCATGTCAAAGTCATCATTTTGCGAACTGCTTGGCCACATAAAAGAAGAAATAACGGAAAACGACATAGGTCTAAACAAGTGTTTCCCATTTGAGCTGCAATTCACTAATAGAGCCATATAATGGATCAATGGTACTTGTAAATGTAAACGATTATAGAATTTATATGTGCATTACATAGTATTTCCATATAAGAGTAGTTAACGTTTTATAACACTCACACATCAGGTGAGTTGGCTGTGCGGTTAGGAGCACGCAGCTTTGAGCTTGCATCCGGGAGATAGTGGGTTCGAATAACACTGCCGGCAGCCCTGAAGATGGTTTTCTGTGGTTTCCCATTTTCACACCAGGCAAATTCTGGGGCTGTACCTTAATAAAGGCCACGGCCGCTTCCTTCCAACTATTGACCCTTTCCTATCCCCTTGTCTCCATAAGACGTATCTGTGTCGGTGCGACGTAAAGCCACTAGCAAAAAAAATTATAATACTCACCTAGAGTATTCTTCTCGCCTACGGGTTTTGCTCCGAATTCTGGAATAAAGTTCTTTAAAATGCTGTTCGAAGAATTCAGTGTTTTTATTTTGTCAGTGTAAGCTTCAGTTTTGGAATCCCAAATGACTGGTTTTCATTCTACCTCAAAAATGGTCTTCAGTATTTATTTCACTTTCAAATAATGTTGCCATCTCCTTCATTTGCTGTTGTACTTTATTTGATGTCTCCATGTTCAATAAATAAACTATAACAATAAGTAATATATTCACTCTACCACAGCACGAGACCAAACAAGGTAATGAGGAAAGATAATGGTTAGGTGGATCGCTGACTCAATTGCGTTCCATCGTCAGCATTACGTCAAGCTGGTGTGAAAACACGAACTTGAGTGACATTTTCGTATGCGCAGGGCGGTACATCGGGCGACTAGTTGCGCCACTAGTCGCCCACGGCTAATAGGCTACATTTACTGCAATGCCCCGTCACGCAGTTGAGCAACTAAAAGTCGCCAGAGCAGTTGCCGGCTCAGATGACGGCCGGCAACTAGTTGCTCAGTTGCGCCACTAGTCGCCCGCGGCTAATAGGCTCCATTTGATCCATTGGTCCGTGACTCGCCAGAGCAACTAGTTGCGCCACTAGTCGCCCACGGCTAATAGTGGCCTAAGGTGCATCATTTGTCTGGTCTCGATAACATAATCGTATACGATAATATTGAAATGCTAAATTTGTGCTGCTTAAGAAGGAGCAGTTTCGATTCCTGCCTGAAAGCCAGTGACTATACAGTGCCCTGAGGGAAGTGCCGAAAACCTGTTCGGTGATACACGTGAAAAAAGTATAAAAATAAACATTTAACCCTGGTCATAATGTAGACGTTTTGCAAGTACGAATATTTGGAGAAACTCGTTCCGCCTTCAAGTAGAGCTGTGCTATATTTCCTTCCAATTGTTGTGGACACACACTGCTTTATGATTTCCGAGGATTCTCTAAACAATACCATCCAAATGCGATGCTAAGATGGTCCCTTATGCAAGTTCACCGCCGATCACTTTTCCGGTATAGTAGATTACTTCCTCAAATTACCGCATAACGGGACGTTAACATCATGATCCATAAGTATGCTGTAGCCGTCCTTTCATGAGATACAGTTTCTTGAAAAATGCGTGATCGAGGATTTAGCGTTGATGGGACTGAAATTTCTGTACAGTTGATCCGAGAAATCATTTCTTCGAGGAACAAATAATGCAGAATTTTTACAACATGATTTAATTAGGATGCTCGCGGGACAATGTCATTTGAATGAATAATACGGGAAAACATAGTTTCGGGGAATGTATAATCGAGGTTCTACTGTAAAAAGGGAACTATTTTGTGATGTACCTGCTCCAATTAGATTACCAAAAATGTGTGTGCATATGTGCCAAAACTGTTGTGCCAAAACTGTTGAGCTATAGTGATTTCAGTATAGCACATTGTACATACCAAATTCATGCTGAGCACTGGTTTTCTCCCACACCAGTGAATAAGTCGTGCTGTGACCACGTGCTGAGCAGTGAAATAATCTTGCACTTTATTGTTGCAGTAGTACATCGGTTTCCCATTTTTATTTGCTTCAGTATCATCTCTAAAGTAACTTGTACACTCACTCTTATCCATCACGGTCTCAACTCTACCTATGTTCAACCCGGCTCTGTCTGGTGGTATTTGAAGGTGCTCGAATACATCCGTCTTGTGTTGGTAGATTTATTGGCATGTTGAAGAACTCCTGCAGGACAAAATTCCAGCACCTTAGCATTTCCAAAAACTATAAGAGTAAGTATGGGGTGTAAAAATTATTATTATTATTATTATTATTATTATTATTATTATTATTATTATTATTATTATTAAGGGCCTTATTTTTTTGGTGAAATAAATCAGTTGATGTCAGTGTTATAGGTGAGACCAGGCATCGTCAATCAAGAGCAAAATGCTTTCGGAGCCAGTTTGCTTCCCGCTCTCGAGAAATGAGAGCAGCTTAGCGAGCAGGTAGGGGAAGAATTAAGGGAAGTGCATGACGTAGTATGTATTGAAGGCCAGTGGCGCAAGCACAATATGGCCACGGTATGCAACCCGCCTGACTGCTGCTCTCTTGTCACGTGACAAACAGCCATCCCGAGCAGAGCAAGTAACACCGGCTCCCTAGAGCAACTACGTGATGACGTCTGGGTAAGACTATTTCGTGGTGACGTCTGGGTGAGACTATTTCGTAGGTATTTTATGAAATAAATCGTCATACTGATCGATGTTTTCTGTGAAGTCTTCCTTATAGTATCAGGTAAATCTAACTAATTTTGTGATAAGGGGTTTTAAAGTGAACTCTTATAATGTATTCTTGTTATTAGATCTTAGAACAACCAAATATACAAATTTTTATAGAAATGAATGTATAAATCACTGATACCTTGAAATGAAGTTAGGTGATCTGGCCTGTAATATGAATTTATACATTGCCTAACTTTTTTACACATTGAATCACTTGTCTCCAAAGAATAAACTACATATAGTCTCAACATTATCAGCATGCAGAGTTGTGCGACAGTAAGAAGGTATCTTTGTGTAAGCAGAGAAACCCCTCTTGCTGTCCACATTAGATGTCGGAAACCATAATGCTTGCGAACACTTGGATGCAAATTCAAATTTCTTCTTTCTTCTCCTCAATCACACATGCTTTCACTACATTTTTCAAAGCCATATAGCCCCGGAATATGTTCATAGATATGCTGGTACTCCCCGGTCCGAGATGAGTAGCTCAGACGGTTAAGGCGCTTGCTTTCTGAGCCCAAGTTGGCAGATTAGATCCTGGCTCAGTCCGGTGGTATTTGAAGGTGCTCAAATAGTCAACCCCATGTCACTGACACGTAAAAGAACGACTGCGGGACCATTCCAGCATCTCGGCGCCTCCGAAAACCGTAAAACTAGAAAGAGGGATGTAAAAACAGTAACATTATTACTACTCAACCAGACAATTAATTTGCAATAGGCCTACTAATACCAACATGTTTCACAATAAAGGCAGTATTATTTATCTTTCCTTTTTATTCATCCACTTCCTCATGCCAGGATTATCCAATTTCTCAAGAGGAATGTTAGCTTGCATGAGTGAATAAATAAATGAATGAATGTATCTATTACAAATTGCTGTCTATCACTCTTCAACTTCTTTGCGATGTGTTGAGTACCGCCGATTGTTATTTGCCGTTTAGAATTATGTTCATTGTGTTTCTGATTCCCTGCTGCGTTTTTCGCACGTGTTGCATTCCTCATCCCTTGAAAAAATTGTCGTGATTTTAATTTTCAGCATTTTTATACTTAAATGCGACATTTGCCCATAAAGGTTCATAAGCAGCAAACTCTCACTGCCATGCACTGTCAGAGAGTATAATGTGCACTGTATATCTACGACCACGACACCATTTGCTGTGATCGATAACAGATATACAGTAGAACCTCGATAATTCAAAATCAGTTAATTCAAAATCCCGCCTAATTCGAAGAAGCTCTCGTTCCCGGAAACATGAGATACAGTTTTGCATGTTATTTAAATTGTTTAATTCGAAATACGGATAATTCGTAATTCGAAGTACAATGTCGGACCCATTACCGAAATTCAGACTTTTAATTCGAAACTGCCTTTACATTTTAAAACAATAGTATGTTACAGAGTAATTTCAACTCGAAATTTATCCGCTCCACGTCATAACAGAACGCGCGTTCCAGAACGTGGAGGGGTAGCTTTTCGCACTTACACTCACTTCGATGGGTCTATAGTACGCTTCATGATTGCTAAGTTGAATGAAATCGGGATTCTTTTGTATTCAACCTTTTAAGGAACTCCGTAATATCACGCAACAGGCAGTGTGCGGAAAAACAGAATCCGCGAACACTAGCGATGCCGACAGTTGACGAAAAAACTTGGCTCATATAATAAATTCGTAGGCACCGTACAATATTGTCATTGCCGGTGAAACTGCATTGCTTTATTTTAATGCGAGCCCAAACAGTCTTATGGTTTTAAAGGAGAAAGTGCCAGCCGGGGAATCGTACAAGGGTGGGGGTGGGGGTCGTAGTAGTGCGTTGCAATGCACATGGAAGTGAGAAACTTTATCCCCTCGTCATAGGAAAGTTCGATAAGCCACAATGTTTTAATCACTTTCCATGCCAGTACAAAGCATCTAAAAATGCGAACAGTACAGAAATCCAAAAAATAATGCATTTTCACAGGGGAACCGGCATCATTCCTCATCTTTGAATTGTGTGATTTTTATCTTTCGTTGCGTGAGGTTATGTTTGTCAGTGATTTATCCAAGTGCATTATTTGAACATTGTAAATGCATCTTGTTGGATACATTTCGGAATGTTTTTTCCATGGCATTTGAGAGGTTTAAACTGTGAATCAAGGTGATTGCATGTATTAATGGGTCTTATAATACTTTGTGACGCGGCAAGTGTTTACATTTCTGAAGTACGAGAGAAGTGCCATGGCGGGAAATCGTACAAGGATAGTCATAGAAAAGTTTGATTTTAAGGGCATCGGGTACTTTCTGTGTAAATACAAGACATCTAAAATGCATACAGTATAGTAATCCAATTAATAAAGCACTTTTACATGGGGGCCAGCGTAGATTTCTCCTCGTCTTTGAATCATGCTTTTTTTCTTTCTTCATTTCGTTGCGTGAGGTTATGTTTGCCAGTGAGATATCCGAGTGCATTATTTGAATACTGTAAATGCACCTTCTTGGATACATTTTGGAAATAGTTCTTTTTCATGGCATTTGAAAGGTATAAACTGTGAATCAAGGTTAACTGGATGCAGTAACGGGCCTTAGAATATTTTGTAACGCGGCAAGGGTTGGTACTTCTGAATTGCGAATTGGCGGTTAATTTGAAATCACGACTTCGAATTAACGAGGTTTTACTGTAGATTTTTATCGATTGCCTTAGAGATTGTGGAACTGAATACACATTTCCGATACACAGTGCGCATTGCTTTGTGTGCATTTTTGTAGAGAATATATAGCGCTATCAAGCAAATGAGAAGGAAATACAATAGTCACGTTCTCAGCAGCATTTAAACGTTTATTGGAGAGCTTTTCCGATACTATTTCACATTTTTCATATCAAGTGGGGTATATGTCATGATTATTTGTGCAATTCGTGCATTAAATCAGATTTCGCAAGGTCATTTTGCTAAAATACAATACTTTTAAGTACACAAGAACCTTGTTTATCGTGATTAAGTGGGACCAGAACTGATCCGGATTATAAAAAATCCGGATAATCCGGAAAACTAAAAAACAGATACATTAGGTACATGTTATATAATCTATTAACACAAGTTGAACAGTAATACTTTTTTTTCAGTTGTACAAAAAATATCAGAACACTTTTCGTACATTTACGACTCTGTTTTATGCACTAAAATAATGTGAGTTTTTCTGTTTTACATTTGTATAGCGTTTGCATGCAGCACGATCACGAAGATGTTTTACTAACAACAGTTCTGCCGGTGTGGTTTCAGTCAAGGATTCTGAATAGGCCATCAGTTTATCCAGCTGCATTGTATCCTCTCCATGAGTCATTGTTCCCATTCTCACTTCCAGGCGAACGCCGGGACGGTACCTTTGATAGACCGTGAACGAATTACTTCCAATTCTTGTCCTTACCTATCCTTGGCGGAAAAGACATTCAAGAAGAGTCGACGCCGTAAAAGAAATACTGTACAAGTAAAAATAAATTTTTATTATTTTCTATCCAGATAAACCGGAGATTGGTATTAATGAGGGCCAGATAAGCGAAGTTCTTGTGTACCTAGAAGGTCATATGTAGGCAAGAAGGAAAATATGAAAAAAGTTGTGTGTATCGGTATTACCAAAAAATACGCCCCCTAATTATTGTTGTTGTTGTTGTTATTATTATTATTATTATTATTATTATTGTTACCGAGATATCCGTGGTAGGTAGAGGTGAAAGAAGGTGCGGGCGTGAATGGGTTTCAAACTACGGAATCAAAGTTAATGTAAAATTAATTTAAAATTTAACTAGGTTATATTTTCTTTTCAAAATTAGGTAACAACAAATAGAACAGGTACTTAGTAGCCGAAATACAACTTGAAATGTACAATTACAGGGATTAAAGAATTTGGGCTTCGAGCCCTGAAAACACAATTCTTGAGCAACTAGCTCAACTTTACGATATACCAATTTCAACAAAAGGGGCAGAAGACCCCACTCAAACCCTGGAGCCCTTGCTCCAAATTACACAGCAAAGCCTCCTCGAGGCATACAACTCTCAGTTTTAGAAAAGAGCCACTCGCTCTTAAAGTTAAGCCTCTCCCAGGCCACACCAAACTCAACTTTCAAGTTGTCCTCAAAGGACATATACACAGGGGTAAAATACCCAACCTACTGAGGTCTATTAGGTGAGAAAAGATTAATACATGACCTCTAAAATACAACTTGAGAGGAGGCGAACTTGCACTCCTAATACACTTTGCTTAAGACCTACTTGGCACTAGGCTGTTAATACAAGGGCTAATCCCATACTACAGAGGTGACTTAAAGGCAATTTACATTACATTACGGGAGAATTGGTTGAGAAAAATAAGTTCACCTCAAGACGATGTGAGTGGGAACTCGAGAGGGTTAGCGCTCTCTATCCCATAATGTAGCTTTACAAGAGAATAGAAGAAAAGAGTAGTTACATTTTAGGAAAAGGTTACATGATGGAAAACGCTTCGAACCCGCCGCGAGAGTTAAACTGCCGACCTAGCAAGAAAAGAAGATATTAATAGGCCATTACCTGGTGTTGAACGGCTGAAGAAGAAAGAGGCGCTTCCCGCCTCCTGCTATGTACTTAATACACTGAAAGATGGAACAGAAGTGGCCCGGAGACCCCAAAATCAGCAGTTTATATCCTCTCGCGGAAGATTCTAGGCGTTAGGGGAAATAAAACACCCTCCCTCAAAGTTTTTATTGGCTAGGGAAACGAAACCCCTACATAGAGGAAGAAGAAACACATTATTGGTGGAAAATTAATTAAAGAAATTCGGGATTGGCTAGATCCAAAATAAGGGGAAAAAGAGGGGTATACAGCCAACTTAAACCATGACAGAAAGAAATTTAACAAAGAACAAACTCTTGAAATAAAAATTTCTCCAACAAAATAGTTCTTTGATTTCGCACTAGGTTGCACTAGTGTAATTCTTCAGTAGTGTCCTCTAGAAGAGAAAGTTCACACTTCTTACTTCAAGCGAAACAAAAACACATCAAAAATGACACAGTTCACAAACTCAAAAATTTCCAGGTAGTGACATCTTCTGAGAAAGTAGAGAATTAATAGAATAGATAAAGTTCAACCTTCCTCCAGAAGAGGAGTTTCAACTGGCGCAACTTTTAAATAAACGGTGTAGAGGTGTACCGCCCGGTACAGACCTCCCCCCCCAAAAGATCCTCCAGGGGTGACACATGAAATCAGTTTGAAACAAAGTCCAAGTAATGATGTTGATACGAAGATAGATAGCAGAAGCATTTACAAGATTTCTTAATTCAGTTTCAAAATGTTGTTGTTGCAGGTGAATGAAAGTCTTTATGTTTGTAGAATTTGAATTTCTGAAGATAAACTTTTAATACTTAAAGGTGAAGAAAAATTTTGCAATGTCCACCAAATATTGTAGTTGAATTCCCAATTGTAGTTATTGCTTATGGTGACTGTCCATGTAGTTGATGTAGATTGAGTTGAATGGCCGGACCGGCCGTTGCAGCTTGCGTCCAACGGAGGCCGCTCGGACCCCTCAAGTACCCTGAGATACCGCTCGCCCGCACTATGAGGGGAGCAGAGGTGTAGAAGCACGCCGCGCCCGCGGTGAACATATACAGGCTGCGGGCCAGTAGCAGGTCGTGCGCCGCACATCCGCCTTGGCCGGGAGGAGAGCTCCGGCTTGCCGTGCACATGTCGGCCTCGCTGGAGAGGAGGGGGCCCATCCCCCTCCCCAGTTGTTGCACGGCGCTGCGCGGCTGCGGGGGCACTGAAACATTAAAGCTAGGCGGCAGAATTGTATTGGACCATCGTCTTCATTGAGGGTACAGGCATTATGGAGAGGTTGAGGGGCCAGCGGCGTGTAGATACCCATTGCATTAAACATTATGAAGCCACAGTGTAAGGTGGAGCAGGAGACGGGAGCGTGGTAATGGCCGTGGCAAGGACAGAATGGCAGTTTAACGGGTCGGGACAGGTTTTACAAAAAGCTTACATCTGAAACAAAATATTATAGGTAGTGCAGAATGCCTTAAAAGTAAAACTCAAAAAAAAAATATAACCTTCATATCCTTTCAAAATAATATGAAGCAAGTTAACACAGAAATTACACCGGTTTCACCTGGGACAGGTGAACTCTAAATATCCTCTCGGTGGCTGGATTACTTAACAATAAAGTAACCGGCGTAAGAAAATCGAGAATGATACAAGGCCCATGAAATCTGGGGGCAAGCTTGCCCGCGGGAACAAAATTTTTGACCATAACCTGGTCACCTACCTTCAAAGGGGTGGGTCTCCGTCCACGATCATACCTTTCCCTAACCTTTTCATGAGACACTTTAAGATTGGCTTTAGCCTTCTTCCAAAGATCTTTAATGTTGTCCGGGTCTATTGTCTCGGGCAGAATGTCACTCAGAGACCAGAGGTTAGAGAGCGGCGAGTTGGGAACAAACTTGAACATCAAAGAAGCTGGAGTAAACTTGTGAGATTCATGAACCGCCGAATTCAAAGCAAAAGCTAACCAATGCAGGGACGTGTCCCACCTGGAAGGATCTTCATGATGATAAGCAATGAGAGCGGACCTGAGATTACGGTTAACTCGTTCAGCCAGAGATGGTTGCGGGTAATAAGCAGAAGTAGTTACATGAGATATTGATAAGTCAAAACAGAATTTACGAAATAAATTAGATGTAAAAGCCTTAGCATTATCAGATACAATATATTGACACGGACCAAAAGAAGCAAAAATAGAATTTAAGCAGGTAATGGTGGACTGAGCGGTAGCCAGCTTAGTCGGAAATAACCAGGAAAATCTAGTAAAACCATCTACACATACAAGGATAAATTTGTTGGCATTTCCCTTCGACTGGGGGAAGGGTCCTACATAATCAATATACAGGCGTTCCATGGGGCGCGATGCTTGATGAGAAGACAAAAGGCCTACCTTAGTGGACATGGTTGGTTTACTAAGCAAACAAGATTTACAGGCTTTTACAAGTTCACGAATTTCACCGTCCATACCTTTCCAGATGAACCTTTCACGAATCTTTTCACGGGTTTTAAAGATTCCAAGATGCCCCCCCAATGGGGTCTCATGATAGTATTTGAAGATCATAGGCACGAGAACAGCTGGAACGACAACTTTCATCATCTTGTCATGCCTCGAAGGGCAACATAAAACACCATTCCTCAGAACATAAGGGACGACATGCTCCCCAGAAGAAAGGGTTTCCATTATCGGAGCCAGCGTCGGATCTTCACGTTATCTCGATATCCCTAAAGAGCATGGGGGTATCAGTTAAAATGGCATTAACATCAAATAGTGTGGACTCGGGAGGTGATGAACGGTCGACCGGTTCATGGTTCTCAACGTCGTTTGAAAACATACGGCTGAGTCCATCAGCAACCACATTTTCAGTACCTCTGATATGCCTGACATCGAATTGGAAGGCAGAAATACGGATAGCCCAACGGGCTATACGACCAGTACGACGTGGCCTACCTAAGACCCAGCTTAAGGCTTGGTTATCTGTCTCCAGGTCGAATTTGACATGTTCCAGATAGAGACGGAACTTTTCTAAGGCGAATAAGACTGCCAAACCTTCAAGCTCATATATGGAGTACTTTGCTTCTTGAGCTGACAATGTCCTAGACGCATAGGCGATGGGTCGCCTCCCTAGTTCAGTCTCTTGAAGAAGAACTGCGGCTACTGCTGACGACGATGCGTCGGTTTGGACGATGAATTTCTTCGAGAAATCAGGCATAGCAAGTACAGGGGCATTACAGAGAGCTAATTTCAGATCTTCAAAAGCGGCTTGTTGAGAAGGTCCCCACTCGAATTTGATGCCTTTCCTACGAAGAAGGTTTAAGGGCGCCGCTCTATTAGCAAAGTTAGGAATGAACTTTCTGAAGAAATTCACCATACCAATGAATCTGGCGATACCTTTAATGTCCTTGGGAGGTTTAAAATCACGGATGGCCTGTGTTCTAGAATGATCGACAGCTACACCATCAGGTGACACAATATGCCCAAGGAAAGACATAGAGGGCTTAGCGAAGGCAACCTTGGACAACTTAACAGTTAACCCCGCCTTACGAAGGCGATCGAGAACTTCTCGCAGATGATCTAGATGCTCTTCAAAAGTCTCTGAAAATACGACGACATCATCCAAGTAGTGATATAAGTACTCAAATTTGATGTCGGAAAAGACCCTATCTAGTAGCCTAGTGAGCACAGCTGCCCCCGTGGGGAGCCCGAAAGGCACGCGGTTGTATTCATATAAATTCCAGTCCGTGGCAAACGCTGTAAGATGTTTAGACTCTTCGGCAAGGGGAATTTGATTATAGGCCTGATTCAAGTCCAAGATGGTGAAGAACTTGGCCTTACGAAACCATGAAAAGCAAGAATGAAGGTCGGGAAGGGGCACAGATTGCAACACCACCTTCCGATTGAGAGCCCTGTAATCAATGACAGGCCTGAAGCCTCCTTGGGGTTTCGGGACTAGAAAAATAGGCGAAGAATACGCTGACTTAGAGGGCCTAATAATACCATCCTTCAACATTTGATCGATGATTTCTTTCAGAGCCTTCATTTTAGGTGGAGATAGCCTATACGGTGGAAAGCGAACAGGAATTGAATCCGTGACCTCAATTTTGTATTCAATAAGGTCAGTAACACCAAGAGAATCAGAGAACACCTCGGGAAACGACTGACACAGTTTGCGAATACTATCAGCCTGCTCCTCAGGTAGATGTCTAAGGTCTAACAACATCTCATCCTGGGTAGGCGAAATAGAAGAACACGACACAGAATTACACTTTAATAGTGGTATTTTACAACTAGAAACAAATTTGAATGTGCACGACCTAGACTGGAGATCGAGCACAAGACCAGTGTGAGAAATGAAGTCCGCTCCCAGTATGATGGGGCAAGACAAGTGTTTAGCCACGAACAGTTTAATTTTCCAGGTAAATTTAAAAATACGAATTTTGACCAGTACGGAACCAAGAATTTCTAATGGAGATGAATTAGCCGAAACATATTGAATACGAGAAGAGTCATAGACAGGTAGGTTACAAACAGATTTCAATTTCGAGTACCATACAGCCGAAATAATGGAACAAACACTGCCTGAATCTAATAGAGCTGTTATAGGCTCGTTATTTAACTCAATCTTAAGAAAAGGAACAGGTGCGGGGGTATCCGCCGCAATCCTAAGACACTCTCTGGGGCATTCAAAAAAAGAATTTGAAGATTGCTCATTCCCTGAATTCTCGACGTTTTTGCCCGGGGCTGAGCCTTGGAAAGCAGAATTAGTCGACTCAGCCGAAGCCGCTAGTCACTTTTTATTATTGGCATAGGTGGAATTTGCACCAGAAGTTGAGCAGGAGGGGGTGCTATTTGAGTTTGGGCAATTCTTGGCGATATGTGAGAAGGCCCCGCACTTAAAACAGCCTTGTGATGACCCGGCTCCATTCCTTGTCCCACTTGACTTGATCAGAGGACACTTATTCCGCAGATGTTCAGGCGACCCGCAAGCATAACATTTACGGGGATTGACTGGTCGGCGAGGTGGAGGCCGAGTGTTACTAAAGGAAGGCGGGGGTTCTTTCGCGAGACGCAAAGAATCGGCGTATCTAACTCCTTCCGCTGAGACTGCCAATGCTTCAAGTTCCGAGAACGTTTGCGGGCACGCCGCGAAACACAAATATGACCTGTAGGATGGCGAAATACCTTCTACAATAGCCTGCACAATCTGATCTTCAGGAAAGTGCAGAGCAAACACCCTAGTGTAGAATTTGATATCTTGTATGAAATCAGCCAAGTTTTCATCCAAGCGCTGTACACGGTAATAGTACTTCTGAATCAGGGAGGACCTGGCCCTAGCCGGGATGAAGTTAGCTAGCAAATGGGCATGGAAATCCTCAATAGATGATTGCTCGGCAATGGCTCTTACGATTTTATCAGAGAGAATACCAATAGCATACGGATAGATAATTTGCAAAATTTGACATGGCGAAAGAGAAAAAACAAGAGCATGATCCTGAAATTCCACTAGAAATCTTAAAAATGAAATTACGTCACTGGTGGTGTTGACGGAAAACTTAGAGATACCTCTAAGCAACATTGCCAATGGATGAGGCAAGCTGCTGAACCCAGGTGTCATAGTCGTTAAAGGTTTCAAGGGCAAAGAAGTTAATTCAGAGCGGATGTTACTCAACGATGCACGGTGTTCAGATTCGTTGTTCGATGGGGCAGAGATAGTTTGAGCAGCCACGGTTATCCTATTGACTTCTCCCTGAGGAGGCACTTCATCACTACCTACATTCACTGTGGCGGGTTGATCAGTTTTGGGAGGAACTTCGCCGGTTAGCAATTGAGTGACCTTATTAGACAATTCAGAAATAGTTTCAAGGAGTGTATTAGCGTCCTTCCTCTGAACGTCATTCACCTTTAGAGACAACAGATCATTAACTCTATTTGCAAAGTGATACAGCCTGCCTTGCACACGCTTAATTTGATTAGGAGACGGATCGTTTTCATCAAAAAAACTAACTACAGATGCTAGCCCAGTAATATTTTCGACGATCGTGGAAAGAGAATCATCAATTTCTTTCTCTCCCAAATTGGGGATGGAAATGGGCAAATCAAGGGACTCTCTAAGCTTGTTAGTATCTATTGCAACCGTGCCTCCAGATTGAACATTTCTGATAGTCAATTCATATATCAACTCCTCCTTGCGCAAATAGTTAAGAAGGAGAACATCGCGAGGGCCGGGCATGATGACAGAACGAATTTGAAAAACTCACAAATGCCAGCAACTGAGAAAATGGTTAGAGTTTGAATTAAAGCAATGTTTGACCGTCAAGAGGGGCAAAATTGAGACCCATTCAACCACGCTCTGCTACCACTTGTTACCGAGATATCCGTGGTAGGTAGAGGTGAAAGAAGGTGCGGGCGTGAATGGGTTTCAAACTACGGAATCAAAGTTAATGTAAAATTAATTTAAAATTTAACTAGGTTATATTTTCTTTTCAAAATTAGGTAACAACAAATAGAACAGGTACTTAGTAGCCGAAATACAACTTGAAATGTACAATTACAGGGATTAAAGAATTTGGGCTTCGAGCCCTGAAAACACAATTCTTGAGCAACTAGCTCAACTTTACGATATACCAATTTCAACAAAAGGGGCAGAAGACCCCACTCAAACCCTGGAGCCCTTGCTCCAAATTACACAGCAAAGCCTCCTCGAGGCATACAACTCTCAGTTTTAGAAAAGAGCCACTCGCTCTTAAAGTTAAGCCTCTCCCAGGCCACACCAAACTCAACTTTCAAGTTGTCCTCAAAGGACATATACACAGGGGTAAAATACCCAACCTACTGAGGTCTATTAGGTGAGAAAAGATTAATACATGACCTCTAAAATACAACTTGAGAGGAGGCGAACTTGCACTCCTAATACACTTTGCTTAAGACCTACTTGGCACTAGGCTGTTAATACAAGGGCTAATCCCATACTACAGAGGTGACTTAAAGGCAATTTACATTACATTACGGGAGAATTGGTTGAGAAAAATAAGTTCACCTCAAGACGATGTGAGTGGGAACTCGAGAGGGTTAGCGCTCTCTATCCCATAATGTAGCTTTACAAGAGAATAGAAGAAAAGAGTAGTTACATTTTAGGAAAAGGTTACATGATGGAAAACGCTTCGAACCCGCCGCGAGAGTTAAACTGCCGACCTAGCAAGAAAAGAAGATATTAATAGGCCATTACCTGGTGTTGAACGGCTGAAGAAGAAAGAGGCGCTTCCCGCCTCCTGCTATGTACTTAATACACTGAAAGATGGAACAGAAGTGGCCCGGAGACCCCAAAATCAGCAGTTTATATCCTCTCGCGGAAGATTCTAGGCGTTAGGGGAAATAAAACACCCTCCCTCAAAGTTTTTATTGGCTAGGGAAACGAAACCCCTACATAGAGGAAGAAGAAACACATTATTGGTGGAAAATTAATTAAAGAAATTCGGGATTGGCTAGATCCAAAATAAGGGGAAAAAGAGGGGTATACAGCCAACTTAAACCATGACAGAAAGAAATTTAACAAAGAACAAACTCTTGAAATAAAAATTTCTCCAACAAAATAGTTCTTTGATTTCGCACTAGGTTGCACTAGTGTAATTCTTCAGTAGTGTCCTCTAGAAGAGAAAGTTCACACTTCTTACTTCAAGCGAAACAAAAACACATCAAAAATGACACAGTTCACAAACTCAAAAATTTCCAGGTAGTGACATCTTCTGAGAAAGTAGAGAATTAATAGAATAGATAAAGTTCAACCTTCCTCCAGAAGAGGAGTTTCAACTGGCGCAACTTTTAAATAAACGGTGTAGAGGTGTACCGCCCGGTACAATTATTATTATTATTAAATACCTATCCATTTGGTTAACGAAAAGTTTTATTTATAATAATCTGAATTTCCAATCATATGATGCTGCTTAGAAATATCCCTACATTTCTTCCCAGCTGCTTTGTTGTTTTCCTCACTGTAAAATATTATACAGTAAAACCTCGTTAAGACGCTTCTGCAGGGGACAACAAAAATGAATGTGTTAAGCGAGAAAATGTACTACTGAATACACAAATAAAAGTATCCAACAAGGATATAGAAACACGATTTTTTTTCCGATATGAGGGCATTTTACGTCTTGTATCTGCGGGCACAGTGAAAAGTGTATATACCATTTATAAAGATGAGAGCAAAGTATTAAAAGGTGTGAAAAACACGATAGAATAAATATGAAAACCTTTTCTGCTGGGGCTTATAAAAAAAACAAGTGCAATGAAAGGTGTGAAAACCACCAAACAAATATGAAAACTTATGCATGGGGGCCAATAAAAATATACAAGTATTATTGCAGATCACACTCTTTCTAAAACAAATGTTAGTTCAAGCCTTTTATTTTTATTTCTCTCGTCACACTCTTTGACAGTGAATTGGAGGTTACACTCGGCCATGTGCGACTGGCAGGAATGACTTTGGCCACCAATTTGAATCAAACGAAACTTCGACCAACTTGAGTGATCGAGTCGAAATTCGAAGGTGCGAGTTCAACATTTGCGATTTCTGCGTGCTCAGAGATGTGAACACCATGCGGATACCAGTCCACTTTCTGAAAGATTTTAAGTTTGGCTTCATTAGAAAGGAATTTCATGACTTTTTTCATATCCATAACTAGGCTATCACAAGACTAATATGCAGCACCCTATTCAATTTCACAATTATGTTCGTAATCCAGATATAGGCTACTGTATCATACGATAAAACTTCACTGTACCACTCAACACAAAATAAATTTCTAACTTCTGGATGAAATGCGAAATAAAAGCACAAATAGGCTCATTTTTCGCTAATCGTGCAACTGTGGCAACAGCTCTTATCCGAGTTGTAAATCACCGTTTATTTCACAAGGGATGACAAGTAACATTTTCAGGGCTAGGGAAAATGTGATTGTACTCATAGTAAGCTACATAGCGAAAATTTGTGATTCGATAGGTTCGATATGTTTCTAATCCAGATATAGGCTACCGTATCGTGTGACAAATATTCGCTACACTTCACTGTACCACTCGATGCAAAATAAATTTCTAACTTCTGAATGGAATGCAAAATACAAGCACAAATAAGCTAACCGGCAAGCAAAACTGAACATTTCTGAGGCTAACGGCTTGCTCTCCGAACATGCAACTTATTCTGTGAAGTCCAGGAATTTAAGGCCATTTTCCGTAACCACGCAACTTTGGCGATGGATCTTACCCGAGTTGGAAATCAATTTGTTTCACGAGGGATGACAAATAACATTTTCAGGGCTAGGAAAAATGTGATCGTACTAAGTGGTAATCGCGAAAATTCATGATGCCTTAACTGAGGTATCTTTATATAGATTTGATACGATGAGAATCGGGACTTCAAATTTATGACGTGCTAAGCGGGAAAACATATTAATTAATGAGGAATGCGCTAACGAGGTTTCACTGTGTTCATCATTGAATTAAAGGTGATTTGATTTGAATATGAAATGTACCTGAACAAAATTCTCTTGACTTTACAGCCTCTTCAGACGAGGGAAGTATAGCAGATTTACCTATGAACACCGATTCTGATGACCACTGGGATGAGCTGTCAGAGGAAGGAGGTGCAGAAGGTCTGGAAGGTGAAGACAGCGAGGTTCAAGAAAATGAGTTGATTGATCTGGATTCATCATCAAGTTAAACATCCAAAAGAAATTTTATTTTACTTCCTCAGTAGAGAATGGAATTTTTGTTTGCAAATTCTTGGACAATATGTTCAATGTTTTAATAATGAAATGTTGTGCAATTTTTTAAATTTATCTGTCAAATTAGATCACATCCTTAAAAGCATTTTGACTTGAACTTGTAAAATATTTCATTACCATGTCTATGCGTTCAGTAATTTTTTTTTTTGGTTTGAAGTAGGTATTGAAAAGTTTTTAGCATGCACTTACGTAGAATCTTAATTTATCCGATCTCTTACACTAATTACACTTGTCGTATGGCGACCTATTTATTAACCCCTTGACGCTAACCTCCATACGTCATATAGACTTCCTTTTCTTCACATGCTGTCAACCTCCATGAGTGGTATAGACCCTGCAGGCCTAATTTAATTTTGTTCTAGCCTGTAAAGTTTTAAAGTTGTCTAGATGGAAATGGTATATCTCAGAAGCCAAAGATCTCTGCCCTCCTTCTGTATATGAATCAGCCCTTTTCATTCTATAGAGTTTGAAGGTGGTGGTGGTGATGGTTGTTTTAAGAGAAGATACAACTAGGCAACCATCATCTATAAAACACTTAAACAGAGAAAAAAAAATGGAAGGGATCTGACACTTATAAAAATAAAGATATCGGCCAAAGAAAGGCAAGGGCCATGAAGGGCATGAAAATGAAAGGCTCCTTTGCCCTTCAATGCTCTAATAGCGTCGGGGTTGGAAAAGAACAAGGGTTGACCAAGAGAGGTCGGAAAGGATATCGATGGCCTAGAATGAAAACCTCGTATCTCACAAAGTTCTTCCTATCCATTATTTCCCTTAAGACTGGTTACGCCTCCCAGCCACTTGGATATGCAGTCCATCCAAACAATGTTCGCTGTGTTCTTTATTCCTATGCCGACGTGTGAAGGAAAATGAACCTTACCGTACCGTACTATAGGAAAGTATGCCTGCGTGACGTATTTACTAAATCCTAGAGTATAATTTTTATAAGGTTCATTTTCCTTTACGTATCAGCATAGGAAAATAAACCCAACGAACATTGTTCTGATGGGCTGCGAATCCAAATGTGGCTGAGAGGCGTGACCAGTCTTAAGGGAAATAATGGATAGGAAGAACTTTGTGAGATACGAGGTATTCAATCTAGGCCATCGATATGTGAAAGTGAGGAGCCTGGCACAAGTAAGTGGAAGCAATGCCAGGACTCGGCTAAGGGCCCCTTATGGAAATTTCAAGTTCTCATGGAGGGAATTAGATATTTTTTCCACCAATAGAGGTTAGTCGCCAACCCACACTCCCTGGGACCCCTTTCAGTCATCTCTTACGAGAGGCGGGGGATATCATGGGTTTTATTCTGCCGCCCCCTCCCACAGGGGGAATATAGTGTTTGAAATTTTCTGATCTCTTTCTGCTTGAGGACATATAGAGTTAAGTTTCTGCTGCATTCTAGCGTATGCATGTATTATAAGAAGTTTGCTTATGTAGATTGATAGTATAAATCACCTTTTTTCCATGATATGTATAATGACGATCTGGTGAAGATTCCTATAATTCTTTCAACGCCTTGAAACCTCTTACGATTCATAATTATTTGGCTCACTGTCACTCTGAGATACAATATTGCGTGGTGAGGAAGCATGGCACAGCGCAGTTTGACTGAAAGTGAAGACGTAGTTAAGTTTGAATAAATCAGACGATAACAGCACTACACCAGACTGAGGTGACTGAAGTGAGAATGGACACATAAGGACACATGGTGCGCATGACCAAGGAAATGAATGATGAAACACGCCAAAGTTCATGCACTCTTTCTCATGAACTAATCTTCCCATTATCCTGGATTTGTGCTAAATGAACTTTGAAATGTTGTTTCCAGTTCTTCCGCTTAATGTTTACAAGGCAATGATTACCCTAGTTTTTATTGCATTGTGAAACAATCCATGCAAATACAAGAACGTCACTTTTATTCTGTATAAAATATGTTACTTCTCTTCTCTATTAGCCGACTATAAGGGCGGAAGTCAATGAATATAAACTATATTCTCTTGAGTCTACTGCAAATGCTGGAAAGTAATCTGAGCTAAACTGTTGTAACATTGAATGTTTAAAGGGATTGCTCCATTTTCTTAGTGATCACACCTGAATCACCACACTCAGATACTGCGCATCACTAAGGGGTTAAAATATAAATTGAAATTAATGGCAGTGTTATTTAATTTGAAACTTATTTTGCCAAAATGAATAAATATTATATTGGCATATATTGATCCCCCAGCACATTTACACATTAATTTGAATTATATTACTTTACAAAAAATATTGATCAAACTTGAGATGACGATCATTTAAATGAATATCATAATCTAAATAAACTTCTGTTGGGTGCCAATGTAACCATGTTACATAATACAGTAAAACCTCGTTAATTCGAAGTCGTTGGGACTCAAAAATCGGACTTCGAATTACGTGATTTCGAATTAACCGCCAATTCGCAATTGAGAAGTATCAACCCTTGCCGCGTTACTAAATATTCTAAGGCCCGTTACTGCATGCAGTTAACCTTGATTCACAGTTTATACCTTTCAAATGCCATGAAAAAAGAAATATTTCCAAAATTTATCCAAAAATGTGCATTTACAGTATTCAAATAATGCACTCGGATTTCTCACTGGTAAACATAACCTCTCGCAACGAAAGGAGGAAAAAAAAAAAAAAAGCACGATTCAAAGACGAGGAGAAATCTATGCTGGCTCCCATGTGCAAGTGCTTTATTAATTGGATTACTATACTGTATGCATTTTAGATGCCTTGTATTTACACAGAAAGTACCCGATGCCCTTAAAATCGAACTTTTCTATGACACTATACTTGTACGATTTCCCGCCATGGCACTTCTCTCGTACTTCAGAAATGTAAACACTTGCCGCGTCACAAAGTATTCTAAGACCCATTAATGCATGCAATCACCTCTCGATTCACAGTTTAAACCTTTCAAATGCCATGGAAAAAACTATTTCCGAAATGTATCCAACAAGGTGCATTTACACTGTTCAAATAATGCACTTGGATAAATCACTGACAAACATAACCTCACGCAACGAAAGAAAAAAAAAATCGCACAATTCAAAGACAAGAATAAATTTTGCCGGTTCCCCTGTGCAAATGCATTATCTTTTTGGATTTCTGTACTGTTTGCATTTTTAGATGTTTTGTATTGGCATGGAAAGAGCCCGACGCCCTGAAAACGTAGCTTATGGAACTTTCCTATGACGTGGCGATAAAGTATCTCGCGCTCACGTGCATTTTCTCTTTGCTAAGACCCCCATCCCTCACCCTTGTACGATTTCCCGGCTGGCAATTTCTCCTTTAAAACCATAAGACCGTTTGGGCTCGCATTGAAATAAAGCAATGCAGTTTTACCGGCAATGACAATATTGTTCGGTGCCTACGAATTTATTATATGAGCCACGATTTTTCGTCAACTGTCGGCATTGTCAGTGTTTGCGGATTCTGTTTTCCCGCACACTGCTTGTTGCGTGATATTACGGCGTTCTTTAAAAGGTTGAATACAAAAGAATTCCGATTTCATTCATCTTAGCAATCATGAAGCGCACTGTAGACGCACCGAAGTGAGTGTAAGTGCGGAAAGTACCCCTCCACGTTCCGGAACGCCTGTTATGAAGCGGAGCGGATAAATTTCGAGTTGAAATTACTCTGTAACATACTATTGTTTTAAAATGTAAAGGCAGTTTCGAATTAAAAGTCTGAATTTCGATAATGGGGCCGACATTGTACTTCGAATTACGAATTATCCGTTTCGAATTAAACAATTGAAAAAACATGCAAAACTGTATCTCATGTTTCCGGGAACGAGAGCTTCTTCGAATTAGGCGGGATTTTGAATTAACCGATTTCGAATTATCGAGGTTCTACTGTATATCCTTTTATTGCATGAATTTATTTATGAAAGTGAATATAAAAATTATACATGGAATGTTGTCCTTTTTGAAAAATGGCATCTAAAACTGAGAAAAATAATTAAATAGTTATGTTGCCTCAAATTAACAACATGCAATGGTGGCAACAAATATGAATGAATACAACTCATTGTCACTTTGTGTCCCTTACAAGCATGTATGGAAATCCAAGAAACAGTTGGATGTAGGTGTTAGGCATACTGGTAAGTACACATCACACTTACACTTTAGTTTTTTTTTTTTTTGCTTTACGTCGCACCGACACAGATAGGTCTTATTGCGACGATGGGATAGGAAAGGCCTAGGAAGTGGAAGGAATCAGCCGTGGCCTTAATTAAGGTACAGCCCCGGCATCTGCCTGGTGTGAAAATGGGAAACCACGGAAAACCATCTTCAGGGCTGCCGACAGTGGGACTCGAACCCACTATCTCCCGTTTACTGGATACTGGCCGCACTTAAGCGACTGCAGCTATCGAGCTCGGTACACTTTAGTTTAGGTATGCCTTTACAGTTTGGCTTCTTGCACCTTCCTTTCTTCGTGTCGTAGATGGAAAAGTGTCCCACTTGTTCAAGACGGACATCTGAAATTGGGATGAGTGCTGCAGGTCTTCTTCTTCTTCTTCTTCTTCTTCTTCTTCTTCGTATTATTATTATTATTATTATTATTATTATTATTATTATTATTATTATTATTATTATTATTATTATTATTATTATTATTATTATTATTATTCTCACTATAATGGCCCTCAAGAGACTTCAAACTAGGTCATCCAGGTTTTCGATTAGTGAATTCAGACTTGCTTTCCTTCATTAGGCCTAGGGAAATCTCAGTTTTGAACTCGAGTAAAGACAGCTCATGGCTGTGTTCACTTTTATTCCTTCTGTACAGGAACCATGCATATACACACACCCAATCCAAAACATGAAAGAATATGCGTTGATACGATTTCTTCGATCTAATAATGGTCCATCACAGAGTCCACCAAGTCAACACCACCCATGAATGTGTTATATTCACCAACACTGTTTGGGCACTCAATTTCAATTTCTTTCTTCTGTTTCCTATAGTATCGTTTCACTCTACGTACAGGAACAACTGCAAAATTGTTGAGTAATGTTACATTCCTGTTATCATACCACTTAGTGGCTGAAGGCTCAACATTGTCCACATTACATCGCAACTCATCCGCCGAACCTCGCCCACATTTCTTCATATCAGTGCCCCTTTTGAGAACACAGTCCTTTAAACGGTTTTGCCGAACAGTTCCTAAGCTCCATATCTTCAACTCTGCCAGCTCACTTTGAAGAGCGAGGCTGCAAAACCAGTTGTCTTAAAACACCTTACAGCTTTCACCTCGAGGAATTACAATTGCCAGTCGAAGCACAACATTACCACTTGCCCCGATATTTAGTAAATCGGGAGGATGTTCATCTTTCCCAGAGTAGAGCTCCATATTATATATGAGCCCTTTCACATCACAAAGTACCAACATCTAGTAACCCCATTTCTTGGGATTTTTTGGATTGTATTGCTTTAGCCCACTCCTACCTATAAAAGGTATAATCTGTTCATCAATCAAATACTTTTCGCATTTAGGTAGAACTCTGCAGTTAGAAATGAAATGTTCCAAAAATGGCCTAACCTTCTGTAGGCGATCATAATTTTCACTTTGATTGCTATTTTCTAAATTATCTGAAAAATGAAGGTTAGATTTGATTTCCTCAAATCTGTTGGTTGTCATACAGTCTGCTACCTTAGAAATCTGGTAATTACCATGCCAATACATCCTTGTGGAGCTGAGTTTCACAATAGACATGTAAAGCACAATTCCTAGCCATATTTCTAATTCAGAAACAAATTGAAATTTTTATTAGAATTTTTCTGAACAGAATATCTATTACTTTCTTCCACTGTCAGTTCAAGTATTTTGTTCCCAAAAAACAGCCAAAAATACTCTAATGGTGTGAATATTTTAGGTGAGGTTATCATATCGCCTAACCAAAGAGGAGCTCTCATTTGCACTCAGGGTGACTGGTCGGTCTGCTCTAAGATTTGCTTTGGGAAGTTTGAAGAACATCGTCAGGGTCCGAATAATTTGTTTCTAAAACTATCTTTCTGCGTTTCGGCATTCTTAAGCTAATGGGATTGCTCTTGGTAGTTGATGGTTGGCTTGATTCATGTATTTGTCTTTCAATATTGTGATCTTCATCCTCACTGTCACTTTCGGGTATTATAATGTTTCTGCTCTTTTTACCTTGAATTTCCTTACGTAATATATCACTGTCACTATCAGATTCCAATAAGGAATCATCACTGTCTTCTGGAGGAACACATACCACTACGTCATTATCTGGTCGTTTGCGCCCATAAAATAGTGATGTGCTCACAACTCCCAATGGTGTTCTCTCCATACCTCTGAAATAACAAATCACAAATCTTAAACTATTCACAAAGTCATTCTTCAAATGTCCGAGCATATTTGATCTCTCACTGCATACTGTTGCTTTGAAGACACAAAACATATAATACATTATAACTGGCCATCTAACCGACACCATGTGTCATGTTTATAATACAAATGATGTTAGAAATATTTACCAATTGAACTGTAGTTTTTATTATGCAGGCAGAATTCCAGTATAAAATAAAAGTGTTTCACAAAATCAAGTCAAGCAAGAGTAGATGTAAATATTGTCCTCCATATTGCTTTCTTGTTTCCCAGACAGGTCTGCCAACTTCTGATTTCCTAAAGCTATTTATTCCATGGAACCGGTCTATAAATGTTGCCTGAGAGCCACCCTTTGCAGTCTAGACTTCACAGAGCAGTAATTCAATACATTTTATGTCATGTTGTCTAAGGGCAACACCGTGCAATAAAGGAATATGTATATATTATTTACCACGAGCTCTGTATACTGTATCGCTGAGGATGCTAAATATTACAGCAAATGTTTTATTTGGGTCATGATCAAGTTTTCTGATGATCCTGTCTTTAAATGTTTACCTTTCACGTCCCATTTCTGATGAACATATAAAAAACGTCACATGGAGACATGTCTAGCAAGTTCTGGGGAGGAGGGAAAGCTCGACTCATTCTCAATAATGTACCATCACACCTGTATGCAAAAGATCTTCGAGACGAGACGAGGAGAGATGTGCAATGTTCTTACCACCCAATGTTACTTCTTTGTGGCAGCCAGTGGACCAAGGAGTATTTACTGGTAGAAATTATTAGCTATTCTAATCACAGTGGTAACTTTTTTTAAAATGCAATTTGTTGGGGGCGTTGACCCATGTGGATCTTTTGCCCCTACTGGCATCATATTGTATGAACCTGCGTGTAATTGGAATGGGGGTAGTGTGGAATGTTGTGTGTGATAAAAGGAAGATTAAGGATGTCACAAACACCCAGTCCTCAGGCCAGGGATATTAATCATTACAATTAAAAACCCCTGGCTCGCCCAGGAATCGAACCCGGGGCTGCCTGGTGACAAGTGGACGCATTGCCCCCTACACTGCAGTGCTGGACACAGTGGTAACTTAAATGAAAGATGAGGACGGATTGAAACTTTGACACAAGTGGATGTGGTTTTGTGAATTTCAGAGAGATGGGATGAGATTCAGCCAATAACTCTGGTTAGATCATGGCAAAAGCTACTAAATCACAAAGAGAGTGAGAATTTGGATGAAACATGTTGGGCAACTCAAGAAACAAAACGAAAGCATTCTTAGAAAAATTACTGGTGAATGAGAGAATTCAAAATGAAGACATTGATGAGGGGATGATGGATGAAATTCACTGCTTGGCACTGGCATTGTTGATATGGCATCAAACAGTGAAACTCGGTATGTTCATGAAATGGGAGAAGGAAAAGAAACTTGTTACCATGATTCGCACAGAGGATTTGAAATTCCTGGAAGGAGCGCTTGCATACATAGAAGAGTGGAGTGAGGCGACAGTTGCTGTTCTGGCAATGCATCGAGGAGTGTCTGAGGATGTTCGGCTCGCCAGGTGCAGGTCTTTTGATTTGGCGCCCATAGGTGACCTGCGCGTTGTGATGGGGATGAAATGATGACGAAGACAATACATACATCCAGCCCCTGTGCCTGTGGAATTAATCGATAATGGTTAAAATTTCCGACCCTGCCAGGAATTGAACCCGGGACCCCTGTGACCAAAGGCCAGCTCACTACCCATTTAGCCATGGAGCTGGACATCGAGGAAAAGAATGTCCTAAAATATTCAAGCAACAATAACAGGTTTTTTTTTTAAGAAACAGTAGGTGATGTACTACTGAGAAAGTTAAAAAACATTTCTTACCTGTATTATATGAACATTATTTAAAGTCACTTCTATAAGTCAGTGGGTGCTTACAGTACTGTACTATATTAATAAATAAAAACTCATTTAGGTAGTAAGGTCTTTATACATTACTGAGAACCTTTAATAATACAAGACCAAAAATCATACAGCGCTTTCACTCTCCAGGTTATCTAGATTTTTTCTTGTCTGCATTGACCCCGGCCTGTACGGTCTGGATAATTTGGAGGACTGCTGTACATGGTTCCCTTAGCTTCTTGGTATTTTGTTAAGGTAGTATTCCACTGCGTTTCTTGTCTGTGTAACTTTTCTGCTGATTCTCACATTGTCATTTGCTGCTTCGTGGCCAAATACCGCTATATATCCCCCAGAAAATTGACATTCTTTGAGATCTTACATTCTCCTGCGTATCCTTCTTCCTTGTGCGAATCTGCCTAGGCGACTCAAAGATTTCTCTCCACATGAGCAGCATTTACCTTATTTTAGAAGGTTTTCTTTCCCCCTATCTTCATGGTGAACTTCGATGTTGATTTTATGTACTGTCATGTTCACCACATATAAGCTAGTGGAATGTGATCAATTTGCAAACAATTTGCTGAACTCAAGGGAGGTCAGCCAGAGACATGCAAATGAACTTAACATATTGACGACCAGCCTCGGAGATCTCTGTAGTACTGCGGCCAGCAGTTGTTGACGGGCTCCGGAGATCTCCGTTTTTATGCAGGCATCATTTGTAACTTGTTGTGCTACCTGTTGGCTATAATTTTAACTACTTTCAGTTATATCGTGGAATAGAGGGATCGTAGATTTTAGTGTCGATGTATTTTTTTAATTGTACGATTTTTGTAGCCGTGGAAACTTTGTATATACACGGGTGTCCTTATGTGCCTAGAATCATTGTACAAGATGGCGCATCCATGGCAACATGCCCTATGTGACAACAACGTATTTCAACAGTTATATGCAGTTTCATTATCTGATGTGCCACATGTGTGATGAGCTCTTGAGAATTCATGTAGCGGTCTACATGGGGTAGCAGCCTCCGTTCGGGGCTCGTCGTCAATGTGTTAAACTAAATCTATCCATAAACCCGCATATTAGTTCTGTGGTTCACTTCTTCATATATGGCTAGCAATAACTCTCTTTATCTCCCCTTTCTGGGAGAGATCGTTTGGCTTACTGCTAGTTGTGTTTTAGCAGTGAACTTCGTCGATCGCTAATGTAGTATCTTTGGATGATAGTGAATATCTTAAGTATGGAAAGGAAAGCTACAATTGTGCAACTTCATATTAATTTAATTGAAACATCACTATTCCACACCAAAGACTTACATTGTGTAATGTGAATAGCACATGATTTTCTAACTTTACATTTACATAGAGTTATAAAAATGTATCCAAATATTTCTGACTGCATTTTGGCACCATAATATAGAGCAATTCTTGAATATGAATCCTAATGTCTCGGTACTTGCACTTTCTTGCACTCTTCTTAGAAAAGGGGTCTAGTACATGAGTAAATACGGTAATTTTGTCCTGCTAGAATTGAATTCTGGTCCACTCTGCATTATTGTGTAAATCAGTTATCCGCAGATTCTCCATTCCTTACATAATAATCCAGTTTTTATTAAAAGTTCTTATTTCCAAATCTCTTAATTTCTACGAGAATTATAGTAGATGGGTGCAGATTATTATGTCGCTAGGTTTGGAAATTCCGTCTGGATGAGCACGTGAAGCAATCTGATACCATGTCTGGCAGCGTAATTATGATAAGGATTGAGTGTTCATGCCCACCCTTTTGATGAAGCAGAAACAAGGGGCTGAGAACAAATGATGTAAAGATGGCAGGGTATGATGCTGAGGAGATCTTCCTTGTCCTTTTGTGTGTTTGTCCTTGACTCTCCTCTCACTGACCTATCATTGTATTTATTCTAAAATATCCTGCTATCCAAGTTCCTTTCTATTTATGACTTGTATTATAATCCCATAAATGTTAAACTCCCTCCTTCATGTAAAATCAGAAGCTTGGGTGTGAGATATCCATTTTGTTAGTAGATTTTTGCACATTAAGATACCTTCTTGGTGTGAAAATTCTGGCTCTGGAGTATCTCTTTAAGGTGGTTGGCAGTGAAAATGTTATTGTATATGTTATATTAAGAGTGGCTTGGTCTGTTCTTGGAGGCACATTCTATGATATTAAACTATGTCTCATGAGGTATTACTGAACTCACCCAGGAGAAAACCAGTTTGTTGTTTGAAAACACCACTTTTATCACTTCAGAACGTTCTGAAAAATTCCATTCTGTACTAGGAAACCAGAATTAATTGAGTACAAAGTTCCGTTCAGTTTTGGTACTTTGGAGAGCAACTCAAAGGTGTGAACATAAAAATGATGTTCTAAGTGGCAGAACTGTTTATTTTTTATAATGAAATGCTTAAGTGGAGTTCATGTAAAAAAAAAAGTTCCTTTACTGGAAAGGAATCATTTCAATCATGTCTGTTATGATAGGTTATTGCTCTTGTAAATATTTTTACTGTCGTGTATATAAAAAATATATTTTATGTTTTGGAAATATGTGCTTAAGTTGGAGTTATATAAAAAAGAAATAAACCTGTTACTGATGAAATAATGCTGTATTATATTATTCTAAGCCAGAGATGGGTGCATGCGTGCACCAGTCTGCTAGCACATGTACCATCGTAGTGCGGTTCTTTAAGCAGAGCACATGTGCACAATGTGAGAGACCAGTTCAAGTTGTTTTTTGTGCTCAGACTTCTTCTCAGGTTTGTGCAGTACCTATCGCCTTCAGAAACATAATTCATGAACAAATCTTTCATAATATCTTAACACAAAACCAGTTATATGAAGACTTGTCACATTATGAAACAATGTAAAATAAAATATTTTTTATATTACAGTACATACAGGACCAATTTAAATGAAGATGGCACTTGTGTTGATTTCTATTCCATTTAAAAGTATGTAGATAAATTGTTTGGACTATCAATCAATCAGTCATCTGCATTTAGGGCGGTTGCCCAAGTGTCAGACTCCATACCAATTGTTTACCTCATATTTACATTTATTTATAATTGTTTACCTAGGTTTTTCTTAAATATTTTCAATTAACTTGGAAATTTGTCGAACATTTCCCTTGGTAATTTATTCCAATCCCTTACTCCTTGTCCTATAAATGAATATTTGCCCCAATCTGTCTGCTTGAATTCCAACTTTAGCTTCATATTATGATCTTTCCCATTTTTAAAAGCTCCACTCAAGCTTATCATTCTACTTATGTCATTGCACGCCAATTCACCACTGACAGCTCGAAACATACCACATATTACACGTAATAATTCTTATTGTTGGTCTGTATTGAATTGCACTTTTAAGTCAAAATTTTCACAAATATTTATTGAACTTATTTAATACACAGTAAAGTTCTTACAGTTAAGATTTATGTCTTTTCATAATAACTTTTAGGGATATGTTTCGCCCGTTAAATGGGCATCATCAGACTTTATCTTGTACCTTTTGGTCATTGATCAGGTTCCTGATTTACGTATTCCAAAAATATTAAATGGATACTACTTTATACACAGTTAAAAAGTCTTATTGTATGTTCTATTTGACAGTTTGATGATTGCACATTAAAAAACATCTAAAAGTGTGGATGAGATGGATGTTTGCTGTTGATGAAATCCTATGAATAAAAAAACTTTTCAAGAACTGGTTGAACGTTATGTCCGTATTTCCAACGTTGGTTTGAATTTCTATGGCTAAAAGTGTGATCCTAGTTTATATATTAAAAGTTCTACTTGAATAAGTTTGTGTTTGATTAGCACGTTGAATGGAATCTGGTTGAAAACTATTTTAAAACTGATTGATGTCATAAAATATTATTTTCTAGAACTTCTTAACTGTAAGAACTTTACTATGTTTTGGATAGGTGGTTATCAATAAACATTTGTGACAATTTTTTACATACCACATTGCCAAGCATCTCGTCTCCTTACTTCCAAGAAAGGAGACGAGTTGAAGTGGTGCTCTTGTGCAGGATATTACAACAAAGTTACATCATCTGACTTCCGACAACAGTATTACAACACTGCGTTGAGGAAATTCTGCTGTAGGAATGTACCTTCACTATTGTTTTCTTCAGTGTACTTAGGGGCCTATGTTGGGTGTCAATGTTCGTGCTGTGGCAATTCAAAGTACTGCACACAAATGGTCAACGGGATATGTCCCTGAAAACCATAAGTCCTTGGTGGCGTGAAAAATCAATATTGGAGGATGGTTGCCCAGTTGTACCAAATACACTATAGACAATACTGGACACTTCCATATTCTCCCATACTAAACTGAGAGACATGTTGACAGTGGTGCACCTGGTGGCCTGATTGAAACTAAATGTTAAAATTGATAGAAAACATGAAAATAATTATTTTTGCGTTGTTCTACTACGAAAGTTGAATGTTAATACTCATAGAAATAATGAAGCTCAATAATGATTTTGTTTTGTCCGAATCCTTGGCTGAATGGTCAGCGTTGAGGCCTTCTGTTCAGAATGTCCCAGATTCGATTCCTGGTGGGATTGGGGATTTTAATCGCGTATAATTAATTCTTCTGGCTCGGAGACTAGGTGTTGGTGTTTGT
Source organism: Anabrus simplex (assembly GCF_040414725.1). Lineage (NCBI taxonomy): Eukaryota > Metazoa > Arthropoda > Insecta > Orthoptera > Tettigoniidae > Anabrus > Anabrus simplex. The sequence continues at coordinate 325,448,837 of NC_090271.1, forward strand.
TCCAACACTTTTCTCTTTATATTCAGACAACACACTACACTTCCAACCTCCTCAGAAACATGCAATAGTGATTACTAGAACTCGGATTTTTAGGTGCTAGAATGTTATTTAGCTGATATAGGTGTTGATTCCCATAGGGAGTCTGAAATATTTGTCCCGAATGAGTAAATTTATAATACCAGTATAAATGGTCCGTTATTAGACATTATAAATTTTTCAGTTTCCCTATGGGAATCAACATCTATATCATCTGATGGTCACACGGGCATCAGTTTTTGGTAAGGAGACGGGGTCTCTCATAGTGCATTGGCACTGCCGGTGGCTCCAGGTGGCCTGCGCGGTGGCTTCCACGGTGTGCATTGGCCAGCGTCTTGGTGGGTGTGCTGGGTGCCAGCTGATGGGCCCAACCTGGCACACGAGGGTGAAACGCTTGCAACCAGGAATGAGTAGGCTGGAAAATTGATAATGTCTAATAACGGACCATTTATATTGGTATATTATTTAGCTGCCTAAAAGATAAGTAAGTTCTAAAATGTTTTTAGGCTGCTTCAATTTTATGTATTTTAATAGGCGTCAGTTAAAATACCGTGCTTACTTTCCTAAATTTATAATAGCCCGTTAGGGGGAAATATAAATAATGTTTTACTCCCCTTTTTGTTACAAACGTCACAGAATATAATTTTACCGTCCATTGTGAAATTGGGAAACTCCTGTAACCCCTTTTTAGTTAAAGATGGCTTGAAACTTGACACTTTCGGCATAAGTCACACACTGAATAAACGGGAACACCAAAATGTTCTCACAGAATGAAATGGAGTTTTCTTTTTCTCCAGCAGGTCAGTGAACACTGTCTCTGCCTGGTGACAGACTACGGGAGTGTTCACTGCGGGAGGTTCTTAAGGCTATCTGAGGAGTGTCGTTTACAGCTTTCTAATTTTAAGATTTTCTTTAAGATACTGAAAAAGAGTCGGCAGTTATTTTATTTTCTCAGAATATATTGAAAGCATGTTAACTGATTTAAGGATAAAAATACGAATTATAGGAATATAGGCTCTAACGTCAATTCAGGCATTTTTAGGCACTATAGGACCACCATTTCTATTATAAATATATGAAACGTGCAAATACAACTTCATTTTAATTTATAATTGTCTCCAAGAACAAAATAGACCTTTCCCTAAAATCCGACGTCTAGTGATTACATCCTTCCATATAAGGTTGGCATTAGGGCCAGTCCATACATGCTACACAACTCGCACCTGCGACCCCACAGATATGGTAAAAGCTGTAGAATAGAAGGAGAATTCTTATTTTATGTGTTTTTTAAAAATTTCCTTCATGTAATCTAAGATGAGAACACTTGTTGACGGCTAAATGTTAAACCTAGTGTGATGTGTTTACTAATATTTTACAATATTGCAGTATACTTACACTGTTTTGTCTTGAGGAAAGCGGATGAAAGGTTTCGATAGCTGAACAGTTTCAAAGTTATTGCAGCCATAAACAGCACAAACCTTACCAAACATGATTCAGTACTTGTACGATTGTAATTTCAAAAACTTTTGTCACTGAAAAAATAAAATCTTCACAAAAATCTTCTTAACGCAAATCCAAGAACAAATTTCATACTATTATTTATTTATGAAATACCTCCTTTCATGCAGAGGCTGCCTTGTGACAAACTATACTTTTACATTTATTTTAAGAAGACAAATAGATATTCTTGAGAAATTTTGAAGGTAACCTAATTGTAACAATGATTTCTTAGAATTATCAGTGAACCCCTTAAGGCTATGATGGCATTCTCCCGTAAGTTGATTGGTATTACTACTACACTCAGTTTCAAGGCCGTCCCGCTAGGTGCACTGGTAGTCAATATCTTGCGATATCTCGCAAAGTGGCACGAATTCTTTATAATGTATTTGGGTGTACTTCCTCTTGAAACAATCGCCACCACCACAAAATTATTATTGCCGCCTTTTATTACCATTGTCTCGTTGAGGAATACAGCAGTCATGCCAGGGGGCTTTCAACTTTGATCATGGGAGAACCGTGGTATAGTCACGTCCATTGGAGCCCAGCTGGCAAACTTTTAGATGAAGCGAAATACTTCTTTTCACCCCTCAACACAAAAGTCATTAACGTTGCTTGCCTGGGCTTCCTGTAACACGTTGCCACACTGGTCCTTGACTGCTCACTTTCCGGGAACTTTCTTTCAAAATACTCCACAACAGACTTATAGCGGTTTGACACGGAGTCCGTGAACTGGGCTAGAGCACTACTTGCTTTGAGGATGCGCTAGACTTCCTTTTTCAACACAGGGATTCACGATCTTCTCCAGTTCACACGGAACAAGTTCCCTCGTAAGTCGTCCGTTTTTTGCTCGTTGGTCAATCAAGGCAGAACGTGAAGATGTGAAAGTTGTTTGCAAACTATTAATACAGGAGTTGAAAAATCCTTTGAAAAACTCAAGCATACAATAGGAAAGAAGACGTGGCTTCGTGACTGCGTGAAGAGGCGTAATCTACTCGGTACCACCAATAGAATTTGTAGGGAGTTATCTTTGGAAAATCATAATGGCTACAGAAACATTTTTAGCATGGAACCAAATCTGTTCCGTTTTTTTTTTTTTTTTTTTTTTTTTTTGCTCAGTTAAGTGAAAGTAACGATTAATAAAAGGACACCGACGTGAGAAGACCAATTCTGGCAGAATAAGAACTTCACGAACAAGGAACTTAGTTTCATCTGTCTTTTCATTTGACAAGCTTCCTGCCGGAGGGTCATTCATAACAGAAATGTTTGTTTCTTCTAGCCGTTTTGACGTGCTGCTTTGAACTTCTGAGTCCAGATTTTATTCAGTTTCATTCTAATCCGTGTTCTTTTTTAAAATGCACTGTTGAAAACCATGGGATCCTGGGTTTATAGATATCAGCAGAAACTCTGGATTTCTTCGAGTTTGTTATATTTTTAATTTTCTCATAATAGGAAGATGTAATATTTTTTTAGTGCCACTTTACAAACCCCGAAACTATCAATGTTTATTTCACTACATAATTCTTCGTTCCTTGCATCTCGGTTCATTCACGGTTCGTAACTTATTTTCCACAAACATTCCTTTTCGCAGTACAACTCGACAAATTTTCACGGCCATTCCTCTTTGCGATATAACTTTACAGACTTCATCATTGCAAGCTACTCATTTTATACACGGACATGTTGTCATCTCCTTCGGCAGGAATATAATTGAAGTAGTCGTGCTCACTCCAACCAGTCGGAGATCTCACGGCCTGTCTTGTCGAAGGCGCACACAACCCCATACTCATTACTGATGGTTCACACGATGTAGTTCACGACCAGCTGGCCGATGTGTAGTTCTTTTGCCCAATTCGCGACTCCGCTTGAATCCAGCTCTAGACACAGTTACGTTCTTGAGAAATATCTGGCAACAATGATTGTTTTGAAGAAGCCCATCTGCATTACTTAGAGGGTACGATCTTGTTTCAAAGAAGTTTCGCTCTCTTTGATGTTGGCTGGACTTCCAATGATCGTAGCAACCGTGTCATCCATTTATGCCTCCGTTGTAACCAGGCCATTGTCTGTTTTCATACATTTCATAGACACATTGGTTCAGAATATCAAAATTCATTTGTTTGCAGCAACTCAAATAAATTATCATCGCTATCATTGAGATCATCTTCAGCGTCATTCATTTCTTCAGTTTATAAAATTCTCAGATGATGGAAATTCTAATCCAGACCAAGGTTTATAATGACATCATATGTCGTGTCCTGAACCGAGCACAGCTATTCTCTCTGAGGATCGAACCTAGGTTATGGAACGTAGGAAGAATGGAGTCACTGAGTTCTAACCGAATGTATGAGAGAATAAGGTAATTGCTAAGGGCCTTATTTTTTGGTGAAATAAAACTGTTGATTTCGGTGTTAAAACTAACGCTATTTCGGTAGGTATTTCGTGAAATAAATTGTTATACCGATCGATGTTTCTTGTGAAATCCTCCTTATCTTATGGGCTGAATCTAATTTTGTGATAAGGGTTTTTAAAGAGAACTCTTATAATATAAGCTTGTTATTAAATCTTAGAACAACTAAATATACAAAATGTTATAGAAACAAATATATAAATCACTGATACCTCGAAATAAAGTTAGGTTATCTGCCCTGTAATATGAATTTATACATGGTTACATTTTTTTACATGTTCAATTACTTATCTCCAAAGTATAAACTAAGCATTGTTTCAACATTATCAGCATGCAGAGTTGTACGACAGTCAGAAAGTATCTTTGTGTAAGCAGAGAAGCCCCTCTCGCTGTCCACATTAGACGTCGGAAACCATAATGCTTGCAAACACTTGGATGCAAATTCACTGTGGTCTTCTATCAAGCCTCCTAAAATTTCACTAACAAGGTCTTCCTTCTTCTCCTCTCCCAGATGTGCTTTCGCTGCATTTTGTAAAGCCATATAGCCCTGGAAGAAACTGTTCGTGGATATGCTAGCAAGAATAGGAATGCTCTTCACACTGTCCATGAGAGTAGAGTTCACTTCATTGCTGAGCACATTCGGAAGATAAAATAGTGCCGCAGTGGCTTGAAATATTCTTCTAGCTGGATCTTGTTCGATCATTTTTTTCAGCTTTTCTGTGCATTTCTTCGCCAGATTCTTGATTTTTCTCTCTTCTCTATCTTTTCTTTCTCCTGAAAGCTGGTTCAGGGCAACAGTAGTCTCTTTATCTAAAACTAACTTTCTGACTAAATCAAATCCTCCAATTATAAGGTCTAGTTTAGGGGTGAGTTTGTGGGCAGTTGGATAGTGTGATCCTTCTAGCACTGTTACAAACTGAGATACAGAGGTCCAATGTTCCTTAGCACAAGTAGCTTCAGACAATACAGCCTTCTGCTCATTGCTGGTTAGATCCTTGAAATATTTTACAGCGTCACTGACATCATCTGACTCTTTAAAGTACTCAACCAGATCACAGAGATATTCTTGTAAATAGACAGCTGAATCGAGCCAGGATCCCCAGCGGGTTAATACGGGCATCGGGAAAAGTTTGACCGTCTTCTCACCGCGACTGTATTTCTCCCGAAGGAATTTCAAATACCTATGCTTGCGCTTCCGGGTATTTTTGAATGCTTTCTTAGTCATACTTACGCACTTATTCAGATTGGTGAAGTAGCTGGGCACAAGCTTGGTTATGATATCTAGTTTGTGGGCCCAACACTGCACGTGAACTAAGTCATCTGAAATTAAACCTTTAAGAGTACGCACACACTTTGTCATATATGGGGCACTGTCAGAGGATATGCCGACAACATCATTGTAGTCTACAGAGTATTTCACAATTGCATTGTTTATAGATTGACAACACTCTTGCGAATCAACATTCTGCAAAATTTTCACTGAAGCAACGTACAACTTTGAAGGTAGGGCATCTACAGGAAGTATACGGAACAAAATTATGAAAACTGCTTCCCCTTTCCGATTGGTAGATTCATCGCAGTGAATTATCAGTTTTCTATTTCTCACAGCTTCTTTCACTTCCTCTTCATATTCTGCTTTAACAAGTGGAATGTAATTTTGGCGGCAAGTATTTGCCTGTGGAAGATCACCAGCACCTGTAGAAAAAAAGCATAGAAATGAATACAGGAATACTATTAATACTATAATACCAGTAACTTGCTAATGTTTTGGTTTTACGTCCACTGACAACTTTTACGGTTTTCAGAGTTACCGAGTTGCCAAAATTTTGTCCCGCGGAAGTTCTCTTACATGCCGGTAAACATATCTACATGGGTCCGTCGTAATTGAGCACCTTCAAATACCCCGGCCGGGTTTGAGTAGCTCAGATGCTTAAGGCACTGGCTTTCTGAAACCAAGTTGGCAGGTTCGATCCTGCCTCAGTCCGGTGTTATTTGAAAATGCTCATATACGTCAGCCCCATGTCAGTAGATTTACTGATACGTAAAAGAACTCCTGCAGGACAACATTCCGACATCTCCGTGTCTCCAAAAACCGTAAAAGTAGTCAGTGGGACGTAAAAACATTATTACTACTCAACCCGGTGATTTATTTACAACAGGCCTACAAATACGGTCATATTTTACAATAAAGACAGAATTATTTATCTTACCTTTTATATACTTGTTCATCCACTCCCTCATGCCAGGGTTATCCAATTTCTCAAGAGGAATGTTAGCTTGCATGAATGCTTTGGTTGTGTCTATCACAAATTGTTCTCTATCACTTTTCAACTTCTTTGCGATGTGTAGAGTATCGCCGATTGTTATTTGCCGCTTAGAATTATGTTCACTTGCTTCATTCTTCTTCTTTTTATGCGTTTCTGATTCCCTGCAGTGTTTATCGCACGTGTCCTTTCGTTCCCACTTAATACGAACATTACAGTATTTACACATTAGTATTCCTTTTGCAGCATCAAACACGTAGAACCCCTCACTCTTGTATTCCTCGGCCCTCGAAAAAACTGTAGTAACTTTAGTTTTCGGCATTTTAATAATTAAATGCTGGGCATTTGCCGGTTAAGTTTCATCAGTAGCGAACTCACACTGCCAAAGAGAAAGAATATAACGCGCAATGTTTTATCGAAGACAGGTCTTGCTACATGATCGTTGTTGCTGTAATCGATAACAGATATCGATTTTTATCGATTGTCTTACAGATCGCGGAACTGAATACACGTACTTCCGATACACAGTGTGCATCGATTTGCGGGTAGAGAATATACAGCGCTATCATCCAACTGAAATTGAAAGCATTTAAACGTTCCTGGCGATCTTTTTCGATAATATTTCGCATTTTTCGTACCAAATGGGATATATTTCGTGATTATTCGCTCAATTCGCGCAATAAATCACATTTCGTGATATTTCGCGAACTCATTTTACTAAAATACGGTATTTCAAGTATCTAGAAGGTCATATATAGGTAAGAAAGAGGATATGAAAAAATTTCGCGCGTATCGCTATTACCAAAAAATACGGCCCCTAGTAATTGCATACCTGTTGTACAAAGTAAATTATATGTGAAATTATGTTTTAAAATTGAAGCAGTGGTGGCGATAATTGTTTTAAGAGGAAAACAACAAAAACAACCTGCATGTTCTGACAGCACATGGTGCTGAGTAAAGGTGAGGAAGTGCTATTTTGCCACATGTTCCGGCTAATGTTTCTACAATCACGATCGCCCCCTCTCGCTCTGCGCTAGGTGCTGAGGAAAATAATATCCATGTACAGGAATCATGAGAGTGTTGGTGAAATATTAAATATTGTTAATAGTATTCCAAGGTGGCTCAGCAGTAATATTATTGGCTCAAATATAGTAAGATATACTCCTGACTCGTTTCCCTCCCAGGCTTCCATCATTCTATCTCAGGATGACTGGTTTTAAATTTTAGGCAGATTTCAGCAGCAAAATCTGTAACATTTTCTGTATTTATGTTTATACGAAGGCGTTTTGTTTTTCAACCTCCGATCGCACAAGTAAAGAACCACACAAGCTGTGGGAACTGTTTGCGCATGGAAGGTGACTGCGCAAGTCCTCCCCTCTACCAGTGGTCACAGCCAACTTCCTCACACCAGTGTGAGCCGAGGTATTGGCACGGAAACATGGCCGCTACTATCGACGCTCCCGCCAAATGTAAGGTCGATAGTGTGATACGTTTCCTTCAAGCAGAAGGGAATAGTGCAGCTGACATTCATCAACGAATGAGTCGAGTATACGGTCCAAACGTTATGAGTGATAGTGCTGTGCGTGAATGGTGCAGGAAGTTCAAAGAAGGCCGGACCGATGTTCACGACAGTGACGCAAGTCTGTCGCTGCAGATGACATTGTTCACGAAATTGACCAAGAGGTTCGCAAGAACCGAAGGTTTACCGTAAGCGAGTTGTGTGAGAAATTTCCTGCAGTTTCAAGGTCATCTGTTTACAAGATCCTAACAACGCCTGTGCTACAGGAAATTGTGCGCCCGATGGGTTCCGAGGATGATGTCTGATGACCACAAAAGTCGCTGGATGGCAGCAGCGTTGACGTTTCTTACCTGTTATGAGGCTGAAGGTGGCGATTTGTTGAAGAAAATTGTGACTGGCGATGAGACTTGGATTTCGTACGTCAGCACCGAAACAAAACAACAATCACGTCAAAGGATGCACACGCACTCACCAAACAAACCGAAGAAGATTAAGCAAACCTTCAACGACAGGAAGACAATGGCTAGTCTTTTGGGACCAAAAAGGTGTGTTGCTTGTTGAGTTCATGGAACGGGGGTCTACGGTCAATGCAGCTGTTTATTGCCAGACTTTACGACGACTGCGGAGGGCCATACAGAACAAACGATAAGGAATGCTGACGTCTGGAATCTTCATTCATGACAACGCACGCCCTCACAGTGCTCGTGTCACCCAACAACTTCTGCAGGAGGAATTTCGGCGGGACGTTTTTGACCACCCACCGTACAGTCCCGGTTTAGCGCCGAGTAACTTCCACTTCTTCCCGGGACTGAAAAAGTGGCTGGGAGGGCAGAGGTTCCAGGAAGGTGAAGATCTTCAAACCAACGTTCGGGCCTATCTGAACTCACTGGCGGCAACATACTGTAACGAGTTGGCGGGGTAGTAGGATCAATTAACACTAGACTGGTAGCTTCAATACTAAGATTTATTAGCTACGCGCTAGACTACACAAGACTACACACAACTTTTGCTCATAACACACACTTCCGCAGTTCGCGCGCTCTCTCTCCCTTCGTTTCTCACTTGTTCTCATACTACACAGTTTTACACTCACACACAAGGTCGCACGGCTACACGTTCTCTCCTTCGCCGGCAGTCCGCACTGTAGCTCACTAGTCCGATAACCACGGCAGTTCACATATTTCACTACACTGGCAGTCGCTCACGACTGAACCACACCAATTTCTAACTCAGTCTAACTCTCACTGACTGCAGGCAGGTCGTTCCTCTCTTATGTACCTGCGCTGGCCCTTCTAGAATCGTCCGGATGCTGCATGAATCCAGGAACATCGCGAGATGGAACACTCCAGATTAATCGTGGAGTCATTTCCATACTCCTCTGCTACGGGACCGCGAGTGGGGCTGGCCTAGCACTTACACGTTGCTTGTGATTGGCGCAGCTGAAACGTAAGGGGTGGGCCTATACGGTGCCGGGCCGGGCCCACTGCCAGTTGGCATGGCGGACGCTATGACCATTACAATACTGTGCAGAGGGGATCGAAAAGCGTGTCCACAGGTATGACAAATGCCTCAACCTTCATGGTGAAAAGTAAGCACATTTGTACCTAACATTTGGTAATAAATTCATTTGGATACGTACACTTGTCTTTCATTTATGACCCTCCGGATGTTGAAAATAAAACCGCCCTCGTATTATCGTAGAAATATCCGTTGACATCACCAATAATAATTAGACTGGCCTGCTCAATATTCTGGGCTCAAATCCGGTGAGGATGGTACAAATATATCATAGCGTGCTTTTCTTTGTACAAGAAAGTAAAATCAGTCGGCTGAAGTCTGAAGCAGGAAAAATCTAATGAATTCTAACCACAGGACCTGATTCTAAAATCTCGCATGCTTTGTCCAAAAATCCAAGCAAGTCCGGCTTAATGAGTACCGGTAGCTCAATAAATAACAAGGCTTAAGTTAAAAATTACGCTATGCTACAAGATACTAACATTTATAATACATTAAAATGGTATACAGTGTTTTGATAACGATATATTTATTTAATAACTCCAACACAGTTGCTCTATTCATGTTTAGCTGATTTCTAAAGCACACAAAACTGATATTAATGATGATGATCTAAAGCAGCAACTGTTAACCAAGGCCATGATTTCAGCTAGTATCATACTAATTGGCAACGTGGAAGTTGGACCAGCCGCCTCAGGGAGCTTTTAGACAGGAATGGGAAGGAAGCGGCTGTGGCCTTAATTAAGGTACAACCACAGCATTTTCCTCGTGTGAAACTGAGAGACAACAGAAAACCATCTTCAAAGCTGCCAACAGTAGGATTCGAACTCACTATCTCCCAGATGCAAGTTCACGGCTGCGCGCCCCTGACCGCACGGCGAACTCGCCTGGTTAACCATCCTCTTAAATTGAAGCAGTGAAGCTTCATTAGTATTGAGAAATAATGATGTTATCTGTGAGGAGGACTCACAAAGCTTGGGGCTAACAGCACAAAAAAAAATGCCTTAAATACGGGCATAGTCCAGAACTGCTCAACTACTCATGATGCGTAGGAATAGTGCAGAAATCTTAACTGTTGATTGGCGTTCGAGAAGGTTGGACGGCTTACATAATTAGAGAGTTTTCTAGAAGCCAGTAGAGCTATAAAAGCGGGACCTGTTAGGAGGCCTGAAGGCGGAACAAGTGAGCTAGAGCAATCCCTGCCAGCCGGAGAAAGGATTTCTTAATAATAATTATACTCCACTTAACAAATGGATTAAAGACTACAAGTGCTTGACATGCAGTGAATGAAGGGAAGCGATAAAGATGATTGCAAATGCGTCAGCCGTACACTCTGTGCCGGGCGGATCTCTGGATAAGAGCCTCTGTGGGTGCTGTCAAGAGAGAGAGAAACACTTGCACATGTCCTGGGATCCTGTCCTCATGGTGAACTGCTGCACAATTCTCGCCATCATACCATCAGATCCCTGATTGCGAACGGTCTAAGACTAAAAGGCTACACAACCCAAGAGGAGGTACAGGGTCCCTGATTGCGAACGGTCTAAGACTAAAAGGCTACACAACCCAAGAGGAGGTACAGGGTCTCACAACTAACGGGCGCAACAGACGAATAGACATCATCACCATCGACCCTTACACATTGTTGCGAATCTTCACACTTATGGGTATGTTTCCCAATCCCTTTAAGAATCATCAATCATGCCAGTATATTCCCAAGTATTAGTAGGAACATCATTGCAAATATCAACAAGAGATCGATGCATAAGAAGTGAAACACTCCTGCGAATACGTTCTAGTGTGCAAGGCAAAGAACTCAGCAGAGCAGTGCGCAGGGAAAAGTAAGATATACGAATGTCATACTTCCAAATGTTGACAATCATTCAAAACATTCAACAACATAGATCATGGGCCTTTTCCCAGGAGGAATTTCCGTAGTAAATACATGTTAAACAAAGGGAGAGGGAAAACAAAAAGAGAATTCCCAAAACACAGGTGTTAAAAATAGAACAAATATATTGAATCAGGTTCAATTAGATTACATATGTTTTCACAAGAGAGGGTAAAAAAATGGGCCCAACGGGAATTTTACAAATAGATTATTATTTGGCTTTGGCTCATATAGATAGTTACAACAGAGGGCCAATGACCCGCAAATCACACTTGTCTTTGGTATTGCACAGGTACGAAGTGAGAAGTTAGACCAGAATAAACCAGTATTCTTAACACATTCAGGTTCCAATATGACGGTGACCAAATTAAGCAAGAACAGGTAACAATTATTTTATGTTAAAGAGAACCTTTCAATACTAATGGGGTTTACTTTGCGAAAAGACACCACTATCCCCCAAAACCTAACACAGCCTAGATAAATAAGGGAAACAACAAACATCCAAAATATAAAGAATAGATACAGCGTAAAGGTTAGCAGACCACGATGTTACAAATTTGCATTAGTGAACGTGAGAAAGTAGGAACAGGAATGATGAAAAGGGGCCGAAAGACAGGAGCAGGACAAGATAAAAAAAGAGGAGGGAAAATGAGATAAAGGACCGATCAGGCTGCCAAGTCCGCTTTTCATATCAGTGTACGGCTAAAATTCACACATGACAGGTTTAGGTTAGAGCTGACCAAACATCGCTTGTCCTGATCACTTCCTCCATCACAATCGCACCACAAGTTCAAAGTTTTCAGTTTAACACGGCGTTAATCTCCTAGTGTCCTGAAGGGACCATAGTTCGAACTCCAAGCAACACGTGAGCCCAAATGAAAATAATGAGAGCAAAATTGAATGGATGTAAAATTGGAAAAATGTAAAGTCTGATCACCCAGTACGTAGAGAGAGGAGAATTAAAACTGAAATGCACACGGTCCAGCCGTGTACACTGCCAGAGCTTCCACTGCCTATCACAACATTTCACTCACACCTGAACATCGAACAAGCAAAAGCAGGCCGTATATATACAGAAGCGAGGCGAGCTGGAGAACATGCTAGAAGCATGTGACGTCACAGAGCTCGCGTAGAGCAAGGAAACAGTCCAAGCAGTGAAGTGACAGGCTTGAAGGCAGACAGTTCGTATAGCGACGGAGTGCACTTGGTCGAGCATAGAAGAACAATAAGGTAAGCGAAATTGCACTCGTTACAACATCAGTAGGCTACATAATCAACCCGACTATCCGGTTTGAGACAAATGAAGACCAACCTGAAGAAGTTGATCTTGGGGAAAAACATATCTATAAATGCACAATACTGTACCCCAAAGATAAATACAAGCTTGAGTTCATAAGCATCTCTGGCCTCATGACCGCTGCTCGAAGTAGTATTCCCTGGCTACTCGTGGACTTCTTGAAATGATTTGGACTAAGTTCTCACCTTCTCCACTTAATTGTGACAGCTGCATTGAAGGGGTCCCTAGCCATCTTCAGAAACCACACTTATAGACCATAAGAATCACCTTGAAACTACCCTGTTTTCATTTAAGTATTAAAAAAATTATAAAATAATATCGATTAGCTAAAGTGCTTTTTGTGCTTGTTGCAACCTGTAAGTGTTAATAATAGTAATAACAATGAACATTTCGAATTTACACTTAAGAAAATGGAAATTGCAACACCATGAAGGCATTGGTCGTTTGTGTTGATTTTCAAGATATGGAACGATGCCATGTAGGTACGTAAACGATCAAAGTTTCAGACCCATTGGATTGTCTCCCCACATGATTGGTCGCGGAGGAATCAACTTCAGTATACGGACTCTGGTGTAGCGTAGTTGATTTGCAGTCTGTGCAGCGAAGTGTTCCCCGTCAAACATGCCTCGACGACAGAGAAGAGCACGCTATCAACAACTGTCGCCGTTTGAGAGGGCTCGGATAATTGGGCTGTGTGAGGCTGGATTATCGCTAAGGACTGTCGCTGCACGTGTTGGCCGACAGGCATCTACGGTACAACGTGTGTGGGAGCAGTGGTCAAATGAAGGTACCCACACTCGTAGACCTGGCACAGGCCCAGCGCGACAGACAACTGTGAGAGAGGATCGCCGCATCATTCGGATGGCCCAGATGGAACCCTATGCAACAGCAGCGCAAATTCGAGCAGCTGTGGCACCCCACGTTACACAACAAACAGTTGGCAATCGCCTGCGTGCAGCTGGCTTACGAGCCCTTGTCCCTGCAGAAGGTGTTCCATTGACCCCACAACAGCGACGTGTAAGGCTGGCCTGGTGTCGACAAAGATCGACGTGGGTCGACGAATGGCATAGGGTCGTCTTTAGTGATGAATCGCGCTTCTGTCTTGCCCGCAGTGATCGCCACAATCGTGTGCGCCGACATATCGGGGAGAGGGGCCGCCCAGATCTTATTGCCGAAAGGTACACAGGGCCAACACCAAGCATTATGGTCTGGGGAACTATTGGCTTTAATGTGAAATCGCAATTAGTGCTTGTTGAGGGCACTATGACTGCTCGACAGTAAATTGATAGGGTACTCAATCCACTGGTTGTCCGTATGATGGCGAACATTGCTAATGGGATGTTTCAGCAGGACAATGCCCGGGTTCACACTGCATGCATCTCCAGAGAAGCTCTCTACGACATCACAACCTTAGAATGGCCCGCCAGGTCCGCGGACCTCAGTCCTATTGAGCATGTGTGGGACATGATGGGTCGACAACTGGCCAACCGTCCTCAGCCACCCACAACTCTGGAACAACTGACCCGTGCAGTGCAGCAAGCATGGGCCACAATTCCTCAGGAAGTGATCCACGGCCTTATTAACTCCATGCCTCGACGAATTCATCAATGTATTGCAGCTCGTGTTGGGCACATCCTGTATTGATTGTTGTCCAAATTTGCGGTCAGGGGGACCTGGAAGTGTAGTCATCGATTCATAACTGAACACTCGTCCTGCATGTTCAATTGCAGTAATATAGCACCACTCCTTCTGGGTGTTGCAATTTCCATTTTCTTCAGTGTATTACAGACTATCTACTTCATGTCTGTATCGAAATGATTCCTTGTTGTCAAATTTAAAATGCTCTTCCAATGTTAGGATGTGCTTTGAAGTTAATTTGACACTTGTCCATGAACTAGGCAATTGGAAAGTTGTAGCACGATCTCTATCTGTGGATTACCATCTTTACTTCCCGCTATCTTGGGTCTTGGGTGTGGGTTTGACAAGACAACAAGGAATCAGAGAATTAGAGTAGGTGAAGTGTTATGATTAAATGGAGGTCCCACAGGGCAGTATTATGGACCTTTAAGTTTTGTGATAGATATAAGTGATATGAATAAAGAAATAGAATCACAGATAAAGCTACTTGCAGATGTTGATATATCGTCTTACTAATAAAAAGTCCTTATACAGTTGTTTAACTCTTGTTTAGTTATAAAGTGAATAAACCCTGTATAAGCGTTTTACATTTTTCTTACTAATAAACGAGGTATACGCATTGTATTACTATACAGCACGTATACACTCGTTCCAAGGCGTAGGAATCTCTTCCTGCAGTTCACCGCCTTTATGATCGCTTCTGCTGGTTATGTACGAGCAAAACTTTCCGGAAAGTCGCATAGTAGCACGGCATATCGAAAAGGCAGTGGCAACACTAAGTGAGACAGCTGGAAATTAGCTTATACTGATATCAACATTTCTTCAGCTTGCTTTTGTAAAGAACGCCAAAAAAAAAAGAAATGGAATGGAATGGCTTAAGAAAAGATCAATATCAATCAATCAATCAATCAATCAATACTGATCTGCATTTAGGGCAGTCGCCCAGGTGGCAGATTCCCTATCTGTTGCTTTCCTAGCCTTTTCCTAAATGATTTCAAAGAAATTGGAAATTTATTGAACATCTCCCTTGGTAAGTTATTCCAATCCCTAACTCCCCTTCCTATAAATGAATATTTGCCCCAGTTTGTCCTCTTGAATTCCAACTTTATCTTCATATTGTGATCTTTCCTACTTTTATAGACGCCATTCAAACCTATTCGTCTACTAATGTCATTCCACCCCATCTCTCCGCTGACAGCTCGGAACATACCACTTAGTCGAGCAGCTCTTCTTCTTTCTCTCAATTCTTCCCAACCCAAACATTGCAACATTTTTGTAACGCTACTCTTTTGTCGGAAATCACCCAGAACAAATCGAGCTGCTTTTCTTTGGATTTTTTCCAGTTCTTGAATCAGGTAATCCTGGTGAGGGTCCCATACAATGGAACCATACTCTAGTTGGGGTCTTACCAGAGACTTATATGCACTCTCCTTTACATCCTTACTACAACCCCTAAACACCCTCATAACCATGTGCAGAGATCGGTACCCTTTATTTACAATCCCATTTATGTGATTACCCCAGTGAAGATCTTTCCTTATATTAACACCTAGATACTTACAATGATCCGCAAAAGGAACTTTCACCCCATCAACGCAGTAATTAAAACTGAGAGGACTTTTCCTATTTGTAAAACTCACAACCTGACTTTTAGCCCCGTTTATCAACATACCATTGCCTGCTGTCCATCTCACAATATTTTTGAGGTCACGTTGCAGTTGCTCACAATCTTGTAACTTATTTATCACTCTATAGAGAATAACATCATCCGCAAAAAGCCTTACCTCCGATTCCACTCCTTTACTCATATCATTTATATATATAAGAAAACATAAAGGTCCGATAACACTGCCCTGAGGAACTCCCCTCTCAACTATTACAGGGTCAGACAAAGCTTCACCTACTCTAACTCTCTGAGATCTATTTTCTAGAAATATAGCAACCCATTCAGTCACTCTTCTGTCTAGTCCAATTGCACTCATTTTTGCCAGTATTCTCCCATGATCCACCCTATCAAATGCTTTAGACATGTCAATCGCGATACAGTCCATTTGACCTCCAGAATCCAAGATATCTGCTATATCTTGCTGGAATCCTACAAGTTGAGCTTCAGTGGAATAACCTTTCCTAAAACCGAATTGCCTTCTATCGAACCAGTTATTAATTTCACAAACATGTCTAATATAATCAGAAAGAATGCCTTCCCAAAGCTTACATACAATGCATGTCAAACTTACTGGCCTGTAATTTTCAGCTTTATGTCTATCACCCTTTCCTTTATACACAGGGGCTACTATAGCAACTCTCCATTCATCTGGTATAGCTCCTTCGGCCAAACAATAATCAAATAAGTACTTCAGATATGGTACTATATCCCAACCCATTGTCTTTAGTATATCCCCAGAAATCTGATCAATTCCAGCCGCTTTTCTAGTTTTCAACTTTTGTATCTTATTGTAAATGTCATTGTTATCATACGTATATTTTATTACTTCTTTGGCCTTAGTCTCTTCCTGTATCTCGACATTATCCTTGTAACCAACAATCTTTACATACTGCTGACTGAATACTTCTGCCTTTTGAAGATCCTCACATACACACTCCACTTGTTCATTAATTATTCCTGGAATGTCCTTCTTGGAACCTGTTTCTGCCTTAAAATACCTATACATACCCTTCCATTTTTCACTAAAATTTGTATGACTGCGAATTATGCTTGCCATCATGTTATCCTTAGCTGCCTTCTTTGCTAGATTCAATTTTCTAGTAAGTTCCTTCAATTTATCGTCCATTCTTTCAATGTGTGTTCAATGTTAAATGGATAAGTCGAATATTTCATCACGATAAATACCACGAAAATAAACTGCTCACTCGTTTCTTTTTCCGCTACTCGCTGCTATACAACGCTTATACAAGGGTCCTGGTCTGTATAAGCAATTCAATGAAGAACTATAACAGATGTATGCGCAGGAGGCTTATACACGGTTTATTAGTAACGAATTTCACATAAACGGTGTATAAACCTTGTATAAATGTTATACACCGTTTATTAGTAAGACGGATACTGTATAGCGTAGTAAATAAGTTACAGGAGTTTGAACGACTGCAAAAAGGCCTTGTAAATGTGCGAGATCAATCAATCAATCAATACTGATCTGCATTTAGGGCAGTCTCCCAGGTGGCAGATTCCCTATCTGTTGTTTTCCTAGCCTTTCCTCAAATGATTTCAAAGAAATTGGAAATTTATTGAACATCTCCCTTGGTAAGTTATTCCAATTCCTTCACTTATAATGCCAACGATATTCTTCAGTGCACCACCTGTCACTCTCACTTCCAAACTAAACTGGGTTCAGGAAGCACAAATGAGCACCCATTCCCACGAATATGTCTAATTTTATCAATCTTTGTAATATGAACCATCATATTTAAACTGTTTCACTCTCCGGCTTTTTAGCCCTTCGCTAACACTGCTATGAATTCAAAGCAGAATCTTAAAGTAATTAATCGTTGAAAATGTTTGAAATGGGGTATATTTTCCAAACAGTATTGCTATCGAGATTTTAACTGTATCTAAGGAACAATTCAACAATATTGTGATTATTATTAGAGGTAATAATATCCTTCAGTAAAATCTGGACAGGCTTGGACTGCCTAACCACAATATAAGTATGCAAGAGGTCTTCCTTTCCACTAAATAATTGCCTTAGGTTTAAATAATCAGACATCGCACCCTGGTTTTCTTTCCCACGAGTGAACAGTAAAACAAACCAGGGAGCTTGTCAAGTTAACGTGTATAACGTAGCGATTTCAGCATTTATCTACAAATGAAACTTCTCATCTGCGATTGAAACTAACATTTTGGGAACTTGAGGATTATCCCCACCCTTGATCTACCGACACTGTTATGCTACTCGATAAGATGTGCCAGAAATATAAATATGAAATGAATGATGCTTTCAGGTGAAGACACGTTCCCTATACGGTCCGTCCCCACTAGATATAAGATGCATATCCAATAATGTCCCCAGCGGAGGCGATAATGAGATTCATCAACAAGACGAGAACTCAGGTGCAGAGCTTTCCTTAGCAACTGTTAAGGTGAGTCTGACCTGAAGACGATCCGAGTTCTGCACGAGCTAGCAATGTTCTCTCGACTGAGGGGAGGTATCATGGCGTACAATATTGTACTACATGAATTCTCTCTTCCTTCGAGAGGTAATTCATTGCCTCGTCACAGAGCTGCGCGTCGCATGTCTCGACTAGTTGGTGAATCTCTTCTTGTGGTTGATCGCCACGCTGAGTTGGGGGCGTGGTTGGGGCCCCCTGCCGGGGGGTGGGTGGTTGGGACCTCCTGAAATACACAAGCTAACCATCGCAGATGGAGCCCTGGGTGTTATGTTCATCATAAAATATGAAGGTAATGTACAATGTGTAGCCATATAAAAACATGAAGAAAACATGAAGATATGTCTGGAAGTGTGAATGTAATGTAGAATGTGCAGCAATAATGCCCGGAAATGTGAATGTAATGTAGAATGTGCAGCAAATAAAAAAATGCATTGACGTATGTTCTTGTCCCCTTGTGTACGTATTCAATTAAGTGAAATGAAATAACTTCGAAATCCAAAGGATGACGAGATACGAGAAAATATTATAGGACCGGCCATATAGGCCGCTAAATACTGCGTCTTATAGAACAATCCTTTGTCGATATGACGTACCGTTTAGCAAAAGTTAATCTGTAAATGAAGGTCTAAAATATTGTAAACATTCATATACTTTCGTACCGGTATGTCGATCGATATATTCATTGATGTCGATTTGTAGCGATCGAGAAAGGGTGTGTCTGCTATTGTAATCAGTGATCGCCACACCGACTTTGACTGGCAGTAGGAATGGAGACCTTCTCCAACTCCTGTGTAACTGGCATTAGTAAGGAGGGCCTACCATTGTAATGAATAATTCACTTCTCGATTTGACTTGCAGAAGGCAAGGGAGGATGCAATTTTGTTCAATACTCCCCTATCCGACTTTGTTTGGCCTGTTATTTGAATGGAACGACAATGGTAGATGGAAAAACAAGATGAAATATCAGGTTGTGATTTTCAGCAAGAGCAAATGTCTTTTCAGTAAAACAATGAAAAAATTTAAATATTTGTTTATAGGAAGGAGAGTTAGATATCGGAATATCATTAGTCCAGCCCGGGAGGCACTCACGCGCATCGACTGTCGTTTGTTTCCTCGCTCGCGGCCTACTCGGAAAAGTTCTCTAGCAGTGCTCGGTGCTGCCAACCCCTGTACTTAGGAACTATGCTTGCTTTGATAGCTGGTAGTGGTGGTGGTGGTGATTATTAGTTTGATTCTTGCCGTGGACAAGACCATTGGTCTGGATAGTTAGGATTCTTGGCGTGGACAAGACTATTGGTCTGGATAGTTAGGATTCTTGCCGTGCACAAGACCATTGGTCTGGACGGTTAGAAGCGGCGTTAGGCCCCTAGTTTCGTGAGGAAAGACTATTGGTCTGGACAGTAAGGATTCTTGCCGTGGAGAAAACCATTGGTCTGGATAGTTAGGATTCTTGCCGTGGACAAGACTATTGGTCTGGATAGTTAGGATTCTTGCCGTGGACAAGACCATTGCTCTGGTCAGTTAGAAGCCGCGAAGCGGCGTTAGGCCCCTAGTTTCGTGAGGAAAGACGATTGGTCTGGACAGTTAGGATTCTTGCCGTGGAGAAAACGATTGGTCTGGACAGTTAGGATTCTTGCCGTGGACAAGACCATTGGTCTGGTCAGTTAGAAGCCGCGAAGCGGCGTTAGGCCCCTAGTTTCGTGAGGAAAGACGATTGGTCTGGACAGTTAGGATTCTTGCCGTGGAGAAAACCATTGGTCTGGACAGTTAGGATTCTTGCCGTGGACAAGACCATTGGTCTGGATAGTTAGGATTCTTGCCGTGGACAAGACCATTGGTCTGGACGGTTAGAAGCCGCGAAGCGGCTTTAGGCCCCTAGTTTCCTGAGCGCGGCCCTAGCCCTCTACTTTCGTGGTGAGCTTTTATTGTGCTGCGGTTGGTAACGCATTATGATGAAGTTCCTTCTCTGGAAGGAGATAACGTGCCAGTTTACATCGGCCAATAGGAATACAAGAAGCAAACTTGAGAAATGAATATGGCTTGTAATAATCTTAATTAGGTTATAAAAGTAAATGTACTTTTTGGGGAGGGTTGGTGGGTTCCTGGACATCGCAATGAACACATCTCTCCCCTCGGACGCTCACCAAGTATGCATTAATTTCCACTCACTTATAACATTACAAATGTAGTGCCTCCCGGGATGGATTAATACAATTGGAATAACTTAGCAAGGGAGATGTTCAATAAATTTTCAATTTCTTTGCAATCATTTAAGAAAAGGCTAGGAAAACAACAGATAAGGAATCTGCTACCTGGGTAACTGCCGTGAATGCAGATTAGTAGTGATTGATTGATTGATTGATTGATTGATTGATTGATTGATTGAATCCACCTGAAGGACACTCATGTTCATAAAAACCAGAACACGTTGAAAGACTATAGATAGGAAGTTCATATTCATAGGGCATGTGCATTAGTATGTTCTGAAGAAATGATTAGCATTTGAACCATGTCAGCCCTAAGGTTCAAGGTCCACATCCATATCTCGGCGCACCACCACCGACGGGTAAAATGTGCCTGCGGCTCTCGTTGTCGTTATAAACCGAAGGTGATGGATCAGTGTGACTTGAGCAGACGTGCAGGATGCCTCGCAGACATGCGAGAACCGTACCGTCAAATGAGTGAGTTTGAAAGAGGGTGCATTATTGGCATGAGAGAAAGTGATGCATCCATTCGTGAGACGACGTGTATCAGTAGTGCAACGGGTGTGTACAAAATGGTTCACAGAAGGCCGTAGAACACGACGAGGTAGGTCTGGTCTCACCACCAAGACCACCCCTCGAGAAGATCGACACCTCATTCGAATGGCATTGCAGGACAGATCTGCATCTTCCTCGGCTCTGGCGCAACAATGTAACACATCGTACACTGTCAGGAGTGACAGTCCGTCGCCGTTTATTACGGTCTGGGTTACCGGCGCGTCGTCCGCTTCTCCGCCTATCTTTGACTAATGTTCATAAACATGTTAGACTGCAATGGAGGATGAAACGACGTCACTGGGGACAGGAATGGCAGCAGACAGTGTCTTCGGACAAATCCAGGTTCTGTTTATTTGAAAATGATGGCCGCAGTTTGGTTTGCCGCAGGCAGAAGAAGAGGCATCTCATTGACTGCATTCGCACATGACATTCAGTGCCAACTCAAGGCCTTATGGTGTGGGGTGCTATTGGGTACAACCACAAATC
The DNA here is from genome assembly GCF_040414725.1 of Anabrus simplex. Classification (NCBI taxonomy): domain Eukaryota; kingdom Metazoa; phylum Arthropoda; class Insecta; order Orthoptera; family Tettigoniidae; genus Anabrus; species Anabrus simplex. The sequence continues at coordinate 325,470,271 of NC_090271.1, forward strand.
ACAGTTGGTGCCGTGTCCAGGGCACTGTGACCAGTTTGACCTACATGAATGACATTCTGCGACCTGTAGCCATACCCTTTCTGCACGACACCCTAGACGCCATATTTCAGCAGGGCAATGCGCGACCACATGTTGCTGCACGAACACGTGCCTTGTCACAGGATGTCAAACTGTTGCTCTGGCTCGCTCGATCACCGGTCTTCTCGCCAATTGAAAATATGTGGGATATGGTGGAACGACGGGTGCGGTGCTGTGACACAATGTCAACCAACAAAGATGAACTGTGGAACCAGGTGAATGTAGCATGGATGGCTGTACTCCAGTACAACATTCGCGCGTTTTACGCAGCGATGCCATCACGCATGGAGCAAGTTATCAGTGCCCATGGAGGACCCAGTGCCTACTAGGCAACAGGGCACCTGCTGAACCTAGGTGACTGAATTGCTAATCTTTTCTTCAGAACATACTAATGAACATGTCCTGTGAATAACGAACTTCCTATATCTAATCTTTCAAGGTGGTCTGTTTTTTTTTTTTTTTTTTATTTTTTTTTTTTTTATTTTTTTTTTATGAACATGAGTGTAATATGATTGTAACAAGTTAACTGGTGTTTTTTCCAAACACGGTTTCGAGCAGAAGCACGACAGAGATTTTTAAATACTATTCTATTCGGTTCGTTACGACCCCTGAGGTTCACGAATGAGTTGTTTGAAACGTCTTCTTTCTTCCCAGTACCTCTTCATTCTCTCACTCCTCCTCTTTCTGTCTGCTTCCGTGATCTGAATCTGGATCCTGGTGTCCGTCCATCTGTGACCTTCCACGAGCCTTCTGTATTTGGACCTATCCTGTACTATCATCAGTGGATATTTTTCCTTTATGCCAATAGTCTCCCAATATTCTCTGACTCCCTTCATCCACTTATTTCCCGTTAGGCAGGTTGCATTCCATGCCTTCTTTGTCAGCCTACTGTCAAGTGGTGGTGATTATTGTTTTAAGAGGAAGTACACCGAGCTCGATAGCTGCAGTCGCTTAAGTGCGGCCAGTATCCAGTATTCGGGAGATAGTAGGTTCGAACCCCACTGTCGGCAGCCCTGAAAATGGTTTTCCGTGGTTTCCCATTTTCACACCAGGAAAATGCTGGGGCTGTACCTTAATTAAGGACACGGCCGCTTCCTTCCCACTCCTAGCCCTTTCCTGTCCCATCGTCGCCGTATGACCTATCTGTGTCGGTGCGACGTAAAACAACTAGCAAAAAAAAGAGGAAGTACAACTAGGCAACCATCCTCTATATAACACTAATCAGAGAGAAAAAAATGGAAGGGGTCCGGCACTTCGAAAAATGAAGGTATCGGCCAAAGAAAGACAAGGGCCACGAAGGGCATGAAAATGAAAGACTCCCTAGACCTCCATACGTAATACCGTCGGGGTCTGAAAAGAACAAGAGTTGACTAAGGGAGGCCGGATAGGATAGATGAAAGTGAGGAGCCTGGTTCAAGTAATTGGAAGCAATGCCAGGACTCAGCTGCGGGCTCCGTGGTCGCCAACCCACTCTCCAAAGTTCAGAGCCCTTGAAGCCCCTTTTAATCGCCTCTTACGACAGGCAGGGGATACTGTGGGTGTTATTCTAATGACCCCACCCACAGGGGGTAGCCTACTGTCATCCATCCTCATGACATGTCCAATAAATCCTAACCTTCTCTTTCTTATCACACTCGAGATTGGTTCTATACTCTCAAATAGTTCCTGCCTTGATATGTGTACCGAGATTTCACCTAGCTTTTTGGTGCCCCATGTATGTCTCAAGAATCTTCTTTCCTCCTTCTCCAATTGTATGCATGCTCTCTTGCCCAATGTCAACATCTCAGTTGCGTATAATGCAGCATTCGTGATGGTTATCATGTAGTGTTGTAGTATCTTTTAAATTGGAAGCTGAACAAATGTTCCCCCTGTCCCCACCACCGCCATAATCCTTCCCCCATTAGGCAAAATTATAAGCTTTTCATGAGAAGAGATCAAGGGTGTTATGAGAGCAATATATTGTGTATACTTTCATATTTTTGTACCTAACAATAAGTGAATATAGGTGATGTCTGGGAAGCAGACGAAACATGTACTACGAATGATTTTATAAAATTGCCAAAGGCACATAAAGGTATCGATTAGGTGGTTAAACAATTCTTTGATTCTTAGACTTTGAATTTAGATAAATTAGAAGCTTGAGTGAAGCCAGTAAAAGGACAACCGATAATCTTCCTAGAATGCTAATTTTTAAATATATTGTGATTAAACCAATATTAAATCACGTAGCGGAAACGGGAACCACTTCTTCTTTCACGCGTAGTTGGATCCTCCAGACTCGGAAGACGTTCCTAAACTACTCAGGGAAACTGCTATCTGACAAATAATTACCTAAGAGTCGTGAGTCCCTGTCCAGGCCACAAAATTTATAGAGAACTTTCAGCACAATACAGGAACAATGTTTTGACACAGCGAAATGTTTACCAGTGGATTGAACAGTTCGAAAGGCGTCGCTTGAGCGTGAAGGATGAGGAAAGTTCCGAGTGTCCATCTGCAGCCGTAACTGATGCCAATATTGAACAAGTGCGTGATATGATCCTGAGCAACAAACGAGTGACTGCTCTGTGAACGTCCGCTCCTGGTACACCCTCAGACCACAAAAAACGGATTATGGAACGCTGTCCTTCCTTGGTGCAAACAGAGAGTGGCACGGCCATCTTTACGTCGCAACAGTGCAAGCTGTACTGATCTGATAATGCTGAAACCTACCACAGACGTAGACAACGGTTCCATCTAACGGCTGATGAGCGCACAACGCCAACCTAAAGAAAATTATAGCAAATTTGCAGATATTTATTGACTTGCCCTCGTATATTTGTCGTAAAATCCTTCTTTATGAGGAATACGTTAGTTCTGGAATATACCTGGCGCTATAAGCGAGGCGTCGCTGAAACCGATGTCTCTATAACAAAGTAGTCCTATATTCTATCCTAAAGGCGGCCACACACGCTACGTTTTGCTTGACGATTTGCATGCGCAAACCTAAGTCGCTAGCAAGACGGAACGCAGAGACTGGCACACACCATTCAGTCTTTCTCAGAAGTTTTGTTCGCAAGCTTATGTGGAAACATGTCGGACGATAGTATATACCTACCTCTTGCCATAATTTGCAAAAAGAAGAAAGGAAGAAAGACGCTTTCTAGAAAGAGATGGACGAAGAACTGGCTACTGAAACGAAATGATTTTTCGCACACGAACTTACTGAGTGAATTGAGGTTAGAACCAGGGGACTGGTATAATTACTTGCGCATGGATGAAGATACGTATTTGACTCTTCTTAATAAGATAACTCCTCGAATTAGAAAATCCGACACAGTCATGAGACAAGCAATTACTCCTCACGAAAGGCTCACAGTAACACTCCGTTTCTTGGCCACTGGAAGGAATTATGATCTGAAGTTCTCTGCAGCTATTTCTAGTCAGGCACTTGGAGTAATTATTCCAGAAACATGCAGAGCAATTTATGAGGAACTAAAGGAATAATACTGCAAGGTATGATTTATTTAATTATTTATTTAAATTGACGAATAATACAAATATATAATTATAAAAATATAAGCATCGGTAGGAAATAAATGTCGTCGTTATTTGGAACTCGTGCACGTGCGCAGCTCTTCACAGATCATGTTCTGCTACCTGAAATAAAAAAGAGAGAAAGTTCTAATATTTGTATTTCTTTTATTTTTCAGTTCCCGTCAAGCGAGAAAGAGTGGTTACAAATTGCAGCAGAATTTGAAGAGAGATGGCAATTCCCGCATTGCTTGGGGGCTGTTGACGGGAAACACATAAAAATAATCCCTCCTGGTGGAAGTGGATCGTTCTTTTGGAATTACAAGGGATCAAACAGTTTGGTGTTAATGGCTATTGTCAATGCAAATCTATATATATATATAAAGTAGCTTGTCCTGACTGACTGACTGATTCATCATCGCCGAGCTTAAACTACTGGACATAAAGAGAAGAAATTTTGGGGATATATTCATATTATGACGTAGGTGCTCGCTAAGAGAGGATTTTTGGATATTCCTTCGATAAGGGGGTGAAAACGGGGGTGAAATTTTAAAATGAGTTGCTCTATATCTCAAAACTTTAAAAGTTTACAGATGTAAAAATTGGTATTTAGAATCTTCTTTAAAAATAAGGAAACACGTATTTTTTTCTTTTCAGAAAATCCCAATAGGAGGGGTGAAAAAGGGTGAAAATGGGGAAAAATGGGTTGAATGCCTTTAATCAGGATACCGGTACCTATATCTCAGAAACTGAAGATATTACAGACCTGAAAATTGGTACTTTTGACCTCTTTTAAAAATAAAGAAACACGTATTTTTTTGTTTTTGGAAAATCCAATTAATGGGAGGGTGAAAAGGGGGTGAATTTTTAAAATGAGTGAATCTATATCTCCAAACCTTTAAAGTTTGCAGATGTAAAAATTGGTATTTAGAACCTTCATTAAAAATAAAGGAACACGTATTTTTTTGTTTTCGGAAAATCGCAATAGGAGGAGTGAAAAGGGGCTAAAAAGTGGTTGAATGCCTTTAATGAGGCTACTTATATATCAGAAACTGAAGATATTACAGACCTGAAAATTGGTGTTTGGGATCTCCGTTAAAAATAAAGAAACACGTATTTTTTTGTTTCTGGAAAATCCAATTTAGGGGGGGGGGTGAAAAGGGAGTAATATTTTAAAATGAGTGTATCTATCTCAAAATGTTTAAAGGTTATATATGTGAAAATTGGTATTTAGAATCTCCTTTAAAAATAAATAAACACACGTATTTTTTCGTTTTTGGAAAATCCAAATATTGGGGGGTAAAAAGGGGTGGGTAAATTTTTTAAAATGAGTGTGTATACATCTTAAAACTTTAAAATTTACAGATGTAAAAATTGGTAGTTAGAATGTCCTCTAAAAATAAAGGAAAACGTATTTTTTGTTTCCTGTAAATCCCAATAGGAGGAGTGTAAAAGGGTGAAAAATGGGTTGAATGCCTTTAATGAGGATACATATATCTCAGAAACGAAAGATATTACAGAACTGAAAATTTGTATATGGGATCTCCTTTAAAAATAAAGAAACACGTATTTTTTAGTTTTGGAAAATCCAATTAATGGCGGTTAAACAGGAGTGACAAATTGGGTGAATTTTTGAAAGACTATATCTACAGAATATCTTGGAAACGTTAAATGTTACAGACGTAAAAAGTGGGTGTTTGTAATCTCCTGTAAATCTAAAGAAACATAGGTGATTTGTGTTTGGAAACTCCACTTAAGGGGAACTCAAAAGGGGTGAAATTTTAAAATGAGAATTTTTATAGTTTATCTCAAAAACTTAACATGTTACAGAAGTGAAAAATGGTTTTTTATCTCTATTAAACATAAAGAAACGTGTATTTTTAGCTTTCGGAAATACCACTTGGGTGGAGGGGGGGGGGGTAAAAGTGACTGAAAATGGTGTTGAATTCTTTTAATTAGGCTACTGATATCTCAAAAATGAAGATGTTACAGACGTGAAATTTGATATTTGCAATCTGCTTTAAAAATAAAGAAACACGTATTCTCGGAAAATCCAATGAAGGGGGGGGGGGGGGTGAAAGAATTCAAAAAATTAATTGAATTAATTGAATGAGAATACATACATCTAATAAAAACTAAAGTTGTTACAGACGTGAAAATTCGTATTTGGATCTCCTTTAAAAACAAAGAAAAACGCGTTTTGGGGGGAAACCATCTTGGAGGGCGGGAGTGTAAAGGAGTTGAATTCCTTTCATGAGGACACATAAATCAAAAACTGAAGAAGTTAGAGTCGTGAAAATTGGTATTTAGAAGATCCTTTACTATTAAAGAAACAAGTATTTTTTGCGGGAAAATTCACTTAGGGGGGGGGGGAGTAGTGTGAAATGAAGTGAAAAAAGTAAATTATTTTTATGGGGATACTTATATCTCAAAACTGAAGGTAATAGACGTGAACATTGGTGTTTGAAATCTTCTTTAAACATAAGAAACAAGCCTTCTTTTAATTTTTTTGCGGGGGGGGGGGGGGTGCCGGTAAATAAACTTAACGGCGGTGGGGTGTAGAAGGAGGTGAGACCAATTTATTTTACTGTTCTTAATGTACTTATAAGGATCCTCGGCAGCGCGCCGGCCTCTCACAGCTGGGTTCCGTGGTTCAAATCCCGTTCACTCCATGTGACATTCGTGCTGGACAAAACGGAGGCGGGACAGGTTTTTCTCCGGATACTCCGGTTTTCCTGTCATCATCCATTCCAGCAACACATAATAATAATAATAATAATAATAATAATAATAATAATAATAATAATAATAATAATAATAATAATAATAATAATGTTCCGGACCGTCGTCAAATGTGCGGACCGCGCTGGAAACGGCTCCTGGACGGGTAATGACTAAGAATGCAGTCCGGCCGCGGGTTCAGTGCCTTCTCGGCACCCAATATGACACCACGCCGGATCTCCTGAAGGATTTTATCCATATTAAAAATGATTATAGGAAAAGATGGCAAAGATTTACGGACCCAACTGACCGGGAGGAATACCTGAGCCTAGCCCGGGAAGTACGAAATCGAATGCTGGAAAAGAAGATTGAAAAATGGGAGGAAACATGCCGTAATCTAATAGAAAACGAGTCAGATCGGTAATTTTGGTGGGTTCTCGCAGAAAACGAGTCAGACCGCGAATTTAGGCGGATTATATATCTAAAACAATAAGCATTCAATTATAAATTTCAGTATAATACCGTAGCGAAGCACGGGTATCTTGCTAGTTATGAATATATTTACTGTGACATTGGAACTAATGGACGAATTTCAGATGGGGGAATATTGGAAAACACAAGGTTCTACCAAAAATTAGCGGGTGGTCATCTTCAGTTGCCGAAACCAAGACGTCCACAAAATAGCACAATCGAACTTCCGTTTGTGTTTGTGGGAGATGAAGCATTCGCCTTGCGCAGAGACTTTTTAAAGCCCTTCGGTCAAAAAGATCTCACTCCAGAACGAAAAGTGTTTAACTACCGGCTTTCACGAGCAAGAAGGATAGTGGAAAATGTTTTCGGAATAATGGCCTCACGATTTAGAATTTTTCACACAGAAATCAATTTAAGATTAGATCGTATAGAAACTATTGTTTTGGCTTGTTGCTGTTTGCATAACTATTTACGTCGTCGATCTATGTCATACTGGTCTCCACAACCTTTCAGTCATGAAGAAATCAACGCGGTGGATACAGAGGTAGCCGATAATGTGTTCATTCCACTACAAAGAGGATTCAATAGGAATTATGGTCAAGAGGCGAAGGAAGTAAGAGATATGTTCATGCAATTCTTTAATAATGAAGGCAGGGTAGAATGGCAGGACCGAATGATCGATTAAGTGTGATTTTCAATGTAGGCTTAAATAACGTTATGCCAGTGGCGTATCTTGGAATCTCCACTGAGGCATGCAACTAGTAACCATGCAGTTAACACAATGTATTAAGTAAATTTCAATTCTACTCACCCTAATTACATGTAAGTGAACTCGAGCCAAACAGTTTTACTGTAAGTTCCTGGATTGAACGTGCGTACACAATTCTTGTTTTCTATTTTTAAATTTACGAGAGTCCGCCTCTGTGGTGTATTGGTTAGTGTGATTAGCTGCCACCCCCGGAGGTCCGGGTTCGATTCCCGGCTCTGCCACGAAATTTGAAAAGTGGTACGAGGGCTGGAACGGGGTTCACTCAGCCTCGGGAGGTCAACTGAGTAGAGGTGGGTTCGATTCCCACCTCAGCCATTCTGGAAGTGGTTTTCCGTGGTTTCCCACTTCTCCAGGCAAATGCCGGGATGGTACCTAACTTCAGGCCACGGCCGCTTCCTTCCCTCTTCCTTGTCTATCCCTTCCAATATTCCCATCCCCCGCAAGGCCCCTGTTCAGCATAGCAGGTGAGGCCGCCTGGGCGAGGTACTGGTCATCCTCCCCAGTTTTGTAGCCGACGCAGAGTCTGAAGCTCCAGGACACTGCCCTTGAGGCGATACAGGTGGGATCCCTCGCTGAGTCCGAAAAGCCGAGGGAAAAGCCAACCCTGGAGGGTAAGCAGATTAAGAAGAAGGAGAAGAAGAAGAATTTTTTGCTACGGGCTTTACGTCGCACCGACACAGATAGGTCTTATGGCGACGATGGGATAGGAAAGGCCTAGGAGTTGGAAGGAAGCGGCCGTGGCCTTAATTAAGGTACAGCCCCAGCATTTGCCTTGTGTGAAAATGGGAAACCACGGAAAACCATCTTCAGGGCTGCCGATAGTGGGATTCGAACCTACTATCTCCCGGATGCAAGCTCACAGCCGCGCGCCTCTACACGCACGGCCAACTCGCCCGGTAAAGAATAAATATACGAGGGAAGGTAGAGGTCTCCCGGCTTGAACTATTTGAATCTTTTCATCAAACGAACGGCCAGTAAACTGATTTACAATTATATCCGTTTTAGACTCATCCATCGTTAATACCACAATAAGCGCAAAATATAATAAAAGACCGAAAACAGGAACAGCACACACAGAATGAAGTCACTAATCAGCAAAACACACAATGAATTAACTCACTAGTTAGCCACAACTGAAGCACTGGAGGTAAGTCACCTCAGTGGCATTGGTCAGTTTCGTCACGTTGGCTTCTCGCTGGGGGATGATCTGTGGGTCCCGTTCGCTGTAAACATGTCGACTTTCTCCAAGTTGCTAACAGATGGCAGAGGGTAGCACGGGTATGGGGTGACAAATTCTGACCAAGTTTCAATTGCAGCGACATCGTTCGGAGGGTTTCAGAACTACGTCTGCCACCGAATGCAATTTTAAGATTGAATGCCTTGCAACCTTAACTCCGCCATGCTGTCTCTTTCTTCCTAGAGAGGAGTAGACGGCGAGACTACACCAGCACCACACGTAGTCAAGCAACGGAACTAGTACAGTTGCGCGGACCTTTTGAACTTCTGAGAGATGAAATCGTTAATATTTGACTTAAAACAACCTAAAATCGTACATCAGACAGTTCTTTGTGTTATCATAACGCATGCAGTGAATGCCTTGCATTCAAGGAGAATACGCCCCTGCGTTATGCTATTACTTACTTGAAAACTTGACAGGTATTCTCCAGTGACACTGCTTGAGGAAGTCTGTGAGTTTCCGTAGTGTATGTCGTCCTCCGTCCGGATGTACACAACTGACTGTGGGTGGGATGACACTTCCCGCGTCACTACAGTTGATGTTCGGTTAAGTGTCCCCATCTGAGCCTCAAAAATTGCATCGTTGATGACTTTCTTGCAGAATGTTGCCATGTTGTCATCAAGTGCAGCCAATTCTTCTACAATATGCCTGCCAAATGTCACATACTTTCCCTCCTCCTGGGACTTGAGTTTTTTTGCAACAATCTGCAGTACCTCATCAGCTGGGTCGGGATTTTTACTTCTCTTTGGACGCCTTGAAGAAGAGGACGCAGAAGATGGAGCTGACGGTGATATTACTTCTTCTATTTCAACCTCATCAATATTGTCGTCATCGTTCTGGAAACAATAATTTAACTTGCATGTAAAAGAAAGGCTTCCATATGTTTTGAACTAATTAGATAATAATTATATCACAATAATATCTCTAAATATATTTTTACCTTACCTGATTTATTATGTCATCCTCTTGCATTGATTCCTGCATTGTACAGACACTTGACCTTGGAGTTTCTTGATCTGCCAAAAATAACAGTTCATCAAAATAACACAGCGTAGGATGATAAACTTCATCAGTGCCACTTCCCGATCTCTTTGAGTCTCTCACTTTCTTTAGCTCCTTCCGAAAGCAGGTTCGAAGCGAGTTAATTTTTTTAATAACTCTATCTTTATTTGCTTCAGGATCAACCTCTTTCAGTTTTTCTATTAACAAATCGTAAGCAACATTTTTCTTATTCCGATCTGAATATTCCTTCGATTTAATTTTCCACAGACAAGTATTCTGTCTGTTGATATCAATGAACTCAGATAAGAATGTACGCGGTTGTTGTTTGAGTCATCAGTCCATAGACTGGTTTGATGCAGCTCTCCATGCCACCCTATCCTGTGCTAACCTTTTCATTTCTACGTAACTATTGCATCCTACATCTGCTCTAATCTGTTTGTCATATTCGTACCTTGGTCTACCCCTACCGTTCTTGCCACCTACACTTCCTTCAAAAACCAACTGAACAAGTCCTGGGTGTCTTAAGATGTGTCCTATCATTCTATCTCTTCTTCTCGTCAAATTTAGCCAAATCGATCTCCTCTCACCAATTCGATTCAGTATCTCTTCATTCGTGATTCGATCTATCCATCTCACCTTCAGCATTCTTCTATAACACCACATTTCGAAAGCTTCTATTCTCTTTCTTTCTGAGCTAGTTATCGTCCATGTTTCACTTCCATACAATGCCACGCTCCACACAAAAGTCTTCAAAAACATCTTTCTAATTCCGATATCAATGTTTGAAGTGAGCAAATTTCTTTTCTTAAGAAAGCTCTTCCTTGCTTGTGCTAGTCTGCATTTTATGTCCTCCTTACTTCTGCCATCGTTGGTTATTTTACTACCCAAGTAACAATATTCATCTACTTCCTTTAAGACTTCGTTTCCTAATCTAATATTTCCTATATCACCTGCCTTCGTTCGACTGCACTCCATTACTTTTGTTTTGGACTTATTTATTTTCATCTTGTACTCCTTACCTAAGACTTCATCCATACCATTCAGCAACTTCTCGAGATCTTCTGCAGTCTCAGATAAAATAACAATATCATCGGCAAATCTCAAGGTTTTGATTTCCTCTCCTTGGACTGTGATTCCCTTTCCAAATTTCTCTTTGATTTCCTTTACTGCCTGTTCTATGTAAACATTGAAAAGGAGAGGGGACAAACTGCAGCCTTGCCTCACTCCTTTCTGGATTGCTGCTTCTTTTTCAAAGCCCTCGATTCTTATCACTGCAGACTGATTTTTATACAGGTTGTAGATAATTCTTCGTTCTCGGTATCTGATCCCTATCATCTTCAGAGTCATAAATAGCCTGGTCCAATCAACATTATCGAATGCCTTTTCTAGATCTACGAATGCCATATACGTGGGCTTGTCCTTCTTGATTCGATCCTCTAAGATCAGACGTAAAGTCAGGATTGCTTCACGTGTTCCTACATTTCTTCTGAAGCCAAATTGATCTTCCCCCAACTCAGCTTCAACTTGTTTTTCCATTCTTCTGTAAATAATACGTGTTAAAATTTTGCAGGCATGAGATACTAAACTAATAGTGCGGTAGTTTTCACACCTGTCAGCACCGGCTTTCTTGGGAATAGGTATAACAACATTCTGCCGAAAATCGGATGGGACTTCTCCTGTCTCATACATCTTGCACACTAAATGAAATAACCTTACCATGCTGGTTTCTCCTAAGGCAGTCAGTAATTCAGAGGGAATATCATCAATTCCAGGTGCCTTGTTCCTATTTAGGTCACTCACAGCTCTGTCAAACTCTGACCTCAAAATTGGGTCTCCCATTTCATCATCATCAACAGCCTTTTCATGTTCCAGAACGAAATTATCTACATCGTTACCTTGATACAACTGTTGGATATGCTCCTGCCATCTTTCTGCTTTGTCTTCTTTCCCTAGAAGTGGCTTTTCATCTGAGCTCTTAATATTCATGCACCTAGATTTCCTTTCTCCAAAGGTTTCCTTGATTTTCCTGTATGCAGCATCTACCTTTCCCAGGACCATACAGCCTTCTACATCCTTGCACTTCTCCTTCAGCCATTCTTCCTTAGCTACCTTGCACTTTCTATCCACTTGATTCTTTAATCGCCTGTATTCTTTTCTGCCCTCTTCATTTCTAGCATTCTTGTATTTTCGTCGTTCATCAATCAGGTCTAGTATCTCCTGAGTTATCCACTGATTCTTAGTTGATCTTTTCTTCCTTCCTAACATTTCTTCAGCAGCCCTACTGACTTCATTTTTCATGACTCTCCACTCTTCCTCTACTGTGTTTCTTTCGGCCTTTTCATTTAGTCCTTGTGCAACATGTTCCTTGAAACTATCCATCACACTCTTTTCTTTCAACTTGTCTAGATCCCATCCTTTTGCATTCTTTCCTTTCTTCAATTTCTTCAACTTCAGATGGCATTTCATGACCAACAAGTTGTGGTCAGAGTCCACGTCTGCTCCTGGGAAAGTTTTGCAATCCAACACCTGGTTTCTGAATCTCTGCCTAATCATAATGAAGTCTATTTGATACCTTCCAGTGTCTCCAGGTCTGTACGCGGTAACACACGTAAATCACACATTTCCGTACGCAGTTTTAACTCAAGTTGAAACTGAACGCAATCGGTCACCACACACGCTACAACTTGCACGGCGTCTTGCTTGTACACGCGGGAAAATTTCAAGCAGCTCCAGACTTCTTTTATGCCATGCCCAAGACTGCGCAAGCCTACTAAATCGCACGACTTACTAACACACACGTTCAGTTTTACTCTGCGACTTTGGCTTGCGCATGCAAATCGTCAAGCAAAACGTAGCGTGTGTGGGCGCCTTAAAGCCACCGGGGTTGGAAAAGAGTGAGGGCTGATCGTAAGACCCTGGGTAGGAGAAATGAAAGAAAGAAGACTGGCGCAAATGCTTGGAAGCAGTGCTAGGCTTAGCTGAGGCCTCCCAATTGCTACTGACGACTCACAAGTTGTGAACTCTGGCGGGAAACGAGCTACGGGCTTCTTCAGTGAGCAATTGCTGTTACCCACCGGAACGTGAAATGCACATTTGCATGTCTCAGTTTTCCTGATTAGTCTAGGGCAAAACTTGCGTGATTTCAAGCTGCGTCACTGCGTGTTTTTCACGCAGCTGGATGACAGCACACGTGGCCACACTTGCGTGTTTGCACGGCGTGATTTTATTAGTGTGGTGTAGATTGTAAAGTAGCAACACATCGCCATTGTTCTGCGTATGGAAGGAATTCCATTATATATAACTCCGTTGTTACGTTATGTGCTGCGTTGGTTGTTCGTCGTCGTCAAAGGAAATATTGGATCCTTCCTACAATAAGTGACAGGTCATCAAGTGGACAATTTGTGCTCCTACACAATAAACTAAAAGACAACCAAGATATCTTTTTTTTAATATAGAGAATATCCGTGAAATATGAAATGCTTTTCTGTTTGTTGAAATTTGCTATCAGCAAAAGAAACACAACGTCTCCCCGAACACATCGCCCGTTACTGATAACCACGCATATCTCTTTGTCTCTGTTTTTGAATTCTTGGTCCTTTGTGTCGTAAAGGCACGGATAGTTTTGTACCTCCAAACTTATTAATTTGCTGTCTAATTCCATTTTGCTAAGTGAAAATACAAAACGAAAGCAGATGAACCACGCGCAATACCGCAGCGTCTTCATTCGGCAAGTATGGCCAGGCACTAAACGGCAAACAAAATGGACCTCGGCCCATTCTCGAGCGGGCGAGCTTGAAGACGCGCCTGGTCTCGTGTCCCGCGGCGGGAAATCGCTCTGTATGTGGCCGGTCCCGTCCAAATTAGTGCTGTGCATATTTGACGCGATATTCCACGCTGTAACGCAACGCGAACGCAAGCGTAGCTCTAGCCTTAGCCATAAGATGCTCACAAGGATAAATGATCTGGCCTAATCAGCAGCTGCGGCATAGTACGTTAATACTAGGTTAATAATATTGTATTGTTGCCAGTTTAAATAAACGTTCTTCGGTGTTTTCGTATGGTTGTTCATGGGAACTCCCCCAGCTACGGGATTGGATGCTAAACACATGCTGTACATCTCCATTTACAAACAACATACCGGACTATTGACCACAACAACAAAAAGTGGTAGTTGAATACATTCCTTCACATAGGTTAGCATCAGGAAGGGCATCCGGGACGAAATCCACATTTGCGGTACAGATCACTCCCACGACCCCAACCCCATGTGAAAAATCTACAGAAAGGAAATATATAGAAATATATAGTGGGGTAAGTTCATCCTTACAGGTCAGTAGTAAGCAACAGTGCGATTGAAGAACTGAATTGAACTTCTTTCCTGAAAAATAATGCAGATCGCAACTGTGAGCTTCTTGTATTTTCCTGTTATTTGAATCTAAACCAACACTCTGCAGGACAATCTATTTTTTTTTTGTTTTGTTTAGGTGCCGTATATAATATTGTTACTTGCCAGGCTTGTGGTAGCCCCTTTCGGTACTTCCTGGAAGGGACTCGTGAATCAGCCGACCGGGGAGTTGCCAGCCGGCCTGGAAGGCACGGTTGGTATTTCCGTGTATTGCTCTCGTCGGCTGGCTTACCTGTGAGTTTCTTGGAGATTCAACAGGAATGTCCCGCCTCTGTCCATCACGCGAATGTTCTGGTTCCCATCACCCGAGCTATAAAAAGGAAGGTTAGCCGCGGACAGTCAGTCAGAGTTGGGCTCCGTGGTGCAGCCAGTGTTGGACTCTGTGGTGGACTCCGGTGGCTGAGCTGAGGGCGGCAGAGCTGTTGGCTCTCGCTAGTGTCCCACCGAGGTCTGAACGAGGAGCTGTTGTTGGTATATCGGAGTGTCAAGCGAGTAGCTGGACTGCAGGCGTGCGGAACGGAAGACTGTGTATTACCTGAGAGTACTGTGCGTCTGTATATTTCTGTGGACTGAGGATCGCCGTGAGTGAGCGAGGGAAGCCGCTATCGCGTGTGCGAGGGTAAATGAACCTGTGCTAATATTTCGTGTTGTGAGTATCGTCCTGGAGTTGAATACCGTTGATCTGTTGCTGTTTGGTTGTTCACTGCATGTGACTGTTACTGGACTATCTCTGGAGTCGAACCAAGGAATAGTAACCGTGTGTTGTGTTGCCCGTAGCCCTGTGTTCAAATCCAGCAGTCTATACACAGCTGCTGTATGAGGTGACTGGACTTGGGGAAGCGAAAGTAAGGATTATAGCCGTCCCCAGGTATAGCAACGGGTCGGACCGCCTGCTGTGCCGTAAGGAAGAGGGACTTGTAAAGAGACTGTAATTAGTAAGTGTGTCCATTCATAACTGAATATACTAGTGTGTGTACGTTTATTGGCTCATCCTGAAATAAATTAGGGTAATGAAAAAGACAGAGTTTTATTCATAAAAATATATTTGTATGGTTTATTTCAAGGAACTAATAATATACATTTGTTTGCATCATGGATGTGTAAAATTCGTGTTTCATTCTTTGTTGCGTCTCTTAGCGGTTATTTTTACCTCAACATGGGTACAGAAAACAGGTTCACCTTTGTCATTTCCGGTGATATCGAACTTCCAATATCCAACGCAGATCGGCAGGTTTTCCAAGTCGCCGACGTCCACTGGAGCTTTATCTATGACAAACGTCCCCTGGAACAAATACAATGGTATGAAATAAAATGGCTATCGTTGGCACTGTTTACCAAGGGGAGCTGGTGCTGTATTTCTATATTCCGCAAGAAACTTTTAGAATTGGAAGCGGTGACAGTATTTTGAAAATTTATTGTACACTGTGATATTAGTTATTACAGTCTAGGTAAATCCAATTATTAGTGAGTTGAATATGAATGTCTAAGAACGGGGTCCGTTACGACATTTATCTTTTTATCATGATACTATCAATATGATTATGATTTAAGAGCTATTTAAGCTCATATTAGTTAAGAAAGGTTATAGATCACTTCACATGGTTATGAAAGTATTAATAATAGATTATGTTGCAGCCAATGGCCATACAGACGGAAGATTATGTTACAAGAGGTAATATCCAGTAAATCGCGTGTTTTATATTTAGTCCGTTTTATGTATTACATAAGTCTGTTACTGACTTTGCTCTGTTTTTGTACCACATTTTATGGGGTATTATATCGGTCGCAATTTGACGCACATAGCTTGCACTTGCACTTCTCTTCTGGGTTGAGGTATTTCTCTGTTGTGCATATTCGGTGGAGAAGCCCATGGATCGCTACCCTCGTCATGATGTGTCGTAGGTCGTATCTGGCTTCAGTCCAATCCCTGTAGATCATCGCATCCATGGCGAAGAACTCCGGCCATATCTCTTGTTTATTCTTAGCGAGTTCTCTTAGTAGACCTTTGTAGGCTTCGGTGGCTGGCAGGAGCAGGTCTAGGCAAAGTTCTTCTATGAAGAACTGTTCCTTTGTTAGCACGTAGCTGAGGCGTGAGGGGGTGTACTTTGATAAACTTTGCAGGTATTTGAAGTTTGGTACGTTTCGCAGTGGATTTCCTTCATATAGGATGTAGTCGTTCGCTGCCAGTCTTCCGCCCCTTATAAATGTCATTTTCACCGTTTTCTTCTAATTTAGATTCAAGTCGATTTTTCGGCCCACACTTCTTGAGCATGTTGAAGTTCTTGGGATACGATTACCATGTCGTCTGCGTAGGCGTATATTTTGACATTTTAGTTGCCATTTTTTCTGGTACTGCTGCAGTGGCTATTATGAAGTTTATGAGCGTATTTAGAGGTAAGGATGTAAAGGTGAGGGCGTATAAGTGTCTGGTAAGCCCACAGTTAGAATATTGCTCTAGTGTATGGGACCCTCATCAGGACTACTTGATGCGAGAACAGGAACAATTCGAAGGAAACCAGCACGATTTGTTCTGGGTGATTTCCGACCAAAGAGCAGTGTTACTAAAATGCTGGAAACTTTGAGCTGGGAAGACTTGGGAGTAAGGAGACGAGCTGCTCGACCATGTGGTATGTTTCGAGCCGCCAGTGGTGAGTTGGCGTAGAATGATCTAAGTAGAAGAATAAGCTTGAATGGAACTTTTAAAAGGAAAGATCACAATATGAAAATAAATTTGGAATTCAAGAGGACAGATTCATTTATAGGACGAGGAGTAAGGGACTGGAATAAATTATCAAGGAAAGTGTTCGATACATTTCCAAGTTCGTTGAAAATATTTAAGAAAAATCTACGTAAACAATATTATAAATAAATGTAAATATGAGGCAAACAATTGATAGGTAATCTGCCACCTGGGCGACCGCCCTAAATGCAGATCATTGATTGGTTGATTGAAATTACAGTCCTAGACCAAACGAATTTTTTTTCTAGGGGCTTTACGTCGCACCGACACATATAGGTCTTATGGCGACGATGGGATAGGAAAGGCCTAGGAGTTGGAAGGAAGCGGCCGTGGCCTGAATTAAGGTACAGCCCCAGCATTTGCCCGGTGTGAAAATGGGAAACCATCTTCAGGGCTGCCGATAGTGGGATTCGAACCTACTATCTCCCGGATGCAAGCTCACAGCCGCGCGCCTCTACGCGCACGGCCAACCCGCCCGGTACGGAAATGTTTAAGCTCGTGCTAATTGTAATAGAGATACACGGACTCGTGGGAGTTTACTCTATTTTTACCTACAGAAGACACGATAGAATAATTTCTAACTACAATATTCTATGATTTAATACATTCTCACTTATTATTCGGTACTGAAATGTTGGGATGTGCAGTACAGACCAGTAGTATGCATAAGTCTTTCCCGGTTTCACTAAGCGATGGCGCCAGAGAACAGTATGAATTTGACACATGCGTCAGTCTGTTCGTCAGACATTAACTTACCATCATCATCATCTGTTTACCCTCCAGGTTCGCTTTGTCCCTCCGACTTAGCGCCTCAAGGACAGTGTCCTGGAGCTTCAGACTCTTGGTCGGGGGATACAACTGGGGAGTATGACCAGTGCCTCGCCCAGGCGGCCTCACCTGCTATGCTGAACAGGGGCCTTGTAGAGGGATGGGGAGATTGGATGGGACAGGCAAGGAAGAGGGAAGGAAGCGGCCGTGGCCTTAAGTGAGGTACCATCCCGGCATTTGCCTGGAGGAGAAGTGGGAAACCACGGAAAAGCACTTCCAGGATGGCTGAGGTGGGAATCGAACCCACCTCTACTCAGTTGACCTTCCGAGGTTGAGTGGACCCCGTTCCAGCCCTCGTACCACTTTTCAAATTTCGTGGCAGAGCCGGGAATCGAACCCAGACCTCCAGGGGTGGCAGCTAATCACACTAACCACTATACCACAGAGGCGACCATTAACTTACCAACACACACAATTTGAGTTCGCCAAAAACTAGCGTCCGTGTTGTATCGTTCAGTGACCATGTGTCTGAAAAAGAACATTTGCGGCACGCATTGTTTTTTCTTATTTAATCAAAAGAAAAAAGCTGTGGAAAGTCATCGAAAACATGTGGGACATGGTTTCGACAATTTAAACGTAGTAAATGAAATGGCGTATGGTTTTTAGTGCCGGGAGTGTCCGAGGATATGTTCGGCTCGCCAGGTGCAGATCTTTCGATTTGACTCCCGTAGGCGACCTGTGCGTCATGATGAGGATGAAATGATGATGAAGAAGACACATACACCCAGCCCACGTGCCAGTGAAATTAAGCAATGATGGTTAAAATTCTCAACTCTGTCGGGAATTGAACCCGGGACCCCTGTGATCAAAGGCCAGCACACTAACCATTTAGCCATAGAGCTGGACATTTAAACGTAGTGATTTCAATGTGAAAGGCAGTATTGTGTATAGCGGTATTGTGTATTATGAACTCTTGAAGCCTGGCGAAACCATAGAGTCAGTAAATAATACACTAGAGGTAGCATTGGCGCCACCGTCTACGAGAGAATCACTGTAGCGAGCGGAGCATGTTGAAATCGCAGCTGTTTGGCAAAAAGCTCCCTCCCGCTGTACGCATCAATGTAAATAGGGGACTTTTAAAACTGTACGAATATAAATTAGGTTTAAAATTCTTACATGTAAACATTCTCTGATACTACAATATACTTGCGAAGCTTCTCTCCAGTAAAACAAGAAAGCCCAGAAGGCATAAATACAGGAGAAATGCGTGATAAAAGAGGACAGTGTTCAGGTGCAGTTAAGTAACAAAAAATCAATTTACTGTTCATATTAAGTTTTCTAACAACATACGTTTAGAAGGAGGGCACGTATATTTCGCTATATCTTTTGTAAATGCTAGGACTTTGCTATAATCCTGCCGAACGACCGAAAATGTCCTTTCTCGTACGAAGTAAAGGAGCCAGATTTTAGGCCTAAAAGCATTGGCAAGTTTTGGGGGTAAAGTAGACAAAATATTGTCATCGCCGGTTTAGACGTTGGCTTTCTGAGCCCAAGTTGGCAGATTCGAGCCTGGCCCAGTCCGGTGATACTTGAAGGTGCTCAGATATGTCCGCCCCTTGTAGATAGATTTACCGGCACATGAAAGAACTCCCGTGGGAAAAAGTTCCGACCCCTCAGAGTCTCCGAAAACCGTGTAAGTAGTTAGTGGGGCGTAAAGCCATTATTAATAGAAGTATTATTATTATCATCGATGTTTTGTAAACGTGATTGCAAATGGAAATCACGCATTGATCGAAAGACGACCGGAATGGGCCAGAAGACATGGCAAAGTGATTCTGTTACACGACAATGCGCCGTCTCACACAGCAAAACCAGTGAAAGACACCTTGTAATCACTTGGATGGGACATCCTTCCGCACCTGCCTTACTTGCCCGACCTGGTGCCATCTGACTATGACCTCTTCGCATCAATGGGGCACGCGCTCGCTGAGCAGCACTTCAGCAATTTGGAGGAAGTTGGAAAATGGCTCGACGAATGGTTTGCCCTAAAAGACAAGCAGTTTTTCTGGCATAGTATTCATAACTTACCTGAAAGATGGTCGAAGTTAGTAGAAGCCGATGGCCAATATTTTGAATAAACAAAAAATGGATTTCCCTTGAAAATTACGTGTTTTCTTTATCACAAAAACCGGCAGAAACTTATGCATACACCTGGTAGTGAATGGAATCCTGTATTTGTTAAGAGACATTTTGCAGTAAGAAGTTTCTCTTGTTTTCATCAAGCTTTAGTTAAAATATTTTCACGTTTTTCTACGAAAGCTCCCCTTTTCCTAAACCAGTTGATACAGGTAGTGATTTCCTCGAAATTACAAAGAAAGTTCTACTCTTTACGTTAGCAATATTATCAGAAGAAGTATGTCTGCCTAGACTGCAGTGAAGTGTTGTCCGGCTCCTCAAGTGAATGGTCAGCGTAATGGCTTTCGGTTCAGAGCGTACCGGGTTCAATTCCCTTGGTTCGAGGAGCGGATGTTTGTGCTGTCCCCAATATCCCTGGCACTATTCTCCAGCACCGTTCCGCGCATTTCGCCGAACACCGTCGTCGGATGTTCTTCCGTACAAGGGCCTGCACCACTCTAGCATTATTGTTATTATTATTATTATTATTATTATTATTATTATTATTATTATTATTATTATTACTAGCAATTGTACCCGTGCTTCGCCACGGTATTCCAGATTGCATACGGATATCGAAGTAAATTATTGTACATGAAGTACATGAATTTTTAAATTGCATGTAAATTGGCGTTATCCGAGAAAAAGCATAGGGAGGTCCGCAGACGATGTTTCCAAAGTAAAGTGCGAGTTGTGGAGTTGTGATGATAACGACAGGTGCACTTGTCTACCACAATTCATTATGTTTTAGAAACGTTGAATAGGGTGAAATTTGTGTAAGATTTTCACACAGTGCATTACTTTTCAGATATTTATGTGACAGCTTCAAACATAGAATTTGGCTCACATATGGCTATTGGGTGGGCCAATATTCGTGTAGATTTTGATGATCCCATCTTTCCTATAAGTGAATCAAACCATCAGTTGTACGTGTTCAAAGTGCAAAATTTAGGTAAATCCAGAAATAGAGAAAAATTTAATGTATAAGGGATAGAGATACGACAAAAGGTCATAGGACCGAAGTTGTAGATCACTCCAAATTGAACGGAGATTGTGCCATCCGTTTTGTGATACGACTTACCGTTTAGCCACGAAATACATCGAAAGGAAGGACTGCACCGTCATTAAAATTGCCTCCATATTTCGATATTTTTCGGGGGTAAAAAAGAAAATTTTTAAACATCTCGTAAATTTTCCGTCGGTTACATGCTAAAAGCTATAATTTTGCAAAATTTCAATTTTCTAACTTGTGTGGGAGATTGTGCTGCGATCTTGATATGGGGGAGTTGGTTAAAAATCAGGACTTTAAGGAAACCTTTAAGCCCATAAAACCAGTAGGTTCTGGATAAATATCACTGACTGTGTTCTTATGCAGGTTTGAAACTCCCAGCATGTACCGCTCAGAGAATTATGAGAATTTGAGATTTTTCTAGGGGTCCTGAAGTCATCGGGTTGTCTGGTACCAAGTTTTAAATTTCTAAGATGCCTAGAATGGTCTCACTAATTTACATCTGTTTTCATTTTTATGCTTTAATTTATATATATATATATATATAGTACAGTTTATATAGATCTCGCCAAACAGACTTCCATTTATTAGTGTGGATAATATTTTACCCGCTTCCCTAGTGGCGTCTTACTCCCACAGTAAGTTTTCCAGGTTGTAAGTCATACTTGAAAGTCATACTGGAACATACACACGTCCATTATCTCGGTCATTTCTGACAATTTATTTTTTCAACCTTTCTCGCCCCCTATGTCAAAGGGGGCCGAAGTTAGACTTTAAACATCCGGAATGTTACTATTCATCTCAGCGACTCGGAAAACTATGGATTCCGCAGTATATTCGTTTACTATTATATCTCACTCCCACTTCCCCCACCCTAAAGGGGACTAAACTTTGAGTTTTAAAAAATCGGAATGTTACTATTCATCTCAGCGACCCCGAAAAGTATGGATTCGACACTACTTTCGATGATTTGTGTATCTCAGTCCATTTGCTCCCCTCTCCCACGCCCCTAAGGGTTCCTGGGGTGTTTTACCCCCATGTGGCTTGTCTCCTGATACTAAAATTTCGGAGTGTCACTATTCACCTCAGCGACTATGTATTCGACACTATTATTTCTATATATCACTCTCCCATCGCCTCCCACCACGAAGGGGCTAAAGTTGGACTTTAAACAATTCCGGAATGTCACTGTTCATCCTGGCGACCCCGAAAAGTACGGATTCGACACTATTTTCGATGATTTTTATATCTCAGCCCCCTCGCCCCCCCTGTCCCTAAGGGTTCCTGGGCTGTCTTACCCCCACGTGGTTTGTCTCCAGATACTAAAAATCCAGAGTGTACAATTCACCTCGGCGACTCCGAAAACAATGTATTCGACACTATTTTCTTTTAATTTTATATATCACTCCCCCTCGCCCCCACCCCAAAGGGGGTTGAACTTGAACTTAAAAAAAAATCTGGAGTGTCACTATTCATCTGAGCGGCCCCAAAAAGTATGGATTCGACAGTATTTTCGTTAATTTGTTTATCTGACCCCCTCGCTCCCCCGCCCCTAAGGGTTCCTGGGCTCTTACCCCCACGTTGTTTGTCTCCTGATACTAAAAATCCAGAGTATACAATTCACTTCGGCGACCCCCGAAAACTATGTATTCGACATTATTTTCGTTTAATTTTATATATCACTCCCCCCTCGCCCCCCATGCGAAAGGGAACTAAACTTTGACATTTGAAAAAATGGGGAGTGTCACTGTTCATCTCAGCGACCCCGAAAACTGTGGATTTGCCACTTTTTCTATTATTTTTATACCTTGCCCCCCTGACCCCCACGCCTAAGGGAGCTACGGATGGCTTACCCTCACAGTGCTCGTCTCCAGATAGTAAGTCATAAGTGTACCAAGTTTGGATGAAATGGCTTCAGTGGTTTAGGAGGAGATGTGTCATTTACACACACACACACACACACACACACACATGCATACATCCATTTTTTATATAGTAAGAAGAAGAAGAAGATTATTCTTGCTTTATTATTACATAGAGAAATTTTATTTTGAACACTGCAGAGATCTAAACTTAAACTGTATATCCGAAGAAATTATTCGAATCCGAGGAATGAATATTACTTCGCTCGCGGCATGCCCAGACATGAGAATGGCTTCAATAATATTAGTCATCAGTTTCAGAGTCGTTTTCATTACAGAGGGCAGGATTCTTATTCTTAAGAAGGATAATTGGTGCCACAATCGTCCGCTCTAAGATGTTCGAGGGTACTCCAGGTGACTCCAAGTCTTTCGAAGCTCTGCCGTGTAGTCGATAGACTTGTAACTGTGTAGAACATCGGGTAATTCTTGTAATAGTTGCTTGTTGAAAGAAATGAATGACATGATATATGATAGCAAGAATGAAGAGGATGAAACCCGGCGCCGGCACATATGCCACTCCTCTCGAATAGCTCAAGACTTAACGACCCGATCCGACGGACGAATCATCATCAACACCGTCATATGCCCTCACAACATATGAGGCCAAAAAACAGCTTCCTACGTCCTGGACGTAAAATGGCTCCTTGAATATTGTGTTCTCTACCTATCTTATGTACGTTGCCTAGCGACAGCGACTCCATGCATTTAATCTTGGTGACAGCACGTTGGATTGTCATATCCACGTTTTCCGATGGTTTTTCGTTCATAACTCACCAACGAAAGCGAAAATGAAAATTCCGGCTTCGAGGTGCATTTGGACCCCTTTCCATCTACCTATGTTCAAAATTTCAGATCTCTACGTGCTGTAGATTTTGCTGGGCATCGCGCACCGACAAACAAACACTTCCTTTTATATATATAGATTATTATTATTATTATTATTATTATTATTATTATTATTATTGTTACCGAGTTTTTGTGGTAGTTAAGCATGAAAGAAGGTGCTGGGTGGTGAATAGGTCTCAAGCTACTAAAGAGAAATTAAATTTTACAATTTAACAAGGTTATATTTTCTTTTCAAAATTAGGTAACAACAAATAGAACAGGTACTTAGTAGCCGAAATACAGCTTGAAATGTACAATTACAGGGATTAAAGAATTTGGGCTTCGAGCCCTGAAAACACAATTCTTGAGCAACTAGCTCAACTTTACGATATACCAATTTCAACAAAAGGGGCAGAAGACCCCACTCAAACCCTGGAGCCCTTGCTCCAAATTACACAGCAAAGCCTCCTCGAGGCATACAACTCTCAGTTTTAGAAAAGAGCCACTCGCTCTTAAAGTTAAGCCTCTCCCAGGCCACACCAAACTCAACTTTCAAGTTGTCCTCAAAGGACATATACACAGGGGTAAAATACCCAACCTACTGAGGTCTATTAGGTGAGAAAAGATTAATACATGACCTCTAAAATACAACTTGAGAGGAGGCGAACTTGCACTCCTAATACACTTTGCTTAAGACCTACTTGGCACTAGGCCGTTAATACAAGGGCTAATCCCATACTACAGAGGTGACTTAAAGGCAATTTACATTACATTACGGGAGAATTGGTTGAGAAAATAAGTTCACCTCAAGACGATGTGAGTGGGAACTCGAGAGGGTTAGCACTCTCTATCCCATAATGTAGCTTTACAAGAGAATAGAAGAAAAGAGTAGTTACATTTTAGGAAAAGGTTACATGATGGAAAACGCTTCGAACCCGCCGCGAGAGTTAAACTGCCGACCTAGCAAGAAAAGAAGATATTAATAGGCCATTACCTGGTAGTAGATCGCTGCCGAGGAAAGAGGCGCTTCCCGCCTCCTGCTATGTACTTAATACACTGAAAGATGGAACAGAAGTGGCCCGGAGACCCTAAAATCAGCAGTTTAAATACTCTCGCAGAAAATTCTAGGCGTTAGGGGAAAGAAAACACCCTCCCACAAAGATTTTATTGGGTAGGACCCCGCAACAGATACAAGATGGGGGAAGATACCCCTGATTGGCCAGAAATTCATTGAAGAAATTCGTGATTGGATACATTCAAAGCAAGGGGAAGAAAGGGGTAAACATTGCCAACTTAAACAATGACAGAAAGAAATTTAACAAAGAACAAACTCCTGAAATTAAATTTTCTCCAACAAAATAGTTCTTTGACTCCGCACTAGGTTGCACTATTGTTGATCTTCAGTAGTGTCCTCTAGAAGAGAAAGTTCACACTTCTTACTTCAAGCGAAACAAAAACACATAAAAATGACACAGTTCACAAACTCAAAAATTTCCAGGTAGTGACATCTTCTGAGAAATTAGTAGATTAATAGTGTAGATAAAGTTCAGACTTCCTCCAGAAGAGGAGTTTCAACTGGCGCAACTTTTAAATAAACAGAGTAGAGGTGTACCGCCCGGTACAGACCTCCCCCCCCAAAAGTTCCTCCAGGGGTGACACATGAAATCAGTTTGAAACAAAGTCCAAGTAATGATGTTGATACGAAGATAGATAGCAGAAGCATTTTCAAGATTTCTTAATTCAGTTTCAAAATATTGTTGTTGCAGGTGAAAGTCTTTAAGTTTGTAGAATTTGAATTTCTGAAGATAAACTTTTAATGCTTAAAAGTGAAGAAAAGTTTTGCGATGTCCACCAAATATTGTTGTTAAATTCCCAAATGTAATTATTGCTTATGGTGACTGTCCATGTAGTTGATGTAGATTGAGTCGAATGGCCGGACCGGCCGTTGCAGCTTGCGTCCAACGGAGGCCGCTCGGACCCCTCAAGTACCCTGAGATACCGCTCGCCCGCACTATGAGGGGAGCAGAGGTGTTGAAGTACGCCGCGCCCGCGGTGAACAGATACAGGCTGCGGGCATGTAGCAGGTCGTGCGCCGCACATCAGCCTTGGCCGGGAGGAGAGCTCCGGCTCGCCGTGCACATGTCGTCCTCGCTGGAGAGGAGGGGGCCCATCCCCCTCCCCAGTCGCTGCACGGCGCTGCGCGGCTGCGGGGGCGCTGAAACATTAAAGCTAGACGGCAGAATTGTGTTGGACAATCATTTTCTTTGAGGGTACAGGCTTTATGGAGAGGTTGAGGGGCCAGCGGCGTGTAGATACCCATTGCATTAAACATTATGAAGCCACAGTGTAAGGTGGAGCAGGAGACGGGAGCGTGGTAATGGCCGTGGCAAGGACAGAATGGCAGTTTAACGGGTCGGGACAGGTTTTACAAAAAGCTTACATCTGAAACAAAATATTATAGGTAGTGCAGAATGCCTTAAAAGTAAAACTCAAAAAAAAAAAAAAAAATATAACCTTCATATCCTTTCAAAATAATATGAAGCAAGTTAACACAGAAATTACACCGGTTTCACCTGGGACAGGTGAACTCTAAATATCCTCTCGGTGGCTGGATTACTTAACAATAACGTAACCGGCGTAAGAAAATCGAGAATGATACAAGGCCCATGGAATCTGGGGGCAAGCTTGCCCGCGGGAACAAAATTTTTGACCATAACCTGGTCACCTACCTTCAAAGGGGTGGGTCTCCGTCCACGATCATACCTTTCCCTAACCTTTTCATGAGACACTTTAAGATTGGCTTTAGCCTTCTTCCAAAGATCTTTGATGTTGTCCGGATCTATTGTCTCGGGCAGAATGTCACTCAGAGACCAGAGGTTAGAGAGCGGCGAGTTGGGAACAAACTTGAACATCAAAGAAGCTGGAGTAAACTTGTGAGATTCATGAACCGCCGAATTCAAAGCAAAAGCTAACCAATGCAGGGACGTGTCCCACCTGGAAGGATCTTCATGATGATAAGCAATGAGAGCGGACCTGAGATTACGGTTAACTCGTTCAGCCAGAGATGGTTGCGGGTAATAAGCAGAAGTAGTTACATGAGATATTGATAAGTCAAAACAGAATTTACGAAATAAATTAGATGTAAAAGCCTTAGCATTATCAGATACAATATATTGACACGGACCAAAAGAAGCAAAAATAGAATTTAAGCAGGTAATGGTGGACTGAGCGGTAGCCAGCTTAGTCGGAAATAACCAGGAAAATCTAGTAAAACCATCTACACATACAAGGATAAATTTGTTGGCATTTCCCTTCGACTGGGGGAAGGGTCCTACATAATCAATATACAGGCGTTCCATGGGGCGCGATGCTTGATGAGAAGACAAAAGGCCTACCTTAGTGGACATGGTTGGTTTACTAAGCAAACAAGATTTACAGGCTTTTACCAGTTCACGAATTTCACCGTCCATACCTTTCCAGATGAACCTTTCACGAATCTTTTCACGGGTTTTAAAGATTCCAAGATGCCCCCCCAATGGGGTCTCATGATAGTATTTGAAGATCATAGGCACGAGAACAGCTGGAACGACAACTTTCATCATCTTGTCATGCCTCGAAGGGCAACATAAAACACCATTCCTCAGAACATAAGGGACGACATGCTCCCCAGAAGAAAGGGTTTCCATTATCGGAGCCAGCGTCGGATCTTCACGTTGGTATTTCTCGATATCCCTAAAGAGCATGGGAGCATCTGTTAAGATGGCATTAACACCAGATAGTATGGACTCGGAAGGTGATGAACGGTCGACCGGTTCATGGTTCTCAACGTCGTTTGAAAACATACGGCTGAGTCCATCAGCAACCACATTTTCAGTACCTCTGATATGCCTGACATCGAATTGGAAGGCAGAAATACGGATGGCCCAACGGGCTATACGACCAGTACGACGCGGCCTACCTAAGACCCAGCTTAAGGCTTGATTATCTGTCTCCAGGTCGAATTTGACATGTTCCAGATAGAGACGGAACTTTTCTAAGGCGAATAAGACTGCCAACCCTTCGAGCTCATAGATGGAATACTTGGCTTCTTGAACCGATAGAGTCCTAGATGCATAGGCGATGGGACGCCTCCCTAGTTCAGTCTCTTGAAGAAGGACTGCAGCTACAGCTGACGACGACGCGTCCGTTTGGACGATGAATTTCTTCGAGAAATCAGGCATAGCAAGTACAGGGGCATTACAGAGAGCTAATTTAAGATCTTCGAAAGCGGCTTGTTGAGAAGGTCCCCACTCGAATTTGATGCCTTTCCTACGAAGAAGGTTTAAGGGCGCCGCTCTATTAGCAAAGTTAGGAATGAACTTTCTGAAGAAATTCACCATACCAATGAATCTGGCGATACCTTTAATGTCCTTGGGAGGTTTAAAATCACGGATGGCCTGTGTTCTAGAATGATCGACAGCTACACCATCAGGTGACACAATATGCCCAAGGAAAGACATAGAGGGCTTAGCGAAGGCAACCTTGGACAACTTAACAGTTAACCCCGCCTTACGAAGGCGATCGAGAACTTCTCGCAGATGATCTAGATGCTCTTCAAAAGTCTCTGAAAATACGACGACATCATCCAAGTAGTGATATAAGTACTCAAATTTGATGTCGGAAAAGACCCTATCTAGTAGCCTAGTGAGCACAGCTGCCCCCGTGGGGAGCCCGAAAGGCACGCGGTTGTATTCGTATAAGTTCCAGTCCGTGGCAAACGCTGTAAGATGTTTAGACTCTTCGGCAAGGGGAATTTGATTATAGGCCTGATTCAAGTCCAAGATGGTGAAGAACTTGGCCTTACGAAACCATGAAAAGCAAGAATGAAGGTCGGGAAGGGGCACAGATTGCAACACCACCTTCCGATTGAGAGCCCTGTAATCAATGACAGGCCTGAAGCCTCCTTGGGGTTTCGGGACTAGAAAAATAGGCGAAGAATACGCTGACTTAGAGGGCCTAATAATACCATCCTTCAACATCTGATCGATGATTTCTTTCAGAGCCTTCATTTTAGGAGGAGATAGCCTATACGGTGGAAAACGGACAGGAATTGAATCCGTGACCTCAATTTTGTATTCAATAAGGTCAGTAACACCAAGAGAATCAGAGAACACCTCGGGAAACGACTGACACAGTTTGCGAATACTATCAGCCTGCTCCTCAGGTAGATGTCTAAGGTCTAACAACATCTCATCCTGGGTAGGCGAAATAGAAGAACACGACACAGAATTACACTTTAATAGTGGTATTTTACAACTAGAAACAAATTTGAATGTGCACGACCTAGACTGGAGATCGAGCACAAGACCAGTGTGAGAAATGAAGTCCGCTCCCAGTATGATGGGGCAAGACAAGTGTTTAGCCACGAACAGTTTAATTTTCCAGGTAAATTTAAAAATACGAATTTTGACCAGTACGGAACCAAGAATTTCTAATGGAGATGAATTAGCCGAAACATATTGAATACGAGAAGAGTCATAGACAGGTAGTTTACAAACAGATTTCAATTTCGAGTACCATACAGCCGAAATAATGGAACAAACACTGCCTGAATCTAATAGAGCTGTTATAGGCTCGTTATTTAACTCAATCTTAAGAAAAGGAACAGGTGCGGGGGTATCCGCCGCAATCCTAAGACACTCTCTGGGGCATTCAAAAAAAGAATTTGAAGATTGCTCATTCCCTGAATTCTCGACCTTTTTGCCCGGGGCTGAGCCTTGGAAAGCAGAATTAGTCGACTCAGCCGAAGCCGCTAGTCACTTTTTATTATTGGCATAGGTGGAATTTGCACCAGAAGTTGAGCAGGAGGGGGTGCTATTTGAGTTTGGGCAATTCTTGGCGATATGTGAGAAGGCCCCGCACTTAAAACAGCCTTGTGATGACCCGGCTCCATTCCTTGTCCCACTTGACTTGATCAGTGGACATTTGTCGCGCAGATGGTCAGGCGACCCGCAAGCATAACATTTACGAGGATTGACTGGTCGGCGAGGTGGAGGCCGAGTGTTACTAAAGGAAGGCGGGGGTTCTTTCGCGACACGCAAAGAATCGGCGTATCTAACTCCTTCCGCTGAAACGGCCAATGCTTCAAGTTCCGAGAAAGTTTGCGGGCACGCCGCGAAACACAAATATGACCTATAAGATGGTGAAATGCCTTCCACAATAGCTTGTACAATTTGATCCTCAGGGAAGTGAAGAGCAAACACCCTAGTGTAGAATTTGATATCTTGTATGAAATCAGCCAAGTTTTCATCCAAGCGCTGTACACGGTAATAGTACTTCTGAATCAGGGAGGACCTGGCCCTAGCCGGGATGAAGTTAGCTAGCAAATGGGCATGGAAATCCTCAATAGATGATTGCTCGGCAATGGCTCTTACGATTTTATCAGAGAGAATACCAATAGCATACGGATAGATAATTTGCAAAATTTGACATGGCGAAAGAGAAAAAACAAGAGCATGATCCTGAAATTCCACTAGAAATCTTAAAAATGAAATTACATCACTGGTGGTGTTGACGGAAAACTTAGAGATACCTCTAAGCAACATTGCCAATGGATGAGGCAAGCTACTGAACCCAGGTGACATAGTCGTTAAAGGTTTCAATGGCAAAGAAGTTAATTCAGAGCGGATGTTACCCAATGACGCACGGCGTTCAGATTCGTTGTTCGATGGGGCAGAGATAGTTTGAGCAGCAACGGTTATCCTATTGACTTCTCCCTGAGGAGGCACTTCATCACTACCTACATTCACTGTGGCGGGTTGATCAGTTTTGGGAGGAACTTCGCCGGTTAGCAATTGAGTGACCTTATTAGACAATTCAGAAATAGTTTCGAGGAGTGTATTAGCGTCCTTCCTCTGAACGTCATTCACCTTTAGAGACAACAGATCATTAACTCTATTTGCAAAGTGATACAGCCTGCCTTGCACACGCTTAATTTGATTAGGAGACGGATCGTTTTCATCAAAAAAACTAACTACAGATGCTAGCCCAGTAATATTTTCGACGATCGTGGAAAGAGAATCATCAATTTCTTTCTCTCCCAAATTGGGGATGGAAATGGGCAAATCAAGGGACTCTCTAAGCTTGTTAGTGTCTATTGCAACCGTGCCTCCAGATTGAACGTTTCTGATAGTTAACTCATATATCAACTCCTCTTTGCGCAAGTAGTTAAGGAGGAGAACATCGCGAGGGCCGGGCATGATGACAGAACAATTTTGAAAAACTCAAAAAATTCCAGCAACTGAGAAAATTGTTAGAGTTCGAATCAAAGCAATGTTTAGCCGTCAAAAGGGGCTAAATTGAGACCCATTCAACCACGCTCTGCTACCACTTGTTACCGAGTTTTTGTGGTAGTTAAGCATGAAAGAAGGTGCTGGGTGGTGAATAGGTCTCAAGCTACTAAAGAGAAATTAAATTTTACAATTTAACAAGGTTATATTTTCTTTTCAAAATTAGGTAACAACAAATAGAACAGGTACTTAGTAGCCGAAATACAGCTTGAAATGTACAATTACAGGGATTAAAGAATTTGGGCTTCGAGCCCTGAAAACACAATTCTTGAGCAACTAGCTCAACTTTACGATATACCAATTTCAACAAAAGGGGCAGAAGACCCCACTCAAACCCTGGAGCCCTTGCTCCAAATTACACAGCAAAGCCTCCTCGAGGCATACAACTCTCAGTTTTAGAAAAGAGCCACTCGCTCTTAAAGTTAAGCCTCTCCCAGGCCACACCAAACTCAACTTTCAAGTTGTCCTCAAAGGACATATACACAGGGGTAAAATACCCAACCTACTGAGGTCTATTAGGTGAGAAAAGATTAATACATGACCTCTAAAATACAACTTGAGAGGAGGCGAACTTGCACTCCTAATACACTTTGCTTAAGACCTACTTGGCACTAGGCCGTTAATACAAGGGCTAATCCCATACTACAGAGGTGACTTAAAGGCAATTTACATTACATTACGGGAGAATTGGTTGAGAAAATAAGTTCACCTCAAGACGATGTGAGTGGGAACTCGAGAGGGTTAGCACTCTCTATCCCATAATGTAGCTTTACAAGAGAATAGAAGAAAAGAGTAGTTACATTTTAGGAAAAGGTTACATGATGGAAAACGCTTCGAACCCGCCGCGAGAGTTAAACTGCCGACCTAGCAAGAAAAGAAGATATTAATAGGCCATTACCTGGTAGTAGATCGCTGCCGAGGAAAGAGGCGCTT
Organism: Anabrus simplex; assembly: GCF_040414725.1. Lineage (NCBI taxonomy): Eukaryota > Metazoa > Arthropoda > Insecta > Orthoptera > Tettigoniidae > Anabrus > Anabrus simplex. The sequence continues at coordinate 325,502,164 of NC_090271.1, forward strand.
CCCGCCTCCTGCTATGTACTTAATACACTGAAAGATGGAACAGAAGTGGCCCGGAGACCCTAAAATCAGCAGTTTAAATACTCTCGCAGAAAATTCTAGGCGTTAGGGGAAAGAAAACACCCTCCCACAAAGATTTTATTGGGTAGGACCCCGCAACAGATACAAGATGGGGGAAGATACCCCTGATTGGCCAGAAATTCATTGAAGAAATTCGTGATTGGATACATTCAAAGCAAGGGGAAGAAAGGGGTAAACATTGCCAACTTAAACAATGACAGAAAGAAATTTAACAAAGAACAAACTCCTGAAATTAAATTTTCTCCAACAAAATAGTTCTTTGACTCCGCACTAGGTTGCACTATTGTTGATCTTCAGTAGTGTCCTCTAGAAGAGAAAGTTCACACTTCTTACTTCAAGCGAAACAAAAACACATAAAAATGACACAGTTCACAAACTCAAAAATTTCCAGGTAGTGACATCTTCTGAGAAATTAGTAGATTAATAGTGTAGATAAAGTTCAGACTTCCTCCAGAAGAGGAGTTTCAACTGGCGCAACTTTTAAATAAACAGAGTAGAGGTGTACCGCCCGGTACAATTATTATTATTATTATTAATTAGCGTATGGTGCTACAGTTGGCAATCGACTATGTACAAGTTCTTAACAGGCACAAAAAATGATTCTATATATATACAAACTCCATATTAGAAAGGTTAATGAGGGGTTCTTTCAATCTCTTAGAGACGAATGTCCAGCTCTTTCAGCCAAGAGAGTGCCTCAGGGGTCACTCGGTGAATGTCCTCGATCGAACCAGCAAAAGATCGCAGAGGGCAGTCCTTCAGAATGTGCAGGGATGGTTTGCACTTCAGCACGGAGTCACAAGCTGGCGAGTCTTTCCAGCCCAACTGAAGCAGAGCAGAAGCACTTCTTCCTACTCCGCAGCGTATCCTGTTGAGTGTGGTCCAGGTGGAGCGAGGAAGGTTGAACCCAGGCAACTTTGCAGTTGAATCCCTGATGTTGAGGATGCCATGAGGGTGTGATTTAGATCATTCGTGTTCCCATATTTCATCAGGTTTGAAATGTGAATTAACTAATTCCCTTGCCGTCTTCCAGGCAGGTTTCCGTAACTTGAGTCTCATTACGGCATTTTCATCTGTATCCTGATGTATTGGGAGGTAACTGTTCTTCGCTATCCTGGTCCACAGTCTGACAAGGGCGCTTTGCCGTCTGAACTCTAGCAGTGGCCACAAGAACTCATGCATACACATGGTAACCACATGAACAGGTTATTCAAATTACAGAAAAGGGTAGTTAGTTCCATATTTGGACTGAGATAGAGAGAATCATAAAGGCTTGCATTTCGGCAAAACACAGTGGAAATCGGTTATAACGACACAGAAGGGACCGTCAATTAACGGCTGTTATAAGCAATAGTCACACAAACCGGTTCTTTTTTGTCTTGTTGCTAAAAAGTTTTAGGTTGCACATTTCCATAGTTGATTAACAGATTTAAGTTAAATCTTAAGAAAACGTAACTGAAAGAACTATATTTATGGAACAGTATTTGTGGAGTGAACTACGAGGTTGGTTTTCGCTTGAAGAACAGGTCCATTGATCGGCACATTATTTGTTCATTGCAATCCGACTCGTTGGCTGGCGTACTGGCCTTCGGTTCAGAGGGTCACGGCTTCGATTCCCGGCCGGGTAGAGGGTTTTAACCTTAATTGGTTAATTCCAATGGCATGGGGGCTGGGTGTGTGGTGTTGTCTTCATCATCATTTCATCCTCATCATGACGTGCAGGTCACCTACGGGTGTCAAATAGAAAGAACTGGCGAGTCGAACCCGTCCTGGGATATCCTGGCACTAAAAGCCATACGACATTTCATTTTTTTTGTCCATTGCTGCTTGAATCATTTAAGTTAAGGTTCTTCAGTATCTTTGTGCTCAGATATTGTGGCACGCTTAAATTTTTAAGTAATTTTCTAAGAGACTGCATCTTCTCTCTGACTTTCGAAATTGTAGAAATTATTCAGTGTGATAATCCTTCGCGATGCTCATGATTGTTTCTAATCGCCATATTATGTATGACTTTCCTTTTACTCTTCGACATCTTCACAGCGATGCTTGCCTTGACTATTTAACAGACACTGATTTGAAATCCACATTAATTAGCGATACATTGTTGTCGGCAATCTCCAAATACGTACCGAAAATGGGGTGAATGGGAACGGTTTTATACTATTTTCTGTCGTTGTTTTCTTGATTTAGATAATTTAATACATTTCTGCATGTGGCGGTGTTGATAATGTCAGATAGTTTGTTATGGTACATGAAATGAACAGATTGGTACAAAGAGTTACGTGATATTGACTGAAAAACTACTGTTCCTATTCACCCCAAATATGGGGTCAATAGGAACATATACTTAAGTGTCCCGTCTAAACCTACTCTCCTCATACTGGGGTGAAAAGGAACACTGTAAACCTTTAAAAACTGTTATTTAAGATCTGAAAAATGTATAAACAGTAAGAAATAGTACAATAAGGTAATGAGCCGTATCCTACCGGCCCATAATAATCACTGAAATATTATTTGACCAAACATGTGAAATTTATTCAGAAAAGTTACAGTCTAATATGTGAAAGCATCGTATCCTAAGGTAGCTGATACCGGATGTTGAGCAAGACAGTGGTTCGCTGGATGTTGCTTCATATTTCCGTATGACCGTGAGAAAGGATAGCGTACCCAAGCGCTGGCAAGGATCGACACGTGTATTAGATGCTGACCAAGCAAGATATTTCAGCCAATGGGAACTTAGGGATTTGGCAAACCGGGAGGCTATACCGCGCCAAATATTAATTCCAGGATGACCAACGTGCTTTGTGGATAAAGTCAGTTTCTGAAAGAGATCGGTTTTCCACAGTTTCTGAAGTCAGATATATTTGGAAATGTATTATAGAAATTGGTGGAAGAGATTTGCTAGTGTTTGAGCTGTGTTTGGTAAATATATTACAATAAGTATTATGTCATCATACATGACGAACTCTCTGATTGGTGGTTGGTTCAGACACCCGGGAACCCCAACATTATTGGCGTCACCGAAGCCTCCTCAGTAACCCTTAGCTCTGGAGAGCGCCACTCTGTAGTAAGAGTTTGAACAGTGCGGATGTGATAACTTTGTATTCCGTAGTTGAAGTTTGAACAGTGCGGATGCACTAATTGTGTGATTTCAGTAATAGTAACTGGTTATCATTGATACTGTAAATTGTGCAGTCGCAATAATTTATTGTGCTTGAGTAAATGAAATAGTACAATTTTGGCAGAGTTTACTTTCAAGTGATAAAGACGGTGTTCAGTAACCGCTGAGTAACAAGTGTAGTGGAAACGTGCTATTGTTTCACTATTTCGCGACGGGCGCGTATTCGCGTGGAACTTCCGTACCGAACCGTGGGCTGCTTTAAAAACTGTATTTTTACCCTTTAAGTGAAGTGTGTTATATATATGTGAATCAGTGTGTTAGCTGATCTGGTAAAAGAAAGGGTATTGCGGCTCGCAGCATTAAGCAGCGAAGAGATTATCAATAATAGTCTTCTGTGTTCCAGTGAATTATTTTCCAGCAAGATGATGGATACGCCTGTAGAGGAAGGAAGTGCATTCCCACATGTTAATGCTGTGATTAACATGGAGTAAACCAATAAGTAGTGGGGATGTAAGCTGCTATCCTGGTTTCCCGAGAGTCACGTAGAATGTAAAGTAAGACGCATGTATTATCTACGGCATGATATGTAAGTTATGTTAAGGTACTAGGGCAGTGTAGATAGAATTTTAATTTTCATATAAAGTAAGCCTGACGGCATGTGTTTGTTTAATTTTGTTACTATGATAGATTCGGATACGAGATTAATGCATGTTTATTTTATTTTCATTTTGATTTATGAGTAGATGTTTGGGAAAATGAGGGATTGATAGGATCAGTTATTGTTGTAAATATAGTACTTAGTGTAGGATATTCCGAGTTTTCCTTAAATATATAGGCTAGAAGGGCTAGATCGACAGGTTCATTTTATATTACGTCAAACACGTATCAATTCATTTTATTTCGGTTATTCAGAGAGACAGGTATAGCTATTTTGCATGATGCATGGTTTTACAGAAGCTGCCAGAAGGAGCTGCAGAACGTCGTTGTTAAATTAAGATCTTTGAAGTTAAGTTGGATTCTGTTTGCCTGATGGTCTGCCAAGGACTCGAACTGCGTCTCATTATGTGGAAAGGCCAGTGGGATTCATGAGGAATAATGAGATAATAATTGCATGCTGAATTATAATGTATTGGTGCAGGCTGATGGTATGCCTGACAAGATAGAGTATTATGCAGATGTGTGTGCCTGCTTAGTGTCTTCTGAGTATATTGTGATCAGAATGGACAGTGTTAATTCCAGACTATTGAGTCTGATGTTGTTAAATGGCCCAAGCATGCCAAGAAGGAATAAATATACGGGAGTTTCCGTGTAGTTGATGATGGGCGTTATCTCATGGCAAGCTGATTCCTGGCCTATGTTATCGGCATGTGTGAAAGAGACAGTATTTCCTTGTGGCGGCCTTGGGAGACAAAATCCAATCTTTAGCATAGTGGAGTTAAATATTTCTTTACAGCTCGTAATCTACCCGGATGTACATGACGGATGACCGCGCTGTTGAGCGCTTAAACGCAGCAGAAGGAGGCAATGTTGCCCATTGCTTTCTTCATGATATCAAGGATTATTTATATGTGTTTCCCTTACAGGATGGTTTTACCTTATTATTTATGATTGTATACCCTGTCTCGTTGTTTTTTAAAGGGAACAGCCCGAGTGCTGAAGTATCGTTGGTTTATCTAGTTCTGTCTAGATCTTTTGTAGTGAACCGGGATTCACATTAGAAGCAGTGTAGCATTTAAGACTTTACTCGATATCCGATGTACATATATGTTTAGTTTGATTATTTGAATTGTTGTAAATATAGTGTAGGATTTGCCCCTAGTATTTTGCATACCTTACATAGCGTCCGGTGCGTCTTAATTATTTTTCTTTCCGTCGTAATTTTTCTTATTATGTAACTTTTATTTTACGGAAATAGTTTGACGACTCTCGGGAGTAACTTAAATTTGAAACCGTATCGTTGGGATGCGATAGTGTGAAACTCCATACGGAAATACCAAATGGCAGTGTTTGCGTACACTTGTTGCCATATAACATAAACATTGGACTATAAGAAGAAATTTAGTCGTGATTTTTATAAATGTTCTTTGTTGAACTTGTTTTTCCTATAAATGTCAGATTTGTATTATCATTCCATTAACGTTTTTAATTTCGATTTGTTTCTATACTTTGAGATTATTTTTTTACAAATTTTTATTTTTCTTGATTCAATTTATTTTCGTGTGATTTGATCGGGGATATTTATTAATAAATCCATCTTACCCCCTATGATTGTTTCTCATTCGTGTTATACCTCCATTTCCTGTCATTGATTGCTATTTTAGTGTAGAACTTCGACTTTTTATCCTGACCCAATCGACGACCAACCCACACTCTCCCCAACCCTGAGTTAGTCGGATGTTCATACAGGAATGGAGGCATCGTCCTAGAGGGTATTTACCCCTGGGTACGGTACATACATATGTGGCGCCGCAACTAAGGGCAAATAGACACTTTGGCGTATGTTCGTATCCCGCTGGGAGTATTTTTGTGTTACCCAAAGATGTCTAGGTTGTTCTTACAAACTTGGGCAGGTCAAATTGAGATTTGCGTGAGTGAATGTGATTTGACAAGCTATTCCGAAGGCTAGATAGGATTAGGATCATGGTTCGAAAGCTGGAAGAGACCAATAATTGGTATCCAGATAATGATTAAATTTAAGAAAGGTAGATAGGTAATTTCGAACCATAGGCGCAACTTAGGAATCTGGCAACCTAACGTTCAGACAACTTGAGTCTAGAGTCCTATGTTCAGTACTACGAATGATAGTAGGCGGACATGAAAGGGCAAGATTTCATCGGAAATCGTGTGTTTAGAAAATAGAATAAAATCTAAATGCATTACGTTAGGGACATCGGCAAAAAGTTTGATTTAAATCATGTTTGGAAGAATGAGAAACATATGGCCGATAAGTAAGGCGTGTTGTAGTAATAAAGGAACTCTATTTGAGTCAGAGAACTATAAAAAGATTTCTCTAATGAGGTAGAGTGGTCGATGTCGTGTCCTTCAGACATGCGTTGATCTTGACATAGCCTGGAATTTGTGTGCAGATCAAATTTCAATTGCCAGTAATGATAATTTTATTTGATTTAGAGTAAGGCTAGGAACTTAAGATCGCCTCAGTCTTAAGAAAATGGTGGTGATATTTACAATGAATGCTGATGATTCAGGACTGGTAAACCTATGCTGGAATATTAGTCTGGAGTCGGAGGTATTTATCGTAAATATGGTCCAGTACTGTTGTCTAGTACTTAGAGTAGAGCCCAAAAGACAGGAAAATTAATGTTTGGATTAAAATAATTTGCGGCCACAATATTAGTAATTTCTTTTTAAAGTTATGATAACGCGTTTGTTTGTTATGCGCGGCAGAAGATAAATATCCCAAATCATAGGAAGCTTCTATATGGCGAGTTTTGAGGCCATGTTTTCTTGGTATATGATAACGTAAATCATAGAAGCTTTTCAGTAAAATAAATGGTTTTCGTATGGAGTACACAAGATACGGTATAGGATACTAGGTAGTGGCGAGCATCCCTGCGTTTTCTCGAATACGTATTTGGTATGGCGATGACGATAGAGGAGTTGTTGGCGGAGATGGACAGAAGGGAGCAGGAGCGTATGAATGAACTTTCGAGTAAGTTGGAGGAACAGTCCAGAGAGACTAGACAATTGTTTAAGCAGGCAGAAGATAGGACTGACGAACAATTTAAACAAGCTGCAGATAGGACTGACGAACAGTTAAAACAGGCTGCGGAAAAAAGCGAAGAACAGTCCAGAGAGACTAGACAGTTATTAACACAGGCGGCGGAGAAAACTGAGGAGCAACTTAAGGTGGCGACCAATGAGTTACAGGGGAAAATTGACTTCGTTCGTACATGCTGTTTAGAAGGCATGGGAAAATTAGAGAAACAGCTAGAGACAGTAGAATTTAAAACACAGACGCAAATTGAAAAGATTAGAGATTCTATTGAGGAAATCGCCGATCGGGTGACAGAACACATGACTAGCACAGATAAGCGGCTGGGAGACTTATCGTATACATTAGAAGAAGCTACAGCAGAGATTACACTCCAGCGAGGCGCGATTGATAAGTTACGGATTGACACGGAGACGAGGTTGGAAGAGTTCACCGTGGACATCAGTAAACAAATTACTGAAGCTCAGCAGAAAACGGAAGACAAAATTGATTTGAAACTTAAGATGAAGCAAAAGGAGACTGAGGAAAGAATGAAGGAAATAGAAACTCAGATTCGATTGGAAATGAAGGAGGACATCACGGAGACAGGCAAAGAAGTCAAAGACATGATAATGGCTGATAGGGAAAGGAACAAGGAAGATCTACAGGTACTTGATTCGAGTCTGGAGACGTGGACAGAAGTTTCACAGAAAAATCAAGTGAAGATAGAGGTTGTTGAGAAGGAAATCGCCTACATGAAGGATACATTAGAATTGTTGGATTTACGAACGGACAAAGAACTTAGTAAACTGAAATGTACAGTTCAACAAACCATTATAGAGAAGGCACCCAGTCAAGTTAGCGATAACGTTGCGTTGAGCGATCTTTTACAGTTACCGCGTCAGGAGGTCCACTGTTCAACTCCGAATGAAACACATAATGTTCCTGTTTACGATATTATGCGGAGCAATGAAGAAAAACCACGGAAGTTTACAGGAAATGATGAGAGAACACCTAAAGCTTTCTTGCGTGAAATGGATGACTTCTTAGCAGATTACAAGGTACCACCAGAGCGTAAATTAAGGACAGTAGAAAGATTTCTAGGCGAAACCGTGGCTGAATGGGCGAATGCTTTCCGTTATACATTTACTACATATGAGGAGTTTAAGGAGGCATTTCTTAAAAAAGTTCTGGGACGTTTCTACGCAGCAATCACTGAGAATGGAATTGTATTCACGTAGATATGCGGCTACGACGCCAACAAAGTATTCTCCTTTTTTCATTTCTCAGATGCTCAAATTTCGGGATTTAGACATGCCCCCAAGCGAGAGCGAAATTATAGCAGCAATATCTCGGCAACTACCTCTTGAAGTGCAGAGGACATTAATTGCAACTAATGCCAAAACTGCAGCAGAGGCGGAATTGACTTTAAGACAGTTGGACTTAACATCAAGTCAAAACCAACCAAGGTTGAGGCATGTTGAGGCTATTCATATGGTAGGGGTGGAAGAAGGAAGTAATCCTCCGAAAGTAAGGAAGAGAAATGAGTATCAAAGCTTAGGGACTCAAATAGCGACACATGAGCAAACCAACAGGAGTGCTGTACATCAGGATGGTAACTGGCAGCGGAGAGACAGAAGAGACCAGTTTCGAAGAAATAATTACCAAGGTAACGGCCTAAATCAGCGAGGATACAGCTATCCAAGCGGAAATAACGGGAGGACCTATAGATACAAATATCGAAACTATGGTGGACCCAGAAGACCATATTATCGTTGGGACGAGAAGGAGCGAAACCCCAGAGGAGGAAGTGCAATTACCAGGAGAACCATGACCAAAGAAGAGAAGAATCAAGACAGTACGTTGAAGAGTTGAGAGGAAAAAGGCAGGAGGAAGACCGGTGGAGAGCAGCCATACAAGCTAATGGTAATGAAGAATGTCATGGAGCTGAAAGTGTTGCGTACAGGGAATACCGTGTAAGGCAACAGGAAAACAGGTTGAATCCCAATGCTCCTAATTATGAGAGTAGAGGAAATAATGGTACCAAAGCCCAATGACGATTACACAAAATTAGAATAGATGACATCCCAGAAGGAGAAGAAGAAGAAGGAGAGATGGCAGAAGATGAGAGTGAAGATGATGGAGAAGAAGAGGAAAACCCAAATGATGAACCTGTGATGGTGGATGCAGATGACCCCGAAGAAGACACGGAGAATGTCAACTTCGCGCAGATGGAAGGAGACAATTATTCAGGAGAAGAAGATTGTGAAGAGTGTGGTGGTATGCAGCGACGTTTTCACGCGTTACTTGATATTTACTACAACATCCGCCAAGATAATGATAGACTATGGGAAGAGAATACAAATTTGCGAGACGGCAAATAGTACTAAAGGAAAGAGATTGTATACATCCAGATGCTAATAAATAGTCAAATAATACATTAAGAAAAAATAAATATTCCATATTCATTTTTTCCCTGGGTAAGAGAGGGATGAGCCGTATCCTACCGGCCCATAATAATCACTGGAATATTATTTGACCAAACATGTGAAATTTATTCAGAAAAGTTACAGTCTAATATGTGAAAGCATCGTATCCTAAGGTAGCTGATACCGGATGTTGAGCAAGACAGTGGTTCGCTGGATGTTGCTTCATATTTCCGTATGACCGTGAGAAAGGATAGCGTACCCAAGCGCTGGCAAGGATCGACACGTGTATTAGATGCTGACTAAGCAAGATATTTCAGCCAATGGGAACTTAGGGATTTGGCAAACCGGGAGGCTATACCGCGCCAAATATTAATTCCAGGATGACCAACGTGCTTTGTGGATAAAGTCAGTTTCTGAAAGAGATCGGTTTTCCACAGTTTCTGAAGTCAGATATATTTGGAAATGTATTATAGAAATTGGTGGAAGAGATTTGCTAGTGTTTGAGCTGTGTTTGGTAAATATATTACAATAAGTATTATGTCATCATACATGACGAACTCTCTGATTGGTGGTTGGTTCAGACACCCGGGAACCCCAACATTATTGGCGTCACCGAAGCCTCCTCAGTAACCCTTAGCTCTGGAGAGCGTCACTCTGTAGTAAGAGTTTGAACAGTGCGGATGTGATAACTTTGTATTCCGTAGTTGAAGTTTGAACAGTGCGGATGCACTAATTGTGTGATTTCAGTAATAGTAACTGGTTATCATTGATACTGTAAATTGTGCAGTCGCAATAATTTATTGTGCTTGAGTAAATGAAATAGTACAATTTTGGCAGAGTTTACTTTCAAGTGATAAAGACGGTGTTCAGTAACCGCTGAGTAACAAGTGTAGTGGAAACGTGCTATTGTTTCACTATTTCGCGACGGGCGCGTATTCGCGTGGAACTTCCGTACCGAACCGTGGGCTGCTTTAAAAACTGTATTTTTACCCTTTAAGTGAAGTGTGTTATATATATGTGAATCAGTGTGTTAGCTGATCTGGTAAAAGAAAGGGTATTGCGGCTCGCAGCATTAAGCAGCGAAGAGATTATCAATAATAGTCTTCTGTGTTCCAGTGAATTATTTTCCAGCAAGATGATGGATACGCCTGTAGAGGAAGGAAGTGCATTCCCACATGTTAATGCTGTGATTAACATGGAGTAAACCAATAAGTAGTGGGGATGTAAGCTGCTATCCTGGTTTCCCGAGAGTCACGTAGAATGTAAAGTAAGACGCATGTATTATCTACGGCATGATATGTAAGTTATGTTAAGGTACTAGGGCAGTGTAGATAGAATTTTAATTTTCATATAAAGTAAGCCTGACGACATGTGTTTGTTTAATTTTGTTACTATGATAGATTCGGATACGAGATTAATGCATGTTTATTTTATTTTCATTTTGATTTATAAGTAGATGTTTGGGAAAATGAGGGATTGATAGGATCAGTTATTGTTGTAAATATAGTACTTAGTGTAGGATATTCCGAGTTTTCCTTAAATATATAGGCTAGAAGGGCTAGATCGACAGGTTCATTTTATATTACGTCAAACACGTATCGATTCATTTTATTTCGGTTATTCAGAGAGACAGGTATAGCTATTTTGCATGATGCATGGTTTTACAGAAGCTGCCAGAAGGAGCTGCAGAACGTCGTTGTTAAATTAAGATCTTTGAAGTTAAGTTGGATTCTGTTTGCCTGATGGTCTGCCAAGGACTCGAACTGCGTCTCATTATGTGGAAAGGCCAGTGGGATTCATGAGGAATAATGAGATAATAATTGCATGCTGAATTATAATGTATTGGTGCAGGCTGATGGTATGCCTGACAAGATAGAGTATTATGCAGATGTGTGTGCCTGCTTAGTGTCTTCTGAGTATATTGTGATCAGAATGGACAGTGTTAATTCCAGACTATTGAGTCTGATGTTGTTAAATGGCCCAAGCATGCCAAGAAGGAATAAATATACGGGAGTTTCCGTGTAGTTGATGATGGGCGTTATCTCATGGCAAGCTGATTCCTGGCCTATGTTATCGGCATGTGTGAAAGAGACAGTATTTCCTTGTGGCGGCCTTGGGAGACAAAATCCAATCTTTAGCATAGTGGAGTTAAATATTTCTTTACAGCTCGTAATCTACCCGGATGTACATGACGGATGACCGCGCTGTTGAGCGCTTAAACGCAGCAGAAGGAGGCAATGTTGCCCATTGCTTTCTTCATGATATCAAGGATTATTTATATGTTTTTCCCTTACAGGATGGTTTTACCTTATTATTTATGATTGTATACCCTGTCTCGTTGTTTTTTAAAGGGAACAGCCCGAGTGCTGAAGTATCGTTGGTTTATCTAGTTCTGTCTAGATCTTTTGTAGTGAACCGGGATTCACATTAGAAGCAGTGTAGCATTTAAGACTTTACTCGATATCCGATGTACATATATGTTTAGTTTGATTATTTGAATTGTTGTAAATATAGTGTAGGATTTGCCCCTAGTATTTTGCATACCTTACATAGCGTCCGGTGCGTCTTAATTATTTTTCTTTCCGTCGTAATTTTTCTTATTATGTAACTTTTATTTTACGGAAATAGTTTGACGACTCTCGGGAGTAACTTAAATTTGAAACCGTATCGTTGGGATGCGATAGTGTGAAACTCCATACGGAAATACCAAATGGCAGTGTTTGCGTACACTTGTTGCCATATAACATAAACATTGGACTATAAGAAGAAATTTAGTCGTGATTTTTATAAATGTTCTTTGTTGAACTTGTTTTTCCTTTAAATGTCAGATTTGTATTATCATTCCATTAACGTTTTTAATTTCGGTTTGTTTCTATACTTTGAGATTAATTTTTTACAAATTTTTATTTTTCTTGATTCAATTTATTTTCGTGTGATTTGATCGGGGATATTTATTAATAAATCCATCTTACCCCCTATGATTGTTTCTCATTCGTGTTATACCTCCATTTCCTGTCATTGATTGCTATTTTAGTGTAGAACTTCGACTTTTTATTCTGACCCAATCGACGACCAACCCACACTCTGCCCAACCCTGAGTTAGTCGGATGTTCATACAGGAATGGAGGCATCGTCCTAGAGGGTATTTACCCCTGGGTACGGTACAGTAAATATCAACCTAAAACATGCTCCAAGAGTTTACCATACGTGGAAATTTACATAGAATTTCAGGAGCCCCTTCTAAAAAGATTAGGGTAGTTTACCATATCAACAACGCTTGACTTGTCAATTTCACAGATATTTTCATGTTCGGGCCACATAAAAATTTGTCCGCTCTCAACTTTAGTTTGCACATACTTCAGAAACGTTACTGTGAAGCATTCATAGTCAACACTGATGACTGTTTCAATGAAATAGGATTGCTTTGAAGAACTTGGGTGATTTGATTAATGATGTGGATGGAGAAGAAAAATCTACCATAACCCAGTCATCTTCTTCAATTCGTGCTTTCTTATACACACCTCTCATTATTTTTCCAACCGGGTGTAGTTCTCAGTTGCAGTCCTGCCTTAGGTGTGATTTACGGTTCTGATTCTGGCGTCCTTTGGTTGGGATGGGCAACTTTCTTTTACTGACAGGTTTATTAGTAGGAATTCCATTTTATTTTGAGATCTCCTTCTGCTGTTGCTAATCATCTGACAGATGTCCTTCTTGGCTATCATTTTCCAAGTCGTCAGCTTTCACACTCTGGCCAGGGGGAATGCTTAACTTTCTCTTTCTAATTCTTACTGTCCCAGGACTGAACCTCATATCATTGAGTACGGAAGCAATGCAGTCATCAGTGATACCATTGTTTCCTTCAACATCGTCCACTGTTTCTTCTGCTGATGAACGGAGCACGGGATTTAGAATATTTCCTCTGTTCTGTTTTGACACATTCGTTGAGATAAAACATTCCGCTGATGATTAAGGGAAACTGAGGGCAAAGTCATGACCTGGCATATTGTTTCTGAACCTCCTCACAGTGACTCCCATTCTATCAAGGTAAGCCTTAACAATACATCGGAGGTCATTATGCATCAAAAGGATAACCAGAGGAGAACACGTCACCAGCTGATCAACCAAATGCTTTTCAGTATCAACACTAAACAATGTCTGTCCACCTGCTGGCTTCATTTATATTCTTCCTTTACTTTTATTATATTTCATACGTCTGTATAACACTGTTGTAGGAATGGCATACTTCTCTGAACATTTTCTGTATGATAATCCTCTTTTAATATTCTCTAATACAGCAGAAAGTTTTTCCGGTGGGTCTTTCCTGTGGATTTTCCCCCTCTGATCTGGTTTATATTGCCTTGGCATCTTTCTTGATCAAATGGAATACAGATAAAATAAAGGATAGAATTACCGAACAGTACATATATGAAGACTCTATTCACATTTAACCTCATTTTACACATCATCTATGTGTTCCCATTCACCCCATTTTTCAATGATTTTGTTCACTAATTGTGCATAGTTTTTACGTAGAAAAGTGTGGTTGTATTTCATGGTAAAATTATATTTAATTGTATCACAATACAGCATAGTTACTTATTCTAGACATTAAAAGCACTTACCTGCATGTGATTTTCTAATCCAGAAGAAGATTTTATGGTCTTTAATAGCAAAAAATTCAAGGTTTCCTTATTGCGCACTATTGTTGCTACAAGTTGTTGTTGTTGTTATCCTTTCAGAGAACATAGAAATGGCAGGAAATAAGGATAAGAAATATTTTGGGTGAAAAAATCCCACTGAACTGCTTCACATATGATGCAAACCTTCTATAAAATAAATTCCCTACTATGTGTTCCCTTTCACCCCCATGTTCCTATTCACCCCATTTTACGGTATCAAACAAAAATCAACATTCGACGTTATAGCCGATATATTTATCTGAAAATGTGCTAAAAGTACGTCGTTTTATACGTAATAAGCGACGTCGTACTAAGCGAGTTTTTAAATACAGTGTTGATATAGGATTTGGACGGGACCCTTATATCCAAAACGTTATTAAAAACGATGTCGCACTAAACGGTTTCGACTGTACTTCGGGCCGATGACCTAGATGTTAGGCCCCGTCAAAAGACAAGTAAACAAGTAAGCAAAAATAATATTTTAACAATTTGTGGTTTGCACATATTTAAGATTATCTTATTGGTAAGGTGGTGGTGGTGGTGGTGGTGGTGATTATGTTTTAAGAAGAAATACAACTAGGCAACCATCCTCTATATAACACTAAACAGAGAGAAAAAATGAAAGAGATCCGACACTTCGAAAAATCAAGATATCGGCCAAACAAAGACAAGGGCCACGAAGGGTGTGAAAATGAAAGACTTCCTAGGCCTCCAGTGCTCTAATACCGTCGGGGTCGGAAAAGAGTTGACCAAGGGAAGTCGGATAGGATAGATGAAAGTCAGAAGCCTGGCACAAGTAAGTGGAAGCAATGCCAGGACTCAGCTGAGACCCCGTGCTCGCCAACCCACGCTCCAAAGTTACGAGCTCTTGGGCCACTTTTAGTCGCCTCTTACGACACGCAGGGGATACCGTGGGTGTTTTTCTACCGCCCCTACCCACAGGGGGTTATTGGTAAGGAATAATGCACATACGATGGTCACCAACTGTAACCGTGGCAACTAGTTTATAGGCTCCTTTTAAACGGGAGTAATGTTTTACAATAATACTCATCAGGAAATAAAAATGTTATCAGGCTGCATATTTAAGAAAATTGAATATTCTTAAAAATGTTGTACATGCAGATTTATGCCATGCAAATTAAATATATAATGTTTACGTCTCAGAACTTTTGTGTGTTTTTGATTCTTAATGGAAATAAAGCATATTTTCAATTATGAATTAAACTTTGTTGTATTGCTTTCCTAAATTATTTAGTTTTTTATTCCTTAGTTGGCTTTTGGTTTACTTCAAAAATATAATCTATGTAGCTACGAATTTTATAAATTTCTAAAATGTCATAAAATCTATCTTTATACACTGGCGGAAAAAAATATCCAGACACCAAGAAGGGGTTGTGCTAGATTAACGAACGTTGGTAGGTGTGTTTATACATCTGAAAGATGACATTAAAATTTCCCACAAATCGCATTAGCGTGGCGCTAGTAGTGTCCCCATGACGTTGCACATCAGGTTTTCTTTAAATACGGGCTGTACTTTGCGAGAGCGTTATTTACCTGTGAGATTGGACGGAGTGACTGTGAGTGGATCAAGAAAGAGGCCAGTATCAACAGCTCACTGCGGTTTTGAACGGGGCCGTATAATAGGACCTCGTGAAGGTGGAGTTTCCCTCTGCACTATTGCAGAACGACTTGGCGGGAGTGTCTCCACTGTGCATGCGTGCTGGCAGCAGTGGTCTCGAGAAGGTACACTCGCAAGAAGACCGGACTCCCGACGTCCCCGTGGCACCACCGAGAGGGAGGACTGTGGCGCAGCGGACTGCTTCTGCATCAGCAAATAGAGCGGCAGTTGGCACCACAGTGACACAAAGAACTGTTCGAAGTCGGTTACTTGAAGGTCAGCTCCGAGCCAGACGCCCTGCGACGTGCTTTCCACTTACCCCAAACCACCGCATCTGCGGCTTCAGTGGTGTTAAGCGAAAGGTCATTGGAGGATGGAGTGGAGGTCCGTTGTGTTTTCCGATGAAAGCCGGTTCTGCCTTGGTGCCAGTGATTGCCGTGTGTTGGTTAGAAGGAGGCCAGGCGAGCGCCTGCATTCCACCCGTCTGCGGCGTCGACACACTGGGCCTACACCGGGAGTTCTGGTCTGGGGAGCAATTTCCTATGACAGCAGGAACACTCTCGTGGTTATCCCACGGACCCTGACTGCAGATGTTTACGTCTGTCTGGTGATTCAACCTGTTGTGCTACCATTCATGAACCGCATTCCCGGGGGTGTTTATCAACAGGATAATGCACGCCCCCACGCCGCTGTTGTAACCCAATGTGTTCTACAGAGTGTCGACGTGTTGCCTTGGCATGCTCGATCCGCGATCTGTCCCCAATCGAGAATGTATGGGACACTAGCGTCATCCAAAATTGACCGACCAAGTGTAACAGGCATGGAACTCCATCCCACAAGCTGACATCCGGCACCTGTACGACACATTGCATGCCTGCATTTCAACATTCAGGCGATTACACCGGTTATTAATGGACCCAGCATGGTACATTTGCGATGGCTTTTCTCGCGCGGATATTAACCTGCAGTCTTGTGCCTTTAATCAATTAAATAATTATGTTACCTCGACAAATATATTGTCGAAATTTCCGTATTCTACATTCCTTATCTCATGGTGTTTGGATCTTTTTCCGCCAGTGTATTATGCTAATTTAACATGTGATATATAAACCTAAGCACAATTTTTGCGACGGGTCCAGTTCTCTATGAATAAAGGTAAGGTAAGCGTGTTATTCTGCCCGAAGGCAGGTCCGAACCTCCGCAGAGGTGTACCTGAACCGGAGTTTACGTACGGTAGGGTGGCCAGTTACTTTCCGCTCCCCCATTCCCTTACCCCCCAACAAGAGCGCGTGGCATCCACACCTTGAGCACGCCCAATGTTGCTTAACTTCGGAGATCTCACGGGATCCGTTATTTCAAAACGGCTAGGGCCGTTGGCTGTATATACAGGTAGTGGAATTAATTTGAATTTTAATCATAACGTCTGTCATGGTGTATGGCTTTTAGTGCCGGGAGTGTGCGAGGAAAAGTTCGGCTCGCCAGATGCAGGTCTTTTGATTTGACGCCTGTAGGCGACCTGTGTGTCGTGATGAGGATGAAATGATGATGAAGACGACACATACACCCAGCCCCCGTGCCAGCGAAATTTAACCAATTATGGTTAAAATTTCCGACCTTGCCGGGAATCGAACCCGGGACCCCTTTGACCAAAGGCCAGCACGCTAACCATTTAGGCATGGGGCCAGACTGTCATAGATGATGGATATCTAGGAGCTGTACTGTAAGTGTTGATTAAAAACTGTGCATATTTAGTGAAATGCGGCGCTTCTTCATTCATTTAACCCATTCAGACCTAGTGCCCAGTATAATGTTGAGCTAAAATTTTACAAATATCATGTTTGTGTGCATGAACTTCTCAGCTTCTATTTCTATTATAGCCAGGACTTGGATGAAAGTAGGAGGACAATATATGGTGAGCGATTAGCATATCTGACTGAAAATTGAGTAGGTAAAGCAATATGTTTTTGTTTTTATGAGTAAATAATTATATTTAGTGTTGTACAATACAGAGGGGCCCAGAAAAATGTAGACACTCTTTGATAGTCAATATTAATGGAATGATAGTTAATATTAATGACACACGGTTACAATTCTTGCACGGGGGAAGGTATTGTGTGTGTTCAAAGTGATCCCCATTAGCAGCCAAACAACGTCGACGCTGCTGAACTGACCGAACTACGGCTGTCCGTGTTGCCGGTGTGATAGCCGATCAGGACGCCTCGATGGTTTCTCGTAGCTCGTTCAGTGTAGCTGGCTTCTGTCAACAAAATTACGTTTTCAAGGTCCCCCATAGGTAGAAGTCAAGAGATGTAAGGTCTAGAGACTGTGGTAAGTACTCAACAGGTCCTCTTCGACCTATGCATCGTCCAGGTAGATTTTCATCCAAGTAGGCTGTATGTAACATCTCTGTGGTAGTGAGGCGGAGCGCCATCTTGTTGTAGGTAAACATCTTTCATTTCCGAACACCTCTCAGATGGCAGGTTAAATCGATCTTTGCAGCATAGGAAGATACACCTCACCAGCTACGGTATCTTCAAAGAAGAATGGGCCAACCAGACCGCACGATGACAGATTACACCGCACATTAACACCGGTTAAATTAACATGTTTGTCCACGTGAAGGCGAGGGTTTTTAGGAGCCCAGTACACGCAGTTGTTGCGGTTTACAGTACCTCGTAGACCAAATAACCATCCCTGCAAACCGTTCGTCCTCGCGAAGCATGCCTCCATCCCTCGACCAGGGTCGTCCTCGTTCATAGCGTGCAGCGATCTTCGAATGCACGCTTTTCACTTTGCAGCATTCAAAATTTGTCGTACGGTTGATCGGCTTACCCCGCTTTCACGTGCACCCTGATTCACAGATTGTTGAGGTGCAACACAGCGGACTTGTTGATGTTTTAGGTCGGCCAGACCTTTTTTTATGCACATTCTGAACAGTACCGGCTGCTTAAAATTTATCCCGAATACGATAAATTGTCGTACGTGTTGGTAACTCAGTTCCGTACACATTACGCCATTGCCGTTCTACCTCCATCATGTTTTCGTACTTTTCGTACCACTTCAGTACCGCCTTGCGTTGCTCAAAGGACAATATTACTACATTCATTGCTGCACTGTAATCTGTTGGAAAACGCGCGCCAAGAATGTCGCGCCATTCACATGAACTTCGCCATCTGTTGAGAAAACTATGGACTACGCTCCCGTGCAAGAATTGGAACGGTATGTCATTTTGTTTCGAGGATATTAACTATCAAAAGTGTCTACATTTTCAGTTCTAATGATATGCGAACAATTTGATGTTCTCCTGTATTAATTTTCATTTTTTTTTGTTTTAGATGTAAACTTGTAAAAGTTATGATAGCGGAATAATTATAAACTTGTTTTAACTTGTTTTGAAAATCACACATTTGTTTTGTGCGATAATGATACAGTCATCCCTCGTTATACGTGTTCTCACCGTACGCGTTTTCGCGAATGCTATGAAATGATAATGGAGAGTGTTGCTGGAATTAAAGATGACAGGGAAAACCAGAGTACCCGGAGAAAACCCGCTTTGTCCAGCACAAATCTCACATGGAGTGACCGGGATTTGAACCACGGTATCCAGCGCTGAGAGGCCGACGCGCTGCCGGTTGAGCCACGGAGGCTCGTAATTATATAAAATATTAAAAAATATACTAGTTAGGTTGCGGGTTCACAATCACTTTGTGGACGATTTCATGAATGAGCGTGCAGTGCTGCAAGGCGGCGTGTGGTCCGTTGATTTTCAACGCATGCAATCTAGTGGATTGAGGACGTAGATGAGGGAAATTTGGACGAACTCCTCCGGTCCTACTCTGCAGACACCACAGAGGACCTTCAATGGTGAAGAGGAAGAGGCTCAAATTTGTGAACCTTCACTCATGTTCATAAAAAGCAGAACACCTTGAAAGACTAGAGATAGGAAGTTCATATTCACACGACCTGTTCATAGTATATTCTACAGAAACGAGTAGCATTTCAATAACCTATGTTCAGCATGTGTCCTGTTGCCTAGTAGGCACTTGGTCCTCCATGGGCAATGATAACTTGTTCCATACGTGATGGCATCGTCGCATATAAGGCACAAATGACGTCCTGGGGTATTGCCATCCATACTGCATTCACTTGTTTCCACAATTCATCTTTGGTGGTTGGCACTGGATCACAGCGCGGCACCCGTCGTTTCACCATATCCAACACATTTTCGATTGGCGACAAGTCCGGTGATCGAGCGGGCCAGGGCAACAGTCTGACATCCTGTGACAACAAGAAGGCACGTGTTCGTGCAGCAACATATGGTTGCGCATTGTCCTGCTGATATATGGCGTATGGGGCGTCATGCAGGAAGGGTATAGCTACGGGTCGTAGGATACCATTCACGTAGGTCAAACTGGTCACAGTGCCCTGGACACGTACCAACTGTGATTTGTGGTTGTACCCAATAGCACCCCACATCATAAGGTCGTGAGTTGGTGCTGTAGGTCTTGTGCGAATTCAGTCAATGTGATGCCTCTCCTCTGTCTGCGGTGAACCAAAATGCGGCCATCATTTTCAAATAAACAGAACCTGGATTCGTCCAAAAACACTATCTGCGGCCATTACTGTCCCATTACGTCTTTCCATCCTCCATTGCAGTCTAACATGTTTATGCACATTAGTCAAAGGTAGGCGGAGAAGTAGACGACGCGCCGGTAACTCAGACCGTAATAAACGGCGACGGACTGTCACTCCTGATAGTGTACGATGTGTTCCATTGTTGTGCCAGTGCCGAGGCTGATACAGATCTGTCGTGCAGTGCCATTCGGATGAGGAGTCGATCTCCTCGGGGGGTGGTCTGGGTGGTGCGACCAGACCCACCTCGTCGTGTTGTACGGCCTTCTGTGAACCATTCTGTACACACGCGTTGCACACTTCGTCCCACATGAGTAGCAATTTCCCGGATGGATGCATCACGTTCTCTCATGCTAATAATGCGCCCTCTTTCAAACTCACTCATTTGACGGCACGGTTCTCGCATACGTCTGCGGGGCATACTGCACGTCTGCACGAGTCACATTCATCCACTACCTTCGGTTTATAGCGACAACGAGAGCCTCAGGCACATATTACCAGTCGGTGGTGGTGCGCCGAGATATCGATGTGGACCTTGAACCTGAGGACCGGCATGCTTCAAACGCTAATAATTTATTCAGAACATAGTAGTAATACACATGTCCTGTGAATATGAACTTCCCATCTCTAGTCTTTCAAGGTGTTCTGGTTTTTATGAACATGAGTGTATTAAACAGCATACAACAAGACATTTGACTGACTTCTTAAATCACATTCGTAATGCAATCACAATTTTTGTAATGAATGACCCTAACGAGGACAGAAGTGCTAAATTTGCCGGAGATCAGAATTATGTAACTTGCTAAAAGAACTTGACAGAGGGATAAAGAATGCTAGCCACCAGCTGAGTCTCGACCACTTCACCAAAAATTAACAATCCTCAATCAGCTGTTCAAGGAACTTCAATAAAACCGGAAATGGGTAATCTAGACTCACCAGACCCAGTCAGACTGATGACTCTCAGAGTTATGTACGTACACCGAGTGTCACACTGTACTAACGACACAAATGAAAAAAAAAACAACTTGTACTTGTTGAAAACTCACAGGCTTTTTATTGCTTCCTTGAAATAGTCCCTATCTCCTAACTAACCCATAATAAAATACATTCACTTTACGCGGTTTCGTATAATGTGATGATTACTTGGAACGAATTTATCGCGTAAAGTGAGGAATACCTTTTAAGTGTTCATTAACCACAAGTTTTTGTCTTTCAGATTCTGGGTTGGTATTGCTGTCTTATTTTCAGTTTATACTTGTACGGTAATGATTTTAGTATATACTAGCAAATGTACCCGTTCTTCACTACGGAATTCTCCGTAGGTTAAATTACTGTAAAGGCAGTCTTCTTTTCCTACCACTTTTCCCACACAAGGTCGCGGGTGCCAACTGTGTCGCAGGATTGGCCCTGTTTTACGACCGGATGCCCTTCCTGACGCCAACCCTATATGGAGGGATGTAATCACTATTGCGTGTTTTTGTGGTGATTGGTAGTGTTGTGTGTTGTGTGAATATGACGAGTAGAGTGTTGGAACGGACACAAACACCCAGTCTCCGAGCCAGAAGAATTAATCAGAAGCGATTAAAATCTCCGACCCGGCCGGGAATCGAACCCGGGACCCTCTGGACCGAAGGCCAGTACGCTGACCATTCATCCAACGAAATTACTCTAAAGGCAGTAAGCAAGATTATATTAAATTGCATGCCTCTTAGCGCTATCTGAGAAACACAGCAGGGAGACGCCATACGTTGTTTACGATGTAAGGTAGGCATTGGGGATATTTTGAGGGTAATATCAGGCCACATTTCCTACTGTCAATCGCAGTCAAATTCAGCAGTTTCTACCATAACGACAGGCTCACTTGGCATCTGCCCTTCGCAATAGAGATGGAGAGTTTTCATTATAAAGACAGGCCCCTTTTCCAATTGCCAGTCACAATCGAGTTGGAGAGATTTGATTATAATCAACAAATGCAGTGTCATCTAACGTATCAACAATTACGACACGACAATAAGTCATAGCACCAAATTTGTAGATCTCTCCCAATTGAACGGATTTGTGCTACCTGTTTTTTAATACGTCTTACCGTTTAGCCACCAATTACCCTAAAACGAAGGTCTGCACCGTCATTTAAATGCATATACATTTCGATATATTCTGAGGCCAAAAGTTATAGATTTGAACAGCTTGGATTTTTTCCTCAAAGAAAAGAGTGTCCAGGTTTCGGGATTAGCACTCGCATGCACACGTAGTAATTAAGGAAGAAAGTAATACAGTTAAGAAAGTTGAAATTAATAGAAAATAGGAAAATAGGATTAGACAGACGGATAGAACAAATATGTAAATACCAAATGGATGTATTGGAAATTAAAATGTCCCTCAATAAATTGTGATGCATGAGTTATGGATATAAGAAGGCGGTAACAGAGGAGCAATTTAGGATCAGGGATTCTTAGGTAAACAGATAAGAAGATTACTTATGGTGTAATTACTTAACCCTACAGAAATTAAAAGAAATTAAAGCGGAAAACAGAAGTAGAATAGAAATACAGTAAAAATTATAGCAAATGCCAGAAAACACCTTACGGTGTGAAGTAATGGGATACACTCCGCTGTACTGTTCAAATATTAACAACGTCTCTTAGTGCCATTCATGGACGATTGTAACCTCCAACGCGTTGCAACGGTATTTAGCCAGTATCCCGCAGAATGGCCGATTGGCGTCCCTCTACTTTCTACCCAAGGAACAACCACGAGTTTACAGGAATGATGACGAAAATGGCAATACATTACTTCCCTGCTGGAAAGCAGTCAGAGACGTTGCAATGGTAACGTGTAGGTTCGTTGTCGTTCTGTCGGTCACTCAACGCAGAGCATGAGACCCGCAGAAAATAGTTATTTACTCCGTCATTTGAAGGGTAAGCGAAATTATAAATGTCACAAAAGTTGTTTATAATGAAGGGGCGTTTCACATATAGTGAACGGCTTTTACTGACAATCAATAGTATACGAGAAAATGGAAGAAAACTGTTCTGGTTTAACTATAAACCCCCATCTGTACAGATATATTTAAATCTTATGCATATTAATACCTTCCACGGGATGAGTATAACCTAAATATGAAGTTTGATCGAGATTTATCCAGCCGTTCCGCCGTGATGGTGGAACAAACAGACAGACACGAAAAATAAAAACCACCGATACGGTCTTGTGTTGATCTAAAACGAATAACTATCTGAAAAATTGGCAAAACAAATGAAATTACAGTTAGCGGAACCTTACAACTATATTTATATTTTAATTTTTGTACATTTATATATTCATATGCTTTTCTACGTAACGCCTCAATGGAGAATATAAATACAAATGTTATTTATAAAAAAGGGGGAACAAAAATAGAACACGAGTTTACATGACAAATGAAGTTACAGTATACTGTATAAGTTATCATACCGTTTCAAGAGGGCAGTCAGGAATGAAGCCTTTCGTATTGTTGACTAAGGCACTCCACAGCTTGTTCTTCTCTGGAAGGTGTTCACACATATTGACTTCATGCCTTAAGTAATGCTGGCAAGAATCTACCTGTTGCTTGCTGTCGCATTTTATCATATCAATTACAACCTGAAATGGTAAACGATTAGATTATTAGTAAGACAGTGGCTCACAAAATTGACTGGTTTTCAAAAATAATTGCATGGGCTTAAACTTTTCACAATCAATCAATCAATCAATCAATCAATCAATCAATCAATCAATCAATCAATCAATCAATCAATCAATCAATCAATCAATCAATCAATCAATCAATCAATCAATCAATCAATCAATCAATCAATCAATCAATCAATCATCAATCAATCAATCAATCAATCAATCAATCAATCAATCAATCAATCAATCAATCAATCAATCAATCAATCAATCAATCAATCAATCAATCAATTCGGGAGATAGTAGGTTCGAACCCCACTGTCGGCAGCCCTGAAAATGGTTTTCCGTGGTTTCCCATTTTCACACCAGGCAAATGCTGGAGCTGTACCTTATTTAAGGCCACGGCCGCTTCCTTCCCACTCCTAGCCCTTTCTTGCCCCATCGTGGCTATAAGACCTATCTATGTTGGTCCGACGTAAAGCAACTTGCAAAAAAAAAAAATCTTTATATGAGATTAGAGAATCAAGCGACCCTCTCACATTCTGTTGTAGTGGTGGAAGGAAGTAGTGGTTCGTTCAGATCAGTATTGATCTGCATTTATGCCAGTCGCCCAGGTGGCAGATTCCCTGTATGTTGTTTTCCTAGCTTTATTATTGCAAAGAAATTGGAAATTTATTGAACGTCTCCCTTGGTAAGTAATCCCAATCCCTAACTCCCCTTCCTATAAAGGAATGTTTGCCCTAATTTATCCTTTTGAATTCCAACTTTTATCTTTATATTGCGATCTTTCCTACTTTTCAAGACACCACTAAACTAATTCGTCTACTGATGTTATTCCACGCCATCTCTCCACTGACAGCTCGGAACTTACCACTTAGTCGAGCAGCTCGTCTCCTTTCTCCCAAGTCTTCCAAGCCCAAATTTTGCAACATTTTTGTAACGCTACTCTTTTGTCGGAAATCATCCAGAACAAATCGAGCTAATTTTCTTTGGATTTTTTCCAGTTCTTGAATCAAGTAATTCTGGTGAGGGTCCCATACACTGGAACCATACTCTAATTGGGGTCTTACCAGAGACGTCTATGCCCTCTCCTTTACATTCTTACTAAAATCCCGAAATACCCTCATAACCATGTGCAGAGATCTGTACTCTTTATTAACAATCATATCTATGTGATTACCCCACTGAAGATCTTTCTTTATATTAACATCTAGGTATTTACAATGAGCCCCGAAAGGAACATTCACGCCATCAACGCAGTAATTAAAACTGAGAGGGCTTTTCCTATTTGTGTAACTCACAACCTGACTTTTAACCCCGTTTATCGTCATACCATTGCCTTCTGTCCACCTCACAACATTATCGAGGTCATTTTGTAGTTGCTCACAATCTTGTAGCTTATTTATTACTCTATACAGAATAACATCATCTTCAAAACGTCTTATCTCTGATTCCACTCCTTTGCTCATTATCATCTATATAAAATAACACGTCCTCACTGACTGACTGACTGACTGACTGACTGACTGATTCATCATCGCCGAGCCAAAACTACTGGACGTAATGAAATATAATTTTAAGCATACACTTATATTGCAATGCAAGTGCTCACTAAGGGAGGATATTAGGATATTCCGTCGCTAAGTGGGTGAAACGGGGGAGGGGGTGAATAAAAACATTGGTGTTCCTATACCTCAAGAATGTAACTGTTTAAAAGCGAGAGAATTTTTATTTCGAATCTTCTTAACAAAATAATGGAACACGTATTTTTTGTTTTCAGAAAATCCTCGTACGGGGGGTAGAAAAAAGGTGAAAAACTGGTTTAAAACCTTTTATGGGGATACTTACAGCTCAAAAACTGAAGATGTTGCAGTCATGAAAATTAGCATTTGGAATCTCCTTTAAAAATACAACAACACACACTTTTTTGTTTTTGGAAATCTAGTTAAGAGGGGGTAAACAGGAGTGACAAAGGGGGTGAATTTTAAAAAGAGTGTATCTACAATATATCTCAAAAACGTAACATGTTACAGAGGTAAACAGGAGTGACAAAGGGGGTGAATTTTAAAATGAGTGTATCTACAATATATCTCAAAAACGTAACATGTTACAGAGGTAAACAGGAGTGACAAAGGGGGTGAATTTTAAAATGAGTGTATCTACAATATATCTCAAAAACGTAACATGTTACAGACGCGAAAATTGGTATTAGGAATCTCCTGTAAAATTAAAACAACATGCATAATATATTTTCTGAAAATCCACTAAAGGGGAAGTTATAAGGGGGTGATTTTTAAATGAACATATCTACGGTATATCTCAAAAACTTAACATATTACAGACGTGAAATTTGGTATTTTTAATATCTTTTAAAAATAAAGTAACACATATTTTTTGTTTTCAAAGAAAAAAGAACAATTAAGGGGTAAAAATGACTGAGAAAGGCGGTTGATTTATTTATGTTAGGATACTGGTATCTCGAAAACTGAAGTTATTATAGACGTGAAAGTTGGTATGTACAATCTCCTTTAAAAATAAAGAAATGCGCATTTTCCCCCCGGAAAATTCACTTAAGGGGGTTGTAGAAAGGACTGAATAAGGGGTTGAATTATTTTTGTGAGGATACTTACTGTATATTTCATACACTGAAGATGATACATCCTAGAAGTTAAATAAGATATGGTTTAAAACATTCAAATTCTTCCGTATGGGGTTCAAATGAGTGTTAGATCAGAAAATAAGTAATCATTCCCCCAAATCCGCTTGACGTACGAACAGAGGGCGTATTTTACAGGCTCAGCTGACAGTGGACTCTCCAAAATGTAAAACTTTGAATAATAACTTTCAGTTTAAAACCGTAGCGAAGCACGGGTATCTTGCTAGTTGGCATAAGAACACTAAAGGTCCAATAATACTGCCTTGGTTGTTCCTATGTTACGATGTGTGAATCAAGACACATCGAAAGTGCAAGATAGTGCGCTAGAGCGGGAAATAATATCATTTAGACTTTCCGAAAACACTGTGAGAATCGAGATTAATTTTAGAATTGAAGGGTTTAGATTCCAAAACATTAATACTGGTAGAACGGGTCGTAGAATGTAATTAGGGAGAAACCCTATGAACTATAAGTATCAGAACACTAAAGGAGGGCCTAGTTCGACTACAATAGCTGGGAATATCGTTTAACTTACTACGTGTTATTGAAGTGAATGACAGTATCATAACGCTCAGGTAACAGAAAATGCTTCTAGGTAGATTACAGTGACTAACAGCGCTCAGTCCAGTAGAACGAGTGGAGCCGGGATATCGAGGCGATAGGACTGTGCGGGTTCTACGAGTGATAGCAGCATCGATTGAGGAGAGCGTAACCATTCAACTTCATTCCGGCCAAGCAGAGGACATCGCCTTGGATTGCTGTGGAGTACGTGCCAGAGGGACTCGAACCATGGGCTCCCAGGGTGCAATGATGCACTAAACATCGCCGTGATTCGGGCGATGGAGCCGGATGACATCATATGAGTAAGTTAGGTCTGAACAGATATTAGGATGGGTAAGACTAGTAGGGTTTGCTTATTTTGTTTGCAAATAAATCTTTAATTAAGCCTCAAGGCAAATTAATAGTAGATTAGGCAGGTTGTGTGTATAGGATCAGGGGTCAGGTTATTGGTTTTGAAGGAAATGTGTTAGGATAGCTTGCAGTTTGTTCGCTGGTTAGTCGTACATGTCTAGGAATAGGAGATATGGGAGTTAAGAGACCAAGGATAAGAGTGCCTTTTAGCTATTGATATCTGGAAATAGATCAACATGGGGGATAGACAACCTAACGCTATAAATTGCATGAATGATACTATGTGCATGCATTTGCTCTGATTTGAAGAGATGGTAGAGCAAGGCGGACCAGCGTTGACATAGTAGTCCTCAAAAATATCTGGGCAAAAGTAATTCACGGCAGGGCGTGAGCCGTGGACAAGAGCTAATTAAATAAGAAATATCACGACGCGAGATGTGATATAGGGAGCATAGTGTTAAAATGTATGCAAGGAATATGAACCAAGGACTTTAAGATAAAATATACTACGAGAAATATGAAACAAGGAGTCTAAGATAATAAATACTACGTAAAATTTGAACCAAGAGTTCTGAGATAGGAAATACTAGGAGGAATGTGATCCGAGGCCCATGATATAGGAAGCATGTGATAAAAGAAATTATGGTAGAGCTATGAACAAGGGTAAAGTTAAAGAGAAAGAATGAAAGATCGTTAGATGAGAAATGAATGTCAAAAGCGCCCAGAGTGTAGAAGGCCACGAAACACAAATGGCTGTCATGCTGTGTGTTCGTCTAGCTCGCCTTGGGAAGGTTACTTATCTTCAGTATTTAAAGGAACAAGCTTACAAAGAAAGGAGGCAGCCGACAATGACCTTGTCTTAGTTTTTTTCTAGCATCAAGGCAATAATAATAATAATGGCGTATGGCCTCCGGAGAGGCCTGGTGCAGGTCTTTTTCTAGTAGACGGCCTATTAGGCGACCTGTATATCTGTGAAGATGAGGGCCCTACCTAGGATGATTTCTAATGTTGAATACACCACACACACCCAGCCCCCGAGCCAATGGAATTAACCAGTTAAAGTTAAAATCGCACCCGGGACCCTGTGAACCGAAGGCCAGTACGCTGACCATTCAGCTAACGAGTCGGACAGCAACGCAATAACACAGGATCTCTACCAGCCACGAGATTTTACGATATGCTAACCCTCTACGAGGAATATACTCGTATTTCCTGTACGCAATTTTGTTTCAGGTGCAGATATATTTCTTTGTGTGTATTTTTTCGAATTTTTCTTACAATGTTGATTGTCATTTTATTGTTGTTTTGTCCTTGATATAACTAGGAATGAGCTCGCAAACTTATTAGGTACTCGCGAAACTTTTAGTTATACTTCTTTGTACGGGGGTGAGGAGTAAGGAGGGAGCTCTCCCTGTTCCGGTAATGATGCCAACTGAATGGAAATGAAATCTGAATTGAATCGATAGTACTGTATGATCGATCGATAGGAATTTTCTAAATCTTTATTATCTTAAGCTAACAACTGTGTCACACACACATTATATAACATTTCTCGATGTGAATCTTGTTCCTAGAATGAATTCTATATTTTGGCTTTGCTGTGTAAACAACACCAGTACTAGTACGTAAAGTGTACGCCAGATGTCTCACGGCGATTCATAGTTTGTGTTCAAAGGTTGCCAATACGAATCTCGAAGATTACCGAGCTCTACTGATTCAGCACTGGGGAGTCCAGGTATCACTAAAAGTTTCGCGAGTAATACAAATGGGAGTGAGATTCTGTGCTCATCCAACTGAAATATGGAACCGCGACCATTTTTGTGGGTATTTAGAGCGGTCCTCGAGAAATGTTATTGTGTTTTGTGTTTTAAATGTTGGCGAATGTAACTGTGCGAACTGATCTAGTTTTTTCCGCGTTAAATAGACGTTTCATTATGTGTAAATCGCCATCTGTTCAGACTAAAAGATCATAATATTTTCATGAACAAGAAGCTATTTCACTTATCCACAAAATGAAGACGATGGTGTAATTAATATTGGCAGTTGACCCATCACTCAAATAATGATTGGTATGGTTTTATATATTTTTGTACAGCTTTTAGTGGGAGTTTATTCCAGATTTTATGTTTTCATCATTGAGCTAGCTGTTGTACAGTGCTTCGCTACGGAATTCTACATTGTATACAGAATTCTATGTTAGCTAGTGTACACCTTGTGAGTAACATTGTATTAAATTGCATAGCTCTTAACATTACCCCAGAAACGCGTCAGGGAAGTCACCATACGTCTTTTCTTATGTGAAGACTGGGTTAGGGAATTTTCGTTGTAATGGCAGAAACTCACTCTCCATCTGCCTTTTTCTCATGCTCAGAAAGTCTGTCTTATTGGTTTTCCCAACTGAAATCAACATAGGTCATTAAAATGGCGTCAGTAGGCATGTCGCGAAATCAATCAATCAATCAATCAATCAATCAATCAATCAATCAATCAATCAATCAATCAATCAATCAATCAATCAATCAATCAATCAATCAATCAATCAATCAATCAATCAATCAATCAATCAATCAAGGAAGTTGTTTCTATTCCTATAGGGGTAGGTGGTCTGTCACCTAAACGGGTAGCTTTTGTGCCGTTATTCCGTTAAAGTGTGCACACTGATCATTCCAAACAGCGCGTCAGAGTAGGGATCGAATAGCTGGAATACTATGATGGACCAGTGTCTTGCGTACCAGCAGTATCAGAAAATGTATGAACCAGAGGAATTGCGTGATAAAGAAGAAAGTTATCTAACTCTCCAGCTACTTCCCGTCAATATTCAGGCAGGCTGTTATACTCCGTATGCAACAGTAATCCCATCTATCGGAGATGAGTGGCAGCAGAAGTGACAAAGAACATCACAACAAACAATGGTCAATATAATGTTACTGTTGAGCAATTTTATGAGCTTCCGATATTGTAGGCCTTCAAAATTAGTTTTCTTCCGTCTCTGAGATACCACTCTTATCATTGTCCGTACGGTTAAACTGAATAAAACATAAATGATCGGAAACTGTATTCTCTATAACTTTTGTTATGTAGTACTTTTTGATAGGACCAATAACATAGATATTTAAAAATTAAATTTTAGGCGCCTTCCCTTAAACTACCGCTTCATACAGGACGAATAAAATTATGCATAGCCTGGACTGTAGTTTATTATTCCCCGACTCTACATACCGATTTTTACATAATTCTGTTTACCCATTTCGTCGTGGCTCGGTGTTGATATGGACTTAGCGACAGAAATACATATTCATGAATATCTCTGTTATCATAGTCGGTATGTTAAAAATGTATAAGACATGAATGATCGGGTATTTAATTCTATGTAACTTTAGTTATGTAATATTTATAACATATATATCTGAGAGTTAAATTTTATGCCTTCCCCTTAACTACCATTTCACTCAACGTGAATACAATGATTTGTAGCCTAGATTGCAGTGGCTCATTCTGCGACTTTACATACCGATTTTAATTAAACTCTCTTCAGCCGTTTTATCATGATGCGTATACATACATACATGCATACATATATACATAATACATACATACATACATACATACATACATACATACATACATACATACAGACAGACAGACAGACAGACAGACAGACAGACAGACAGACAGACAGACAGACAGACAGACAGACAGACAGACAGACAGACAGACAGACAGACAGACAGACAGACAGACAGACAGACAGACACTGATCCCTGTCCTGCTAATTATATTTTAGAAACCCATTTTTTAATCGAACAGACTGTGGATTTACCGTATACTGGAATGATACACCAACTGGGGTCTTACCAGAAACTTATACACCCTCTCTTTTACAAGTTTTTGGAAATCATTTAAAAAAAGACTAGATACACTACCGCTCATTAATTTCAATACACCCAATAATTGACATCTAGTTCTCTGTAGATAAGGGTACGGTTGAGGAAGCAAAGGAATAGTACAACAGTTGTACACATGCCATGATTTTTTGTTTGTGATCATCGAGATACAATAGTATCCAACAAACAATGTTGTGTACATAAACGTTATGTACCTATCGGATATGTTTGTTTACCTATTTGCCGACGGATGCCGCATTTGGTGCACCTGTGTTGTTCCCTGTAGTGATGTGATACCTGCAGCGAACGGCAAGCATTGCCACGATACATAACATGTGGTTCCTACATGTCAGTTCCTTCGTGACAATTGAAGTGTGCACATCGCTAGTATGGCTCCTCGAGTGGAGATATCCATAGAAAAACGTGCTGCAATTGTAGCACTTAGCCAAGCAGGTTTATCTATTCCCCAGATTGCGAAACAGTGTAGTGTGCCTATAGGGGGAGTGCAATACACCCTTCACCGTCAGAAGACAACTGGTAGCAATAAGGATATACCACGACCATGACGACCTCGTAAAACAACTAAAAGTGATGACAAATATATCAGAATTACCAGTAAGAGAAATACACTCAAAACAGCGCCCCAAATTCGTGCAGAATTAGTAGAAATGAACACGACAACAATATCTGTTGCAACAGTTAAAAGGAGACTGATTGAAGCCGGCTTGAAAGGATGTGTCAGAGCAAGAAAACCTCTTCTAAGGCCCATAAATAAACAGAAGAGACTTGAATGGGCTAGAAAACATCGTAATTGGACATCGGAAGAGTGGACGAAGGTGTTATTCACCGATGAATCGAAGTTCGAGATTTTTGGAACCAGACGGAGAATATTATTTTGTTCGCCGAATTGTAGGGGAAAGAGTAGCCCAGCAGTGTGTTCTACCTACAGTTAAACACGGTGGAGGTTCTATAATGGTTTTGGGGAAGTTTTGCCGGAGGTGAGGTTGGCGACATTGTGAAAATCGAAGGGTGTGTGGATCAGAAGCAGTACCACCGCATAC
Organism: Anabrus simplex; assembly: GCF_040414725.1. Classification (NCBI taxonomy): domain Eukaryota; kingdom Metazoa; phylum Arthropoda; class Insecta; order Orthoptera; family Tettigoniidae; genus Anabrus; species Anabrus simplex. The sequence goes on from NC_090271.1 coordinate 325,534,597, forward strand.
TCCAGTATCATGCAATACCAAGTGGATTGCGCTTAATATGGAAAGGGTTCACCTTACAACAGGATAATGACCCAAAACATCGGTCGGCATCCTGTACGAACTACATTGTGTCAAAGGAAAAACAGAAAGTACTGAAAGACATGGTATGGCCGTCCCAAAGCCCCAATTGTAATCCCACTGAAATGGTCTGGGATGAAGTGGACAGACGTATCAGGGAAGTTAATATATCCAGCAAGGAACATCTCTGGAATATTGCTAAGGGTGTGTGGAATCATATAGACTCGCGATACCTACAAAAACTGATTGACCGCATGCCTCGAGTTTGTGAGGCAGTCATTAAATCCAAAGGAGGATACTTTGATGAAAGTAAAATATAATGATTGTGATTGTATTATATATGTGTAAGTTAATATAATTATCTTTTTGTGAGAAATAACGTTTGATTTGAGTCGTAAATTTAAAATACCAAGGTGTATTGAAATTAATGAGCGGTAGTGTAAGTAATTGATAGGTAATCTGCCACCTGGGCAAATCAGTGACAAATATTGATCTGGATTATAAGAGTCTGTAACATTGAGACACACCCAGTGCAAGTGAATTAGTTTGCCTCTCACCTTATAATCATTATTGTTGCCGACCACTATATCTGCTGTGTACATTCCATCAATGGCTACCTCGTTCCTTCCGACCATTTCTAAGGAGACATCGTGGTAACGTAGCGGCAAATCTTCCGTACCTTCGCAAGCTCGAAACTCTTCTAAATGTATCTTAACATCCTGTGAACAAGAAATATACATTACTGAAATGAGTTACATACATAATTAAATAAAAAAATATTAATGGATTAACTATTAGTAAGTGACGCTGTAATAGTTCTATACGGAGCGAGTTCGCCGCACGATAAGCTGTGAGCTTGCATTCGGGAGATAGTGGGTTCGAGCCCCACTCTCGGGCAGCCTTGAAGATGGTTTTCTGTGGTTTCCCAATTTCACACCAGGCAAATGCTGGGGCTGTACCTTAATTAAGGCCACGACCGCTTCCTTCCTACTCCTCGTTCTTTCTTATCCCATCGTCGCCATACGACCTACCTGTGTCGGTGCGACGTAAAACAACTTGTACAAAAAAAAAAAAAAAAAAAAAAAAAAAAATGGAAGAAGAAATAGTTCTGTACTCGGGAGAGAAATTGGTTCGAATACCTCGAAATGGTTTTCTGTGGTTTCCTATTTCAACCCCAAGTACCTCCTATTTCTAGCCCGTGCAATTACACCTACACCCACAGACAACACACTCACACATGTCACTCACCCCCTTGGGATACACCGGAAAAAACAGCTTGTCGAACATATCCTCGGCACTCCCGGCACTAAAAGACATACGTTAAAAACCTATAATAGATAATAATTTGTAATTTGGCTCAGGCGGCAGCACGCCGGTCTCTCACCGCTGGGCTCTGTGGTTCAAGTCCCGGCCACCCATGCGAGATTTGTGCTGGAAAAAACGGAGACGGGACAGGTTTTTCTCCGGGTACTCCCATTTTCCCTGTCATCTTTCATTCCAGCAACACTCTTCACTATAATTTAATTTCATCTGTCAGTCATTATCATGCCCCAAAGGAGTGCGACAGGCTTCGGCAGTCGGTACAGTTCCTATCCTTGCCGATAGATGGGGCTTCATTCATCCCATTCCTGACCCAGTGGAATGACTGGAAACAGGTTGAGGATTTTAATAATCGAATATTATTTACGTAATTAATTAAGCAATAATAATAATAACAAAAATAATAATAATGGCGTGTGGCCTCGGAAGAGGCCTGGCGCAGGTCTTTCGAGTTGACGCCTTATAGGCGATCTGCGCGGCTGTGAGGATGGGACCCTATCTATGATGAAGTCTAATGCTTAGGCCGACACACACACCCAGCCCCCAAACCATTGGAATTAACCAATGAAATTTAAAATCCCCAACCCGGCCGGGAATCGAACCCTTTAAGGCAAAGGCCAGTACGCTATCCATTTAGTCATGGAGTTGGACGATTTAGGAATTGTAATAGAGAATTGATTACATGGTGAACTACTTAAACCAATGATACATTAACCGGGCTGTGATAGTGTCATCATAGGCGTAATTCGGGGCTGGCAAGGGCCAATATTTTTCAAGGCAACCGAATTTTCGTAATATTAAACACTTAGAAATGCAAGTACGTTTTTCGTCACACTGTTTAATTTAGCTCAATGAAACAACACGATCGTTGCAAAATTGTATAGGCTTCCTATATTCAGTAATAGGAACATGATATGAACTTTTGGGCTTATGCCGTGTCAAGGAAACAAGGTGTAACTTTGCTCCGCGTCTTCAGAAGAAAATCCTGACTGTTCCCGAGGAAGTCTTCTAAAATAATGAGGGTTTGAATTTAAGAATGCTTTGCCGTTCGAGCTGTAGTGTTACGCTCATTCATCACCAGGTGGCTCGCTGTATGCTGGCACAGCGCTCCAAGCGGGAGCTGACGACAACATTAAGATGTCCATCACACAGTGCGTGCTTGAGAAGTATCAGAGAGGACATCAGACGAATCTGGGACGGGTGTGGTAGAAGAGATAGAAACTACAAAAATAAAACAAAAGACACCAAGATAGAATAGAGCAGAGCTGAAGAATTGAAATAAAGTATGTGGAGAAACCAGCGCGGTGGGGGGGAGGCATACCGATGTACACTCGTATCATAATGTCTAATATTGTTAAATTTCCTTCATTCTAATTAGCCTAAAATATCCCTAATTCAGCGACCTGTAAGAGGTATTTTTCATACTTGCCGGCGTTAAAATACGTACTGCAGAAACCATCGCCGACTACATTTTCAAGTCGGAGTCATGTAAGTTTGGCAACGTTGAGCGGAGGCCAAGGTGAAAGCGCGGAAGCTATCCGTGTATGTTGATGTATGGTGAACTTCATATTGTGTTTCGTTTTATTTTTCACAAATATATTCGATTGTATATAATTAGGTAAATGATTTAATAAGCGTCCAGTACGTAGAAACTATTGTCGAAATGAGTGTATATGAAGGAGCAGCAGGGCTGTGAAACTTGGCAGATTCAATCCTGGCTCAGTCCGGTGGTATTTGAAGATGATGATGCTTGTTGTTTAAAGGGGCCTAACATCGAAGGTCATCGGCCCCATATTTGAAGGTGCTAAAATACGTCAGCCTCGTGTCGGTAGATTTATTGGCACGTTAAAGAACTCCTACGGGACACAATCCTGACATATCGGACTCTTTCCATCTTTCAACTCTCTTTAAATATCCTAATATGATACCTTCAATTTATTGTTTGCATTTACAAGACGAAATATTTTACACATCCCTACTTTCTGATATATTATACAGTTTCATAGTAATAGTGTCTATAGGCCTAATAAATTATCATCATTGACAAATATAATCTGTAACTATATTATCGAGGTTATACATCCTGTACTATGGCTACAAATGACACCAATAAGAGTACCACTGATAACAAAACACAATGTCAATTTTGCGGGCAAATGTATAAAGGCCTTAAGATACATATAAATCACATCCAGAGCAATACAGAGCCTGCTTGTTGAATCCGTCTATGACTACACCTAGCCAGTCTAATATTCCACCTTCAGATCCTATTCCTATTTCTAGTAAAAATGGTCAGTCAACGAAGTTGGAAATAACCTCTGATCAAAGAGAGCAAAATAAATAAATAAATAAATAAATAAATAAATAAATAAATAAATAAATAAATAAATAAATAAATAAATAAATAAATAAATAAATAAATAAATAAATAAATAAATAAATAAACCTTACCACGACGAACTGAGTGAATGGCTAGGTACTTTTCAGCATGAATTGAATGATGATGAATTCAATGAACAAGTCACTGATTCTGTAAATTTCCTTGCCACAGCTACAGACCTATTGCCCGGTCCAAAGAGTCCAGTTACTAGATATATTGAAGTTCGTAAACGTGGCACTTACAAAAATAACAACCGACAATATAAAACCTCCAGTAACCCACAGAGATCCTCTAAGAATGATCGTGAACGTCGGAAGGCTAAATTCGAGTATGAACTGACTCAATATGAATATTTTTACCAAAAGAGGAAAGTGGCAAAAGAACAAAAAATTTGAAACTAGAGAAAGATGTTGTTGAAGGATATTTTAGGAACAGATTTGAAACTCCTAATGATTGCATGAGAGACTCCTATATTGATTATACGAATGATACCTTAGATGATACAATTTCAATATCTCAAGAGTTAGTTTTCTCTATTATCAAGAGCATAGCAATTGACACTAACCCAGGTCCGGATAAGGTTTTATTAAAATCTGTTTATGATCCACTTGCTGCTAATATTTTAGCCTATATCATCAGAAGAATATTTGAAAGTGGGTTCATTCCTGAGTTTCTCAAGGCAGCGAGAATTGTTCTTATACATAAAGGCGGTGAAGAGATCTGTCCAAATGGAGACCGATTAGTATTTTCTCCATTATTCGGCACATATTAAGTAAGATCCTTGATAAAATTGTAAGGGAATACATTCCTTTGAACCAGTTCCAAAGAGGTTTTGTCATGACCCCTCGCTCTTTCATTAACGTGAATATTGTTGATGGCATTTTACGAACAGCTGTAATGAAAAAGATTTCGGGCTGCGCAGTATTCCTCGTCATCAGCAAAGCGTTCGATAGTATTGGACACAATCACTTAAAGGCGACAATAGAGAACTCTATACTACCCAGATCCATTAAGAAGTTACTAGTCAACCTTCTCACAGAAAACACAACACAAGTTCAAACTGCTCGTGGTAATACAGATAAGATAAACATCAAATGTGGAGTGATGCAAGGAGATCCCATTTCACCTTTCTTATTTAACTGGGGTATAAACCACATCCTTGATGAACTCACAGACATCAAAGTATCAGAAATGTATGGTTTTCAATTGAGTCCTAACACTGTACCTTTAACATCCCTATGCTTTGCCGACGATCTGGTGATCATAGCTAAAGATCAAGCAGCAGCTTCAATCCTAGTCACTTCTGTCATAAATCTGCTTCAAGAAATAGGTTTGCATATAAATGCAGACAAATCACATGCCGTTATTATAAAAAATGGTAAACTTCATTCTGATGATATCGTGACGGTCTCTGGAAATATTACAAGTATAAATGATAGTGAAGAAATAAAATATTTAGGGGAAACTTTCCGACGGACTTTAGTCTTCAATGAAAATCAGATACTTGACAAATTGAAAGCTAACTTAGATCAGATTACCAGGACTCACTTACTCCAACCGCATCGAAAACTGACTGTAATAAATCAGTTTATTGGCCCTACACTGATATACCCCTTCCAGATTGTTTCGGTTGAGAAAATTCCCAAATCAAGTCTGTTTAAAGCCGACAACATGATCAGAAGCGCACTTAAAATAAATTCTACAACTTCCGAGTGACACGTCGGCAAGTATGATCTATTCGAGCCACAAATATAAAGGGTTAGCATTAATGCGCGCTACTTGGGAAGCGTACCTTCAACAGGTGAACATCAATCTTAAGCTAGAAGCTGTGAATGATTCGCACTAAAGGCTGTTCGAAATTTCACAGCAATAAAAACTCGCTGCCTATCTGAACTTCAACTCAATGAAGAGACATCAACGAAATATGTTAGACAACTGCGCGATATACTTAGAACACGCGAATTTGAAGCTTGGTGTGCATATCCACAGAAAGGAAGAGGTGTTAAGTTATTTGCTCAAGTTCCTGCTGCTAATTCTTGGGTTACCAGAAGGGATGGTTTAACTTGTTCGGAATGGAGGGAGATGTTGAAGATGACCGCGATGGTTGCACCAGTACGTACTCTGCCGGGACGTTCTACCAGCACAGGCAACTGCAGACACTGCAGTGAGTATGGAACCTTACCACATGTGCTAGGGAGTTGCCCTCAAGGAGAAATGCTTAGGATCAAACGCCATAACATCATCAGAAACCTGATTGCTGATGGTCTTCGTCTCAAAAATCTAGAAATGTACGAAGAAGTCCACTGCATCGCCGAAGGAGGCAGCACTCGCAGGATTGATATTATAGCGATTGACAGACGGAAGAACGAAGCAGAAATTATTGATCCTACGGTACGCTTTGAATCTTCAGCCTCTCAGCCGACTGACGTAGACAATGAGAAAAAGTATATCTATAATTCAATCATCCCTTTCTTTCTTGAGTCGTATAACCTTTAAAAAAAGTTGGTGACAGGACTTTTCTTTGGCGCGAGGGAAACAATTCTCAAATCTTTCGTCACATGGCGACAGAAATATAAACTATTGAGAAGTCTACAAGATGAGATAGTCGTCTCACTCATCAAATACTCCGTTTTGATTCTTCGACACCATTTATATGGAGTTCATGCCATTTAACATGGTTAATTGTAACCTATCATTGTTACTGTGTATTATTCTGTGTCCTATGGCAAATCTAGGGTGTCCTTAATCAGACTAATAAATAAATAATTACTGGGACGTTAAGTCAATAACGTTGTTATTTGTGAATGCACAGACTGAATTTATATCGTAGCAACTGTAGCATAAAAATAAGGTTTTGTTATCTCGTTTAGATTTCATTCGGACGAAGAATTAAAACAAAATGGATTTGTCACTTTAAATGGGATAATTGGAGAACCTGGTAAGGATTCAGTCGTGTGCATAAGTAATTCCCCAGACGAACGTTTTTCAACAGGGGATACAATTCGTGATAAAGGCAACGTAATTATACTACCACCTAAACCTAATGAGCTTCTTTCTGATGCATGTCCAATTATTTTTCCAAATTTGCGACAATATTTGTCAACGAAAAGTGATAAAAGTATAGATCCAGAAGGTAGGAGATTGGAAATGAAAAGTAGGGAAAGTAAGAAGATGGGTGATTTGCCAAATGTAAGCCATTTACTCAAAATTCACCAAGATATGGATGTCTCTGTATATAATAATAGATATCACGTGTCGGTAAAAGAAATAAGATGTTTGGCTGATGATGAAATATGCAAGTGGTCTCAATTAAATTAATATTTATTAAATTATACCAGAGCCACTGCTAGTAGTGTTATTATTGAATGTGTACAAATAAATATATTAAAAATGCTCGATAAGCTGATCGAGTTTCGTTAGATAAGCAGTGAAAGCACATACTATTTGTCCTACGTTATATTTTTAACACTGCAGTGGTCGCGCGGATCACAATAGTGATCCAGCCGTTTAGTTTCTTTCGCCTCTGTTTTTTGGTATGACTGTTGACCTTGAGCATCTGTGTACCTTCCTCGCACCCCATCCCCTCTCTGATAACGCAGTAGTCTGCTTACCTTGACTGATGGTTGTTACATTATAAAGCAATTTATTCTTGTGGATCACAACTGTGATCCGTGCGACCACTAGCGTGACTTCTTTTGACTTAGTTTGTTTTCTTATTACGGTATCTAATCTCAGTTCATGTGCATATATCTACTCCGTTTTATGAGCTTATATTAATTGTTGGTATATAAGTACAAAATGGATGACTATGAGAATATAAATCGATGACGAATGAACCAGACAGTGAGGTACCGTACCGTACCTCATGGAGGGAGTAAGTGAGACAAATCACAATGTCCGGTCAGTTTTCAGTGTTTATAAATGCATGCATAATTAAATGACATTGTACAGAAAATAAAGTTCTTTTCATAATGCATAATCATATTCATTCAATAAATAGCATAGAATAGCCTTATATTACAAAGAAAGTACGGATCACAATTGTGATCCGCGCGACCACTGACGTGACTTTTCTTCGCACGACCACTGGAGTGTTAAGGCAGCGATTCGAAATTTACACTAAAAATAAGAAAAGTTACTAAAAAATTTCCATTTTAAACTGTGAAAGCAAATAATTTACTGTTAGGGAAATTTCAAAGTGATAATTTAGAAAGAGGGTTTGGTTAGTTTCGATACCTTAGTGGTTGTGACTACAATGTTACTACAATTTAAGTCCTAGTAAGTGAGATGAAAATTAGGATTAAGGGTGTTATAGGCTTGCAGTGGTGGTGGTATGGAAAAGTGCAATTTGGCTGTAGCCAATCAGAAACGTCGGATTCCATCAAGACAAGTGATATTAGGCCCAATATGGGAGCAATAAACAAGTTAGACTCACTTTTATCATGTGAATTTTTGGTGGGAATTTTGAGATGCCAGGATTAATATAAATTTCTGAGTATGCAGTAAGAACAATATAGAAGGTTAAGCTGTGACACATGTTTAGGACTCCGGCAGAGTAATGAAACAGATGACCCCTATTTTGAAGAACTACAGAGAGGTGTGTTAGTGGTGCCATCAGATTGTGTTGTGTGTGTCTGCGTTACAGTGACAGGAATGTTTACATTATTGGTAGGTGAAGACTACAAGGATTGTGAAAATCATAAAGAATGCCTTTTCTCTCTATCCAGAGCTGCTTTAGGAAGGGATGAAAAATGTATAGTTCTGGTTTGAACGTGGTCATTGTGGGTGTGACAATAATGGTCTGATAGATTGTTTATTTTATACATTTTCCAATGTCATGTTAAATAATTATTGAAAACAGATGAAGAACAAGAGTTACGTCAGCAGTGAGGATAAAAGCATTAAGCGGAGGAAACTGGCAACGCTCCACAATAATTGAGCTTGTGAGTACTGTTCTTAAAGTGTTTTATGTTTTTATGCATGTAAAATGTGTATTTCTAACTTCAGTGAATGCATTTACTGATGCGTGTGTTTCTTAGTATAATTTTACGAAGATTATGCATTTATCATTATCACCTTGTAGGTCTAAATGTGGTGGATATGGGTGAAGTCATTCAAACTCGGACACGCCCGCTTTTCTCTCGGCCTCCGCTTGACAGTTAGATACAGCGTTGCCAAGCGTACCTTCCGGCTTTAACTGTAGATGGCTCTGGCAGAAACACCATCACCTATAGGCACCGTGCGCGTCGCTCTAGCGGCCGGGCAGAGAACAACACGTGAGGCAGACTCCAGACTCGCAGTAGCTGTTCTGTTATGACTGAGCGTGTAGTCACTCATATGATAATGGCAGAGAAAAGGAGATCAAGTAAACGCAATTGTTGTGTTGTCAGATGTCCCAATACTTACGGAAATACGGGAAGTGAAATAAAAAATTTATTGTTTTCCAAAACGAGCGATAGATGTGGATCGAAGGAGGTGATGGGTAATACAAGGAGTTAACCGAACGAAGTAAGTAGGCCTACACATACGTAGCCTACTGCATATGTTTGCCATAAGTTCAGTTGATCCGATTTAATTTAATTTTTAGCACTGACGGATCACTTTGGCAACCTACGACTTACTCAGGAATATGTAGTGCGCATTTCATCGGAAACAAAAGATCTGGACACCCACTAAGTCCAGCCTATGTTCCGACAATATTTCCGGATGAATCCAAGGAGAGGAATGTGTCGCCGGGATCCAGCTTACAGCGCTTTCACTGACAACTCAAGCGATTAAAACGATTAAGACGGAAATTTTTCAAGCACAGTTTGCCCAAGTAACATAACCAAGGATGCATCCGTGGGAACAGTTGCTTCTGAATTTCATTGTTCAGACTTCATGTTTTCTTGTTCAATGAATGAAAACGACGTACATACACAATCATGTATTCCACTTAATTTCGGTCTGGGAGGGGACTTAACGAAACATGATATCTGGAACGGAAGACGATCATGCAGACATCAAGGGTCCAGGTTTCCAAGGCTACAGTTCCATAAGGAACAATACACAAATGCGTGATTTAACAGGTGTGAAATTCAACGTCTTTTCCTTGCGTTATTATCAAACTGTAACGTTTCGAAATTATGTAAAGAAACCAGATTATTCATTTTCGTAATGAAAATCGGACTGTCCTATTCTGCTTTGAGAGTGTTCACAGGACAACAATTTCACGTTTTTTTTTACGACCGTGGTTATGCAACTGGTACTGCGTACAAAACAATTCATATTCTGGCCTAGTTAGGAAAGTGTTCAAGAAACAATGTCTCCAGCATTTAAACGAAGTTACGGTAATTGTCGAGTCATTATTGACTGCACGGAATTTAGGGTTGAACAGCCTCGCCAAGTAGATCAAGAGATTGTATTTCTATTCCCAATACAAGGGTTGCTACACTGCAAAAGTTTTAATTGCAATCACGCCTAATGGTATGATTGCTTTAAATCTAAATGTTACGGTGGAAGAGCTAGCGACTCATTCATAACAACCGTCAGTGGTTTATTTTCCTTCAACCTGGCGATGTGGTCATGGCTGATAAAGGATTTAGGCATCAGAACTAACTTATCTGGCCGCGGTATCATAATCGTGACACCACCGTTCTTACATGACGGGAGATTAACAGCTGAGGAAGTTGAGAGTACTTACAATATTGCGAGTGTTAGAATTCACGTAGAAAGGTGTATTCAAAGAATCAAAATATACGATATATTACAGAAATCGCCAACAGAACTTTTTCCACACGTGGATGACATCGTCTATGTGTTGCGTGTTAAAGAATTTGCAACCTCATCGAATAACACGAACAACAAATGAACTTCCATAGCATTCTATTGCTTCACTTTCCATTTCACTTCCGTAAGAATGATCAAAGCAGCTCCCCCAATTGGAGATTCATTTACAAATGCGAGAGCTAAAGTATGAAAGTTATGTCGCCTAGTTTTGGTCCGATTTGCTTTCGTGCTAGCAGATATTCTTTTTTTTTTTTTTTTTTTTTCTTTTTGAAACCATCGAGGGCTTCCTGATTGAGATAGATTGTCCAGGGAGATTTTAATTATATGATCTATATCAACCTGCACTTTGCTGGTAAAAAACATTTCGTCACTCACAGTGCGAAAGGTGTATTTGTCTGGGAAGCGCACGTCGTTAGAGACTTGTAAATGCAATAGCTGTGTCACAATTTCCTCACATTCTTCTCTCTCCACATCATTCACTACCCTGTCTATCAATAAGGTGACTACGGTCCTGCACGATTGTTCGATTTCAGTACTTGCTTCTGCTCAATGCTTTGTACGAAGACTGCAAGGGATGTGTTTAAAAATATCCTCAGTTAATTCGAAGGGGGGAAGAGATGTCCTCAAAGTCTTTTTACCGAACAGTTCTTCTACGCGTTTGCTTTTTCTATATTTTTCTGTTGACATTGTTTTCGGGCTCGGTTTTCCTCATTGGTGCGGACGGTCTGTTTTGGAGACAACACTTTCATTATTTATATAATACACTGCCGCAGCTACGCGTTTGCAAGTTCTTCTGGCGCCGGCAGGACAGGAACATTCGCTGGTAGAGACATTACGATTCTGGTCAACCTGAACACAAAATAAAAATGCGTATAACTCAGCAAACATACATCAGTTAATCCTTACTAAATAAACTATATACATCTTTACCTAACTACACCTTGCCTACCTCAAGTTTCACGATATAAGGCGGCACATTGCCAGACGTTTGTCGGGTGACTTTTACTGTGAAGTATCCGAAACCATTCGAAATTAACTCTTCAACGCCGTTCACGTGGCCACTGACAACAAGGTTTCTTCCTTCATTGCATGATGACTCACTTAGATCCCCGAATTGAATCGCTTTAAACCCGCAACTTGTTCGAATGTTACACACGTTGTACTGAGACTCTCGCACTGCGCCTCACCTCTTGTTTCAGAACGGGCCACTATGTAGCGCTAGTAGTAGCATTTCGATATATCTGCACGGTGCCTATAGGTGGACCGGTACAAGGTTGCACTTGACAGTTATAGTTCATGTTGGCACTACTACAAAAAATAATTGAAGAACCGTCACCCTTCAATCAGAACGACCAATCCACTACTTTTTATGTCAGATACAGTTATGCATTTATACATATTGATTCGTATTTAATTTGGTATAGTGCGTATAACCTTTTATTCATTTACAGAAGCATGAGCATTTTTTAAATGTAATGTTTAAGCGAGCTGAAAAATAGAACTATTTTCATTTGGTTGTTGTTGGCAAAATGGCTAGTATAGTGGTGCAATCTATAACTAACCTTGGCTTCCGTATTGAAGTGTTGCCACTTGTCTGTCGTCGTTAGCACGTGGTCAAGTGTGATAGGCGGTACGGTAAAATGTATAAGACGTAAGTGACCAGAACTTTAATTCATTGATAGAACTATTAATAACATAAATATTCGAGAATTACATTTGTGGCCTTCCCCCTAAACTGCCATTTCACGCAGGGTGGATTAAAATTATGTATAGCCTATATTGTAGTACACCGTTCCCCGACTTCACGTACCGATTTTCGTTAAATTCTCTTCAGCCATTTTCTTGTGATGCCCGTATATACATACATACATACATTCATTCATACATACATACATACATACATACATACATACATACATACATACATACATACATACATACATACATACATACATACATACATACAGAAATGGCGGAAAATTAAAGTGTATTTCCTTGTTCCTGTGGACACTTCCAATACAGAAATACCATTCTTCTTAAATTGTGAGCAATGTACAGACAAAACTCTTATTTATATACATATAGATTAGATATACTCTTTAATTCTGCGTGAACGTTCTTGACTTTACCGAGGTTTGGTTTACAAATTAAACTGATTAACATAGAATATTCTAGGAAAGGTGGAGAATATTAGCAATACTTTTGTGGTCGCAAATTGCTCTCAAAAGCGAGGAGCCATGGGTCCCTCGGTGATCACTGCTCCCTCCCCCAATCAAAATGCTCAAATTACGCCCATGGATAACTTCTGAAATTTTGAATTGAAATATAAGGATTGCAGATCTTCAGATGGAAAAAACAACTATAGAAAAAAAAAACCACACACATGTAAAATTTATTCAGCTATGATGTTAGACCGAATGTAACTTCAGTCCTGTGAAGATAAGGATATTTTTATATTTCAGTAAGGGACTCGTTAAAAATGCATTTCAGTTTTACGTGGGTTTAGGATTATGATGGAGACTATCGATACCAACTAAAGGAGTTCATCGTCTGGGGGCTGAAAGCGCTCTGGGGTTCTCTTTTGATACTTAGACACCACTTACAGTATATTCGCCAGACTGAGACATAATTTACTTTTTTAAATTTTTGAATGGAATTGTTTGTGTATTCTTAGTCCTAGGCAGCCTCCGACTGGAGGAAGATTTTGAAAATTAAATAAAAATAAATGGAATTGTACCGATGTCTTCTTTTATTCTTTCGGTTTGGCCGACTAGGGACCACGTTAATTGGAATTCAGCTTTATCTGTTTCTGGGCTTTAATCCTCGTCCAGTTCTCCTTCATCCTTTCACTCTGCAATCTCCTCCTTCCTTCTGTCCGGCGCTTGGGTTCGGGATCTAACTTTTATTGAAAACTCTTTGTGGCCTTGTTTCTAAACCTGTAAGCATCCCTGTTGCTGATTTCCGTTCCGTATATTCCCATTTCCTCCAGGTCCTTCTTCACTTCCTGATACCAGCGCACCGTAGTTTTCCTGATCTCAAAAACATTTATTATTTGATTGGTCAGTCTTCCCGGGTTCATTGTGTAGATATGATTGAAGACCATGGCTCTCCTCTTCCGGATGGTATGTCAGATCTTTTCCATCTTCAGATATAATTCTGGGATTCCTTTCTTTCTGTATGATCCTGTCGTGACCTACCTGTCATGTGAGACGTTCTAGTTGGTTGGTCACCAGGGCGTTGGTGTTGATGTATTACCTGTCCTGCCGAGCGGTAAAGTAGGGAGGTAAATTGTAGGTGCGAACTCTGTCCCGCAACTCCCGAAATAAAAGATGATTTAAATCCACTGTCCTTTATTTCCTAGGACGACTATATACATTATTTACAAGTTCATTTGCAGATTCTGAATTAGTCGGCCTGACGAGAGCTTGCTTCACGAGCCTACGCTACGGCTACACGCTAAGTCCGAATTCTGCCCTGCGGCACTTATGTACAACTTCACTGTCACGACTGACTGCTCGAAGGAGCCTGGTCCTAATAGTACGAATACTGGTCGAGAGAGAGCCCCACGCCATCTTGGCTTAGGGTTATATCTGCTATCCTAGAAGCAAAGGTCGGTCCCTTCCCACTACCTTAGGGGTTGGGTCCATGGGCGTTACCTAGCTGTTCGCCTTGTAGGTGGTGCCCTCAATTACTATTCTGAACTAATTGTCTCAGTAGGTGCTGCCCTCTGTGCACTACTGCCTCTGTCCTACTCGTGTACTCTTGTTTCCTTGTCTCTACTAGAGTACAACTGTACTGGCTTTGTGTTCTTTGTCGGCGAGCCGCCCGGCTCCTATACCAACTATTAGACTCTGTTTGTCGATACACAAACAAGCAAACATGCGCTGTTGTAAACATATTTTCGTCGGCACGTTTCGCAAGCCCTCTGCCTGACTAATGCTCTCCACTACTTGTAACTTTACTGAAAAGCTTCTTCTTCCTTCTAATTATTAAATCTGAATATACTGGTAATTACCATACAATGTTCTGACACTACAAGGTGTCGCTATTACCGGTTATTACTCTGATACTGATTTATTTCCCTTAATATATAAGATTGAATCTCGGCTGTGAATCCCGGCTGCCGTTCACCTGGCAGTCCGCCGGTTCGAGCCCCTGGGAGGTCGGTACACGACAATCCATCCTCTGTCCTTTGGGGTCCCAGTATCTTCCTCAGAATCTTTCTATCCACTAGTTCCAACTTCTTGACCAATCCTGTTTTTAACAGGTTCAAACTTTCAGCTGCATATGTCTAATGCTAACTGATTTGTTAAAATCTTCTTTATGTCGCACCGACACAGGTCTTACGGCGACGATGGGATAGGAAAGGGCTAGGAGTGGGGAGGAAGTGGCCGGGGCCTTAATTAAGGTTCAGCCCCAATATTTGCCTGTGTACAATTGGGAAACTACGGAAAGCCATCTTCAGAGCTGCCGACAGCGGGATTCGAACCCACTATCTCCCGAATGCAAACTCACAGCTTCGCTTCCCAACCGCACGGCCAACTCGCTCGGTCCATTGCAGACCAAGCTGGGCGTCAGAGATCAACATGACGTCAGCGTAGAGAATCGTGCACATCTGCTGTTACGTTGAACAGGAGCGGTGACAGTGCTGAACCTTGGTGAACGCCGATGGTGATGGAAAAGACACTGGATACTCCTGCAGGGGCCTGAACGTAGCTTGTTTGGTCCACACAGAACAGCTTCGCCCAGTTAACAAGGTATTCTGGCAGGCTATCGAATGCCTTCTCGAGGTCCAGGAAAACGAGATGGAACAGCTTGCTCTTTTCACGATGTGTTTCAGCGAAGAGCCGTGCAGTATGGATTGGATCGGGTGTACTGCAGTTCTTCACAAATTCAGTTTGCTTTCTGGAAAATTCGACGATCTCGCGAATCTTTTTTTTTAAAGAACACGCTCGAAGACCTTCAGCGTTTGGCTCAAAAATCGGACCGGGCTGTAATTAGCATATTCCGCAGGGGTTCCTTTCCTTTTAAAGGTGAGTATGGTGATCCTCCGTTGTCAATCGGCCGATGTTCGTGCCTCCTTGACGATTTAGTTGAAGAGTAGTGTTAAACATTCTACCGCATCCCACTGTTGAGAATACTACAGCTCTACTCGAAGGTAGTCAGGGCCGGTGGCTTTCCTTGTCTTTATTTTTAAAATGAATTTTGTCCTCTTCGATATTCAAGTCTCTGACAGGTCCTTCAATCAATCAATCAATCAATCAATCAATCAATCAATCAATCAATCAATCAATCAATCAATCAATCAATCAATCAATCAATCAATCAATCAATCAATCAATCAATCAATCAATCAATCAATCAATCAATCAATCAATCAATCAATCAATCAATCAATCAATCAATCAATCAATCAATCAATCAATCAATCAATCACTACTGATCTGCATTTAGACTGTCGCCCCGGTTGCAGATTCCCTAATCGTTCACTTAGTCTTTTCTTAAATATTTTCAAAGAAGTTGTAACTTTATCTAACATCTTCCTTGGAAAATTATTTCAGTTGGTAAATTATTTCAATTCCTAATTCCTCTTCCTATAAATGAATATTTTCCCCAATTTTTCCTCTTAAATTCGAACTTTATCTTCACGCTATGATCTTTCCTACTTTAAAAAATCCCATTCAAGCTTGTTCGTCTACTAATATCGTTCCACACCATTTCTCCACTTATAGCTTGGAACATACCTCTTAGTCGAGCAGCTCATCTCCTTGCTCCCTAGTCTTCCCATTCTGAAGTTAGCGAAACTTTCGTAACACTATTCTCTTTTAGAACATCAACAACAACAACAACAACAACAACAACAACAACAATAACAACAGCAGATGCAACTTGTATTGGTGAATGGGGAACTTCTCATCCGAAATCTTTTCGAAGTAGTTGTTCTCATGCCTTCTTTCAATCAACCAACAAGATTCCTGTTTCATAGCTGTTGCCATAGAAGCGCTGGGTGTCTTCCGTTTCATGAAACCTCGCTTTGATGAGTCGATATAAATCTAGGGTGACAGGATGCATATAGATAATACAGAGGGAAAAGGCTATTTAAAAAGGAGGGCAATGTCGAGAAGAGGACAGAAAATTTGTCCATTGAAAGTCTGCATTCAGATTTGTGTCTGTCTGTTAGGTCATCAGCCCAGAGGCTGGTTGGATCCTCAAATAGCACTATCAAAGGTTATGCGGTTATAAGGAAACCCCAAAAACCAATGGCAGCACCAAAATGAGGCGTACTAGGCAATATGGGGAGTGAGGTAGCTTGCCATTGTTTACCTCACTGGGTCAGAAAGTACTATTGCAGCACGACTGACCCTATGAGCAGCACCTTTCATAACACTCAGATGCACTAGTCATGCTCTGAACGTCATTACTCAGCACTACCCATACCCCAGCAACTTCCATATTGTCACAGCTATGGATGTTGACTGGGACTTCGGTGGAAGCTACACTTTACTCTGGCCTTATATATTCCAATTTTTACATATGTATCAATCAAAATGTATCCATTCCGGTATTTTAATGTAAATTCTTACAAAATTTAAACAACGGAACCAATTTACACGCCTTGATGGTACTTTTCTGAAGATCCAATTGCCTTTAGAATTTTTGGCGTGTCTAGCACATACTTACAAGAAGATACCTATGAAAATTCCTTTAAACTGTATTGAACCAGTAAGAGGATTTTCACAGATTTTACTTTTAAACGGTTCCTATATTATCTGTCCATTGTACCGAGGCACGGATGTCTATTTTTTTAAATATACTTGGGCGCTTTCAAACCTCCCCCTCCACATCCCCCACACCACTACAGCTACCGACATGTAACCACCATAGTGCACGACGGGAGACTCGAGGTTACTACCACACAGAAGCATCGGTGGTCTGCGGTGGGTAGTTGTGGCTGCAAGGTGAAATTACGAACACACACGTCTATTTTTATTTATAGTCGGTCACTTTCAATCCCCAAAATCTCCCATACCACCACAGCTACTGTGTATGATAGGAGACTCGAGGCAACTACCATACACAGACACCAGTCTGCGATGGATACAGTAGTTGTGGCTGGAAGGTGACATACACGAACACATACGTCTATTTTTATATGTAGTCAGCCACTTTCAACCCCCATATCTGACACACAACCACTATAGTGTATGATGGGAGACTCTAGACTACTACCATACACAAACACCAGTAGTCTGCGATGGGGAGTTGTGGCTGGATGACACACAGTCCTATAGTGCAAGATGGGAGACTTGAGGTTACAACCACATAGTGGTCTGCGGTGGGTATTTGTGGCTCCAAAGTGAAATATACGAACACACACGTCTATTTTTATATATAGTCGGCAATATTCAACCCCAAAATCTCCTACACCTCCACAACTACTGTGTACGATGGGAGACTCGAGGCAACTACCATACACAGACACCAGTGGACTGCGATGGATAGTTGTGGCTGTATGGTGAAATATACGAACACTCACGTCCATTTTTGTATATAGTCGGCCTATTTTAACGCCCATATTTCCCAAACCACCACGGGTACCGACACAACCACAACAGTGCACGATAGTAGACTGCAGGCTACTACCTCACATGAACAGGAGTGGTCTGCAGTGGATAGTTGTGGCTGCAACGTGAAATATAGGAACAAACGCGTCTATTTATATATATATATATAGTCTGTCAATTACAACCCCCACATCTGTCACACCACCATAGCTACCGACACGCAACGACTATAGTACACGATGGGAGACTTGAGGTTACTACCACATACAAGAAACAGTGTTCTACGATTGAAAGTTCAATCAATCACTACCGATCTGCATTTAGGGCAGTCGCCCAGGTGGCAGATTCCCTATCTGTTGTTTTCCTAGCCTTTTCTTAAATGACTGCAAAGAAATTGGAAATTAATTGAACATCTCCCTTGGTTATTCCAATCCTTAACTCCCTTTCCTATAAACGAATATTTGCCCCAATTTTTTCTCTTGAATTCCAACTTTATCTTCATATTGTGATATTTCCTACTCTTAAAGACACCACTCAAACTTATTCGTCTACTGACGTCATTCCACGTCATCTCTCCACTGACAGCTCTGAACATACCACTTAGTCGAGCAGTTCGTCTCGTTTCTCGCAAGTCTTCCCGGCCCAAACTTTGCAACAATTTTGTAACGCTACTCGTTTGTCGGAAATCACCCAGAACAAATCGAGCTGCTTTTCTCTGGATTTTTTCTAGTTCTCGAATCAAGTAATCCTGGTGAGGGTCCCATACACTGGAACCATACTCTAGTTGGAGTCTTACCAGAGACTTAAATGCCCTCTCCTTTACATCCTTACTACAACCCATAAATACCATCATAACCATGTGCAGAGATCTGTACCTTTTATTTCCAATCATATTTATGTGATACCCCAATGAAGATCTTTACTTTCACCCCATCAACGCAGTAATTAAAATTGAGAGGACTTTTCCTATTTGTGAAACTAATAACCTGACTTTTAACCCCGTTTATATTCATACCATTGCCTGCTGTGCATCTCACAACATTATCGAGGTCATTTTGCAGTTGCTCACAATCTTGCAAATTATTTATTACTCTGTAGTGAATAACATCATCTGAAAAAAGCCTTATCTCTGATTCCACTTCTTTACACATATCATTGATATAAGAAAACTTAAAGCTCTTATAATACTGTCTTGAGAAATTCCCCTCTTAATTATTACAGGGTCAGATAAAGCCTCGCCTACTCTAATTCTCTGAGTTCTATTTTCTAGAAACGTAGCCACCCATTCAGTCACTCTTTTGTCAAGTCCAATTGCACTCATTTTTGCCAGTAGTCTCCCATGATCTACCCTATCAAATGCGTTAGATAGATCAATCGTGATACAGTCCAATTGACCTCCTGAATCCAGGATATCTGCTATATCTTTCTGGAATCCTACAAGTTGAGCTTCAGTGGAATAACCTTTTATTGTTTTGATGTTATCGTCATCAGTAGTTATTATTAACAATGATCTTGGTTAAGACTGGTTATATGTAAGAAAGGGAGTTCATCCGTAACTTTGCCAGAATAATTACAACATATTATTATTATTATGATTATTATTATTAATATATTGCATACGACCCACTGTAAATTACTGGAAGATGGTGACAATTGATAGTGGTGGCGGACTATAACTCCGCGAATATACTGAGTTTGCTGTTTGTAGGACGTTTTTCCCTCGTTTAGTGCTTGGTGCCTCCTCTGTAGATATTAGGACCCTTTCAAGCACACCTGTATATGGTCCTTTTAAACCCAAGCATTCTGCTTCTATAACTGACAGACGAACATGTTTACTCACAAATAGACCTACATTCAAGAAGTGAAATAACTATTAAACTGTCATTGTTCTCACCTCAAGTGGCGAATGTGCAACATCAGTGTCATCTACAGGATCCTCGCCAGGGTCCTGTGCTATTGCAGAAACAATAACCAATGTGAGGATGAAACACATCCTCCTCGTGCACAGCATTGCCCTTTCAAAAATGACTGGAACGCAATGTTCCCAGGTGAGCTTATATAATCAGCAGGTTTCATTACTGTAATACTCGATACGGGATGTGGCCAAGTCCTTTGTTAGGACCGGTCTAGGTCATCTTTCAAAACAGGAAATGAACAAAGATATTGTTCCATAATCATTTATATTATTTCACAGATCATGTTATAATACTTTGATGATACAGGACATTGGTACAACATAAACTATGTGTATTATAAATTGGATTTCAATTTTTTTCCGTGGAAATATAGTATCACTAAAGCGATCTCTGTTCCCATCAGTGTTTTCATTGAGAGACCTTGAACGGCGTAATGGAGATATAACTTTATTCCAATTAGGGTTTTGACGTTCTAGTACTTGGATAGGTAGATTGTTGGATTGATTGGTTCTTCTCTTTAAGACACATTTTTGCTGAGGTGATTAATAGCATGATTAGTAACGAAAGGTCAGTTTTGTCCTTAATCAATAGACAATGTTTTAAGTTTTAAGAGTGTTTTGCCAAAATGTACTTCATACTGAGGGTGCCAAGCAAAGTACCTAATTTTGTAATTGATAATTCATCTTGTGTTGATGCACTAGCTGTAGTGTCAGCTTTGCTCGGGGACTTTTCCGAATGTTTAAATTTAGAATTTTTAGTGGGCCACCTGTTTGAAGTAATTTTTGTAGATTATTTTCTGTTTTGTGAAGTTGATTAATATTTTACGAAACCTACGGTAGATTTATTATTTGTTTAGTTTAAATTTGAGATTATTTAGTTTCGCGTTAAACTTTGTCCTTGTAGACGCTTCAGATTGTCTTGGAAGGAGTGGATCCTGTTAAAAAATTAATAAAGTAACTCACATATGTGTGCATTTCCGCGTCGCGCTAGAGACAAAGGAAAAATGAAATTGTAGCCCGATCCTCAGTGGTCATTTCACAAATTTAAAACAATCCGCATCTGTGGTGTAGTGATAAGTGTGATTAGTTACCACCCCCGGAGGGCCAGGTTTCATTCCCGGCACTGCCACAAAATTTGACAAGTGGTACGAGGTCTGGAACGGGATCCACTCAGCATCGGGAGGTCAGCCATCCTCGAAGTGGTTTTATGTAGTTTTCCCACTTTCCTCCAGGCAAATGCTGCGATGGTACCTAACATAATACCATGACCGCTTCCTTTCCTCTTCCTTGTGTATCCCTTCCAATCTTCCTATCCCCCTACAAGGCTCCTGTTCAGCATAGCAGGTGAGGCCGCCTGGGCGAAGTACTGGTCCTCCTTTCCAGTTGTATCCCCCGACCCAGAGTCTCACGCTCCAAGACACTGCCCTGGAGGTAGAGGTGGGATCCCTCGCTGAGTCCGAGGGAAAACCAACCTTGCAGGGTAAACGTATTAAGAATGAAAGAATAATAATATCTTTCGCTTCGTCTCATCTTGCCCTCCAGTGGTACAGAAAATATCTCACAAGGTATGAAAGAAAGCAAGCATCTTCTAATTGTACATGGTCGTTGATATCATTATTACAGCCACGGATCATCAAGTTTTATGTGAAATCCGAACCACAGGGATGAGGCCTTTTCATTTTATAAATCCGACATGCATCGGCCGGGTTTCGAAGCGTGGCCCTCGTGGTAAGTAGTCAGTGACGATACCACTCGGCTATCACACCCCTTTCTTTAATTTCATTTGAAGCAATGGATAACTGGCAAAGTTGAAGCTTATCTGCGGAAGACTAGAACATTAGAAAGTGTATTTTAGTAATGCCGATATCTTTCTCTCCCTAACTTCCATGTTTTCTTTGTATAACTCCTTTTTGGCATATAGATAATTACTAAAGTGACGGAACACAATCTAATAGAATAACCTTTACACAAAATCCAATTTCACTTCTTTCATAATAATAATAATAATAATAATAATAATCTCAGACATTACTGTACAGTTATTGGGCTTGAAGCACTAAATGCAGCAGAATGCCTCTCAATAAGAAAGGTCTGGCAGAACAACTAGAAGCTAAAGAAAGGAAGATTGTATGGACGGTCTTGGGCCCAGTAAAAGGAAACGGAGAATATAGGAGAAGACACAGTCATGACATATATCTACATAAGGAGCAAATAACAGACACTATTTCGAAAAACAAGGATTTATTTTTATGGTCACGTAAGACGAATGAGACAAGACACATTGTCCACTCGAATCTTTGCCTGTTTTCTGATTAAGAAAACTAAAGCGGTCTGGTTCCCCGAGGTGGAAAAGAATTTTTTATAAAATGGGATCTTACGAGATGACATCTTGCAACGTGCCACTTGCTCACTGAAGAGGGATGAGGGAGTAATGGGCGAGTAAGATGAAATGGCGTATGGCTTTTAGTGCCGGGATGTGTCCGAGAACTTCGGCTCGCCAGGTGCAGGTCTTATGATTTGACTTGCGCGTCGTGATGAGGATGAAATGATTATAAAGATGACACGCACACCCAGCCCCTGTGCCTTCGGAATTAACCAATGATGGTTAAAATTCCCGACCCCACTGGGAATCGAACCCGGGACCCCTGTGACCAGAGGCTAGCACATAACCATCTAGCCAACTGGGCGAGTGTTAAAGCTCAAGAAAGAAAACCTTTGAAATAGCGCGGCCCATTGCTGTTTGAAACGAAATAATAATAAATGGCAGATTGTGCCGAAAGCCTGCAGTCTAATATCTTGGAAAGGTGCAATGAGTATGGTATAAAAATTAGCCTTTCGAAGACTAAATTGATGTCAGTAGGTAAGAAAGTCAACTGAATTGAATGTTACATTGGTGATACAAAGCTGGAACTGGAAGATAATTTCAAGTATTTAGGTTGTATGTTCTCCCAGGATGGTAATATAGTAAGGACCGGTATTATAATAGAGGTTTAAACTGTTGGTTCAGTTTAAACTTCGGTTTATCTGTTAGTCGCGTATTATAAAACGTAAACCTAAGTTTAACTAGAGGTTCATTTTACTGCCACTCATTAGACTACCGTTTGTACTGAAGTTTAAGAATACCTACATAACCTTACAACATGGCAGAGCGAATGGATCTCAAAGATATTTTTGAGCTGTTTGAAGAAATACCAAGCGATGAAGAAGAAGTGGTTCAAATCATTGAACGACCTCGGGCACCACGAGTTTTTCGAGCAAGGGCACGTCACTTTCATATATGGAATGAAACAGAATTTTTAAATAGGTTTAGGCTTACAAAACAGACTGTCATACCCATATTTCAGCAAATTGGTGCTAGAATAAAATATGCAATGAAAAGGTAAGAATGAAAAATGACTTTTTGAACTGTTTGAATATCAGAAGTGTAAATTTTAGAAAATAATTTAACTTCCTTCTATTTCAGAAATCATGCTGTAGAACCGTTCAGTGAACTACTAATAGCATTGCGGTTTTATGCCTCCGGTAGTATGTTTATTACAATGAGAGATTTCGGAGGAATTCATAAGGCCACTGTTTCACGGACTATATAAATATTTCTGTAGTCTACTAATTGTAGAAGCAATTCTACTTCCTTACAAGTAAAATTAGGACAACGTTTATTGTTTTTATCCGCCATTTTACTTACAAGAAGTAAACAAAACCTTTTTTCTTTTTGCTATTTGCTTTACGTCGCTTCGACACAGATAGGTCTTATGGCGCCGATGGGACAGGAAGGGTCTTGGAGTGGGAAAAAAGCAGCCGTGGACTTGATTAAGGTACAGCCCCAGCATCTGTCTGGTGTGAAAATGGGAAACCACGGAAAACCATCTTCAGGGTTGCCGACAGTGGGGCTCGAACCCACCATCTCCCGAATACTGGATACTGGCCGCACTTAAGCGACTGTAGCTATCGAGCTCGGTAAAACAAAACATTATCGACAGTCATCTTTTCTTGCAAGTCACTGCTACCAAGATCGTATATTTCCTTCTTCACCTCAGTTTAACTTAGGCCGGTCATTATAAGACTCAACATCGGTTTAAACTCAAGTTACACTTTAACTCAATTTTCAGTTTAAACCTTCATTATAATACCCGCCCTAAAGGAGATTGAATCGAGGTGCAGTAAAGCTAATGCAGTGAGCTCGCAGTTGCGATCAACAGTGTTTTGTAAGAAGGAAGTCAGCTCACGGACGGAACTATCTTTACATCGGTCTGTTTTCAGACCAACTTTGCTTTACGCGAGCGAAAGCTGGGTGGACTCAGGATATCTTATTCATAAGTTAGAAGCAACAGATATGAAAGTAGCGGGAATGATTGCTGGTACAAATAGGTGGGAACAATGGCAGGCAGGTACTCAGAATGAGGAGATAACGGCTAAGTTAGGAATGAACTCAATGAATGAAGCTGTACGCATAAACTGGCTTCGGTGGTGGGGTCATGTTGAGCGAATGGAGGAGGATAGGTTACCTAGGAGTATAATGGACTCTGTTATGGAGGGTAAGAGAAGTAGAGGGAGACCTAGACAACGATGGTTAGACTCAGTTTCTAACGATTTAAAGATAACAGGTATAGAACTAAATGTGGACACAGCACTACTTGCAAATACAGGATTGTGGCGACGTTTATGTAATAGTAAATTCACAGAGGCTTGCAGACTGAACGCCGAAAGGCAGAACGGTCTATGATGAGTATGTATAATAATAATAATAATAATAATAATAATAATAATAATGAAAAATGAAATAGAATGGCGTATGGCTTTTAGTGCCGGGAGTGTCCCGGACAGATTCGGCTCGCCTGGTGCAGGTCCTTCGATTTGACTCCCGTAGGCGTCCTGCGTGTGCGAGAGAAATTAACCAATGGTGGTTAAAATTTCCGACCCTGCCGGGAATCGACCCCGGGACCTCTGTGACCGAAGGTCAGCATGCTAACCATTTAGCCATGGAGCCGCGCAATAATAATAATAATAATAATAATAATAATAATAATAATAATAATAATAATAATAATAATAATAATAATAATAATAATAATAATAATAATTGTTGCCGTGTTTTCATGGAGGAGAAAGAGGTGAAAGAAGATGCTGGGTGGAATGGTTCTATCTACTATATCAAAGATTAACTTAAAAATGAAGGTTATATTTCTTTTCAGATCTCAAACATAACAAAATTCTTCACTAGGTGAAGAAAAGGAACAGGCCAGGTACAAAGCAGTTTTGATACCATGGTAGAAAACCCCAATTAAGGAATTTTACCAGTTTTGAGCTTCAAGGTCCAAATTTACAATTTGCAAATGTTGCGTTAGTTAGATAAGGAGAGATATCTCCCAATTAACAGTGTTCACGAGCACCTGGCTTCAACAGTAACAGTTTACGGCTTTCCAAAGCCACACCTCAATATTACAGCAATCTCAGAAAAGAGCTTACATGCTCTCCAACTCTTTAACCAAGGAGGCTGTGCTCCCAATTTCTTACAGCCCACTTAAGACAACATTACACCACAAATCTTACACATTTCTGGCCTCTCTAGGCCCAACCTACAATTTTACACAGGGGTATCTATTACCCAAACCTCTGGGCCTTCGTAGAAAGAAGAACAGTTTAAATTACTGGCCAAGTGAATGGAGGCGTACACTTGCGCTCCCAGAAAATTAAGTACCGAGTTCGATAGCTGCAATCGCTTTAAGTGCGGCCGGTATCCAGTAATCGGGAGATAGTGGGTTCGAATCCCACTGTCGGCAGCCCTGAAGATGGTTTTCCATGGTTTCCCATTTTCACACCAGGCAAATGCTGGGGCTGTACCTTAATTAAGGCCACGGCCGCTTCCTTCCCATTCCTAGGCCTTTCATATCCCATCGTCACCATAAGACCTATCTGGGTCGGTGCGACGTAAAACAAATAGAAAAAAAATTAAGTATAAAACCCTAATTGGGCTCGCGGCCCGGTGTTACAGAGGCTAATCCCAAACTACTGAGGTGACTAGAATGAACAAGTTACTTGGAAATGTACAGGAGAAAAACGGTTACAAAATCGTAGTCACATCAAGATAAATTGAAGGGGAACTAGAGAGGGTGAAGCACTCTCTATTCGCGATTTACAAATTAAAGACATTATGAAAATTTTACATTAGCCGAAAGAAGGTTTACATTTTAGAAAACAGGTGGTTACATAGTTAGAAATTAGAAACTTCCCCTCGTGCAAGTCTGCGGAGGTAGCTACAGAGAGATATGATTGATGGCCATTACTTGGCTGTTAAACTGCCTGGCGAAGAACACACACGCTCTCAGAAATACGGCGATCAAAAGATAAGGTAGCCTGAAAAAGCCACAGTTTATATCCCCGCGGGGACGCTTCGAGAGGGTTCTGGGCTAAATCCGGACACACCCTCCCATTTTATTGGCAAATTCAAAAGGTACAAGAAACGTATTATTGGCTGAAAAATAATTACAGAAAATTCATGATTGGCCAGATTCAAAAACTAGCGGAATGAGAAAGAAGTGTTGCAAACCTTGAAATAACAAAATAAATGAAAGTTAATTTAGTTGAGAAAACATAATAACAAAAACTTCTTTAAATCAGTAATTCTTTTACCTTACCCCAGAGTGCATTACCTCAGTTTTTGTAATGACGTCTATGGAGAAAAGTTCAAACTTCTTGACGTAAAACAAAACAAATTAAATAAATCCAGTCAGTTTAGGCAACTTCAAAATAACGTGTTACTCAATAATTCACTAGTGACATCTGGTCAATGTCCCAAATTCCTGCCGTAGCTGTTTCACGTTTTGTTAGAGAGATAGCGTTCCTTAAGGCGCTTCTTTTAAAATTACGGGTTTGAGGTGTACCTCTCGGTATAATAATAATAATAATAATAATAATAATAATAATAATAATAATAATAATAATAATAATAATAATAATAATATGGTTGAGGCGCTGGCCTTCTGACCCCAAGTTGGCAGGTTCGACGCTAGCTCAGTCCGATGGTATTTGAAGTTGTTCAGATACGCCAGATACGGAAGATTTACTGACACGTAGAAAGAACTTCGGCAGGACAAAATCCCGGTACATCGGTGTCTCTGAAAATCATCAAAAGTAGTTAGTGGGACGTAATAATAATAATAATAATAATAATAATAATAATAATAATAATAATAATAATAATTGTACCGGACGGTACACCTCTACGCGACGCAAGTTCAAATCTTGCGTCAATTGAAACTTCTCTACTGGAGAAACCCGGAACTTTAACAACTGAATTAACTCTACTGGTTATCAGAAGATGTCACTGTATATTTTTGATTTGTTTTTGTTTTTCATTGATAAAGAAGTGTGGACATTGTCTAACAGATGTCTCTACCAAAAACTATGATAACGAACTCTGGTGTAAAGGAATGAACCTTCTTGGAGAAATGTTGTATTCATAAGTTTTGTCTTTACTAAATTTTGTTCTGTGGTTTGTAGGTTGGCAATATTAATCCTTTCCTTCCGCCTGTTTTTAATTTAGCCAATCAGTAATTTCTGTAATTAATTTTTCCTCCAATCATTGCTTTCTTCTTCGAATTTCCATGTGTAACGTTTAGTCAACCAATAAAAATTGAGTGGGTGTGTCTATTCATTCCTGGAAGGTCTCGAATTTTCCACGAGGGTATAAAAACTGCTGATTTTCTTGTCTCTGGGCCACTTCAGTAACATCTAGCTTAGTGTGTGGATATGTAGCAGGGGGCGGGAAGCGCCCCGTTCACCAGGCAGCAGCTCTTCATCAAGGTAATGGCCTCTTAACATCTTTATTTCTTGCTAGCTCAGCAGTTTAACTCCCGGGGAAGGTTCGAAACTTTTAATATGTAAACTATTAAACATGTAAACCCTTTTCCTGGTAAACTTCAGTTTTCTTGAACTTTAATTCGGGGATAGAGAGTGCTTTACCCTCTCAAGCTCCCCTTCATTTGAAATTGAGGTGACTAAGTTTTCGTGACCGTTTCTTCTCTTCCTTAATGTATTAAAGTTTCTCATACGAGTCACCTCCCTAGCTTGGGATTAGCTCCTGTATTATCGGCTTAGCGCCACATAGGTTTTAAAAAACTTTAGTGTAGGAGTGCAAGTACTCGCCTCCATTCAATTTTGTATTTTGGGCCATTTATTTAACACGTTTTGTTTTCCTTCCTGAGAAGGCCCAGTAGATTGGGTACGAGGTACCCCTGTGCCATTATAAATGTGCCTTAAGGGCAGTTAGTGTAAAGTCAGGTTTTGGCCTCTTAAATGGGCTTGAAAAATCGAGAGCGGGTCAGCTCTTTTTGGTATTTTGAAAGGTGCCTCGGGGAGGCGTGGCATTTTTGATTGCTGGGAGCTAATGCTCCATGTAATTAGGGGTTTTCTGCCCTTTGGTAATTTGTGGTTACGAGCTGAGAGCTCAGACTTTGGGGCTCGTAGCCCAGAATTTGTAAAATTACATACGGTAGTACCTGATATTTTTGTTATTTCACCTTGTGAAAAATTGTTAAACTTTGTTGTATGTTGAAAATATAACCTTTATTTACATTTTTAATTCATCTTTCGGACTTGTAGTTAGACCCATTCCAGCCCGCACCTTCTTTCACCTCTGACTTCCACGGATAACTCCGTAACAATAATAATAATAATAATAATAATAATAATAATAATAATAATAATAATAATAATAATAATAATAATAATAATAATAATAATAATCGCTTGACATCAGCTACCGCGTGCAGTATTTTAATTTGGCGCCATCTTGCTGCCTGCCCGTCAATTTCAACGTTTTGTTTTATTCTATACCTACAAAATGGCAGAGTAGGCTGTCAATCGTAACCCTATAGGGCATCTATGGTTGAAATTTTATGGATCTTTGACACGCCGACATCGTACGAAATGGCGTATCGAATGGACTATACTCCGCCATTCAAATATCCATGGCGTATCGAATGGACTATACTCCGCCATTCAAATATCCAACTGCCTCTTCTGTGTTTGAACCTACGATCTTGGGGTCCGGAGACCGATACTCTACCAGTGATCCTCAAAGGGAGCTTATTTCAATAACGACCAAATCACAAATATTTAAAGAAAAAATCAAAGCCATTACCATACTGTCCATGAAGATCCTTGGAGCAGTGGTAGGCAAAGGCTTGACTATCTGTAATGTTAGCACCAATTGGGGGAGACCTGGCTACCTTTGTCACAGACATTTACCTGCTATTCATTTCTAGTATAATGCTTCTCCAAAATTTGCAGACTCATTTCCAAACGTAAGCTCAGCGGACAAAAGATTAGTCACCCCAATGCGCATGCAAAGGTGGATCGTTATGCCTGTACAAATGCCGCAGCGAAAGAGTCCCGAGCTCAATCGCACACGCACTGCCTCTGTGTAAGCATAAGGCAGTAGCGATCAGTGAGACACTGATGTTCCAAGCGGTCAGTGAACGTCAACATCGGTGGGGCAGAGTGGCAAAAAGGAGCAATCGTGTTTGGCCGAACCCTTGGCCATACGGTGCGTTAAGTTGCTGGATTTGCTGGTGTTTCGCAGCGGAATGTTCAATGGTTCTATAAGCAGTGGCGTACTACACGTGGCCACAAAATACGACGTCAGAATTGTGGCCGGAAAAAGATCTTGACTGAGACGAACCGCAGACGCGTTTCACGGCTTGCGAATCAAAATCGCTTCCGAACCCGATAGGAATTGCTGCAGTCAGTGAATGAAGATCCATCCCAACCAGTTAGTGAGAGAACTATGCGATGGGAACTGCATGCAATGCACATTTGGAGTCGGTCACCTCGCAAGAGGCCATTGCTCACGCAGGAACATGAAGTTACGCGTCATCAATGGGCTAGAAATCATCGAACGTGAACAGTAGCTGACTGGCGGAACGTAACCCTGACGAAATCAAACGTGTGCCTGTATTCCTATGACGCACATCGTCAAGTGCACCGAAAGCCAAATGAAGCATTTCATCCTGGATGTGTGCAAAGTCAAGTTCAAGCCGAAGGTGCGTCTGTGATGCTTTGGGGGTATTTATCGTATCATGGATTGGGCTCGCTCATTGAGGTCACCACTAACATGAACCAGCGTGTTTATTTAAGCATTGTGGATGATCACGTGTTGCCTTTCAGTCAACATCTACATGATGAGTATGCTACTGAAACCTCGATTTTTCAAGGTGACAACAGCAAAGTTCATCAGGAGGTGGGCCTGTACCTCGCCCAGGCGGCCTCATCTGCTGTGCTGAACAGGAGCCTTGTGAGGGATGGGAAGATTGGGAGGGATAGACAAGGAAGAGGGAAGGAAGCGGCCGTGGTCTTAAGTTAGGTACCATCCCAGCATTTGCCTGGAGGAGAAGACGGAATCCATGAAAAACCACTTCCAGGATGGCTGAGGTGGGAAATCGACATGTTCCACAGAGGAATACGTTGACATGCTCCTCATTTATGGGGAAGCAAGACAAAACGCTTGCGAGGCGCTACGTCTGTACCAGGAACGGTATCCAGACAGGCGACACCCAGCTGCTACGATATTCCGCCATTTTGAAAGATGCCTAAGCATAACAGGCGTGATTTCCAACCAGCCACCAGTCCGTGATAGGCCCGTTATATCGGGTGAAACAGAAGAGGTCGTTCTGGAGGCAACTCGTAATAATCCACACATCAGTACAAGGGCGATTGCACGACAGGTGAACACCAGCCAGCCGTCCGTCTGGCGAATACTGCATTAACATAAATTACACTCATACTATTTTGAGCTGCACCATGAGCTCGAATGGAGTTCTGTTGGTGGCTATGAGGCAAGCTGGACAATGTTGCAGCATTCGTATTGCATATGTTGTTCTCGTACGAATCGCGCTTCCACAGTAATGGGAACGTCAACCGCCACAACATGCACTATTGGAGTCCGGGCAATCCTCACTGGTGCGACAGGCGATCCATCAAGTACGATGAGGAGTGAATGTTTGATGTGGAGTCTTGGGGGATCGCCTTGGTTGGACCTTATTTCTTTGAGGGCCATTGGACGGGCCTACGCTACCTGCACTTTCTGCGTCAGGAACTCCCACTGCTGCTGGAAGAAGCGCCCTTGTACGATCGTTTGGCGATGTTGTTGCAACAGGATGGAGCTCCACCACATTCGAATTTGCCCTTTCGTAACCATCCGAACGAGGAACTGCCAGGGAAATGGATAGGACGAGAAGGCACTGTTTCTTCGCCCGCCAGATCACCGGATTTAACTCCGTTAAACTACTTATGGTGAAATTTGAAGAACGTCGTTTATGCTCAAGCGCCGGAAAACCCCGACCAGCTCTCATCACGAACACCTGCCGAGAAATTACACTTGGAATGCTTTAGCGCGCAAGACCAAGGAGAGGGCATATAAATCTCTGGTAAGACCCCAACTAGAGTATGGTTCCAGTGTATGGGACCCTCACCAGGATTACCTGATTCAAGAACTGGAAAAAATCCAAAAAGCAGCTCGATTTGTTCTGGGTGATTTCCGACAAAAGAGTAGCGTTACAAAAATGTTGCAAATTTGGGCTGGGAAGACTTGGGAGAAAGGAGACGAGCTGTTCGACTAAGTGGTATGTTCCGAGCCGTCAGTGGAGAGATGGCGTGGGAGGTCATCAGTAGACGAATAAGTTTGGATGGTGTCTTTAAAAGTAGGAAAGATCACAATATGAAGATAAAGTTGGAATTCAAGAGGACAAACTGGGGCAAATATTCATTTATAGGAATGGGAGTTAGGGATTGGAATAACTTACCAAGGGAGATGTTCAATAAATTTCCAATTTCTTTGAAATCATTTAGGAAAAGGCTAGGAAAGCAACAGATAGGGAATCTGCCACCTGGGCGACTGCCCTAAATGCAGATCAGTATTGATTGATTGTTGACGATCTATTGGACACAGAGCCCGAATGTACATAAATCAAAACGGTCATCACATCGAACATTTGCTGCGATTAAACATTGCCAGGGTAGTTGTGTTTCTATTATTTCCGGTCTGTACGTGTCTGGCCGGCTAATTAATCGGCCATTCTTAGGGCCACAAACACATTTATTCACACACAATTAGCATGAAAGCAGGAATTGAACTTACATTGCGTGCGGTACAAATATCTCAAAAATTAGTAACTTTCGTCCCGGACTCGAACCTCCCACCTGACATGCAAGCCCGCTCCGCAGTGCGTTTACCAACCACACTATGTTCCGTACAGCACACCGAGAGCTTATAGCAAATATTAGGTTTACTGCGATCACAAATCAATTTAGTGTTTAGCCGGCGTGCCAGGTTCATATGATTTTCCAGTGTTTAATACGAGTATAACATTATCGCGCATCAACAGAATATCCACAAGCGATAGTTCTTTCTTTATTTCTTTACTAGCAAGATACCCGTGCTTCTCTACGGTATTATACTGAAATTTATAATTGAATGCTTAACGTTTTATATATAATCCGCCGAAATTCGCGATCTGACTCCTTTTCTCTGAGATTACGGCAAAATTCCTCACATTTTTTAATCTTTCTTTCCAGCAATCGATTGGGTACTTCCCGGGCTAGGTCCAGGTATTCCACCCGGTCAGTTGGGCCCCTAAATCTTTGCCATCTTTTCCTATAAGCTTTTTAAATATGGATCAAATCCTTGTGGAGATCCGGCGTGGTGACGTCTTGGGTGCCTTAGTGGTACTGAACCCGCAGCCGGACTGCATTCGTAGTCATTACCCGGCCAGGACCCGTTTCCAGCGCGGCTCGCACATTTTGACGACGGTCAAGATATTATTATTATTATTATTATTATTATTATTATTGATGTCCTGGACCCTACAGCAAGATGTAAAACCGCTACCTGGCGATAAATTACATCTGCTGCCATTGTCATTGATGACAATGTGACCAGCACCATCGTCGTGCGTAGGCAAGTGCGCGAGATTTCTGGCGACACGAATGATATACATGCGTCCATTATAGAGGTCAACAATTGCACGGTCAATTTCATTCCTATCGTTCATTTCAAATGTGTTTAAATTTTTATTTATATGCCAGGAGAATCTACTGTATTCTAACTTTATGTTCTCCAAAGGAAAATATAGTTCTTGAAAACGAACCCAGGAAAGATTGAAATGATCAGTTTATGATCAGAATAAGTACATTATGAACAGCAAAATCAATTGGTCTCAACTCCTTTTTCACCCCACCGCCGTTAAGTTGATTTACCCCCCCCCCCCAAAAAAAAGAAAGAAGGCGTGCTTCTTTATGTTTAAAGGAGATTCCAAATACCAATGTTCACGTCTGTTACATTTAGTTCTGAGATATAAGTATCCTCATAAAAAGAATTCACTTTTTTCACCTCCTTTCACACCCCCCCTCCCCCAAGTGATTTTTGCGGCAAAAAACGTGTTTCTTTAATAGTAAAGGATCTTCTAAATACCAATTATCACGACTCTAACATCTTCAGTTTTTGAGAAATGTGTCCTCATAAA
Source organism: Anabrus simplex (assembly GCF_040414725.1). Taxonomy (NCBI): domain Eukaryota; kingdom Metazoa; phylum Arthropoda; class Insecta; order Orthoptera; family Tettigoniidae; genus Anabrus; species Anabrus simplex. Next base: position 325,568,122 of record NC_090271.1, read on the forward strand.
AGGAATTCAACCCCTTTTCACCCCCGCCCCCACGATGTTTTCCCCCCAAAACCGCTTTTTTATTTGTTTTTAAGGGAGACCCAAATACCAATTTTCACGTCTGTAACAACTTTAGTTTTTATTAGGTGTAAGTATCCTCATAAAATGAATTCAATTAAATTTTCAATTTTTTCACCCCCCCCCTTCATTGGATTTTCGAAGAATACGTGTTTCTTTATTTTTAAAGCAGATTCCAAATACTAATTTTCACGTCTGCAAAATCTTTCGTTTTTGAGATAATTGTATCATCATACAAATAATTCAACTAATTTTTAATTCCCCTCCCCCTAGGTGGATTCCGAAAACGAAAAATACGTATTTCTTTATTTTTAAAGGAGATTCCAAATTCCAAATTTCACGTCTGTAACATCTTCAGTTTTTGAGATATCAGTATCCTAATTAAAATAACTCAACCCCGTTTTCAGTAACTTTTAACCCTCCACCCAAGTGGTTTTTCAGAAAACAAAAAATACATGTTTCTTTATTTTCATAGAGATAAAAATACTACTTTTTACTTCGGTAACATATTAAGTTTTTGAAATATACTATAGAAATGCTCATTTTAAAATTTCACCCCCTTTTTAGTTCCCCTTAATTGAAGTTTCCAAAAACAAATCCTCTGTGTTTCTTTACATTTACAGGAGATTCCAAATACAAATTTTTACGTCTGTAAAATTTTACGTTTCTGAGATATACTCTAGGTATATTCTTTCTAAAAATTCACCCCAATTTGTCACTCTTGTTTAACCCCCATTAATTGGATTTTCCAAAAACAAAAGTACGTGTTTCTTTATTTTATAAGGAGTTTCTAAATACTTAATTTTCAGGTCTATAATATCTTCTGTTTCTGAGGTATCCTCATTTAAGGTATTCAACCAGTTTTTCACCGTTTTTCACTCCTCCTGTTGGAATTTTCCGAAAACAAAGAAATATGTGTTTCTTTATTTTTAAAGGGGATCCTAAATACCAATAATTACATCTGTAAACTTTAAAAGTTTTCAGATATAGATACACTTATTTAAAAAATTCACCCCCTTTTCTCCCCCCCCCATTAACTGGATTTTCCAAAAACGAAAAATACGTGTTTCTATATTTTAAAAGAGATCCCGAATACCAATTTTCAGGTCTGTAATATCTTCAGTTTCTGAAATATAAGTGTCATCGTTTAAAGCATTCAACATATTTTTCACTCCTTTACACCCCTCCTACTGAGATTTTCCGAAAACAAAAAAAAAATACGTGTTTCTTAATTTTCAAAGGAGATACCAAAATACCAATTTTCAGGTAAGTAATATCTTCTGTTTCTGAGATAGAAGTATTCTCATTAAGGCATTCAACCCCTTTTCCACTCATTTTCACCCGTCCTATTGCAATTTTCCGAAAACAAAAAGTTTCTTTATTTTTGAAGGCGATTCTAAATACCAGTTTTTACATCTGTAAACTTTAAAAGTTCTGGGATATAGATACACTCATTTTAAAAATTCGCCCCCTTTACACCCCTCAATTAATTGGATTTTCCAAAAACAAAAATTACGCGTTTCTTTATTTTTATAGGAGGTCCCAAATACCAATTTTCAGGTCTGTAATATATTCGGTTTCTGAGATATTAGTATCCTCATCAAAGGCATTGAACCCCTTTTTTCACCCTTTTCATCCTTCCTATTGGGATTTTTCGAAAACAAAAAAATACGTGTTTCTTTATTTTTAAAGGAAATTCTAAATACCAATTCTTACACACGTAAACTTTAAAAGTTTTGAGATATAGATACACTTAAGCGTATTTTATTAATTCACCCCCCCCCCCCATTTGTGTTGGCTATTGAATGCATGATTCGATCGATTCACAGGAACGGCGAGCTCACGGCACACGAGTCAGCTTACTCCCAGCGGACAGTGCTGAGTGGCGCACTCACTGGACGTTGACGGGGAGCCGAGCTTCCGCTGCAGCGAGACAGTGAATCATGGCACATCGAAAGAATCGTGAACGAGCGCGGCTCATTGAGACACAAGATACACACGGCTCCTTATCGGCTCACTGGACACTGGCGCAGAGCCGAGCTTCCTCTGCAGCGAGACATACAGTGAGCCATGGCACACCGAAAGAATCGTGAACGAGCACGGCTCAGTGAGACACAAGATACACACGGCTCCTTATCGGCTCACTGGACACTGGCGAAGAGCCAAGCTTCCACTGCAGCGAGACATACAATGAGCCATGGTACACTGAAAGAATCGTATGCTATAAGGGACTCTCGAGCTCAGCTCATTTGAAAATAATACCCATTTGCATTCACTGCCCTCTTCTTACAGGGAGGTTTAAATAATAGATGGATTTATTTGCAGTGTTAAAAAGGTAGTCAAAACATAATTCTGAAGTAGCTAGTAAGTAGGTAGGCTATTGGGTTATACTACTTATTAGTTTAATGAATACCGGGCGAGTTGACCGTGCGGTCAGGGGCGCGCGGCTGTGAGCTTGCATCTGGTAAATAGTGGGTTCGAATCCCACTGTCGGCAGCCCTGAAGATGGTTTTCCGTGGTTTTCCATTTTCACACCAGGCAAATGCTGGGGCTGTACCTTAATTAAGGCAACGGCCGCTTCCTTCCAACTCCTAGGCCTTTCCTATCCCATCGTCGCCATAAGACCTATCTGTGTCGGTGCGACGTAAAAGCCACTAGCAAAAAAAGAAGTTTAATGAATCTTAGTATTATAACTTAGTTGACATTTGACAATTAAACTCGACTCTAGCCTGCCCTATGACTATGAGTCATGCTCATGACCACTCAAAAGTACCTGTTTTATATTGGGAAGAACTGCTCAGTATTCTCTCAGTTCATATGTCACATCGTTGCACAAGACTTCAATCATATGTGGATAGACGCAATAACTTAACCAACAGTATGTTGAATCAGAAAACCAGCGGGCTACTGTACATCTCTGGTAGCCTATACAGAACATGACGATTTAAAAAATCCTCAGCTGATAGAAAAATACACATTTTCAAAAATGACTGAGCGAGTTGCCGTGCGGTTAGTATCGCGTAGCTATGCGCTTGCATTCGGGGGATATTGGGTTCGAATCCCACCGTCGGCAGCCGTTAAGATGGTTTTCCGTAGTTTCCCCATTTTCACACCAGGAAATGCTCTGACTCTACCTTAATTCAGGCCATGGCTGCTACCTTCCTAAACCTAACCTTTCCCACCCTGCGTCGCCGGAAACCTTCGATGTATTAGAGTGACTAGCATTTTTTTTTCTATGAAAGGAGTTCATAGTATGAAGACCAGATGGCAGCTGCGAGCACTGAATGCTGTTGCTGCTGTCTTACTATACTGAGAGTCAACTGAAGACCTTAGCGGTCCCTTTGATGTTAGTCAGACTTCTGGTCTGTGAAAAGGCTTCCGCAGCGCCAAATAGTTCCCTAGGTTTGCTACTTGTTCCTAAAGTCAGGAGCTTTCTTCAGTTTGGTTAGATATTCTGGTGAACTGACTTGACGAATTAAAATTTTTGCCCTGTATAAATATGGAAAATATATCACAGGTTGTATGTTATTCGGGTTCGTTACCAACTCTTATATTTCATACGTAGATGGCTATGAACAGTTATTGTTCTCAGTGGTGTATGTAGCAAAATCATAATAATTTAATATGATATTGATATCTTATTGCACTATGTACTTAGTAAGTTTGTTCGAGTTCATTCCACTGCTGATTAGTTTGCATAATATGTGCGACCTTGAAGATGGATCCAAGAAAACTGTTGGCAGTACTGGCTGCAACAGCGTGTTCAGTATTCATAATGGCTGCCAGCTGTGAGCAAGACGTGTGCGATGCTGTGACGCTTGAGTCCCCTGTAAAATACTTTAAACCTAACAAAACTGGAGAAAAATAAAGTAGAAAATCTAAACCAAATTGTTTTAAACGTTTACAGTAGCCTACGAGGTTAGAATCCACTGTGGACTGTGGAAGACGTGAAAAAGACCGCGCAGCTGATCGGCGTTTCTGTGTACAGTGTTTACGCCGCTCCACAGTGGGACGAAATGACGATAACGTGGCCGAAAGTCTAAATCTTGGTAAAATTGAACATAAATGGGTACTATAAGGTTTCTGATACTGCTGATTACGAATCTGATGTTAAAATTGAAAAATTCAAAATGGCGGATCCAATATGGCGGACCAAAATTCGTAAAAGTTGGTTTAATTGGGCAAAAATGAGTATTATAAGGTTTTTGATACTGCTGATTACGAATTAGATGTTAAAATTGAAAAAAGTCAAAATGGCGGATCCAATATGGCGGACCAAAATTCGTAAAAGTTGGTTTAATTGGGCAAAAATGAGTATTATAAGGTTTTAGATACTGCTGATTACGAATTAGATGTTAAAATTGAAAAAGTCAAAATGGCGGATCCAATATGGCGCACCAAAATTCGTAAAAGTTGGTTTAATTGGGCAAAAATGAGTATTATAAGGTTTTTTATACTGCTGATTACGAATTTGATGTTAAAATTGAAAAAGTCAAAATGGCAGATCCAATGTTTCGAACAAAATTTTTTAAAGTATAGGCTAATATTAATAGGCAAAAATATAGTTAATTAAATTATTGAAAAACTAAAGTAGTTATTGTTTTTGAATTTAGGATTTTTCAATTATTATCAATAAATATAATTTGTGAATATTAATACATTTTATTAGAATTGAACAAAAGAAACATTACAATATAAGTTTACATCTTTATCCTTATCCTATTGGCTTTGATGTTCTTCAACAGTTGCTTCTGATTCACCTTCGAAATCACTAATCTGTCCGCCCGAATCATAATCTTCGAAGGAATCACTGTCCCCACAAAAATCATCGCCGTCTGAACCTTCATCACTGTTAGAGGCAACTGGAGGTAACACTAAGAGAGCTTTCGGTTCTGGTAATATACCCTTCTCATTTTTGCGACGTACGTGACGCAAGGATGCTATAAAAGGATCAGTTGTTGCCAGAAGTCTTCGAAAAATATCCTCCATGTTTTTAACTCGAGAACACTTTCGTGCGTGGTATTCTCGGTTTCGTTTGATTAATTTATTAGTCGCTTCTTGCGCTTCTTCTGATAGTTTGCCAATCGGTAGTAATGCTGCTTTTACTATATCCGGTTCGTGGATCAGTTGTCGGAGAACTCCAGTTGGCATGTTGTACCAGGGATACAGTTGAACAAAGTATCTGGCTGTTTCTGTACAATATGTGCGAAATTTATCTATGTTAATTTCTTCACCACTTGAAATTGTTTGCAATATAACGTGAAAACGATGAATCAGATCCTGATTGACTCCGGTTATACTAGCTGATGTACGTGCGTTTTCGAAGAAACGTCGAGCCGTATTTCCATCATTAGTGCTGCCACCACCAGCTTTTGGCAAATCAATGAGAAGTCCTAATTCTTTTCTGAAGCCATCCTGGACCATACGTTTTCTTCTTTCTTTCGCGGCTTTGTCTTCGGTTTTGCGCGCTTGCCACTTCTGTGTTTCACTTTGATATGATATATGAATGAGGCATTCGAAGCACCAAATCCACGCATGAAGAGTTGACAATCCTAATTTGTAATGATCGACGTTTACTGGTTTCTTTAACATTGCGTCAATGTCGTTGAACTTACTGGATGTTGCTTGACATAAATAACAACGTTGAGATGATTTAATTCCCGTAACTGCATTACATACTTTACCGTCAACCATGGTCATAGCTAATTCATATGTGACCACAATCTTTCTTGTGGCGATGACTCTTTCTAAAGGTTGCAATTGTTGAATCTGTTTGTCGTAATAAGATTTTTCATTCAGTGAGGTTTCGATGGTTTCTTTTACAAATTCTAATTTTAATGGCCTACAATATTGAATAGATGAAGGTTTTGTATTGGACCAAACTACAGATTGAACATTAGAAATTGTATTAACTAATTTAAGTTGCAATGGAACAATCGAAGTGAAAAGTAAACTTGTATCTGAAATATTTGGATCAGTAAATTTCATTTTATAAATACTTTGTCCCGAAGTCCCATCGAAGCCCCACTTGCAAATAAAATTCATATGCTCAAGTTCTTCATCGGTCATTTGCGCAATATTGTTCTCCTTAAGTAACAAAATGCGATTTAAAGTATGATCCAATAAACCTTGCAATTTAAACTCAGCTCTAGATTCTTTAAAACTAAGGTAATCATCATGGGGGTTACAATCATTTTTAGCAATGGCCACAGCCGTATATGATGGAATAACGTTCATACCCTTCGCTTTGAAACGGTTTCTCATTAGTTGATATCGTCCTTTCGACATTCCTGTATCAAAAATAAGAGCTAGAGCTTCATCCCCGTTAAGGCCTGTATTATTTGAAGACGATAATTTTTTCCGAAATTCTACGACGTCAGATGGATTAGATATTGAAACATCTTTCACAATTTTGGAAGCATCTAAATTTCCTGAAGCTCGGAGACTCATTTGCGCAGCGTGTGCCAGTTCTTTGTGATTATACTTCTCACGAATCTCCGCGGTTCTTCTTCTTTTTGATCTGTCAGATATTTCGTCAAATTCTTTTGGAGGTCGACCCATTGATCCACGCTGTTCGCTTCTCGTAGTAACACCAGGTACAGGAAAATTAATTAAATCATTTAGCCATGTTTCATTTTTCTTAAAAAAAAAATAATCAACACGTTTGGAAGCCTGCTTATGTTTGGTCCTAAACACGTGAAATAAAGTTGAAATAATTGGCCTCATGTATTCCGGTAATGTATAAGGTTGTCCAATATTGTCAGCCACAAACTTTTCCAAATTGTCAACAACTACTTGCAGGTCACTGGAGAGATATGGTTTCATTTGGATTAATGTCTTTTCTCGAAAAATGCACATTATCATGGTTACTAGATGAACCTGAAAAAGCATATAAAATAATATATATATATATATATATATATATATACATATATACATATGAGTGTGTGTGTTTGTGTGTGTCTGCGTGGGTATGAAAAAAGATAGGACAGAATATAATAGCATCGTTTGTCCTTTTCTAAGTTATGCGTCAGATCCTTCAAAAGAAGGGTCAATGTTTCCATCTCCTTTCATCACATTCTTTCCTTTACTATGCTACACGTATAAATAATAGCATAATTCACAGAAATATTGCTATAACTGAACTTTTATATAACTTTTTACAAAATGCATAAATATCGGCTAATACCAATTTTCACTTCAAATGTGGTTCATTACCGGAGTAGTGGCTAGTAGTGCGTTTATCCAAGAGATTTTGAAAGTCAATTAATTATACTTCATCATAGTATGCGAGATTTAGCCGAATGCTGTCGTATACATAACTTTTACCTATCATTTGTTACTATATTTCAGTATTATTTTACGTTATTTAGCATAAAAGTTAATTATAAATAAACAACTGTTAATATTTTGTTTAACATCTAATAAGGTTTGAGTAATAAACTACATACCTGGAGAAACATTATCCATTTTGTCGATACTTTTATAAACGTCTGAGATCACTTTTATCAATATCTTAACATGTGATACGTTGCTCGCTCAGCTTGCCTCGTGCGTGACTAACAGAAACGCTACGCATTTGACCTGCTGTGCAACTTCACAATGAACCGGCCGGCTGTTTCTAGGGCCGGAATTCAATAGTCCCAACGTTCCTATTACCAACTTATGAGTCGAAAATCCCCAATAGAAAACTTTTTTTTTTTCGGACTTTTGGCCACGTTTTCGTCATTTCGTCCCACTGTGCGCTCGTTTGGAATTTAAACTCCACGGAAAATCCAAGTCTCCAGCGAAAGATCGATGTGTCAGCTCAGCACTCGCCATAGATAAAACAGGAAAGGCCTTAACACGGTATGGGAATAGGATCCTTGGCTTATTCGATGATGATGATGATGATGATGATAATAATAATAATAATAATAATAATAATAATAATAACAATAATAATAATAATAATGTGTACTTTATATTCGTAACCGCCCTCTACCTGCAGAAATGTTGTCATGAGAGGATCATGAGTTCGTTTTTACCTTCCGAATGACGAGACTGTAATATTGACAACATTCCTGGAAGCATTCTATTTTGCAATCCCACTCACGGGTGGGTTTTTCAGCTGTTTTAACTGTGAGAAACTGCCACTGACAGTCGTTGCACGGGAGCGGAATCGTATAGTTATGTTTTAAGTCTCCATGTGCCTCACACAAAATGCATTATGAAATAAAAATAAACCTTGCTTCTCTTGCCTTGGTATTCGTCAGTATTCTGTAGGTTTTACATGGTCAATAAACGAATAAATAAGTATGGTACGTAAAGTACAGCTATGTGAAAGGAAGTGATTTCGTTTGATGCTTCACTATTTCAGATTGAAGTACTGTACTTGTCAGATGGACTCATGGCGTTAATGATAAGCTGGTTGTGGCGGAGATGCAGAACGGCGTCGGGACGGGAAGGGGGAACAGGGGACGTGCTCACATGCGGATACTTTTCCTAAGCTCTTGAGTTGAATTTCAGTATAGCACATACTACACAGATGCAGTAGGAGCGGTGACTATTGTGCCGTGAATCGGATCACTGTATCGATTCAGTAACGTGAACGGAAACAAATGAATCGATTCAGTAAAATGAATCGAATGTCCCATCACTACTCCCCATTAATTGGATTTTCCAAAAAACAAAACAGAAAAATACATGTTTCTTTATTTTTAAATGAGATCCCAAATACCAATTTTCATGCCTGTAATATCTTCACTTTCTGAGATATAAGTGTCCTCATTAAAAGCATTCACCCTTTTTTCACCCCTGCTATTAGGGTTTTCCGAAAAAATACGTGTTTCTTTATTTTTAAAGGAGATTCTAAATACCAATTTTTCCATCTGTAAATTTTTAAAGTTTTGAGATATAGATACACTGATTTTAAAAATTCACCCCCCTTTTACCCTCCCATCAGTTGTATTTTCCAAAAACAAAAACAAAAATACGTGTTTCTTTAATTTCAATGGAGATCCCAAATACCAAAGTTCAGGTCTGCAATATCTTCAACTTCTGAGATATAAGTATCCTCATCAAAGGCATTCAACCCCTCTTTCACCCCTTTTCACCCCCTCCTGTTGGGATTTCAAGAAAACAAAAAATACGCGTTTCCTTATTTTTAAAGGAGATTCTAAATACCAATTTGTACATCTGTAAACTTTTAAAGTTTTGAGATATAGATACATTCATTTTAAAATTTTACCCCCCTTTTCACCCCTTTAACGACGGAATATCCCAAAATCCTCCCTTAGCGAGCACCTACATTGTACTATAAATGTATCCTCAAAATTTCATTTCATTACGTCCAGTAGTTTTGGCTCGGCGATGATGAGTCAGTCAGTCGGTCAGTCAGTCAGTCAGTCAGTCAGTCAGTCAGTCAGTCAGTCAGTCAGTCAGTCAGGACATGTTATATAGATTTTCTTTCTTTCTGTCTGTCTGTCTGTCTGTCTTTCTTTCTTTCTTAATATGCTTACCCTCCAGGGTTGGTTTTTCCCTCGGACTCAGCGAGGCATCCCACCTCTACCTCCTCAAGGGCAGTGTCCTGGAGCTTCAGACTCTGGGTCTAGGGATACAACTGGGGAGGATAACCAGTACCTCGCCCAGGCGGCCTCACCCGCTATTCTGAACAGGGGCCTAGGTTGGGAATGGGAAGATTGGAGGGACCTTAAGTTAAGTACTACCCCGGCATTTGCCTGGAGGAGAAGTGGAAAACCACGGAAAACCACTTCGAAGATGGCTGAGGTGGGAATCGAACCCACCTTACTCAGTTGACCTCCCGAGGCTGAGTGGACCCCGTTCCAGCCCTCGTACCACTTTTCAAATTTCGTGGCAGAGCCGGGAATCGAGCCCGGGTATCCGGCGGTGGCAGCTAACCACGCTAACCACTACACCACAGAGGCGGACCACAAGCGATAGTTGTTATACGTAATGGGACATACCAAAAAGCAAATTCAGCAACAAGAAAAAGAAAAAGAAATGGGAGCAAACTTACCTGAATCAGTACCATTACAATGTCGTGAAAATGAATAAAATGTTAACTGGGCCCAAAGAGGTCAGGCGAATTAAAATAAAATATTAAGAATTCGTATACTGACTGAGAATAAGATAATAGTCCTCCTCTGTGGTGTAGTGGTTAGTGTGATTAGCTGCCACCCCCGGTGACCCGGGTTCGATTCCCGGCTCAGCCACGAAATTTGAAAAGTGTTACGAGGACTGGGACGGAGTCCACTCAGCCTCGGGAGGCCAACTGAGCAGAGGTGGGTTCGATTCCCACCTCAGCCATTCTGGAGGTTGTTTTGTGTGGTTTCCTACTTCTCCTCCAGGCAAATGCCGTGATGGTACCTAACTTAAGGCCACGCCGCTTCCATCCCTCTTCCTTGTCTATCCCTTCCAACTACCCATCCCTCCGCAAGGTCCCTCTTCAGCATAGCAGGTGAGGCCACCTGGAGGAGGTACTGATCATCCTCCCCAGTTGTATCCCTCGACCCAGAGTCCGAAGCTCCAGGACACTGCCCTTGAGGCGGTAGAGGTGGGATGCCCCGCTGAGTCGGAGGGAAAAACCGACCCTGGTGTGTAAACAGATAAAGAAGAATAATTAAGATAATAAATGATTTGAGTTAAGATGACAAATACAATATTTAAACTTTAGTTAAGATCATAAAATTAATTTAAGTACACATGTTAGTGCCCCCAAGATATCATCAATCAAATGGTGATTTTTTTAAATTACCTAACTTGGTTTATAACTAATTAATCAGTTAAAAGAAGTGAACCCGGGCGAGTTGGTCGTGCGGTTAGGGGCGCGCGGCTGTGAGCTTGCATCCGGCAGATAGTGGATTCGAATCCCACTGTCGGCAAACCTGAAGATGGTTTTCCGTGGTTTCCCATTTTCACACCAGGCAAATGCTGGGGCTGTACCTTAATTAAGGCCACGGCCGCTTCCTTCAAACTCCTGGGCCTTTCCTATCCCGTCATCGGCATAAGATCTGTCTGTGTCGGTGCGACATAAAGCCCTTAGCAAAAAGAAAAATATACAAGTGATGCTTCAAATAATCATTACAATTCAAAATCCATTGATCACTCAAGGTAAGTAATTGAGCAGAAAACAATCTCTATGTGACTCCCTCTAATGTATTTGATGTATTAAGGAGGATAATAAGCCGAGCTGAGTTGCTCAGACGGTTGAGGCGCTGGCCTTCTGACCCCAACTTGGTAGGTTCCATCGTCGTACAGTTCGGTGGTATTTGAAGGTGCTCAAATACGTCAGCCTCGTGTCAGTAGATTTACTAGTACGTAAAAAAGTCCTTCGGGACAAAATTTCGGCTCCTCGGCGTCGCTGAAAACCGAAAAAGTAGTTAGTTGGACTAAAGCAAATAACATTATTATTAATTAAGGATAAGTCCCTCAACGAACATGCATATATAATGCAAAAGAAATAAGTAGAACCTTAAAGGGGCAAACAAGTAAGTTAATACTCCCGAAACAAGTATTTTCTTTAAAGTATTCATTCAACTAAAACTCAAAAGCACACAACAGATTCGGTAAACACCAAATCAAACAAATCCATCATCATGGAACAATCGAACCAAGAATCAATTGTCGAACGTCAAATGTTAACCTAAAATCAGAGAACAAACACCACTTAGACAGTTTACGACCTGCAGCCATAGCAACAAGATCACGTGATCAAAGAAAAAATATGGGTGCTAAAATAATGAGCCGAGTTAGCCACAAGAAACGATTTTCAACTCATTCCTTACATTAATTTTTCGGTGGAATTAAAGTAGTTACATATGATTACAAAACAGAATTAAGCAAGCAAGCTAAACCACCATTGAATTGAAATAAAAGATAGACATTCCCAGGTAATACAGTAAACGAATAATATCTACAAACACAACCGCATACAATATATATCTTATCCAACAATTTTATAGTCCCGTTTTTATGAGTTTCGACTTGACAGTTAGCCGGAAGTCAGACGGTGGTGCCAAACTGCTACGAATACAAACAGCTGATTTACGATACACAACACGAACAGAAATGCAAATACTGGAATATAAGTCCATAATCTTATAATATAAGTCCATTCTTTGTAGCAACATACATGATTCACATAAGATGAACAATAATACACAACACATTTAGGATAAGGCTACAAGATAAAAATATGTCATTGCTCGAACAGATAAAAAGTGAGAAAATTAAATTTCTACTCACTATATAGAAGATCTCGCGTTGCTTTTAGATTCAGTTTCCTGTAACAAAGGAAATAATCCTACAAAGCGAATATACCACTCATTTCTGAGTCACTATCGGCATTGTCATCGTATGTTGAGGTTTCACTCTCGCTTGATCCTACAGAGATAATAAAGTATTCAACATAATCGTCTGTGAGCTTTAATCATCTCGGATTTCGTGTGTCTCACAACGTTGCTCCAGTCCTCCGCACTTATACAATCAATCACTCAATACTGATCTGCATTTAGGGCAGTCGCCCAGGTGGCAGATTCCCTACGTGTTGTTTTCCTAGCCTTCTCCTAAATGATTTCAAAGAAATTGGAAATTTATTGAACATCTCTCTTGGTAAGTTATTCCAATCCCTAACTCCCCTTCCTATAAATGAATATTTGCCCCAGTTTGTCCTCTTGAATTCCAACTTTATCTTCATATTGTGATCTTTCCTACTTTTATAAACGCCATTCAAACTTATTCGTCTACTAATGTCATTCCACGCCATCTCTCCGCTGACAGCCCGGAACATACCACTTAGTCGAGCAGCTCTTCTTCTTTCTCTCAATTCTTCCCAACCCAAACATTGCAACATTTTTGTAACGCTACTCTTTTGTCGGAAATCGCCCAGAACAAATCGAGCTGCTTTTCTTTGGATTTTTTCCAGTTCTTGAATCAGGTAATCCTGGTGAGGGTCCCATACACTGGAACCATACTCTAGTTGGTGTCTTACCAGAGACTTATATGCCCTCTCCTTTACATCCTTACTACAACCCCTAAACACCCTCATAACCATGTGCAGAGATCTGTACCCTTTATTTACAATCCCATTTATGTGAATACCCCAATGAAGATCTTTCCTTATATTAACACCTAGATACTTACAAAGATCCCCAAAAGGAACTTTCACCCCATCAACGCAGTAATTAAAACTGAGAGGACTTTTCCTACTTGTAAAACTCACAACCTGACTTTTAACCCCGTTTATCAACATACCATTGCCTGCTGTCCATCTCACAACATTTTCGAGGTCACGTTGCAGTTGCTCACAATCTTGTAACTTATTTATCACTCTATAGAGAATAACATCATCCGCAAAAAGCCTTACCTCCGATTCCACTCCTTTACTCATATCATTTATATATATAAGAAAACATAAAGGTCCGATAATACTGCCTTGAGGAATTCCCCTCTTAATTATTACAGGGTCGGATAAAGCTTCACCTACTCTAATTCTCTGAGATCTATTTTCTAGAAACATAGCAACCCATTCAGTCACTCTTTTGTCTAGTCCAATTGCACTCATTTTTGCCAGTAGTCTCCCATGATCCACCCTATCAAATGCTTTAGACAGGTCAATCGCGATACAGTCCATTTGACCTCCTGAATCCAAGATATCTGCTATATCTTGCTGGAATCCTACAAGTTGAGCTTCAGTGGAATAACCTTTCCTAAAACCGAATTGCCTTCTATCGAACCAGTTATTAATTTCACAAACATGTCTAATATAATCAGAAAGAATGCCTTCCCAAAGCTTACATACAATGCATGTCAAACTTACTGGCCTGTAATTTTCAGCTTTATGTCTATCACCCTTTCCTTTATACACAGGGGCAACTATAGCAACTCTCCATTCATCTGGTATAGCTCCTCCGACCAAACAATAATCAAATAAGTACTTCAGATATGGTACTATATCCCAACCCATTGTCTTTAGTATATCCCCAGAAATCTGATCAATTCCAGTCGCTTTTCTAGTTTTTAACTTTTGTATCTTATTGTAAATGTCATTGTTATCATATGTAAATTTTATTACTTCTTTGGCCTTAGTCTCCTCCTCTATCTCTACATTATCCTTGTTACCAACAATCTTTACATACTGCTGACTGAATGGCTTCGAAAATAAGTCTTTCAACTTCCGAAACTATGAAGAGTCGGTTATTCTCAGCTATCTAATTCTTCAATTTGGCCCAAATCAGTTATAATATGTTAAAATGACATTGGCATAGTGGAAGGTGAACTACTTTATGCTCGTTCCTTCTGGCTATTTCATCCACCACATAAACTAGGCACTGGGGCTTGTTTTGTTTCAAGACATGCATAAGATCCACCGTCCCCATTTCATCGCGAATCGAGATATTGTGCTCTTTCTCCCACTTAATCAGCTCATTCTTTCTAGCCGCCATTGTTGATGCTTTGTCAAGAATGATTCCCTAACATTACAAACAATTTTCCGGGCCTGGCTCTTTAGTGGAGTACCGCGTCCGAAGAGCTTTCTTCTCTTGGGAGCTTCATCCTAAGACGTAGGCGTCGACATGACAGAATATCAAATTCACACACGGGCCTAAAATTAACCTACTATATTACTACCGAACGAAATATTAAACTAAGCTACTATATAAACTAGATCACCTGTTATCATTTATAAACTCTACACTACGAAATATAAACGAACAACAACCTAGCACAAAGACACACAAAGACCGCGAAAAGAACTGAGCACAATACAACACACAGCTGATAGCACGTGGTTACAGTAAACAACAATCGACAACACCGCTAACTGGAACTGGAGTCTAACGCGCTCTATCGGAGCGATCGGCTGCCTATGATTGGCTGTTGATTAATTCACTTATCCTCCGCCAAAAGGCAGCGCTCAAACGTCAAGTCGAAACTCATAACAACTGAACTATAGAACACGTTACCGAAACCAATAATTACTTGTTTACCAATTATAAGGAAATATCCCAAATATCATTTCTAATAAAGCATTTTCCTTCATTCACAATTTACTGCCTACCACAATTTCTTGATAACCAATGTACAATCGATTACACAATTTCAATTTTGACGTACAAAATTTTAACATTATAACGATAGTCCACCATTTTGTATGTAGATCTTACTTGAGTTCAGCCCTGGACCAAGGGTAGACTGACGATGTTACTTACATATTCTCCAACTAGAACAAGAAATCCTGAAAAAAAGTTCACGGCCTATAGCCGATTGGTGATTTATTCACCCGCGATCGCAATCGCACACCATGTCTCTCCTTATTAAATTGAAATTCGCAGACGCTTGATGCATCTCCGAAGGTTCAAAGGAAAACAAGTGCAAGTTGCTTTACGTCGCACCGACACAGATAGGTCTTACGGCGACGATGGGACAGGGAAGGGCTAGGAGTGGGAACGAAGTGGCCGTGGCCTTAATTAAGGTACATCCCCAGCATTTGCCTGGTGTAAAAATGGGAAACCATGGAAAACCATCTTCAGGGCTGCCGACAGTGGGGTTCGAACCCACTTTCTCCCGAATACTGGATACTGGCCGCTCTTAAGCGACTGCAGCTATCGAGCTCGGTCAAAGGATAAACAGTCGAATCTCAGTTCATTGTCGCAGACAATTTTGAACTTGACAAGTGACGGCACTCGAAGTAGCGTCACCAACGCCAGATAGCGCCAGCGTGCAGTGAGTGGAAAAACTCCACTGTCGTTTAGCGCTCCACGTCATTTACATGTATTAACAAGAGTAACAGTTTGAAGTCCTGTAGACTAAAATTCCGAGGAAATGAAATGGCACTTTGAAGCCATCTATATAATAATACATAACTTAATGCATATCAACACAAATTTCAATCAATGCTTGACAGGCAAACATATCGTCTCCAAAACACGTTATAACATTACGGCGTCCTATCATGGAGAGGCGGTAAAGAGCAAGATATCCGGCTGTGTTGTCTGAGGATACCGGCAGGGCAGATGTTTTCAGGACGGAAAGAATATTGGAAGGGGCGGCTGTATCACGCTGTATATGTGTACATTTATTGGATCATCCTGAAATATATTAGAGTAATGAAACAGACGGAGTTTTATTTTATATTTGATTTGTTTATTTCAAGGAACCAAAAATGTACATTTGTTTGTATCGTGAATGTGTGAAACTCGTATTTCATTCTTTTTTACGTCTCTTAGCGGTTACTTTTATCTCAACATGGGTACAGAAAACAGGTTCACCGTCATCTGTTCCTAATATATCGACCTTCCAATATCCAACGCAGATTGGCAGGTTTTCCATGTCGCCGACGTCCACTGGAGCTTTATCTACGACAAACGTCCCCTGAAACAAATAAAATGATATGAAATAAAATGGCTCGCGTTGGCACTGTTTACCAAGGGGAGCTGGTGCTGTATTTGTGTATTCCGCAAGAAGCTTCGAGAATTGGAAGCGGTGACAGTATTTTGAAAATTTATAGTACACTGTGATATTAATTATTACAATCTAGTAAATCTAATTATTAGAGAGTTGAATATGAGTGTCAAGAACGGGGTCCGTTACGACATTTATATTTTTATCATAATACTAACAACTTTATTATGTTATTTAGTTTATTTTCAGGGTTGAACCGTGTTGCTGTTTTCTATACATTACGTACAGTTTGACGATGTGTTATGTTGGTGAAACAAAACGTCTGATCTCCATCCGCCTAAAAGAAGATATCCGTCACATGAAGAACCAAAACACAGATATTTCAGCGATAGCCAAGCATTCCTACGAAACAAGACACGGGATATCATTTTACAAGACCAAGATCCTATCAGCTATCCCTTGGAATCTGGAAAGGAAAATCCATGAGGCTATCGCAATCAAGAAACATCCGAACAATATAAATTTAGAAGAAAGATATAAATCAGCAATTCTTGGATGCCTATCATACATAGATTAAGACCAACAGACCACAACATAAACACGCAGGTCGAACCTCCTATTTCATAAGAGCATGGGCAAGCCCCACTACCTCGCTGTGACATATACTTTCCAGAATTCTCACGAGACAGACAGGGGCTTACGTCAGCCAGAAAGTGTAGTATATATAAGGTCAGAAACCATTTTTGTAGAATATATAAAGTCAGGAACCACTCTTGTAGTGTGATTGCTGCATGGGAGACTGATTACCTTGGATCGAGTAGGGGTATTTTCAGTTGCCTTGACAAAGAATTCTGCAATGTATTCGAAACGTCGGAAAACTGCACGTAATGTACAGGAAACAACAACACGGTTCAATCCGGAAAATAAACTAAATAATTCTACACACTGTGGAAGCTTCACTTCTAAGAAATGTTATTTTTAAGAGCTATTTAAACTCATATTAATTAACAAATGTTACAGATCTCTTCACATGGTTATGAGAATATTGAAAGGTTATAGTAAGGACGTAAAGGAGAGAGCATACAAGTCTCTGGTAAGACTGCAGTTAGAGTATGGTTCCAATGTATGGACCTTCACCAGGATTACTTGATACGAGAACTAGGGAAAATTCAAACGAAAGCAGCACGATTTGTTCTGGGTCCAACATAGGAGCAGTGTTACTAAAATGTTGCGAACTTTGGGCTGGGAAGACTTGGAAGTAAGGAGACGAGATGCTGGACTACGCGGCATGTTTCGAGCTGTCAGTGGTGAGTTGGCGTGGAATGACATATGTAGAGGAATAATCTTGAGTGGAGCTTTTGGAAGTAGGAAAGGTCACAATATGAAAATACAGTTGGAATTCAGGAGGACAAATTGGGGCAAATCTTCACTTATAGGACGAGGAGTAATAAATTATCAAGGGAAATCTTCGATACATTTACAAATTCGTTGAAAATATTTAAGAAAAAGGTAAGAAAACAATTATAAATAAATGTAAATTTGAACTAAACAATTGGTAGGTAATCTGCCACCTGGGTGACGGCCCTAAATGCAGATCACAATTGATTGCTTGATTGAAATTACAGTCCTAGACCATACGAAAAGGTTTAAGCTCGTGCTAATCGTAGTAGAGATACGCGGACTCGTGGGAGGTTACTATATTTTTACATGCAGAATAATATACTGTACATTGTACTATGATTTAATACATTATTATTTATTATTCGGTACTGAAATATGTGGATGTGAAGTACATACCAGGTGTATGCATACGTCTTTCCCGGTTTCACTAAGCGATGGCGCCAGCGAACATTACGCAGCGTATGAATTTGACACATACGTCAGTTTGTTCGTCTGACATTAACCTATCAACACACACAAGTTGAGTCCGCCAACACTAGCGTCTGTGTTGTATCGTTCAGTGATATGTCGACGTTTGTGCCTGAAAAAAAAACATTCGCCGCACGCATTACTTTTCTTATTTAATCAAAAGAAAAAGGCTGTGGAAAGTCATCGTTTGCTGGTAGAAACATATGATGAACACGCTCCATCGAGTAGAACATGTGAGACTCGTTTCGAGAATTTGAATGTGGTGATTTAAATGTGAAAGACAGCGGGCGCTCTGGTAAGGTAATGCGAACGACAGGAAGCATGACCAACAAATGACAAATAAGTTAATATGCGAAGGGCATCTAATTCAGAAAGTGATGGAACCAACTAGAGGGAAGAATATTCTGGATGTGGTGCTGGTGAAACCAGATGAGCTCTATAGAGAAACCGATGTAATATATGGTATTAGTGATCACGAAGCTGTTTTTGTGGTAGTTAAAAATAAATGTGAAAGAAAGGAAGATATAAAAATTAGGACTATTAGGCAGTACCATATGGCTGATAAAACAGGCATGAGGGAGTTTTTAAAAAGTAACTATAATCAGTGGAAAACGGTAAATAAAAATGTAAACAGACCGTGGGATGGGTTTAAAGCAATTGTTGAGGAATGTGAAAATAGGTTTGTACCTTTAAAGGTGGTAAGGAATAGTAAAGATCCACTATATTATAACAGAGAAATAAAGATACTAAGAAGGAGGTGCAGGCTGGAAAGAAATAGAGTTAGAAATGGCTGTGGAAGTAAGGAGAAATTGAAGGAACTTACTAGGAAATATAATCTAGCAAAGAAGTCAGCTAAGGATAGCATGATGGCAAGCATAATTGGCGGTTATACAAATTTTAGTGAAAAATAGAAGAGTATGTATAGGTACCTTAAGGCAGAAACACGGTCCAAGAAGGACATTCCAGGAATCATTAATGAACAAGGGGAGAGTGTATTCGAGGATCTTCAAAAGGCAGAAATATTCAGTCAGCACTATTTAAACATTCTTGGTTAGAAGGATAAGGTCCAGATAGAGAAGACTAACTAAAGAAGTATTAAAATTTACCCATGACAACAATGACATTTACAGTAAGATACAAAAGCTAAAAACTAGAAAAACAGCTGGAATTGATACGGTTTCTGGGGATATACTAAAGACTATGGGTTGGGATATAGTACCATATCTGAAATACTTATTTGATTATTGTTTGCATCAAGGAGCTATACCAAATGAATGGAGAGTTGCCTTAGTAGCCCCTGTGTATAAAGGAAATGGTGATAGACATAAAGCAGAAAATTTCAGGCCAGTCAGTTTGACATGCATTGTATGTAAGCTTTGGGAAAGCATTCTTTCTGATTATATTAGACATGTTTGCAAAATTAAAAACTGGTTTGATAGAAGGCAGTTTCGGTTTAGGAAATCTTATTCCACTGAAGCTCATATTGTAGGATTATAGCAAGATATAGCAAAAATGGCAACAATGAGTGCAATTGGAATTGAAGAAAGAGTGGCTGAATGGGTGGCTCTGTTTCTAGAAAATAGAACTCAGAGAATTAGAGTAGGGGAATTCCTCAAGGCAGTATTATTGGACCTTTATGTTTTCTTATATAAATCAATGATATATGGAAATAATTGGAATCAGAGATAAGGCCATTTGCAGATGAAGTTATTCTGTACAGAGTAACAAATAAGTTACAAGATTGTGAGCAACTGCAAAATGACCTCGATAATGTTGTGAGATGGGCAGTAGGAATTGGTATGATGAAAAACGGGGTTGAAAGTCAGGCTGTGAGTTTCACAAATAGGAAAAGATCTCTCAGTTTTAATTTCTGTGTTGATGGGGTGAAAGTTCCCTTTGGGATCATTATCACATAAATATGATTGTAAATAAAGGTACAGATCTCTGCACATGGTTATGAGGGTATTTAGGGCTTGTAGTAAGGATGTAAAGGAGAGGGCATATAAGTCTCTGGTAAGACCCCAACTAGAGTATGGTTCCAGTGTATGGGACCCTCACCAGGATTACTTGATTCGAGAACTGGAAAAAAAATCCAAAGAAAAGCAGCTCGATTTTTTCTGGATCATTTCCGACGAAAGAGTAGCGTTACAAAAATGTTGCAAATTTGGGCTGGGAAGACTTGGGAGAAAGGAGACGAGCTATTCGACTAAGTGGTATGTTTCGAGCTATCAGTGGAGAGATGGCGTGGGAGGTCATCAGTAGACGAATAAGTTTGGATGGTGTCTTTAAAAGTAGGAAAGATCACAATATGAAGATAAAGTTGGAATTCAAGAGGACAAACTGGGGCAAATATTCATTTAAGGAAGGGGAGTTACGGATTGAAATAACTTACCAAGGGAGACGTTCAATAAGTTTCCAATTTCTTTGCAATCATTTATGAAAAGGCGATAAAAACAACATATAGGGAATCTGCCACCTGGGCGATTGATTGATTGATTGATTGATTGATTGATTGATTGATTGATTGATTGATTGATTATTATGAACTCTTGAAGCCCGGCAAAACCATTAATCCACAACGCTATCGCCAACAAGTGATTCATTTAAATCATGCATTGATCGCAAGACGACCGGAATGGGCCAGAAGACACGGCAATGTAATTTTGTTACCAGTCGATGCGCCGTCTCACACAGCAAAACCAGTGAAAGACACCTTCAATTCGCTTGTATGGGACTTCCTTCCGCACTCGCCGTACCGCCCCGACCTGGTGCAGTCTGACTATCACCTCTTGGTTCAATGCAGCACTTCAGCAATTTCGAGGTAGTTGGAAAATGGCTGAACGAATAGTTTGTCGCAAAAGGCAAGCAGTTTTTCTGGCATTGTATTCATAACTTATCAACGTTGACGGTTGTCATAAGCGATTGTCGCGCAAACCGGTTCTTTTTGTTTGGTTGCTGCATACTTGGACGGTTAATTAACAGATTTAAGATAAATCTTAATAAAACGTATTTGAAAGAAGTACTGTATTTATAGAACAGTATTTGTTGAGTGAACTGCGAGGAATTTCATTGGCTTAACTTGAAGTGTAAGTCCATTGATCAGCACATTATTTGTTCATTGGTGCTTAAACCATCTTCAATATCTTTGTGCTCAGATATTGTGGCACGCTTGATTTTTAAGTAATTTTCTTCGAAAAGAGACTAGATTTATCTCTGACTTTCAAAATTGTGGAAATTATTCAGGGTAATACACACAAATCCTTCGCGTTACTGACGTTTGTTTCCCATTTTTCTGATCGCAATATAACGTGTGAATTTTTTCAATATTTATCACTTTCCTTTTACTCTACAACGTCTCTACAGCTATGCTTACCTTGACTGTTTAACAGCCAGTGATTTGAAATCTACAATAATAAGCATTACATTGTTGTCAGCAATCACCAAATACGTAACAATTTTACAAACTTTGCACTCTATCAAAAATCAGTCAATACTGATCTGCATTTAGGGCAGTCGCCCAGGTGGCAGATTCCCTATCTGTTTTTTCCAAGCCTTTTCTTAAATGATTTGAGTGACATTGGAAATTTATTGAACATATCCCTTGGTAAGTTATTCCAATCCCTAACTCCCCTTCCTATAAATGAATATTTGCCCCTATTTGTCCTCTTGTATTCCAACTTTATCTTCATATTTTTATCTTTCCTACTTTTAAAGAATCCACTCAAACTTATTCGCCTACTAATGTCATTCCACGCCATTTCTCCGCTGACAGCTCGGAGCATACCACTCAGTCGAACAGCTCGTCTCCTTTCTCCCAGTTCTTCCCAGACCAAACTTTCCAACATTTTTGTAACGCTACTCTTTTGTCGGAAATCACCCAGAACAAATCGAGCTGCTTTTCTTTGGATTTTTTCCAGTTCTTGAATCAAGTAATCCTGGTGAGGGTCCCATACACTGGAACCATACTCTAGTTGGGGTCTTACCAGAGACGTATAAGCCCTCTCCTTTACATGCTTACTACAACCCCTAAACACCCTCATAACCATGTGCAGAGATCTGTATCCTTTATTTACAATTCCATTTATGTCATTACCCCAATGAAGATCTTTACTTATATTAACACCCAGATACTTACAATGATCCCCAAAAGGAACTTTCACCCCATCAACGCAGTAATTAAAACTCAGAGGACTTTTCCTATTTGCGAAATTCACAACCTGACTTTTAACCCGTTTATCATCATGCCATTGCCTACAGTCCATCTCACAACATTATCGAGGTCATTTTGCAGTTGCTCACAATCTTGTAACTTATTTATTACTCTATAGAGAAAAACATCATCCGCAAAAAGCCTTACCCCTGATTCAACTCCTTTACTCAAATCATTTATATATATATGAAAACATAAATGTCCAATAATACTGCCTTGAGGAATTCCCCTCTTAATTATTGCAGGGTCAGATAAAGCTTCAGCTACTCCAATTCTCTGAGATCTATTTTCTAGAAATATAGCAACCTATTCAGTCACTCTTTTGTCAATTCCAATTGCACTCATTTTTGCCAGTAGTCTCCCATGATCCACCCTATCAAATGCTTTAGACAGGGCAATCGCAATACAGTCCATTTGACTTCTATATTAAGAAAGTTGATTTTTGTAAATTATTTTGCCCTCAGTAATTTGGAAGGGACAATTTGACGAAAATATAAGTTACGTTCAGAATAAAGAGGATGAACAATCAGTCCTAGTAATTTAAGATGTAGCAAGGAGGCTGGATGTTGAATCATGGCTGAGAAATGATGTAATGGATGCAGAAATATTCTCACGGAACTGGAGTGTGTATCGTAGAGAGGGGATAGGAGTGGTATGAGGGGAGTATTCATTCTGGTGAAAGAAGAATGTGTAAGCTACGAAAAAGTTAAGGATGAAGAACATGAAATTCTGGGTGTAAGGATCTTCTCTAAAGATAATAGGCAACTTGATGTCTTTGGAGTGTACAGACCGTGAAAGGGTAGCGCTGACGTTAATTCAGAATTATTTGATAAGATAATCAGCTATGTTGGAAGTGATATGGAAAGGAATGTGATAGTAGCAGGTGATCTCAATTTACCAAATTTCAATTGGGAAGGTAATGCGAACGACAGGAAGCATGACCAACAAATGGCAAATAAGTTAAGATTGGAGGGGCACCTGATTCAGTAAGTGAGGGAACCAACTAGAGGGAAGAATATTTTGGATGTGGTGCTGATAAAACCAGATGAACTCTATAGAGAAACCGAAGTAATAGATGGTATTAGTGATCACGAAGCTGTTTTTGTCGTAGTTAAAAATAAATGTGAATGAAAGGAAGGTTTTAAAATTAAGACTATTGGGCAGTACCATATGGCTGATAAAAGAGGCATGAGGGAGTTTTTAAAATGTAACTATAATCACTGGAAAATGGTAAATAAAAATGTAAACAGACTCTGGGATGGGTTTAAAGCAATTGTTGAGGAATGTGAAAATAGGTTCGTTCCTTTAAAGGTGGTAAGGAATGGTAAGGATCCACTATATTATAACAGAGAAGTAAAGAGACTAAGAAGGAGGTGCAGACTGGAAAGAAATCACTGCCTTCGTAATATACAGACCGTAGTGTAAAAAGCGCGCCAAGCCAATCAGCTGATCAATTGAGGTGAGCTCAGCGAATGTTACAACTTATACTTGTGAATGTAATTCATAAATATTGGGGGCATTCTTTGGATAATTGTGACTGTTGAACAACAGAAGTCTATATTGAAGTATATTGCAAGTTTGTTCTTTAAATTTATCGCATCACGATTTACGTAAACAGCTGTTAATAAGATAATGAGACCTCATAGTTGAGGTTAGGTCTGGTATGTTCTCGTGGCCAGTAAATTAAATTCAAAGCACGTCATTCTTCTCGCGGAATTTGTTCATTTAATTGTTATCCTATAACAGGTTTTTTCTGGAAATATAATGTGCTGCAAATTTAAATACAGTATATGTGTGTGTGTGTGTAAGTTTGAATTTGCCACAATGCTAAGAACTTGTGCGTAACACGACGCACATACAACTATACAAGTAAATATACATTAATAATTTAATTTTCTTCGTATGAGGGCAGGTTACCTTTATGAAGAACGAAAATCTCAACCGAAAATACAGGCTACCTGTTACGAAGAATAAAGGAGAATGTTTCACTCATTTTCCAGAGCTGACGATGAGTTCTGCTTTCGACTCTCTTGTTACACAGATTTACAGCAGGGAGTTTTATTGTTGATACTGAACAAAGATAAAATTGGACAGTAACCAATTGAACTTACATATGGTTATTTCTTGGGTTAGTAATGTTGAGTACGCGTTGCCTTTACACTCCCAAATTAATGCGAGTAAATACAATTCCTCGGCAATTTCCGTGAATATGGGAATTCGCTAACAGATCTTGCGTGCCAGTGCATTAATATTTGGGAAAACATGGGCTATTCCTAAACAAAAAGTGATACAAATATTTGTGTGGAAGAAAGGGTCTCAAGAAAATCTTCGAGGGATAGTGCCAGAGGTCTCAAGAAAAACAAAACAAGAAATCTATCGGCATTTGTGGCCATCTAGAAGTATGGAAGTAAAGTCTATTTTTATTACTATTATTATTTTTATTATTGTACGTTTATTATCTCCATATTTTATTAATGCATACTAATTATTGTTGGGCACATTGACGGTTAAAACGGTCACTCACGCTTTGACCGCATAGACCACACTTCAAACCTATTTCTCCAAAAATACATAGACCTGACTTACAAGTTACGATGCGATTATATGTGAACCGTGAGTTTTATCTTCCCCCGCCTCAATGAACTTGATATATGCGCAGCGCTCCTAGTGAGCTCATTGAAATTTCTTGTAATTAATTGTTTGTGTTTCTGTCTATCTTGGCCATTGAGATGTTGTAATAAATGTGTTCGCTCCCTGTTCCTCACTTTTGGCTCCATGAGCAAGGACTTGGTTCCGTCCTGGGGTGTCCCTCCTTTCTTGCATTTCTTTTGGTATCTCGATCTTCTGTCATGCCTCTCGCGTGCGGTTACCCCCACCCGGCTTCTCCGAGAGAGGGGGCGTGCTGACGTTGGACTTGAGTCCTTCCCCTCCCAGCGAGCTGTGCGGCTCGCCGAGCGGTGGACGGACCCTCACTTGCCTGCTGCTCTTGGTGCAGAGCACTTCTCTTACATTGAACCAAGGACCGTGAGGGGGGCATGGGAGGTAAGATCTTCTGGTTTGCCAAGTGTTGTTAGCATGATGGGAGGAACTAGGAACTACGATACGGATATGTTAAGCCATGTATCTGGCGACTTTAGTTTGTGACCTCACAACAGTAGGCTTGCTGCAGAGGTATTATTGAATAATGAACTTGAAGTGTTATAGCCCTTAATTACTATGTTTCTTGTATCATAAGCTATCGGTGGCCACTAGAGCATACGTTATCGATATTAGTTTGTAATTAAGGTAGGAGCGAAGGAAAGGGCTCACGCAAATTATATGAAGGTTCCAGAATGTTCTGGGTGTTTAGTTCCAGAAGCGATGTTTTATGTTTGCTATAAGTATAATTTGCTGTGTATACGTAGCAGCCTAGTAGTGGTATGTTTGAAGTCTGAAGTTTATATGGTACCAAGTCGAATAGTTATGTTCATGTTAGACCTCTAGTAAGAGGGGAAGATTTCCTTTCAGTTTTATGTTAAACGAATGATAGAAACGAGACAAAACACTCCTTTTAACCATGTTAGTTCCCAAGCGCTTCCGAGTATGTTCGTTCTTTTGTGTGTAAAATAAATGTTCTAGTCAAGCTGTTCGAAACTTTGTCTTGGCATTATACCTCTGCGTTGGACCTTACGTTTATTTATCCAGATCCCTGGCCCGCTCCCCTTTGGGTCGTCCTGCCGGTAGAGTCACGGCACAATATGTGTTAATGATCTCACCTGTAATATTAATACAACACTTGTAAATATTTCATAATTACAGGGTACAGACGTATCATGTCTTTGCATTGCACGGCTCGGATGGAGGAAACAGTTCGCCTCTTTGCGTGACGTAATCGGAGCTACAGTACGGCCTGTACATCACGAAGGCAGTGGCGCTATCTAACGTATCAACAATCGCGACACGACAATAAGTCATAGGACCATATTTGTAGATCTCTCCAAATTGAACAGTGATTGTGCTATCTGTTTTGTAATACGACTTACCGTTTAGCCACCAATAACCCCGAAACGAAGGTCTGCACCGTCATTTAAATGCATATAAGTAGTATAATTGGACAGTTCTGCGGCCTCTTCCTCCGGCTCCCAGGGGCCCGCTCCTCCTCCCGCGGGAAATTTGAATTGGTAAACAAAGCCACGTGCTTTTTGACAGATAACAACGCATCGCTAACTTCACTGCTGCCATCTTGACGGGCCTAAACCTCAGTGGTGCCAACTAAACCTTACTAGCGCGAGTTTTGAATCGGTAAACAAAGCCACGTGCTTTTTGACAGACAACAACGCATCGCTAATCTCAGTGCTGTTATCTTGACGGGCCTAAACCTCAGTGCTGCCAACTTAACCTCACTAGCGAGAGATTTGAATCGGTAAACAAATCCACGTGCTTTTGTGACAGCTGTCATCCGCCATCTTTAATCAACAGAGCGCCGTGCTGCCCTCTTGCAGGCAATTTCGTCAGCTGTTATCCGCCATCTTTAATCAACAGAACACCGTGCTGCCCTCTTTATGACACGTGGTAGCGGGAAATTTGAAAGTTCCGTTAGCTGTCATCAGCCGTCTTTAATCAAGATAGCACAGTGCTGCACTCTTTAGCTACATACCTTTGAAATGTGGTGGCGGCAATTTGAAAAATTCCACGTGCTCTTGTTTGGAAACAAACCTGCGTGCTTTTTTGACAGCTGTCATCCGCCATCTTTAATCAAGAGAGCACCGTGCTGCACTCTTTAGTTGAAATGTGGTGGCGGCAATTTGAAAAATTCCACTCGCTCTTGTTTGGAAACAAACCCACGCGATTTTTTGACAGCTACCATCCGCCATCTTTAATCAAGAGAGCACCGTGCTGCACTCTTTAGCTACTTACCTTTGAAATGGGGTGGCGGCAAATTCGAAGTGCTTTACAAACTCACGTGCTTTTTTGACAGCTGTCATCCGCCATTTTTAATCAACAGAGCATCGTGGTGCCCTCTTTAGCTACATACGTTTGAAATGTGGTGGCGGCAATTTGAAAAATTCCACGTGCTCTTGTTTGGAAACAAAGCCACGTGCTTTTTGATAGCAGCCATCTTTAATCAACAGAGCACCGTGCTACCCTCTTTAGCTACATAAATTTAACATGTGGTGGCGGACAATTTGAAAAGCAGCCATTTTTAATCAACAGAGCATCGTGCTGCTATCTTTATCGTAGTAGTAGCCAATTTCTACGTCACAGCTGTCATCCGCCATCTTGCATCGCAAACCTCAGTACTGCACTCTTTAGTTGAAATGTGGTGGCGGATAATTAAAAAAAATTGTACAGCAGCCATCTCTCGCCGCTAATTGCACAGGATGGTGGCTATACATGACTCCTTAAGGGTGCTTACGCAAGATGGCTGCTATACATAGGTTCTTATGAGACTCCCTTGGGATGCACGCGCAAGATGGCGGCTATACATGTCTCCTTATGAGACGCCGTAGGGATGCTTGCTCAAGATGCCGACTGCTGTTATGAGACGGCTTAAGGGTCTTGCACAAGATGGCTTGAGACTCCCTATGGATGCTTGCGCAAGATGGCGGACACAAGATGGTGGCTATACACGACTCCTTATGAGACGCCTTAAGGATGCTTGCGCAAGATGGCTGCTGCTCTTATCAAGAAAGCTAGCTTAGAGGCTAACGTGCCGTGCTAGTTCGATTCATTAAATTTGGGGCTTAAATGCATAATGTTAAATATCTCGAAAACGGTGCATCGTAGAGCCAAACGGACAAAATTTTCCCGCCTAATAACGTGGGTTCGCAGTTTGAGGAATATGATAGCATAAGAAAAACATAGTCTAATGATGAGATCAACGGTTCGGTTCCTACTTAGGCCCTTTGGCATTTGCTCTGTTTTAGCTTGTATTGAAGCACGTTTTCGGAACATGATCAGGTTTAGCTATGGTAGAGAGTATAACGTGCCGTGCTGGTTCGATTCATTAAATTTAGGGCTTAAATGCAAAATGTTAAATATCTTGAAAACGGTACGTCGTAGAGCAAAACGGACAAAATTTTTCTGCTTTGTACCTAGGTTCGCAGTATCAGGAATATGATAGCATAAGAAAAACATAGTTTAATGATGAGATCAACAGTTCGGTTCCTACTTAGGCCCTTTGGCATTAACGGCTATCTAATTCTACAAGATGGCGGATATACATAACTTCTTATGAGACAGCTTAAGGGTGCTTGCACAAGATGGCTTGAGACTCCCTAAGGATGCTTGCGCAAGATGGCGGACACAAGATGGCCACTATACATAACTCTTTATGAGACGGCTTAAGATGACTGCTGCTCTTATGAGACTCCCTAGGGGTGGTTGCGCAAGATAGCAACGACAAGATGATGACTATACATAGCTCCTTATGAGACAGCCTAGGGGTGCTTGCACAAGATGGCGGCTACTCTTATGAAGAAAGCTAGCTTAGAGGCTACTGCGAAAGATGGTGACTGCTGCTATGCATGCGGTGGAGTGAAATTTGAAAAATCCTATGTGCTTTTTTGACAAGCTGCTATCTTTAATTAACAGAGCACCATGCTGCCATCTTTAGCTACTACCTTACGTACGTGGTAGCGGGTAATTTGAAAATTCCACGAGCTTTTCTAACAGCGGCCATCTTTAATCAACAGAGCACCGTGCTGCTATCTTTGGCTACTTACCTTTGAAATGTGCTAGCAGGCAATTTGTGACAGCTCTCATCTTTAATCAACAGAGCATCGTGCTGCTGTCCTTACAGCACTAAATCTCATACTTTTGAAATGAGGTGGTGGGTAATTAAAAAACATTCTTCGTGCTTTTTGACAGCTATCAGCGGTCATCCTTAAACAATAGCGGTTATACGTAAGCTGTTAAGGCCTCTTCCTATGTCAAGGCATTGCTCTATCGAACAACTTTAAACCTGCATCGCGAAGGCAAGGGTGTGCAGCGATAACATCATTATGGTGGTTTAATTTAATTTTCTATTATTTATCATAATAATCATATTAATTATTTAAATATTTTCAAGCCATTTCGAGTAAGAAAAAAAGGGTTTAGATGAAAACTTTTCTAACGAATTCCTCGGTACTTTCGAGTAACCATTTTGATCATGGTGGTTGTCATCTGTTACACAGCCGTGTAATAGAGTGCAAACGGAAAGGGGGCGTTGCTCTGTTGTATTTGACATATGAGTATCGGCTCATTATTGATGTCTTGACATTCATCTGATATGGAGATGATTTTTCGTGCGTGTTGATGACTTTTCTGCAGTGTTGAGTTACTCACTTAATTAAAGTTTCGGTCGCTAGTGCGATATTTGATTATTTATCCTACTTGCGGAATTTTTTGCATGTTCATTGGATTATTTCTTCCTGATTACTGATGTTGCGTGTTGTTGTGGGTTATGATAGTTTTCATGCACCATTTGGGTAACCGAGATAGTCCATTAGAGAAGTTTTCAGCGTTCATACTGTAATAGTTGTTTTTAAGATTTTAATTTTGAATTAATCTTCCATTTATTAATTGCTCTGAATTTGAATTGTAGTTTTGGGGAGGTCGGAAGTTCTTTTAAACGATTTTGTCTTATTAAAGTTTTCTTTCAAAAATTTAATTGAGGGTTTATTATTTCAGCTAATTACTTAATTAAACTTAGTTTTAAATGATTCACTTGGCCTCTTGTGCCCTAGCTTCTGCAAATCGCGACGGCCTTTTACTTGGGATATCTGGTATGTATACTGGTTATTATTATTTCTTATTTGCTTGTTATTATCCCAGGTCGTGCTAACACTCTTGCTTATTTATTTTACTGTGTCGTGAGAGTACTAAACTTCTCCCGCTAGATTGTGCTGCTATCTTAGCATAACCTATACGCATGAACTTAAAGTACGAAGAGTAGTCATGTTTAAAAGCGTGTACGCATCACCTATTGATTTTGCGTGCATCGACTCTCGTACTAAACTTCTTCCGCTAGATTGTGCTGCTATCTTAGCATAACCTATACGCATAAACTTAAAGCATAAATAGTAGCTATGTTTAGAAGCGTGTACGCATCATCTATTGATTTTGCATGGATCGACTCTCGTACTAAACTTCTTCCGCTAGATTGTAGTGCTATCTTAGCATAACCTATACGCATGAACGTAAAGTACAAAGAATAGCTATGTTTCAAAGCGTGTACACATCACCTATCGATTTTGTATGCATCGACTATCGTACTAAACTTCTTCCGCTAAATTGTACTGCTATCTTAGCATAACCTATACGCATGGACTTAAAGTACAAAGAATAGCCATGTTTCAAAGCGTGTGCACATTACATATTGATTTTGCATGAATCGACTATCATACTAAACTTTTTTCACTAGATTGTGCTAAAATCGTATGAGTGTGCTGCTATCTTAGCATAACCTATACGTACGAACTTAAAGCACAAAGAATAACGATGTTTAACAGCGTGTACACATCACCTATCTATGATGCATGCATCTTCTAATAGAGCGTGCGACTATTGCTTGTATCTGCTGCTATCTTAACATAACCCATGTGCACGAACTTAA
The DNA here is from genome assembly GCF_040414725.1 of Anabrus simplex. Classification (NCBI taxonomy): domain Eukaryota; kingdom Metazoa; phylum Arthropoda; class Insecta; order Orthoptera; family Tettigoniidae; genus Anabrus; species Anabrus simplex. The sequence goes on from NC_090271.1 coordinate 325,599,237, forward strand.
AGCACAAAGAATAGCGATGTTTAAAAATCTTGCGAACATAGTAACAGTAAGAATAGCAAGGTTTAAAAGCCTGTACCTATCACCTTTTGCTAATGCATACATCAAATATCGTACTAAACAACTTCTACTCGAGCGTGCGACCATCGCTTGTACGTGTGCTGCTACCTTAACATAACGTATGTGCACGAACTAAAAGCATAAAGAATAGCTATGTGTAAAAAACCTTTGTGAACATAGCAGAGTTTTAACTACGTAGGCGTGGATTTTAAACTTCGTGTGCTGACTTAGCATGCCACGTGACCGTGACGTCACGACCACGTGCACTTGTTGGTAAACAAAGTCACGTGCATTTTGACAGCTGTCATCTTGACGGACCCTAACCCCACTTTGAAGGACAATAGAGCGTCGCTAACCTCACTGTTGCCATCCTTACGGTGCTAAACCTCAAGGCTGCCACCTTATGCATGTCGTAGCGCGGAATTTAAAATCCGACAACAGAACATCGCTAACCTCGCTGCTGCTTTCTTGACGGGCTTAAACCTTACTGTTGCTACTTGGTTATACGATTTTGTGTTAGTTTACTGTTAATCGCTAAGCTGTCCGCATCATCGAAGTAGAGAGTAACAAGTGTCAAGTAGATTTCAAGAAGAATCTGTTAGCAGAAGATAAAAGTCCGTCATGGAAAAACCTATTTCTAGGTATAATTGCAAAGAGTGCGGAAAAGCATTTTCCCGAAGCTATCACAAGAGACGTTATGAGATATCATGTAGGACAATTTTTCAATGCAAACATTGTAGAAGAGAGTTCAAGAACGCATACAACGCTCAACGTCAAGAAGCCGCGTGTAATGTAGCTTCATCGAGAACAAAATATAAAGAGCTCAACCGTATTCAAGCGAACACTGATTTATTTTTAAAAAAGGACACCTCTGCGAAAGATTTTTAATTCTCCCTTGTTGTCTAGGCCTGCTACAAGTTCTGTTACTAAGCACAAACTTCAAGATAAAGAGAGGCAAGATCATGATTATGATAATAAGGATAATGATATTGATCGAAACAGTAGTAAAGGGAAAGTAGAATAAGAAGGAAATCTTAATGTTTCATTGCCATTACAGCTTGATGATTTTGCTTCATTTCCTAAGCCTACTACACATTCTGTCGCAGTGCAAACATCTCAAGAAGAGATGCAAGATAAAGAAGAAGAAAATTTCAACGCTTCATTGCTATCGAAACAAGTTAAGTTTGTACCTAGAAACGCTACTGCCGAAGCACGTATTACATCAAAACAAGTCCCTACACATCAGCTGTCTGCATATAGACTCAAAGTTCACAACAAGCCTCTGTTACCCTATGTAGATATAAGATACTTTAAAGACCCCAACGTACTCGTAAAACGTTTACAACTGTTAAGAGCCTATCATGATGCTGGTTACACACAGTACAATGCAGATTTTTGAAATAGAGCATGAATTACGTCGTGTAGGTATTATTACGTAATAGCTCTCTCTCGACAGTACAACAGCTTAAACGCCTTCCTACAATCCCAGCGCTTACCCTCACCTAAGTCATCCTTCTGTAGTGTACAGTCGATCGAGTAGCTATATTCGTATAAATTATTTACCAACATTCTCCCTTCCTTAGGGTGTTAACTCCGCCTCTAGTTGTAGAGCCGGTCTCAAGCCCGAATAAATAGAGTAGAGGCACCCTAGCCCATTAGCCCTTTAGCCCTTTAGCCCTTTAGCCCTTTTTCCCATTTGCCCTTTAGCCTATCAGCCCTTTAGCACTACAAGGAATGTGCGGTAATCTAATCTTCTTAGAACAAAGGTATCCCCTGACATGTTCTAAACATATGTTGTATCGAGTGCAGTGTTCTATTTTAGTCTTGATCACTTATTTAGTGTTGTGAACACTTCAATCAATGTTCCGATCACATGATGAAGTTAACGACATCGAGTGAAATGTTCGATTCTAGTCTTGTTATGTTTCAATCACTTCTTTTGTGATTTGCAAGTCTCTGCATTGAGTGACCGACAGACCGACAACGAACCTACAGGTTACTATGGCAACGCGTCTGCTTTCCAACAGGAAAGTAACGTATTGCCATTTTCGTCATCATTCCTGAAAACTCGTGGTTGTTCCTTGGGTAGAAAGCAAGAGAGACGTCAGTCGGCCATTCTGCGGGATATTGGCTGAATACCGTTGGAGGTTACAATTGTCCTCGAATATCACTAAGGGGCGCTGTTAATATTTGAACAGTACAGTGAAGTGTATCCCATTACTTCACACCGTAAGGTGCTTTCTGGCATTTGCTACAATTTTTACTGTATTTCTATTCTACTTCTGTTTTCCGCTTTAATTTCTTGCCTCTGCCTTACCTCTTTAGGGTTAAGTAATTACACTATAATTCATCTTCTTATCTATTTACATAAGAACTCCTACGCCTAAATTGTTCCTCTGTTACCGCCTTCTTATATCGGAAATCATACATCCAATTTATTGAGGGACATTTTATTTTCCAATACATCTGCTTGGTATTTACGTATCTGACCTATCCATTTGTACTCAGCTATAATCCTATTTTTTATTAATTTCAACTTTCTTAACTGTATTACTTTCTTCCTTAATTACTCCGTGTATGCGAGTGCTAATCCCGAAACTTGGACACTCTTTTCTTTGAGGAAAAATTCCAAGCTGTTCAAATGTATAACTTTTGGTCCCGCAAAATATCGAAATCTATATGAGTAGTATAATTGGACAGTTCTGCGGCCTCCTCCTCCTCCGGCTCCCAGGGGCCCGCTCCTCCGCCGCCGCACAGGAGGCCTTCCCAGGGGCCCGCTCCACCTCCTCCTCCGAAGGGGCCTTCCCAGGGGCCTCCTCCTCCGCAGCCACGGGCCTCTTCCAGTGCTACCAACTTAACCTTACTAGCGCGAAATTTGAATTGGTAAACAAAGCCACGTTCTTTTTTGACAGCCACATGCTTTTTGACAGACAACAACGCATCGCTAACCTCACTGCTGCCATCTTCACGGGGCTAAACCTCAGTGGCGCCAACTTAACCTCACTAGCGCGAGATTTGAATCGTTAAACAAATCCACGTGCTTTTTTGACAGCCACGTGGTTTTTGACAGCTATCATCGACAACAACGTATCGCTAACCTCAGTGCTGTCATCTTGACGGGCCTAATCCTCAGTGCTGCCAACTAAAGCTTACTAGCGCGAGATTTGAAACGGTAAACAAAGCCACGTGCTTTTTTTGAAAGCTGTCATCCGCCATCTTTAATCAAGAGAGCACCGTGCTGCCGTCTTGCGGGCAATTTCGTCATCTGTTATCCACCATCTTTAACCAACAGAACACCGTGCTGCCCTCTTTATGACACGTAGTAGCGGGCAATTTGAAAAGTTCCGTTAACTGTCATCAACCATTTCCTCCGTCATTTGAAGAGTAAGTGAAACCATAAACATAACAAAACTTGTTCATTATGAAGGGATGTTTCACATATAGTCCACGGATTTCACAGAAAATCAATAGTAAAAGAGAAAATGGAAGAAAACTGTTCTGGTTTTACTATAAGCCCCCCCCCCGTCTATACAGAGATTTTAAAATCTTAATTCTTATCTTATCCATGGGATGAGTACATTCTAAATATGAAGTTTGATGAAGATTTATCCAGCCGTTTTGCCGTGATGGTGGAACAAACAGCCAAACAGACATGAAAAGTAAAAAATACTGATACGGTCTTGAGTTGACCTAAAGCGGATAAATATCTGAAAAATTGGCAAAATAAACTAAATTACAGAGAGCGGACCCCCCTACAACTTTATTTATATATACTTTTTTGTATATTATTTGTTCATATGCGCTTTTATGCAACGCCTCATGGAGAATATAAATACAAATGTTATTAATAAAAAGAGGGAACAAAAAATAGGACTCGAGTTTACATAAAAAAGAAGGTTACAGTATATAAATAATCATACCGTTTCAAGAGGGCAGTCAGGAATGAAGCCTTTGGTATTGTTGACTATGGCACTCCACAGTTTGTTCTTCTCTGGAAGGTGTTCACACAGATTGGCTTCATGCGTTAAGAAATGCTGGCAAGAATCTACCTGTTGCTTGCTGTCGCATTTTATCATATCAATTACAACCTGAAATTGTAAAAGATTAGATTATTAGTAAGACAGAGACTCACAGAATTGAATAGTTTTCTAAAATAACTGCATGGGCTTAGAATTTTCACAAATGCACTCATTTCAGACTTTTTTCATGTACATTAAGTACACCACCTACCATTGGTAATAATAATAATAATAATAATAATAATAATAATAATAATAATAATAATAATAATAATAATAATAACTAGCATTTTTCCGAGGCTTCACATGTGCGTTAATATAATTGAATAACAATTAAAACTATATTAAAAGGCATTTAAAATATTTTTCGTAATGTTGAAACATGATAGTTTTCCTTGAGTTAATGATAGAAGTTGATCTTGGCTCAGTCCGATGGTATTTGAAGGTACTCAAATACGTCAGCCTCGTGTCGGTAGATTTACTGGCACGTAAAAGAACTCCCGCGGGAACAAATTCCGGCACCTCGGCGTCTTCGAAAGCCGTAAAAATGTAGTTAGTGGCACTTAAACAAATAACATTATTATTATAGAGGTTGAATTTTTTCAGAAAGAAGGGAGTAGGAGTGTAGGTAAACCGTAAGTCCATAGGAAATAGCTTGAATTGGGTATATGAAAACGGCAATCGGGAAGAAACTCTAGTGCCTTCTCCTACAGGTGGTAAACAACTGGAATCGCGGTCTCAAAAGAACGTGAGTGGTGTAGAAAAAGGTATTTTGAATGGCTTAGGATTCAACGCAGCGAGCAGAAGGCAAGAAAGTTACAAACACCATCGCTATTATCAACCACGAACCACCAGTGGATTTGGTGGATGTATGTACATAGCGCCAAGGTTGTCTCTAACTGAACGAATTGCTGAGATAAATATACGAGTACATCATGTATAGTCCTAATATTACAAAGAAACCGCTCTGACAGCTAGCGCTGGAAGGGTCCGTTTACTGTTCCCTCCGTGCGTCGGGGCGGTAGACTATGGCCAAAGGTATCCCCTGCTTGTCGTAAGAGATGACTGAAAGGGGTCCGAGGGTTTCTTCACTTAGGAGCGTTGGTTGGTGACCACGGGGTCCGTAGCTGAATTCTGGCATTACTTCCACTTACTTGTAACAGGATCCTCGCTTTCATCTATCCTATCCGACCTCCCTTGGACGATTCTTGTTCTTTGACGATCCCGATTGCTAGATTGCTGGACCTAAGGAATCTTTCATTTTCACGCTCTTCGTGGCCCTTGTCTTTCTTTAGCCGATACCTTCATTTCTCGAAGTCTCGGATTCCTTCCTCTCTGATTAGTGTTATATAGAGTACTAGCTGTTACCCGCGGCTTCGCTCGCGTGTATTTCGTAATTTGATAAAAGTAATCATTCCTCGGTACTGCACTAAGACATCTGAAAATCCCTTAAGCATGGAAAATCACCGAAAAAAGTTTCATTTACCCCAGAACCTCTCTGAAAACCACGTTTGTGATATTGTCTTTTAGGACCTAGATGACCAAGCTGCTGGAGGAGCTAACTCCGAAATATGTGACATTGGAAACTGTACATGTGAAAACCAGTCCTCTCTCATGTCGAAAACAAAACAAATACGTGTTTCCTTATTTTTAAAGGAAATTCCAAATACCTATTTTACGTCTGTAACATCTCCAGTTCTTGAGGTATATGTATAGTCATAAAACGAATTCAATTCCATCTTCGCTTCTTTTCAGCCCCCTCCCCATTATCTGGACATTTCGGAAACAGAAATACGTGTTACTTTATTTTCAAAGAAGATTTTAGATACCAATTTTAACGTCTGTAACATCGTCAGTTTTGAGATATAAATATTCTATAAAAAGAATTAAACTCCTTCTTTTCTTCACCCCCCGCCCCTCTCGGCCCTTAAATGGATTTTCCGAAAACAAAAATACACGTTTCTTTATTTTTAAAGGAGATTGCAAATACAAATGTTCACGTTTGGTGCATGTTAAGTGTTTGAGATATACTCCTTTTAAAAGTCTTCCCAATTTTTCAATTCCTTCCGCCCCCCTGAAGGGGATTTTCTAAAGGGCATTCCAAATACCAATTTTCACGTCTGTAACATCTTCAGGTTGTGAGATATAAGTATCTTCATAAAAAGCATTCAACAACTTTTTCGGTACTTTTCACCCCCTTTAAATGTATTTTCAGAAAACAAAAATGCGTGTTCCTTTGTTTTTAAAGGAGATTACAAATACCAATTTCCAAGTCTGTAACATGTTCAGTTTTTGAGATATAAGTATCCCCATTAAAGGATTCAACTCCATTTTCAGCACCCCACCCCCCGCTTAAGTGTAATTTACAAAAACAAAAAATACGTGTTTATTCATTATAAAGGAGAATCCGAATAAGAAGTTTACGCCTCTAACACATTAATTTTTTGAGATATACTCATTTTTAAAAATCGTAACATTTTCAATTATTTTAACCCCCTTAACTGGAATTTCCGAAAACGAAAAATTGATTGTTTCTTTGTTTTTAAGGCAGATTATAAATACCAATTTTTATTTTCACCCTCACCCGCTCTCCCTCCTGAAGTGGAGTTTCCGAAAAAAAAAATGGCGTGTTTCTTTATTTTTAAAGGAGATTCCAAGTACCAATTTTCACGTCTGTAACATCTTAGCTTTTGAGATGTAAGTATCCTCATAAAAAGGATGCAACCATTCTTTAACTTATTTTACCCCCCCTTAAGTGGATTTTTCGAAAAAAATAAATACGAGTTTCTTTATTTTAAAGGAAATTGCAATTATCAATTTTCACGTCTTTAAACTGTTCAGTTTTTTGAGATATAAATATGCTCATTTTAAAAATTCATCCCCTTGGTGCGAAAGTTTAAACATAAATCCAATATTGGTTCCCGGAAAGTTGCAAAATTTGTAACCAAAAGTTACACAGCCGATCAGCTTGACCTCGCGTCGACCGCAACAATTTTTGTAGGAGAGGTATCCGAACACATACCAAACCGGGTTTAACGAAGAGTTCCGTGCTGGACATACGCTACATTTAAAGGGAAAGAAAAACATTTTCGAGAAGCTCAATCGCTGAACTCATTGACAAACAGCTATACAACTCAGCCTGTAATTTCTGCCGATCGATAACTGTTAACTAAACTGTTAGTTGTGTTAAAAGAAAAGGACGGTGAATTTGGCCCTGTTGTTAAAAATGTTTGTTTACAACAGATAATTTATTTGTTTTGCCTTCATAGTCTGGGAAGTTAAAAAAATGTTACTTCAAAAGTGGTTACAAGACGTTTATTTTCAAAATGTACCAGACGACAGTGTTCTACTCTTGGATTCGTGGACAGCACAAAGTGAAGCAAATATATTAGTGTCAAAACCCGCCAACAACACTATTATTGTTAAGACTATTCCCCAGGGAACTACTGAAATGATTCAGCCGTTAGATGCGCTTGGTTCCTGGATATGGAAACAATTTGCTCGCTTTTGTATGACCTGATTATATTATGCAATTTTGATATTAACATTCATTTGCGCAACAATATTTTAAAAACCCAATCATTGACCCACAACCAACTATCTTCTCCGCGGTTTCGTAGCATGTGGAAGTATAGTTGGTGCAAATGCGGTGATGTTGCTTGCTTTGTGAATCCCGTTCAATTTTGTTTCAAGGATGGATCTGTCCGAAATACTTGCGATATGTATAGAAAAGAAAGTGTTGCAAGGTGCGCGTGCTGCAAGCAGTTTCTTTGGATTGACCATTTCCTTGTAAACATCCACTATTCCAAGAATTGCAAAGAGTAAAAGAGGAAAACAAAGAAAGGCCGATTTATTTATTTATTTACAGTAAGGCCAAGCGCAAAACATAAAATTACATTGCATGTTATATTCTAATCTAGAACGTAGAGGAGTGAGGGGAAAGTTTAAGGTGGGGAATGCAACGCAGCACGTCAGATCGCTGCTTGGTCGCCACGAGCCATCGTCTGCAATGCTGCTGGGATTCACGGTCAGCTTTACTTCTCCCCACCTCCGCGCTAATACCTTTGCCCGTGCGGTTTTAACTACGTCATTGTACAACTTTGTAGGAATAATGTGCACTAAATTTCAATCTGATAACACCGAAATTCGTTCCCTCGCCAGTAAAACGGGTGGAGCCAGGATATCGAGGCGATAGGACTGTGTTGCCCGTGCGGTTTTCACTACGTCATTGTACAACTTTGTAGGAATAATGTGCACAAAATTTCAATCTGATAACACCGAAATTCGTTCCCTCGCCAGTAAAACGGGTGGAGCCAGGATATCGAGGCGATAGGACTGTGCGGGTTATACGAGTGATAGCAGCATCTATTGAGGAGAGCGTAACCATTCAACTTCATTCCGCCCAAGCAGACGACATCGCCATGGATTGCTGTGGAGTATGTGCCAGAGGGACTCGAACCATGGGCTCCCAGCGTGCAATGATGCACTAAACATCGCCGTGATTCGGATGATGAAGGCGGATGACATCACATGAATAAGTTAAGTCTGAACAGATACTAGGATGGGTTAGACTAGTAGGGTTTGCTTTTTTCTTTTCTTTTTTTTTTTGCTTTACGTCGCACCGACACAGATAGGTCTTATGGCGACGATGGGACAGGAAAGGCCTAGGAATGGGAAGTAGCGGTCATGGCCTTAATTAAGGTACAGCCCCAGCATTTGCCTGGTGTGAAAATGGGAAACCACGGAAAACCATCTTTAGAGCTGCCGACAGTGGGGTTCGAACCCACTATCTCCCGGATGCGAGCTCACAGCTCTGCGCTCCTAACCACATGGCCAACTCGCCCGCTAGGGCTCCCTTATTTTGTTTGTAAATAAATCTTCAATTAAGTCTCAAGGCAAATTAATAGTAGATTAGGTAGGTTCAAGGCCGAAGCGTGTCTTAGTTGTATGCATAGTTTTTGTATGCGGGATCAGGTTATTGGTTTTTGAAGGAAATGTGTTAGGATAGCTTGCAGTTTGTTCGCTGGTTAGTCGTATCATGTCTAGGAACATGAGATATGAGAGTTAACAGACCAAGGACAAGAGTGCCTTGTAGCTATTGATATCTGGAAATAGATCGATATGGGAGATAGATAACCAAACGCTATAAATTGCATGCATGATACTGTCTGTCTGTCTGTCTGTCTGTCTGTCTGTCTGTCTGTCTGTCTGTCTGTCTGTCTGTCTGTCTGTCTGTCTGTCTGTCTGTCTGTCTGTCTGTTAGGTCATCAGCCCAGAGGCTGGTTGGTTCCTCAAATGCGGTAATAAGGAAACCCCAAAAACCAATGGCAGCACCAAAATGAGGCGTACTAGGCAAGATGAGGAGTGAATTAGTTTGCCATTGCTTTCCTCACTGGGTCAGAAAGTACTATTGCAGCACAACTGACCCTATGAGCAGAACCTTTCATAACACTTAGATGCACTAGTCATGCTCTGAATGTCATTACTCAGCACTACCCATACCCCAGCAGCTTCCATATTGTCACAGCCATGGATGTTGACTGAGACTTCGGTGGAAGCTACACTTTACTATGGCCTGTGCCAAGAGATGGATGCAAAAGTACTGTATCCATCAAGAAATGACAGCAGGCAGATGAATGATATTATGTGCATGTATTTACTGTGATTTGAAGAGATGGTAGAGCAAGGCGGACCAGCGTCGACATAGTAGTCCTCAAAGATATTCGGGCAAAGGTAATTCACGGTAGGGCGAGGGCCAATTAAATAAGAAATATCACGACGAGGGATGTGATATAGGGAGCATAGTGTTAAAATGCATGCAAGGAATATGAACCAAGGACTTTAAGATAAGGTACACTGCGAGAAAAATGAAACAAGGATTCTATGATAATAAATACTACGCGAAATTTGGACCAAGGGTTCTAAAATGAGAAATGCTACGAGATATATGAATGAAAGTTTCTGAGATAGGAAATACTACGGGGAATATGGACCGAGGCCCATGTTATAGGAAGCATGCGAAAAAAAAAAATTATGGTAGAGTTATGAAAGGGTAAAGTTAAAGGGAATGAAAGATCACGAGGCGAGAAATGAATGCCAAAAGCACCCAGGCTACTCTGTAAAAGAGTGTAGAAGGCCACGATACGCATGTGTCTGTCCTGCTAAGTTTTCGCCTCGCTCGCCTAGGGAAGGTTATTTATCTTGAAATGAAATGTCGTAAGGCTTTTAGTGCCGGGATATCCCAGGACAGGTTCGGCTCGCCAGGTGCAGGCCTTTCTATTTGACTCCCTTAAGCGACCTGCGCGTCGTGATGAGGATGAAATGATGATGAAAACAACATATTGTACCAGGAATGCATAGGACCTGGCACATATAAATTAAAAACTTTATTTCCAGCACACAATTCCATTCCGATATGTGAACAGCTGAGTGAAAGAACATTCTAGTACCTACCAGACTTCACGAGCAAGCCAGGCAAGGTCAGGTGACGTCACTGCCGCTTGTAACTTGCCTCCCCTATAGACGTTTCTCGAAGTTTTTCCTCATGAACTTTTTAACGCCTGGACATATTAAAACAGGACCAACGCTAAATTGTAGCAGACATTATAAAAGTAAAACCCTGCAAATTTCAAGTAAATCTGTCCAGTAGTTTTTGAGTTATAACAATTTAAAGTTTGGAAAGAATGAGCACTCTTCGTCACATGATTCATAGCGCCGCCCACCTGGCGGGGATATATAGGCCACTATGTCAAGGCCAGCAAGCAGAGAGAGGCAGAGGGAGAGAGAGCAGTCTGACCCTCGTGGCGGGTACAGTCTGCCAGTGCAGTCTCGTCGCGTTTCGCGACTACGTAGTTATGGCCATAATCGAACGCCGTTGAACTTGTAAAGAACGCCGCACCGTACTTATTCTAACGTGCCGCGACGACGATAAAATACTAGACATTTCCGGAATATAACACTTGTGAAATTATTGGAGTGAGAATTCAAGTATTTGATATTTACAGACTAGTACATGGCATTGTGGACTTTGTTAATTTCGCGTAATAGTGAACTACGACGATACCTCAAATTATCGTGTGTGATAAACAGAAACCATCATTTACGACAACTTTGATTATTCTAGGACTCATTTCTTTTAAGACAGTACATCCTTGAACTGTGTGTAACTTCATTTTCTCAGTGTTCGTGCCATATTAGGACAAGACTTTACTGTTTTTCCAGTAATAAACTCGGTGAACATTAAGAACTTTTTATTAGATAATTCATGCTAATATAATATAATCATGACCAGAAAATCATCTTAATCTGCTTATGATAGTGATTCAGAGACTGTGATAAAAATTATTACACATTGCATTTTCAAGAGTTTGAACTGTGCTTACTACTTCACGACCGTATTTTCAGACGTTATCAGTGACGATTTTAAACTGTGTCTTATGCAGCAAGGACTGTAATTATTAATTAAACGTCATAAAATTAGAATATGAACTGAACTGTGTTTTACGACAGTGAGTGATAATAACATCCGTGATTACTAAAATTAATCGTGCTAATTGAACTTTCCGTGTGCTAATATCACTTCCAAGAGCAGCGGAAATCTTGGTGAAATACTACAAGATCCAGCTACATCAAACATCATTTCATCTATGGTACCCATCGAGGGACGTCAACGTGGTCTCTTCATGGAATATCGCCGAGTTCGAGTCTCCGTCCGCACTCCGCTGAATGTTCCAGACTTCCATTCTCCACTTCAACATTCGTAAGCTGATTTCTTTTCTGAGTGAGTAGTCACAAACTGACTGACTTTTTGCAAAACTATTAATCCAGAACAGTGATATTCCAGTGCTACGTGTGAATAATATTTCATAATTCTCATCATTTCTAAGAAGTTCACATTTGGTGATACATTTATTTTTTTAAATTTAATAACTAATTCACATTCACATTACGTAGAAGAACTTCAAGGTTTTCAAGTGTTTTATGATCATTGATTTCAATTCTAACAAACTGAGAGACATTCAACAAGAATTTAAATCTTTATTTCAGCTTTTCAATAATAAGTGTGTGTGTTCATTTTATGATTTAAGACTTAGAAAGACTCTAGGTGCAAAATTGGTACTTAGTGTTTTCATAAAAGTTAAAAAGACTATAGGATATCAATGTCCCATGGAGGAGTAATATTTATTTATTTTTTCGAACTGATTTCAAGAATATCTCCGTTTAAACCTTTTGATTTTGACAGAATTTGATGAAAGATTTGAGTCCTATATTATGATTGCAGGGTGATGAATCTTTGAATACTATTAATAAATTGTTTAGAAAAGTATAACCATCTATTATTCGCCCTGCGATTTTATCCTTCTCTGTATCGGCTCCAAAATTACCGTACACTACCTGAGGTCCTTCTCATGCCAAAAACTCACGAACATTTCCTGGTACAATATACACCCAGCCCCCGTGTCATTAGAATTAACCAATTAGGGTTAAAATCCCCTGCCCGGCCGGGAATCGAACCCGGGACCTCTGAACTGAAGGCCAGTACGCTGACCGTTCAGCCAACGAGTCGGACAGCGTTGCCTACGCTATAATACAAGGCCTTGAAAATAATGCACTAATGAAAACGGGTGCCATCTTAGTTCACCATGCAGCCACTAGGATTGCATTCTTGCCCCCTTGTGTTCGCATGGCCGTATATGTCTATAAGTAAATTATATCCTAAATAAAGAGAGCTGAAAGTTGTTTTGAGTATTTAAATACCTTATTTATAGAGCTGTGCTTCATTGTCTTAGATAGATCTCTAAAGTTTTAAAACTTTCCTACTCAAAGGTTCTTATCAAGTTTCAAAACTTTCTCACTTGCTACTGGAGTGACTCCAAGCAATGTTGTCTAATAGAGGTCTCAGAAACGTTTGAGTACAGAAAGAGGTAGTTTGTCGTCTTTACACTCTCTACACTTAATTTCACTTGATGAACCTGAATTTCAGAAAAAACGTACACATTTTTAGTAACTGTCATCGGGATGATAAATTCCGTCACGCAATGTAGAAGAGCCACAAACTATGATTTCGGGTATCTGAGGGCTCCTCGATCTTGAAAGCGAATGAGACACAATGTTGGACTTTCGCTAGCTGGAGAAGATATGTTCTAAACAGCCTTCACAGTTTGTTTGTTCTTCTGCCACACGCACTAAGCATTCTGCTACCATAGCTAGAGAAATACCAGGAATTGTAGCTGGTGAATCTGAAACAAATTGATCATATTTATATATTAGTGAACACTTAACAATAAAGTATTTTTCACACAGATCTGATGTAATTTACCTTGTAAGGGTTTTATAATGATAGACATTATACACTGACTGACAGAGCAAATGCAACACCAAGAAGGAGTGGTTAGAACTTTATGCCAATTGCAGGGTAGACTGACGTCACTGAGGTATGCTCATGATGTGAAATGCGCCGCTGTGCTGCGCACGTAGCGAACGATAAATGGGACGCGGCGTTGGCGAATGGCCCACTTCGTACCGTGATTTCTCATTGTAGAACGTGTTGTCGTGTGCCACAGGACACGTGTAGAGCTAAGAATGCCAGGCCGCCGTCAACGGAGGCATTTCCAGCAGACAGACGACTTTATGGGGAGTATGGTGATCGGGCTGAGAAGGGCAGGTTGGTCGCTTCGTCAAATCGCAGCCGATACCCATAGGGATGTGTCCACGGTGCAGCGCCTGTGGCGAAGATGGTTGGCGCAGGGACACGTGGCACGTGCGAGGGGTCCAGGCGCAGCCCGAGTGACGTCAGCACGCGAGGATCGGCGCATCCGCCGCCAAGCGGTGGCAGCCCCCCACGCCACGTCAACCTCCATTCTTCAGCATGTGCAAGACACCCTGGCTGTTCCAATATCGACCAGAACAATTTCCCGTCGATTGGTTGAAGGAGGCCTGCACTCCCGGCGTCCGCTCAGAAGACTACCATTGACTCCACAGCATAGACGTGCACGCCTGGCATGGTGCCGGGCTAGAGCGACTTGGATGAGGGAATGGCGGAACGTCGTGTTCTCCGATGAGTCACGCTTCTGTTCTGTCAGTGATAGTCACCGCAGACGAGTGTGGCGTCGGCGTGGAGAAAGGTCAAATCCGGCAGTAACTGTGGAGCGCCCTACCGCTAGACAACGCGGCATCATGGTTTGGGGCGCTATTGCGTATGATTCCACGTCACCTCTAGTGCGTATTCAAGGCACGTTAAATGCCCACCGCTACCTGCAGCATGTGCTGCGGCCGGTGGCACTCCCGTACCTTCAGGGGCTGCCCAATGCTCTGTTTCAGCAGGATAATGCCCGCCCACACACTGCTCGCATCTCCCAACAGGCTCTACGAGGTGTACAGATGCTTCAACCAATCGACGGGAAATTGTTCTGGTCGATATTGGAACAGCCAGGGTGTCTTGCGCATGCTGAAGAATGGCGGTTGACGTGGCGTGGGGGGCTGCCACCGCTTGGCGGTGGATGCGTCGATCCTCGCGTGCTGACGTCACTCGGGCTGCGCCTGGACCCCTCGCACGTGTTGCATTTGCTCTGTCAGTCAGTGTATGTTCAAGAAGCTGCGGAATTTGCACATAGTAGCGACTTTCATTCCTTCTATATTTTTCATCCATATGGTACATTCTTGATTGTGGTAAACTGGTTCGTACATTGCGGATCTTATCTTCATCCCTCAGCTCAACATTGCCATGTTTTGATGCCGCAATAATTCCTGTATGGAGCATTGTTTCGATTGCATTAAGGCATGCCTTGGGTCCATTGTATCATTGTATCCTGCTTTGCGTCGTAGGTGGCTAAAAATCTCGATATCATCGCTTGTTAGGTTCCTCGTCAAGACATAATGAAAATGTATACTTATGAGGTATTTTACGCAGGCCACAGTGGATTGGGTAGTCAAGACCAACGCCTAATACGTTTCCCTCGTAAATCTTTTCTCTTTCTCTGGATGCATTTGAATGTTCTTGATATATGACAGGAAATCATTTATTAACCAACTGAGGCGTTCATCTTCAATGCTGAAAAATGCCAGTTTGTTCTCATTCCTGGAATATGTCCCAAACGAGGTGTTGCATACATCATGCGCATCGAATCACTTCATAAAATGCTCCATAAAACAAATTGTTTCTTTTATTAAACTGTCCCTGTCTTTAATGCTCTCGGGACAAACCACTTCCATACTCTTCACACCAGCGATTGTTTCAGGGGAAAATACAATTTTGGCTCTTGCTACATTCATTTTCTCCAAATTTGTCGGATAAACTACTTTTCTGGTTACACCGACTTCATAAATGAAGATTTCTGAAGTTTGAAGAGACCTCTCAAATGATCGCCGGTCACGGTAGCGTTGTTTACAAAAAAGTCTCGTGACAAATCTTGGGATCGCACGTTTTTTATGACGTGACTGGGATCAAAACTTAGGAACAGAGGCCTAGTTTCATCAGCTGGATGTCGTATCTCATGCGTAATGCTTCCTCCGCATAATGTTTCGAACATAGAAATATTTACTTGGGAATTGTCGGTCACAATTCTGATCACTCTGTAACCACACTCTTCAACAGCATTTAATAACGCGTCCAAGGTTAATTTTGCAAGTTGTGAGCACGTAACGGATGAAGTGAAATAGAAAGACACCGGTATTCTGTAATATGTAAAGAGTTCCTTGAACAAAATGCAGAGTAGTTTATTGGCCAACCTATCTTCGATTCCAAGAGCGTCAATTTCAATGTCATTCGGTCCAATAAACATATCTAATTTCCTGTCATACATAGTCTCGGCTTCATGGGCATTTCATCTATTGTAAGGGAACCAAACTTTTCGTTATCGTTCACTAACGACAGTTTTTCTGCCAGTAATCGGGCTTTAGTTAGCGAAGTTATAACCGTTTCGCCTTTTGAGTATCCAACATACGATTTAAACGTTCTTGGATGAGGAAGATGCAAAATATCGAGTGTTCTGAGAAACCGATAACCAGTTGGCGACCTTGAAGGTAACGGCACACAAATTTTAAGTGTAGTCTCCTGGTTTTTACATTTCTTTTTCCCAAAGCTTTGAAGTGGCTCTAAAAAAAAATTTGATATCATATTACCCCCTTCAGCTTCCTTCTGAATTTTGGACTCGACTTGCAAGATTTCCGGGATCCTTCTTTACCTTGCTAAGTTCTGCTTCCAAGTCACGGATTTTTACGCGCAACTTCTTAATAATGGTCATGTGCTTTCTGTTTCTTCTGATCTCCTTCCTCAATTACCTGGTGATGTATTTTGGTACTGTTGGTTTTAGGACGGGAGAAAACTGTGTACCTACTGTTGCGGTGCCTACATTTATCAGGTCAGATTCTCCAGTATTATCAGGCACAGGAGAATCCAATTCCGGTATTTATGGCATTACCTCGTTTCACTGAGCTAATGAGATAGCTCCAACAGAGCGCCGAGTTCATGCGACCTGTGCCTGGCCACGCTGCACACCGTTACAGCGTTGCCAGAGCCTTGTTTCTTAACTTGCATTTCTATTAAAACTGTTGTTGGAACTAAGTTTTGCAACATAAACTTTTGTCGTGAATTTCGACGAGGAATCACATGCCGACCTCCACGTGCGTCATTTTTTGTTCACCCTGTATATGTATGTATGGGGATTTGGCCCTGTTTTTAGGGCAGATACTCTTCCTGATGCCAACCTTCTATGGAGGGATGTAATAACTATTGCGCGTTTCTGTGATGGTTAGTAGTGTACTGTGTTGTCTGAATTTGAAGAACAACTTGTTGGAACAAACACAAATGCCTAGTCCCCGAGCCAGAGGAATTAATCAAACGCGATTAAAATCCCGACTCGGCCAGGAATCGAACCTGGGACTCTCTGAACCGAAGGACCGGGCGAGTTGGCCGTGCGCGTAGAGGCGCGCGGCTGTGAGCTTGCATCCGGGAGATAGTAGGTTCGAATCCCACTATCGGCAGCCCTGAAGATGGTTTTCCGTGGTTTCCCATTTTCACACCAGGCAAATGCTGGGGCTGTACCTTAATTAAGGCCACGGCCGCTTCCTTCCAACTCCTCGGCCTTTCCTATCCCATCGTCGCCATAAGACCTATCTGTGTCGGTGCGACGTAAAGCCCCTAGCAAAAAAAAAAAAAAAAAAAAAAAAAAAATCTGAACCGAAGGCTGCAATGGAGTCGGACAGTGTGTCAAGGGAAATGTTCGATATATCTCCAGGTTCTTTGAAAGAACTGGATTATGAGCCTGTAACTTTGAGACACACCCAGTGCAAGTGAATTAGTTTGATTCTCTCACCTTATAATCATTATTGTTGCCGACCACTTTATCTGCTGTGTACTTTCCATCAATGGCTACCTCGTTCCTTCCGACCATTTCTAAGGAGACATCGTGGTAACGTAGAGGCAAATCCTCCATACCTTCGCAAGCTCGAAACTCTTCTAAATGTATCTTAACATCCTGTGAACAAGAAATATACATCACTCAAATCAGTTACATTCATAATTAAACTAAGTCAATTTATTAATTAATTAACTATTAGTAAATAACACTATAATAGTTCTATACGGAGCGAGTTCACCGCACGATTAGCTGTGAGCTTACATTCGGGAGATAGCGGGTTCGAGCCCGACTGTCGACAGTCTTGAAGATGGTTTTCCGTGGTTTCCGAATTTCACACCAGGCAAATGTTGGGGCTGTACCTTAATTAAGGCAATGGCCGCAACCTTCCCACTCATAGTTCGTTCCTATTTCATCGTCGCCATACGACCTACCTGTGTCGGTAGGACGTAAAACAAATTGAAAGAAAAAAAAAGAAAAAAAGAAAAAAAGAAAAAAGACAAATAGTTCTGTACTCGGGAGAGAAGTGGGTTCAAATACCTCGAAATGGATTTCTGTGGTTTCCCATTTCAACCCCAGGTACCTTTCTCAAGGCCACGGACGCTTTCGTCCCATTCCTAGCCCGTGCAATTACACCTACACCCACAGATAACACACTCACACCTGTCGCTCACCTCCATGGGATATAGCGGGAAAAGCAGCTTGGCGAACATATCCTCGGACACTCCCGGCACTGAAAGACATACGTTAAAAAAAAGCTGTATTAGATAATTCTTTGTAATTTCGCTCAAGGCGGCAGCGTGCCGACCTCTCACCACTGGACTGCGTGGACAAAGCGAAGGCGGGACAGGTTTTCCTCAGGGTACTCCCGTTTTCCCTCTCATCTTTCATTCCATCAACACTCTCCACTCATTTAATTTCACCTGCCAGTCATTTATCATTGCCCCAGAGGAGTGCGACAGGCTTCGGGAGCCGGCACTATTCCTATCATCGCCGCTAGATGGGGGCTTCATTCATTCCATTCCTGATGCGGTGAAATGACTGGAAACAGGCTGTGGATTTTTGATAGTCGAATATTATTTATGTAATTAATTAAGCAATAATGATAATAACTCCAACATTTTCAAGGAAACCAAAGTTTCGTAATATTACACGCTTAGAAATACATATTTTACAAGTATGTTTTTCTTTACTCTGCTTAATTTAGCTCAATAAAACAACACGATCGTTGCAAAATTGTATAGGCTTCCTATATAATAGACATAAATCACTCTCAATCACTACAGATCTGCATTTAGGGCACTCGCCCAGGTGGCGGATTCCCTATCTGTTGTTTCCCTAGCCTTTTCTTAAAAGACTGCAAAGAAGTTGGAAATTTATTGAACATCTCCCTAACTCCCCTTCCTATAAACGAATATTTGCCCCTATTTGTCCTCTTGAATTCCAACTTTATCTTCATATTGTGATCTTTCCTCCTTTTAAAGACACCAATCAAACGTATTCGTCTCCTGATGTCCTCCCACGCCATCTCTCCACTGACAGCTCGAAACATACCACTTAGTCGAGCAGCTCGCCTCCTTTCTCCCAAGTCTTCCCAGCCCAAACGTTGCAACATTTTTGTAACGTTACTCTTTTGTCGACAATCGCCCAGAACAAATCGAGCTGCTTTTCTTTGGATTTTTTCCAGTTCTTGAATCAAGCAATCCTGGTGAGGGTCCAATACACTGGAACCATACTCTAGTTGGGGTCTTACCAGAGAGTCATATGCCCTCTCCTTTACATCCTTACTACAACTCCTAAATATCCTCATAACTTTCGGTTTTCAGTAATTAACAGCAATTTTCATTCTGTTAGGGTGTTGTAGAAAACAAATTCGTACAACTAAGTAGTATTGTAGTGTAGTAGTAGCTTATATTAATTACCTTGTTGTGTGATTTTTGTGAACTATCCTAGACAATATTTCTTTCCTTTCATTTTTATAGGCAATATTTCTTTCCTTTCATTTTTTATTTGCACAGAATAACTTAATTTATTTTTTCTTTTCTTCCCATTACTCCGCAAATAATGGCTAAGCAGTGCAACTGTAGGAACTGTGGGTGTGGCCAGGCATTAAGGAGTATGAGGGAGGAGTTGGAGAGATTGAGGGAGATAATTAGGATTCCCTCAGAGGACAGGAAGGTAAGTAGGCCTCCCTCAAATAATATACAGGATACAGTAAGTGTAAAGGAGGGATGGGAAGGAAATGGGGGAATTGTAGAAGACAGGTGGTCTAATGTTTTAAGGAGAAGGAGATTGCAGGCTAATGGCTCTGTTCAGGATCAGAATGCAGAACAGGTGTCTGTTAGAAATCGGTACGAGTCACTGCAGGTAGAACAACCGAGGGAAGATGAGGAACAGGGAACTGTTGCTGAGATGTGTGGAAGTAGGAGGAAGGGAAAAGGTAGGAAAGGGAAATATAGTGTAGTGGAAAGGAAACGACAGGTGGAACAGGGTCATGGGAGGGAGAAAAGGGAGGAGGAAGTAGCTTCTGCAGCTGTCAGGAAAGATATGACTGACCAGGAGGGGAGGGGATCAAATGAGGTGGGTAGGTTTGAGGCTCTGGTCATGGGGGATTCCATCGTTAGACATGTGGGGAAAGTGTGTGGAGGAAAGGGAACCAGGGTGGAGTGTTATCCAGGAATTAGGTTGAGGCAGATGTTGAGGAAAGTAGAAGAGAAGGAAGAGTGAAAGGAGAAGGTGGTAGTGTTTCACGTTTGTACTAACAACGTAAGGCAAGCAGGTATAAGAACCAACATAGTTGGCGATGTGTGGGATCTGGTAAATGCAGCACGGATGAAATTTAAGGAAGCGGAGATTGTTATCAGTGGAATACTGTGGTAGGAGGGATACTGACTGGAAGGTGATTGGGGATTTAAATGAGACTATGGAGTGGGTATGTGGGAAACTGGGAGTGAGATGTTTAGATCCTAATGGGTGGGTAGGAGACAGGGATCTGCGCCCAGATGTCCTTTACTTAAACCGCAGTCGTACAAATAAGTTAGGAAATTTGTTTAGAAGTGTTATAGTCAGGTACATTCAGGGAAACGGGGTGGCCTAGGAAGCGGTGTTGAGGGAACGGGGAACTGTAAATCAAGTAGGGATGACATAAAACTGTTAGTGTTTCAACTGTAGAAGTATTGTAAAGAAAGGAATAGAATTAAGTAATTTAATAGACATATACTTACCAGATACTGTAATAGGAAATCATGGCTGAGAAATGATATAATGGATGCAGAAACATTCTCACGGAATTGGAGTGTGTATCGTAGAGATAGGATAGAAATGGTAGGAGGGGGGGTATTCATTCTGGTGAAAGAAGAATTTGTAAGCTACGAAAAAGTTAAGGATGAAAAACATGAAATTCTGGGTGTGAGGCTCTTCTCTAAGGGCAATAGGCAACTTGATGTCTTTGGAGTGTACAGACGGGGAAAGGTTAGCGCTGACGCTGATTCAGAATTATTTGATAAGATAATCAGCTATGTTGCAAATGATATGGAAAGGAATATGATAGTAGCGGTTGATCTCAATTTACCAAATGTCAATTGGGAAAATAATGCGAACGACAGGAAGCATGAACAACAAATGGCAAATAAGTTAATATGGGAAGGGCAGTTGATTAAGAAAGTGATGGAACCAACTAGAGGGTAGATTAATTTGGATGTGGTGCTGATAAAACCAGATGAGCTCTATAGAGAAACCGAACTAATAGATGGTATTATTGACCACGAAGCTGCTTTTGTCGTAGTTAAAAATAAATGTGAAAGAAAGGAAGGTATTCAAATTAGGACTATTAGGCAGTACCATATGGCTGATAAAACAGGCATGAGGGAGTTTTAAAAACGTAACTATGATCGCTGGAAAATAGTAAATAAAAATGTAAACAGACTCTGGGATGCGTTTAAAGCAATTGTTTGAGGAATGTGAAAACAGGTTTGTACGTTTAAAGGAGGGGCGGCCGTACCTTATGTGCTGAAGTGCTGCAGCACGTTGTCTATTTGTGTATTTGAATAATAAATTACTTTAATAATATTATCTACAATCAAATACAGTGCAATGAAAAAGCGCCAGCCAAAGAATAACAAATCATTCAACTCTCCTTACAACCACGCAACTAGTCGAGCGCTCCACGCCGGGTGCTGCCTGTGGAGATCACAGCTCAGTGTGGCTCAGCGAGAATTTCTAAGCCTTTTGCCAGAAAACAGTAACTCCGCCATTTGCGCATGCGTGCCTAACATCTTCGATAGGCTGTGGAAAGAACAGCCAAGACATTTCACAGCGAGTCTTCGTTCGACCACACAGAGGCAGCACTGGTCACACCAGCATGAAATGAGAACGTGCCAGGTTGCTCAGCAGTAGTATACAAGAGTGGATCGCTCAAAGCAAACGGGAAACAAAATACTGTAGAGAAAGCTGCAGGTCTTTTAATACTCCCAACTTGCCTATTTCATAGCCACATTTGTAAATCGATGAACTATAAAAAATGTACTTTTTATGTTGTCAAAATAAAGGACATGGTATTGTGATGTCCTTTTATTACAGAATGTCTAGTTTATAAATTTCACTAAGTAAACTCGTGTCCTCATCCCGAGGTGGTGCAGCTCTTTTCAGGCACACCTCCCAATGGAGGTGAGCTGCATGTACCATTTTAACCACATACCAACCCTCCTGAAATACTTAAATTTCTGGCAGTACCGGGAATCCAACCCGGGCCCCCGAGGACGACAGCTAATAACACTAACTGTTACACTACGGAGGCGGACATAAATTTCACTACAACAACATAACATGTAATTTTGCATTACGACGTTGCTGATTTTATTTCAATGATTTTTATAACGTTGCGAAGTTCTGTTTTTGCGCGCTCACAGCAAGTGTTTCTGAGTTCGGGAATGTTTTGTGATAGAAGGTATTATTGTGTGCGTTTGATTAGTTTTGTATGAGGAATATGTAGGCCTATATGTGTTGGTTGTTTGCGTGTTTGTTGTATGAAAAACTCACTGGAGAGCCTCTTGAAAACCGCACATGTTACTAAGTATTTTTATTTTTGGACGGGGGATGGGTAACAGCACACAACTGATTTTCTGCACCAGCCGCCACTGCTTTAAAGGTGGTAAGGAATGGTAAGGATCCACTATAATATAACAGAGAAGTAAAGAGACAAAGAAGGAGGTGCAGATTGGAACGAAATAGAGTTAGAAATGGTTATGGAGTAAGGAGAAATTGAAGGAACTTACTAGGTCATTGAATCTAGCAAATAAGTCAGCTAAGGATAACAGGATGGCAAGCATAACTGGTGGTCATACAAATTTTAGTGAAAGATGGAAGGGAATGTACTTTAAGGCAGAAACAGGTTCAAAGGAGGACATTCCGGGAATCATTAATGAACAAGGGGAGTGTGTATGCGAGGATCTCCAAAGGCAGAAGTATTCAGTCAGCAGTATGTAAAGATTTTTGGTTACAAGGATAATGTCCAGATAGGGAGGTGAGTAATACTAATGAAGTACTAAAATTTATCTATGATAACAATGGCATTTACAGCAAGATACAAAAGTTGAAAACTAGAAAAGTAGCTGGAATTGATAAGATTTCTGGGGATATACTAAAGGCAATGGGTTGGGATATAGTACCATATCTGAAATACTTATTTGATTATTGTTTGGTTCAAGGAGCTATACTAAATGAATGGAGAGTTGCTATAGTAGCCCCTGTGTATAAAGGAAAGGGTGATAGACATAAAGCTGAAAATTACAGGCCAGTCAGTTTGACATGCATTGTATGTAAGCTTTGGGAAAGCATTCTTTCTGATAATATTAGATATGTTAGCGAAATTAATAACTGATTTGACAGAAAGCAGTTTGGGTTTAGGAAAGGCTATTCCACTGAAGCTGAACTTGTAGGATTTCAGCAAGGTATAGCAGATATCCTGGACTGAGGAGGCCAAATGGACTGTATTACGATTGACCTATCTAAGGCATTTGAAAGGGTAGATCATGGAAGACTACTGGCAAAAATGAGTGCTATTGGACTAGAAAAAAAGAGTCACTGAATGGGTGGCTATATTTCTAGAAAATAGAACTCAGAGAATTAGAGTAGGCGAAGCTTTATCTGACCCTGTAATAATTAAGAGGGTATTTCCTCAAGGCAGTATTATTGGACCTTTATGTTTTCTTATATATATCAATGATATGTGTAAAGTAGTGGAATCAGAGATAAGGCTGTTTGCAGATGATGTTATTCTACTGAGTAATAAATAAGTAACAAGTTTGTGAGGGGCTGCAGGGTGACCTCGATAGTATTGTGAGATGGACGGTGGGCAATGGTATGATGAAAAACCGGGTTAAAGTCAGGTTGTGATTTTGGCAAATAGGAAAAGTCCTCTCAGTTTTAATTACCGCGTTGATGGGGTGAAAGTTCCTTTTGGGGATCATTTGTACCTAGGTGTTAATATAAGGAAAGGTCTTCATTGGGGTAATCACATAAATATGATTGTTAATAAAGGGTATAGATCTCCTTACATGGTTATGAGGGTGTTTAGGGGTTGTAGTAAGGATGTAAAGGAGAGGGCATATACGTCTCTGGTAAGACCCCAACTAGGGTATGGTTCCAGTGTACGGGACCCTTAATAGGATTACTTGGTTCAAGAACTGGAAAAAATTCAAAGAAAAGAAGCTCGATTTGTTCTGGGTGATTTCCGACAAAAGAGTAGCGTTACAAAAATGTTGCAAAGTTTGGGCTGGGAAGACTTGAGAGAAAGGAGACGAGCTGCTCGATTAAGTGGTATGTTCCGAGCTGTCAGTGGAGAATTTGGCGTGGGAGGACATCAGGAGACGAATAAGTTTGAGTGGTGTCTTTAAAAGTAGGAAATATCGCAATATGAAGATAAAGTTGGAATTCAAGAGGGCAAGTTGGGGTAAATATTCGTTTATAGGAAGGGGAGTTAGGGGTTGGAATAACTTACCAAGGGAGATGTTCAATCAATTTCCAATTTCTTTGCGATTGATTAAGAAAAGGCTAGGAAAACAACAGATAGGGAATCTGCCACCTGGGCGACTGCCCGAAATGCAGATCAGAGTGATTGATAGTGGTTGATGGAGAACTCCTGAAATTCTGAATTGAAATATAAGAAATGCAGCCCTTCAAGAGGGAACATAAACTATGGACAAAAAACAGACATCAGCTATGATGTTAAGACCGAATGTAACTTACAATCCAGAGAACATATGGATATTCTTATTAGTAAGTTACTCTTTAAATAATGCATTTCAATTTTACGTGTGTTTATGATTATGATGGAGACGATCGATACCAACATTGCCTTTTTAAATTGAATTGTATCAATGTCTAATGCTAGTTGTTTTTTTCGATCTGCCCTACGTCGCACCGACACTAGGTTTTATGACGATGATGGAATAGGAAAGGGCTTGGAGTGGGAAGGAAGTTGCCGTGGTCAATGAAGCACAGCCCCCGTTTTTCCTTGTGTGAAATTGGGAAACCACGGAAAACCATCTTCAGGGCTGCGGACAGCGGGGCTCGAACTCGCTATCTGCCGAATGCAAACTCACAGCTTCGCGTCCCAAACCGAACGGCCAACTCACTCGGTCCGCTGCAGATCAAGCTGGGCCTCAGAGACCAACATGACGTCAGCGTAGAGAAGCGTGTTACGGTGAACAGTGGCAGTGACAGTGCTGAACCTTGGAAAAGTCACTTGATGCTTCTGCAGGGGCCTAAACGGCAGCTTGTTGGGTCTACACAGAACAGCTTCACCCACTTAACGAGGTATTCTGACACGCTATATCCTCGCAGTGATTATGAGGTCTCGCGATACACGATCGAGTGCCTTCTCGAGGTCCAGGAAATCGAGATGGAACAGCTTGTTCTTTTCACGATGTATTTCAGCCAAGAGCCGCACAGTCCGGATTGCACCGGGTGTACTGCAATTCTTCACAGATTCAGTTTGGTTTCTGGAAAACTTGACGATCTCCCGAATCTCTTTTTCAAGAACACGTTCGAAGACCTTCAGCGCTAGGATCAGAAATCGGACCGGGATGTAATTAGCACATTTCGCAGGGCTTCCTTTCTGTTTGAAGACGGGTGTGGTGATCCTCCGTTTTCAATCGGTCGGTGTTCGTGCCTTCTTGACGATCTGGTTGAAGGTGCCACTGTTGATAAAACTAGGCCTACAGCTCTACTCGAAGATAGTCAGGGCCGATGGCTTTACTTGTCTTTATTTTTCAAATGAATCTTGACCTCTTCGATAGCCATATCTCTGACAGGTCCTTCGATCAATCAATCAATCAATCAATCAATCAATCAATCAATCAATCAATCAATCAATCAATCAATCAATCAATCAATCAATCAATCAATCAATCAATCAATCAATCAATCAATCAATCAATCAATCAATCAATCAATCAATCAATCAATCACTACTGATCTGCATTTAGGCTGTCGCCGAGATCACAGATTCCCTAATCGTTCACTTAGTCTTTTCTTAAATATTTCCAAAGAAGTTGTAACTTTATCTAACATCTCCCTTGGTAAATTATTTCAACTCTTGATTCTTCCTATAAATGAATATTTGCCCCAATTTGTCCTCTTGAATTCCAACTTTGTCTTCATACTTTTAAAAATCCCATTCAGCTTAATCGTTTACTAATATCATTCCACACCATTTCTCCACTTTTAACTTGGAACATACCGCTTAGTCGAGCAGCTCATCTCCTTGCTCCCCAGTCTTCCCATTCCCAAGGTTTCGAAACTTTCGTAACACTACTCTCCTTTAGGAAATCAACAACAACAACAATAACCATATCATAAAGATGTTGATTCCCATAGGGAATCTGCATAATTTGTCCCGGGTATTATAAATTTACTCATTCGGGACAAATATTGCAGATTCCCTATGGGAATCAACATCTTCATCATCTGATGGCCAAGCAGGCATCCATTTTTGGTAAGGAGACAAAGTCTCTCATAGTGCATTGGCACTGCCGGTGGCTTCAAGTAGACTACACAGTGGCCTCCACCGTATGCACTAGATACTAACTGATGAGCCCAACCTAGCACACGGGAGCGAAACGCTGGCAACTAGGAATGAGTTAGCTGGAAGAATTATAATGTCCAATAACGGACCATTTATATTGGTATTAACAACAATAACGACAGCAGCAACTTGAATTGGCGGATGGGGGAACTCCTCATCCGAAATATTCTCGAAGTAGTTGTTCTCTTGCCTTCTTTCAATTAACCAGCAAAATTCCTGTTTCATCGCTGTTGCCATAGAAGCGCTGGGTGTCGTCCGTTTCATGATGCCATGGTTTGATGAGTCGTTATAAATCTAGGATGACAGGATGCATACAGATAATACAGAGGATAAAACTATTTAAAAAGGAGGGTAATGCCAGAGAAGAGGACACAAAATTTGTCCGTTGAGAGTCTGAATTCACATTTATATTATTATAATTTTCACATACTGTACGTATCGATCAAAATGTATCCATTCCAGTATTTTACTGTAAATTCTTGAACAATTTAAACAATGGAATCAATTTGCACGCCTTGATGGTACTTTTCCGAAGATCCAATTGCCTTTAGAAATTTTGGCGTGTCTAGTACATACTTATAAGAAGAGACCTATGCAAATTCCCTTAAACTGTATTGAACCATTAAGAGGCTTTTCACAGATTTTAGTTTGAAACGGTTCCTATATTATCAGTCCATTGTACTGAGACACAGATGTCTTTAAAAAATATAATCGGGCGCTTTCAAACCTACATCCCCCCTCCCCGCACATCCTTCACACCACTACAGCTATAGTTGGGGACAAAATATCACGACCTCGCCTCACACCACTACCCTCCAGCGGCAGCCCGTTGTCTATTACGGGCTAAGTTAGGGCTCAAGTCCCTCTCTTACACTTAACCACAATATTTAAAATAATTAACATACATACAGTATACTATTTAAATACAACAAATCTTTTTTTAAATAATATAGTACTAATAGAAAATATGGAGATTGTAATAAAAACGATTATAGAATGTACAACACGACAATCTAAATGTACATGATAATAAATATAAAACTAACACTAGTGATAATAAGAGACGGAAACACAGTAAAAACCTATAACTAGCGAATATATTTCTAATTTTTATGAAAATATGCTCATTCACGCACTCATTCACACTACACACATCGAAAAGTCAGCTAGAGCAGGAATACAACTTTTTTTATGGAATCTATCTGTCATTTCGAAGTAAACTGAATTATTATTATTATTATTATTATTATTATTATTATTATTATTATTATTATTATTATTATAGCTCGGGAATTTAGACCTGAAAAAAATAATGTTAATATTGTATTATGGTGATCTAAAGTAGGGTATGAGGTAACGAAGAGAGGCCCTTGAATACTAAAACGCAAACTTAAACGACCCATAAAACTGGACTAGCTCAGTGAAGTCGGGAGGTGCCGTGGGTTGAAATCCCACCTGCTGTTCTTGAAATGATTTCTGTAGTTTTCCATTTCACGTAAATGCCGGAACATTATAAGGCTGAAATAGCCACAATAATAATAATAATAATAATAATAATAATAATAATAATAATAATAATAATAATAATAGTAATAATAATAATATAATTGCCTGCTGCTGTTGTTGTTGCTATTATCATATAATTGTTAACAGAATAAATGTTAAAATTACCCAATTGTATCCCACCAACAGGCTGCAAAGTTTTTAATGTAAACCATTTTGAAAAGTGAAAATAATAATGTATTCATACTGAATAAAGAGACAACTGAATTATTATTAACTATTCAAAATTAGTATAATTATTAGCTCCTCCGTGGGCCAGATGGTAGCCTCTGAGAGTTAAGGGAAATCAACACACTTTAAGGCGTTAACTCCCACTTTAGGGTGTTTGCAAACCATAACAAGTTTCAAATAGGTTGGATTATTGTTATTGATTTACTTTATTCTACTTTATTTTCCATAAATATTTGTAAAAGGGAAAAAATACATTTACTTTGACGTGTAGGTCCCCAGAAAAACTAGTTATTATTATTATTATTATTATTATTATTATTATTATTATTATTATTATTAACAAATACGTCGCAGTTGGGAACAGCTGGCAATGGTCACTTATATTAGTGCGATAATAAAGCAATACTAAAAAATACTCAAAAACTGTTCGACGAAGCAGGTCCCGAGTGAAATCGTCTATTTTATCAAATTTAAATTTCTGCTTCCGAACTTTCTTTTTAGTGGGGGTTGCATAGGTACTGACATCACTGATTTTAACTTTTTTCACCGTAGTAACATAGATTCCTGTCACTTCCGATGCTAAATTATTTACATTTTTACCAGTTATGATATCGCCATTTCTCAAAACACCTCGTAAGAAATTTTTAATGTTCCTCACCAAATCAGGGTTTGTTTTCGTAATTTAACACCTCTGCCAATCACATTTTTATCACTTTTAGTTGGAGTTCTTGGTGAGGAAGAAGAAGAAGAGGAAGGTCCAGGCAGCTGATTTAATTCCGATTCGTTACACTGTGATTCTTAATTTACC
The DNA here is from genome assembly GCF_040414725.1 of Anabrus simplex. Lineage (NCBI taxonomy): Eukaryota > Metazoa > Arthropoda > Insecta > Orthoptera > Tettigoniidae > Anabrus > Anabrus simplex. The sequence goes on from NC_090271.1 coordinate 325,628,295, forward strand.
CACCGGCCGTAAGAATACCGACATATCACTGCTCTTGAGCTAAACTGATAAGTTATAAATATTACCATTATCAGTTATTTCATATCTTACTCTCAATAATGCTCACTAGGTCACTGCACTGCACTCGGCATGAAGAAAGAGTCAAGACTGAAGAGAGTGGTTTGGCAACCTTTCCATACCAAGCAAGGATCACATGGAGCTCATTAACTCAGCAGGGTGCAAGGTGGGATTTACAGCTGGCTTCCAGGTCGCTTCCAAGAACTGAGGTCGTCATGTTTTGTCCTCAAATATACCAACATGCAATCACCATAGTGCACGACAGGGGACTCGAGGTTACTACCACCCAGAAGCATCGGTGGTCTGCGGTGGGAGTTGTGGCTGCATGGTGAAATATACGAACACACACGTCCATCTATATATATAAAATAACTCGTCCTGACTGACTGACTGACTGACTGACTGACTGACTGATTCATCACCGCCGAGCCAAAACTACTCGACATAAAGACATGAAATTTTAGGGATATTTTCATATAAAATGTAAGTGCTTGCTAAGAGAGGATTTTTGGATATTCCGTCGCTAAGGGGGTGAAAAGGGAGGTTAATTTTTAAAAAGAGAATATCTATATCTCAAAAACTTAAAGGTTTAGAGTAATAAAAATTGGTATTTGGTATCTCCTTTAAAAATAAAGAAACACGTATTTTTTGTTTTCGGAAAATCTCATGAAGGGGCGGTGAAAAGGTGTGTGGGGGGAAAGGGGTTGAACACCTTTTATGAGGAGAGTTATATCTCAAAAACTGAAGATGTTATAGTCATAAAAATTTAAATTTGGAACCTCTTTTAAAAATAAAGAAACACGTATTTTTTGTTTTTGGAAAATCCAAATAATGGGGGTGAAAAAGGGGGTGAATTTTTAAAATGAGTGTATCTATATCTCGAAACTGTAAACGTTTTCAGACGTAGAAATTGGTGTTTAGAATCTCTTTTCAAAATAAGGAAACGCGTATTTTTTGTCTTCGGAAAATCTCAATAGGAGGGGTGAAAAGGAGTGAAAATGGGTTGAATGCCTTTAATGAGGATATACTTATATCTCTGAAACTGAAGATATTACAGACCTGAAAAAAGGTAATTGGGATCTACTTTAAAAATAAAGAAAAATGTACTTTTAGTTTTTGGAAAATCCAAATAGTAGAGGGTTGAAAGGGGGTGAATTTTTAAAATGAGTGTATATACAGGGTGTTAGGTGTATACGTGCAGATATTTATTGTAGCAATAGAGAACGATGTGACGAACCACTATATATCAAACTTTTAGTAATCCTCGGAAGTTATTTTCGAGAGCAAAGGGGTACGATATTTTTAGAATAGGTAGTATGCCTTGTTCTTGTGAATGAATAGCTTTCCTTTGATAACAGGCAAGTCACGCGCCATCCTTGGCAAACTGGTTTCTGTTCTGTTTATGTTTAAGAGCAAATGTACTACTGTGACAGCTGAGCGCTCCCTATTCAATGCCACGAGATGTTACGTAATATACTTGCCAAACTGGTTTTATGTTTACGAGCAACTGACCTACGGTCACAGCTGAAGGCTACCAGTCTACAACATGTTACGTTACATTATCGCCAGACTGGTTTGTTGTTGTTAGTATTTAGTTTTCATCTTAGGGGTTTCAGACAACACTAGTTATCGGTTTCGGACCCTGGAGATGTATTGAATTCTCAGCGTTAATACTGGTTCATTTGCTGTTACGTCCTTTAGGGGATAGGGATATCTGTGGTCGTCAGCCCTGTGGTCTAGTGAGTATGGAAATGACCTGAAAACCTGTGTCGGTGCGCGACCTGTACGAGCGTGTGATATAATTATTGGTTGGGATACGCACGCCGGGACGTGAAATGCGGTACGATCCCCGTTGTGCATTGCGTAAAGGTAGAAGAAGGAAGACAGTTCCTTGCGCCAACGAACAAATGCATATCCATATGAGTAGAATCAGAATTGAATTATCGAAGCACATCGAACGTTTTGTTTCAAACGAAAAATGGACATATTATACAACTAAGTAAATTAAACGTACCTACATTTCGTACTTCCTGCCTGGTTGAGTGGCTAAAACGGTTGAGGTGCCAGCCTTTTGACTCCAACTTCGCATGTTCGAACCTGGCCCCGTGCAGTGGTATTTGAAGGTGCTCAAATACGTCAGCCTCGTGTCGGTATATTTACTGGTACACCGAGCTCGATAGCTGCAGTCGCTTAAGTGCTACCAGTATCCAGTATTCGGGAGATAGTGGGTTCGTACCCCACTGTCGGTAGCCCTGAAGATGGTTTTCCGTGGTTTCCCATTTTCACACGAGGCAAATGCTGGGGCTGTACCTTAATTAAGGCCATGGTTGCTTCCTTCCCACTCCTAACCCTTACCTGCCCCGTCATCGCTATAATACCTATCTGTGTCGGTGCGACGTAAAGCAACTTGTCATTCGAGCCAAGACACCACTGTGGTTCAGAATATCCTCTGGTGCTTAAACATACGTTCACGGAGGTCATCCGAAGTGGTTACCTCAGTTCGGTATACTTTGTTTCTCATGTCCCCCCAGGCATAACAATCCACTGGAATAAGGACTGGCCAATTGATAGTTCCACATCGTCCTGTCTACCGTTGTGGAAATGTCTGCACCATCGTGTAAAATCCACGTGGTTCGGCGTAGTCGAAGCGACACGTCCTCTGAAAGCTCCAGTAACGTACTGTATCTACTGTACAGGAGCAAAATAACATTAATAAAAAGATGTAACCGACCTCCAACTACACCCATCCTGATATTAATTAGAACCGGTGCTGGAAACTGCCTTGTCCTATTGAACGGGGATATTCCATAGCTCATGAGTGGGATATAGTGGGTTCCAACCCCTCTGTCGGCAGCCCTAAAGGTGGTTTACCGTGGTTTTCCATGTTCACACCAGGCAAATGCTGGGGCTGTAACGTCATGAATGCCACGATCGCTTCCTTTCCGATACTAGCCCTTTCCCGTCCCATCGTCACCATAAGGAAAGCTACACCGATCAAATTTATGCAAGTAAGGTGATTGGTACCGGTCTGAGTGTCTGAGACCGTTGAGGTCCTTATCTTCCGACCTCCAACTTGGCAGGTTCAATCTTGGCTCAGTCTGATGATATTTGATGGGGCACACATACGTCAGTCTCGTGTCGTAGAACTACTGGCACGTAAATGAACTCCTGCGATATGAAATTTCGTCACCTCAGCGTCTCAGAAAATGGTATAAATAGTATGTGGGACGTAAAGCAAAATAACGCTAATAAAAAGACGATTGGTCAAAGAGACAGACTTCCCACTGCATCCATCCAGATATTAATTGAGAGCCGGTGCTAGAGGTTGCCTTGGTATACTAAATATTAAACACTCCTTCTATAAAAATTGCCTCATGTGTCACTAATACACTTGACAGAAATTCTGGATTAAGTGCTTGATCAATTAACCAGCGGCAGAAATCCACACTTAAATCATCACCGAGCTTGATAGTAGCAGTCGCTAAAGTTCGAACAGTATCCAATATTCGGGATGTACTGGCTTCGAATCCCTCTGTCGGCAGCTTTAAAGATGATTTTCCGTGGTTTTTCATGTTCACACCAGGCAAATGCTAGGGCTGTACCTTAATTAAGACCACGGTTGCTTCCTTCCCGATCCTAGTCCTTAGTTATATCTGTCGCCATAAAACCTATCTGTGTCGGTGCGACGCACCGATACAGATAGGTCTTATAGGACGATGGGATAGCAAAGGCCTAGGAGTTGGAAGGAGGCGGCCGTGGCCTTAATTAAGGTACAGCCCTAGCATTTGTCTGGTGTGAAAATGGGAAACCACGGAAAACCATCTTCTGGGCTGCCGACAGTGGGATTCGAACCCATTATCTCCGGGATGCAAGCTCTCAGCCATGCGTCTCTAACCGCACGGCCAACTCGCCCGGTAATAATAATAATAATAATAATAATAATAATAATAATAATAATAATATTTTTTGCTGCCGGGCAGAGTGCCTCTGACGGTTGAGGCGCTGGCCTTCAGACCCCAACTTGGCAGGCTCGATCTTGGCTCAGTCCGATGGTATTCGAAGATGCTCAAATAAGTCAGCCTCGTGTCGGTAGATTTACTGGCGCGTAAAAAGAACTCCTGCGGGACTAAATTACTGCACCTCAGCGCCTCCAGGAACAGTAAGAGTAGTTAGTGGGACGTAAAGCAAATAACATTACCGGTATTATTATTAACAAGTCATTAGGAGCTGAAAGGCAGGGAAGAAAATAGTAAAATATGCGTGGTGTAGGAGGAAACAAGATGAAATGTACTTCACCCGTGCCTAATCGCTCGCAGTAGTTTACTACAGGATAGTATGCGTAAGACCAGAACCAGGTCTCTTTGCGATGAGTCAGGTGTATCTTCGTATTGTGGTTAGCACTAGAGGACAAAGAGTGACAAACAGGTTTTGTGTATAAACATCAAACATGCACATCAACAGACACACACACGTAATGTACCCAAATCAGTACAGTGCAGAATGAAGAACTGCCATGCTGTGTTCAGGGTCAATATCTAGCGTTTTAACAAGCACGTCTTCCGTGTGTTGTGTTCAGCTTGCGCCACGTACAAGGCAATCGCGAACTGAAACTCTAGATTTATAATATTTGTTACCGGTACTTCAATTTTTCTGCTCGGATTTATGAGAATATCGAACTACCGAGACTCAAAATACTACATCGATTGAGAACTGAACTCCCAACTCAATACGCTGCAGAAATGGTGTAACATCTGGCATACCAATGTGAAACACGTAGCAATTGTTCAAATGACCTCCCAGGACTACTCTGCAGGCTTCACTTCTCCGTACCCGGCGAGTTGGCCATGCGGTTAGGAGCGCACAGCTGTGAGCTCGCATCCGGGAGATTGGGGCTTCGTACCCCAATGTCGGCAGCCCTGAAGATGGTTTTCCGTGGTTTCCCAAGTTCACACCAGGCATTGCGGGGGTTGAACCTTAATTAAGGCCACGACCACTTTCTTACCATTCCTAGGCCTTTCTTGTCCGATTGTCGCCATAAGACCTCTCTGTGTTGGTGCGACGTAAAGCAACTAACAAAAGAAAATCACTTCTCCGAATCCAGTCTTCCGTAATATCCATTGGAGATCTGGCGGGCCAATTGATGGGTCCATGTCGTCCTATTCGCCATAGACCAAAGGATTGATCCAAATGATTACGCAGTAAGCGGCTTATATCAGGTGGTGGACCATCGTGTAAAAACCACATGTTTCGGCGTAGTCGAAACGGAGCGTCCTCTGAAAGCTCTAATAACGTACCTATGAGGAACTCCAGGTAAGATACCCCTATGAACTGTGCAGGTAAGATGATGATAATAATGTCGTTGGCTTTACGTCCCACTAACTACTTTTCACGGTTTTCGGAGACGCGGATTTGCAGGAATTTAGTACCATAGGAGTTCTTCACGTACCAGTAAATCTACTGACACAAGGCTGACGTATTTGAGCACCTTGTCAAGACTGGACTCAGAAGGCCAGTGCCTCAACCGTCTGAGCCATTCAGCCCGGCAAGATGATTGGTGCAGCACTGCGTAAAGTGCTGGCCTTCTGAACCCAACTTGGGAGGCTTGGTCTTGGCTCAGTCCGGTGGTATTTGAAGGTGCTCAAATACGTCAGTCTCGTGTCTGTAGATTTATTTGCATTAAAAAATACTGCGATAAAAAAATTCTGGCATTTCAGCGTCTCCGAAAACCGTAAAAATTAGTTAGTGGAACGTAAAGATATTATTATTATTATTATTATTAGTAGTAGTAGTAGTAGTAGTAGTAGTAATATTATTTTTACGGAAGTTCTAATTAATCGGGTCTATTACAGTCATCATTTTACCTATCGGTACTTACTGTTCAGTAATAAGCCTTCCGTCCGCCTCTGTGGTGCAGTGGTTAGTGTGATTAGCTGCCACCCCCGAAGCTCGGGTTCGATTTCCAGCTCTGACAAGAAATTTGAAAAGTGGTACGAGGGCTGGAACGGGGTCCACTTAGCCTCGGGAGGTCAAATGAGTAGAGGTGGTACGATTCCCACCTCAGCCATCCTGAAAGTTGTTTCCCGTAGTTCCCCCCTTCTCCAGGCAAATGCCGGGATGGTACCTAACTTAAGGCCACGGCCGCTTCCATCCCTCTTCCTTGTCTACCCTTTCCAATCTTCCCATACCCCCGCAAGGCCCCTGTTCATCATAGCAGGTGAGGCCACCTGGGTGAGGTACTGGTCATTCTCCCCAGTTGTATCCCCGATCCAATGTCTCACGCTCCAGGACACTACCCTTGAGGCGGTAGAGGTGGGATCCCTTGCTGAGTCCCATGAAAAACCAACCCTAGAGGGTAAACAGATTAGGAAAAAGAAGAATAAGCCTTCTATTAGAAATGCCCGGCGGCAATTCCACAGTAGGTCTTTTTCCTTCGAGCAATGTTCACGATGGATGCAACTACGGTTTTTGAAATTTGTCTCATTAATAACAATTTCACTGAATACTTATAGCCTTTTCTTTCAGTGTCCACCGTCCTTTCAATGACCTAAAAAGTTTATGAATAAGCATAGACAACCCGCATTGTCTATTGTCAGAAATTCATCGTAGACTGTCGCAATAACAGCACAGAAATGTTGCGCCCATATTTCATTTACTTATTAACCATTTCCTTTCATTTTGTCAGCTTGGATCACTGAGTAATGCCATTGACGTCTTAAAAATCGCACACAAATACACAACACTTGATTCGCACGTATGTGCTTGGACGGATCTTCGACGTCACTGTAAGGATTCTGTGTACTTTTCACACAGAGTACCCTACACCGGTTTTCTAGTACAGCAAGTGACCTGGCACGTGAGTCATCCTCTTCTACTTGCCAAGCCTTTAGGGGAAGTGCACAACAACATGTGTTGGCCTGCGATAAGAAACAGGTTCAACAAGCCCTATACTCGGCTACTGTACTTCGGCTACGCGTGGACAGAATGACATCACCGGCGTATCCTGCTACGGCCGTTCAAAACACATTAGGTCCTGAAATATTTGGCTCAGTTATGGGCAAACTAATAGGACAAGGTAAAAAGTACATAGCATATATTGTGAGATGTATTTTTCTTAGCCGACTAAATATCTGCACGTATACACCTAACACCCAGTATATCTCAAAACGTTCAAACTTTACAGAAGTAAAAATTCGTACTTAGAATCTACATTCAAAATAAAGAAACGCGTACTTTTTGTTTTCGGAAAATCCCAATAGGAGGGCTGTAAAGGGGTGAAAATGATTGAATGCCTTTAATAAGGATCCTTATATCTCAGAAACGGAAGATGTTACAGACCTGAAAATCGGTATTTGGGATCTCCTTTATAAATAAAGAAACGTGTACTTTTTGTTTATAGAAAATCCAAATAGTGGAGGGTTGAAAGGGGGGTGAAATTTTAAAATGAGTGTATCTATATCTCAAAACGATAGTTAATATTACAGAAACAGGTGGTTACCTTAAGAATGAGAAGAAAGAAGAGATACTAAAAGCGGTAAGCGATCTGAGAAACTGCTTTGATATATTAACTAATGTAGTGAAGGACAAGAGCAACGAAATGATTGTTTCTGAAAGCGAGGTTATCGAATACCAAAGAGAAGACGTACCAGAGGGACAAGACAGTTTGATTCCGAGACAACTAGCGCCATCTGATGGCCACAACCAAGAACCTGCAAGTAACTCCAACTGGCAGCTACTTCCATCTAGCGGCCACACCCAAGCAGGAGAAGGTAGCTCGACCTCGGAACAAATAGCTTCATCTCCCGGCCACAACCAAGAACCTACAAACAGCAACAACAACCAACTTCTACCATCTGACGGCGGAATGCAAAGCTCGCATTTACTTGAACGGACAACCCAGCTCATTCAGCAAAAGAAAGCCGTGAATAATGAAACTACGGATCTAGCGGATTTAAAAGAAACCGTAAGATATATGATGGACTTCATAACGAATAAAATAATAATTATTGAAGAAAAATTACGCAGACCCTGAATAGGAATGCAGTACTTACAAGGATAATGAAGTACTCAATAACAAAACAGACGGAAGGGATAACGATCATAACTATAGAGGAGAAACAGAATGGACAACTGTAATAAATAAAAGAAACACACAAACCATCAGAGGGACAAGTGTTCAAGAAGATGATCTACAAGCTGCTGACAAAATGGCATGGCTTTACCTAGGCAATCTGAAAGGAAACGCAACAGAAGAGAAGGTTAAGAAGTACCTAGAGAAAAATGGAATTAAAGATAATATCCATTGCGAAGAACTTCACACACGAAGTGGAAACAAGGCCTTCAAAATAGGTTTCCCATTCAAATTCCTTGAATATGCTTTACGACCGGAATTCTGGCCAAATATAACAATCGTAAGAAGATTTCGTTTTCGGAGGGCAAACCGTGCTGAAGGAGGAGAACTACAATAAACATACACATATGCTCCTATGGAACATTGAAGGCATAAAAAACGCTCTGCCTCTCTTTCCAATAGAGATATTAAGCTACTACAACGCTATTATACTGACAGAAACATTCTTAACACAGGATTTTAACATTCAAGGATATTGCGGAATTCATTCATTCGCCCGTCAGACCACAGGAAGACTATCAGGAGGGGTCTCCATCTTTCTCAAACCGAACTTAGGGAAAATAAAACAAATAATAAAAGAAGAAAAAAACAATTACCGTAAAGACCAGCCTACTATCAATCATTGGCATGTATGTTCAACCACATATGTCAACAGAGGACACAATCGAAAGAATAACAGAGGCTTTGTCACAAACGCAAACAGATGATAGAGTAATCTTCGCAGGCGACCTAAATGCAAGAATAGACAAACCAACCGTCAGAACAGAATTGATTAAAGAGGCTCTGGAAGAAGCCGGCTATGTCCTTGTTAACAGTCCCTACATGAAAACGTACATAGCCTCGAATGGAAGCAGCGCCATAGATTTAGTCTTTTACAGAGGTACAGACATTAAAATATTCAGTCAAAAAGCATTATGGACTTCAGCCATAGCTCCGATTAGGAAACATATACCAGTATCGACAGTCTTTGAAATTACTCATAAAGATCAATTGCCAATACAACCCAGGAAGAAAATATCCAGCAAATTAGATCCAGAGAAACTAACACATATCGGTGATGAGATAGATAAAGCAAGGCTATTAGTTCAACGACATGAACTAACTGAAGCAGTGGAAATGTGTACAAGAACCCTTCAATCATGCCAAACTCACACGAAAGTAAGGAGATTACAGCCATGGTTCAATAAAGACTGTTACAATGAACGGAAAAAGACCCTCCTGGCACTAGATCGAGCGAAGAACACATCGAACCCGAGTTATCTGGCCCAATACGCTGAACAAAGAAGGAAATATAAATCACTAATCAAGAAAACAAGAACGGAGTGCATTGAGGAAGACGCCAGGAGACGTGCTGCAAACGCCCAAAATGACCCATTCCTAGTGCTTAGGAAACCAAAAACTTCAGCATCAAATAATATCTCAATGGAGTCATGGGAAAACCATTTCAAAAGCATTCTCAACCTTCAAGACCGATCAACAGCTTTTGAATTAACTCCAGTAACAATGACGGGAAATCACATCCCCATAACGAGGCAGGAAATATATAATACAATAACAGCAGCAAAAAATGGAAAGGCCCCCGGCCCAGACAGCATTTGCACAGAACACCTGAAAGACTCTCTACCTGTCATGCTAGACTACTGGGTAGAACTATTCAACACATGCATGCACACTGGGGAAATCCCAGAGCAATGGAGATTGTCAACAAGCAAAATGATGGTTAAGAAAGGAGAAACTGACAATCCTGATTCATATCGAGGTATAGCTCTCGAAAATACATCATTCAAAATCTTCATGAAAATCTTAACAATCAGGCTTGCAGAAGAAATAGACTCCCAGATACCAGAAAATCAATTCGGCTTCCGAAAGCGAAGAAGCACACTACATGCCGTAAAATACCTAATAGAACAAGTCCAAGATACATTGAGGCATCCAGGAAAGAAATATGTTATAGTCTTCGTAGACTATCGTAAGGCTTTTGACCTTGTTGATAGAGCAACACTCATCCGGAAACTCAATTACCTAATAGGGGCTACACATCCGATAGCAATCATAATCTCGAATATCCTCAAATATAACTATGTCCAAATATCAGACAACATAAACCTATCCAAAATGGTAACCCAAACAAACGGAGTCCTACAAGGTGACCCAATCAGCCCAATTTTATTCAACATCATGACAGCTGACATCACAGAAATAATCACAGATACCTCAGCATTGCTTATACTTTACGCAGATGATATGGCAATAGGCTCAGAAAACATAGAAGAGCTCCAAGAGGTCCTCAATAGGCTCACATCATGGCCAGAAAGAAACGGTTTGCAAATAAACCACAACAAAACTAAACAAATGACCTTTAGGAAAGGAGGAAAACATGCACCTAAAAATACAATAACCATGCACAACAAACCTCTAGAAGTAGTGCCGAAATTCAAGTACCTTGGAGTCACCCTCCAAACTACTCTAACATCCTACAATATCCACGTCAAAGAAAGAGCAGCCGCAGCAATAAAAGCCATCTACAACATTCAACAACCTCAACAAATATCACTAAGTACAGCAATGCTACTGTTCAGGACAGCCATATCTCCAATAGCAACCTATGGGATTAGCATCACCTGGGAAAAGCTCACACTCAGCGACGTGATGACAATAGAAAAAATCAAGGCCCGATATCTCAAGAGAATACTAGGCATTGGGAAGTCAGCCCCTTCAAGGTTAACATATGTTCTAACTAAGGAGGACTACTTCATTGACGATATCAAAACACAGTTTTGTCTACCAAACACCAAGCCCTACGAAAATGCACGCCAAACTTTAAACGAGAAAAGGAATGCTATTTGGTCCGACTTCTATTCCACGGACGCTATAATGACGGAAGAGTGGAAGCAAGCAAATTACAAGCTACGGCGCGTAATTACACGTTACGCCACTCATGGATTTCACCACAGATTCTGCCAAACCAAAAACTTCCACCAGCCGAACGAAGACTGTATATGTAACCTGTGCAACGATCATTGTGAAAGATACCACGCACAAAACTGCAAAATGAGGACAACTTCAATAATAAGAATGGCATTAGCATAGTTGACCATCTGTACAAAAACTGTTTTTGCACATTGTGCGCTTTTCATTTAATAATAATAACTTTAAGAGTTTACAGATGTAAAAATTGGTACTTAGAATCTCCTTTCATAATAAAGAAACACGTATTTTCTGTTTTCGGAAAATCCTATGAAAGAGGGTGAAAAGGGGGGAAAAGTGGTTGAACACCTTTTATGAGGAAACATATCTCAAAAAATGAAGATGTTACAGTCATGAACATTTAAATTTGGAACTTCCTTTACAAAATAAAGAAACACGTATTTTTTGTTTTTGGAAAATCCAAATAATGGGGGTGAAAAGGGGGGTGAATTTTTAAAATGAGTGTATCTATATCTCGAAACTAAAAGTTTACAGACGTAGAAATTGGTATTTAGAAGCTCCTTTCAACATAAAGAAACACGTATTTTTTTTGTTTTCGGAAAAATCCCAATAGGAGGGGTGAAAAAGGAGTGAAAATGGGTTGAATGCATTTAATGAGGATACTAATATCTCAGAAACTTAAGATATTACAGACCTGAAAAAAAGGTTTTTGGGATCTCCTTTAAAAATAAAGAAACAAGTACTTTTTGTTTTGGGAAAATCCAAAGAGTGGAGGGTTGAAAGGGGGGTGAATTTTTAAAATTAGTGTATCTATGTCTCAAAACTTCGAAACTTTACAGATGTAAAACTTGGTACTTAGAATCTACTTTCAAAATAAAGAAACACGTATTTTTTGTATTCGGAAAATCCCAATAAGAGGGTTGAAAAGGGGTCAAAAATGGTTGAATGCCTTTAATAAGGATCCTTACATCTCATAAACTGAAGATGTTACAGACCTAAAAAATCGGTATTTGGGATCTCCTTTATAAATAAAGAAACACGTATTTTTTGTTTTTAGAAAATCCAAATAGTGGGGGGAGGGTGAAAGGGGGGTTTATTTAAAAAATTAGTGTATCTATATCTCAAAACTTCAAAAGTTTGCAGATGTAAAAATTTATATTTAGAATCTCCTTTAAAAATAAAAGAACACGTATTTTTTTTGTTTTCTGTAAATCCCAATAGGAGGGGTGAAAAGTGTGAATAAGGGGTTGAATGTCTTTAATGAGGATACTTATATCTCAGAAACTGAAGATATTACAGACCAGACAGTCAGTATATGGAATCTCCTTTAAAAATACAGAAACATTTTGTTTTTATTTTTGGAAAATCTAATTAATGGGGGTTAAACAGGAGTGACAAATTGGGGTGAATTTTTAGAAAGACTATATCTACAGTATATCTCAGAAACGTAAAATATTACAGACGTAAAAACTGGTATTTGGAATCTCCTGTTAAATTAAAGAAACAGGTATTCTCGGAAAATCCCATGAAGGGAGGGGGGTGAAAAATTGAATTAATTGTATGAGTATACTTACATCTAAGAAAAACTAAAGTTGTTACAGACGTGAAAATCGGTATTTAGATCTTCTTTAAAAATAAAACGACGTGTTTTTTGGGGGGGGGAATCATCTTTGGGGGCGGGTGTGAAAAGGAGTTGAATTCATTTCATGAGGACACATATCTCAAAAACTGAAGATAATCGGTATTTAGAAGATCCTTTATTATTAAAGAAACAAATATTTTTTGCCAGAAAATTATCTTAAGGGGGAGGGGGGAGTGTGAAAGTAAGTGATAAAAGTAAATTATTTTTATGGGAATACTTATATCTCAAAACTGAAGGTAACACACGTGAACATTGGTATTTGGAATCTCCTTTAAACATAAAGAAACACGCCTTTTTGGGGGAGGGGGCGGGGTAAATCAACTTAACCGCGGTGGGGTGAAAACGGAGGTGAGACCAATTGATTTTACTGTTCCTAATGTAGTTATGCCGGCCCCGTGGTGTAGGGGTAACGTGCCTGCCTCTTACCCGGAGGCCCCGGGTTTGATCCCCGGTCAGGTCAGGGATTTTTACCTGGACCTGAGGGCTGGTTCGAGGCCCACTCAGCCTACGTGATTAGAATTGAGGAGCTATCTGACGGTGAGATAGCGGTCACGGTCTAGAAAGCCAAGAATAACGGCCGAGAGGATTCGTCGTGCTGATCATACGACACCTCGTAATCTGCAGGCCTTCGGGGTGAGCAGCGGTCGCTTGGTGGGCCAAGGCCCTTCAAGGGCTGTAGTGCCATGGGGTTTTAATGTACTTATAAGGAACCTCCGTGGCTCAGGCGGCAGCGTGCTGGCTTCTCACCGCTGGGTTTCTTGGTTCAAATCCCGGTCACTCCATGTGAGATTTGTGCTGGACAAAGCGGAGGCGGGACAGGTTTTCCTCCGGGTACTCCGGTTTTTCCCGTCATCATTCATTCCAGCAACACTCTCCAATATCATTTCATTTCATTTGTCATTCATTAATCATTACCCCAGAGGAGTGCGACAGGATTCGGCAGCCGGCACAATTCCTAACCTCACCGCTAGCTGGGGGCTTATTCATTCCATTCCTGACCCGGTCGAATGACTGGAAACAGGCTGTGGATTTTCAATGTAATTATTCTGATCATAAACCGATCATTTTTAATCTTTCCGGGTTCGTTTTCAAGAGCCATCTTTTCATTTGGAGAACCTTCTTAGATTTCAGTAAATTCTTCTGGCATATAAATAAAAATTTAAACACATTTGAAATAAACGATAGGTATAAGATTGACCGTGCGATTGTTCACCTCTATAATAAAGTCAATAATGCACGGAAGTATGCCATTCGTATCGCCAGAAGTCCTGCGCACTTGCTTACGGGCGACAATGGTATTGGTCATACTATCATCAATGACAATGGCAGCAGATGTAATTTACCGCCAAGTAGAGGTCTTGCATCTTGCTGTGGGGTCCAGAACATCCATAATAATAATAATAATAATAATAATAATAATAATAATAATAATAATAATAATAATAATAATAATAATAATAATAATGTTCTGCACCGTCGTCAAAATGTGCGGACCGCGCTGGAAACGGGTCCTGGATGGGTAATGACTACGAATGCAGTCCGGCCGCGGGTTTAATACCGCCAAGGCACCCAAGACGACACCACGCCGGATCTCCTCAAGGATTTGATCCACATTAAAAATGCTTATAGGAAAAGATGGCAAAGATTTAGGGACCCAACTGACCGGGTGGAATACCTGGACCTATCCTGGGAAGTACGAAATAGATTGCTGGAAAAAAAGATCGAAAAATGGGAGGAACGTTGCCGTAATCTCTGAGAAAACGTGTCAGATCGCGAATTTTGGCGGAATCTCTCAGAAAACGAGTCAGATCGCAAATATCGGTGGGTTATATATAAAACGATAAGCATCCAATTATAAATTTCAGTATAATACCGTAGCGAAGCACAGGTATCTTGCTAGTTTTTATATATAGTCGGCCTATTTCAACCCCCATATTTCCCAAACCACCACAGGTACCGTTACAGAACCACAACAGTGCACGATGGTAGACTGAATGCTACTACCGCACACGAACAGCAATGGTCTGCGGTGGATAGTTGTGGCTGCAACGTGAAATATAGGAACAAACGCGTCTATTTTTATATGTATAGTCTGTCAATTATAACCCCCACATCTCTCACACCACCACAGCTACCGACACATAGCCCTATAGTGCAAGATGCGAGACACACAAAAACCAGTGGTCTGCGATTGATAGTTGTGGCTGCGAGGTGAAATATACGAACACACACGGCTATTTTTATATATAGTCGGCCACTTTCAACCCCCATATCTGCCACACTACCACTATACTCTATATATTACTGTTATTATTGTTAATATTGTTTTCATATTATTGTCATCAGTAGTTATTATAAGAATGTTCTAGGTTAAGACTGGTTAAGTCTAAGAAAGGGAATACATCTCTAACTTTGCCAGAATGAATAAAACATATTATTATTATTATTATTATTATTATTATTATTATTATTATTATTATTATTATTATTATTATTATTATTATTATTATTATTATTGTACCGGGCGGTACACCTCTACACCGTTTATTTAAAAGTTGCGCCAGTTGAAACTCCTCTTCTGGAGGAAGGTTGAACTTTATCTATTCTATTAATACTCTACTTTCTCAGAAGATGTCACCACGTGGAAAATTTTGAGTTTTTGAACTGTGTCACTTTTGATGTGTTTTGTTTAGCTTGAAGTAAGAAGTGTGAACTTTCTCTTCTAGAGGACACTACTGAAGATCAACAATAGTGCAACCTAGTGCGGAGTCAAAGAACTATTTTGTTGAAGAAATTTTTATTTCAAGAGTTTGTTCTTGGTTAAATTTCTTTCTGTCATTGTTTAAGTTGGCTGTATACCCCTCTTTTTCCCCTTATTTTGGATCTAGCCAATCCCGAATTTCTTTAATTAATTTTCCACCAATAATGTGTTTCTTCTTCCTCTATGTAGGGGTTTCTTTTCCCTAGCCAATAAAAATTTTGTGGGAGGGTGTTTTCTTTCCCCTAACGCCTAGAATCTTCCGCGAGAGGATATAAACTGCTGATTTTAGGGTCTCGGGGCCACTTCTGTTCCATCTTTCAGTGTATTAAGTACATAGCAGGAGGCGGGGAGCGCCTCTTTCCTCGGCGGCGGTCAACAATAAGGTAATGGCCGATTAATAAATTCTTTCTTTTCTTGCTCAGCAGTTTAACTTTCGGGGCGGGTTCTAAGCGTTCAACCATGTAACCTTTTCCTAAAATGTAAAAACAACTGGTATCTATTCTATTTTAAAACGACATATCGGGATAGAGAGTGCTTAACCCTCTCGAGCTCCCACTCACATCGTCTTAAGGTGAACTTATTGTTTCTCAACCTATTCTTCGATAACGTAAAAACAAATTGTTCGTTTCTAAGTCACCTCTGTAGTATGGGATTAGCCCTTGCATCAGTGGCCTAAGAGCCGAAGTAGGTCTTAAAATCAAAGTGTATCAGGAGTGCGGTTAGCCTCCACTCAAATTGTTATTTTAGAGGTCATGTAATCAACCTTCTTTTCATGTAATAGACCTCAGTAGGTTGGGTATTTTACCCCTGTGAATACGTCCTTAGAGGACAGCTTGAAGGTAGAGTTTGGTGTGGCCTTTGAGAGGCTTAAATTTTAAGAGCGGATCGCTCTTTTGAAAATGGAGTGTCATATGCCTCGTGGAGGCTTTTCTGTGTAATTCGGAGCCAGGGGCTCCTAGGGATGAATGGGGTTTTCTGCCCCTCTGTTAAAACTTGTGTTTGTGGTAAAACTGAGCTGATCGCTGAAGTCAGGGCGTGAAGCCCAAAACCTGTAAATATTGTATCTCCCCTTGTTTTGCTACATTGTACCTGCCATGTCTGTTATTGCTTTGTTTTTGAAAAGAAAATATAACCTAGTTAAATTTTAAATTAATTTTACATTAACTTTGATTCCGTAGTTTGAAACCCATTCACGCCCGCACCTTCTTACACCTCTACCTACCACGGATATCTCCGTAACAAGTGGTAGCAGAGCGTGGTTGAATGGGTCTCAATTTAGCCCCTTTTGACGGCTAAACATTGCTTTGATTCGAACTCTAACAATTGTCTCAGTTGCTGGAATTTTTTGAGTTTTTCAAAGTTGTTCTGTCATCATGCCCGGCCCTCGCGATGTTCTCCTTCTTAACTATTTGCGCAAAGAGGAGTTGATATACGAGTTAACTATCAGAAATGTGCAATCTGGAGGCACGGTTGCAATCGACACCAACAAGCTTAGAGAGTCCCTTGATTTGCCCATTTCCATCCCCAATTTGGGAGAGAAAGAAATTGATGATTCTCTTTCCACGATCGTCGAGAATATTACTGGGCTAGCTTCTGTAGTTAGTTTTTTTGATGAAAATGATCCGTCTCCAAATCAAATTAAGCGTGTGCAAGGCAGGCTGTATCACTTTGCAAATAGAGTTAATGATCTGTTGTCTCTAAAGGTGAATGACGTTCAGAGGAAGGACGCTAATACGCTCCTTGAAACTATTTCTGAATTGTCTAATAAGGTCACTCAATTGTTAACTGGGGAAGTTCCTCCCAAATCTGATCAACCCACTATAGTGAATCCAGGTAGTGAGGAAGCGCCTCCCAAGGGAGAAGTTAATAGGATAACCGTTGCTGCTCAAACTATCCCTGCCCCATTGGACAACGAATCTGAACGCCGTGCGTCATTGGGTAACATCCGCTCTGAATTAACTTCTTTGCCATTGAAACCTTTAACGACTATGTCACCTGGGTTCAGTAGCTTGCCTCATCCATTGGCAATGTTGCTTAGAGGTATCTCTAAGTTTTCCGTCAACACCACCAGTGATGTAATTTCATTTTTAAGATTTCTAGTGGAATTTCAGGATCATGCTCTTGTTTTTTCTCTTTCGCCATGTCAAATTTTGCAAATTATCTATCCGTATGCTATTGGTATTCTCTCTGATAAAATCGTAAGAGCCATTGCCGAGCAATCATCTATTGAGGATTTCCATGCCCATTTGCTAGCTAACTTCATCCCGGCTAGGGCCAGGTCCTCCCTGATTCAGAAGTACTATTACCGTGTACAGCGCTTGGATGAAAACTTGGCTGATTTCATACAAGATATCAAATTCTACACTAGGGTGTTTGCTCTGCACTTTCCTGAAGATCAGATTGTGCAGGCTATTGTAGAAGGTATTTCGCCATCCTACAGGTCATATTTGTGTTTCGCGGCGTGTCCGCAAACCTTCTCTGAACTTGAAGCATTGGCCGTCTCAGCGGAAGGAGTTAGATACGCCGATTCTTTGCGTGTCGCGAAAGAACCCCCGCCTTCCTTTAGTAACACTCGGCCTCCACCTCGCCGACCAGTCAATCCCCGTAAATGTTATGCTTGCGGGTCGCCTGACCATCTGCGCAACAAGTGTCCACTGATCAAGCCAAGTGGGACTAGGAATGGAGCTGGTTCATCACAAGGCTGCTTTAAATGTGGGGCTTTCTCACATATCGCCAAGAATTGCCCAAACTCAAATAGCACCCCCTCCTGCTCTGGTGCAAATTCCACCTATGCCAATAATAAAAAGTGACTAGCGGCTTCGGCTGAGTCGACTAATTCTGCTTTCCAAGGCTCAGCCCCGGGCAAAAGGGTCGAGAATTCAGGGAATGAGCAATCTTCAAATTCTTTTTTTGAATGCCCCAGAGAGTGTCTTAGGATTGCGGCGGATACCCCCGCACCTGTTCCTTTTCTTAGGATTGAGTTGAATAACGAGCCTATAACAGCTCTCTTAGATTCAGGCAGTGTTTGTTCCATTATTTCGGCTGATTGGTATTCTAAATTGAAATCTGTTTGTAAACTCCCTGACTATGACTCATCTCCTGTTAAATATGTTTCGGCTAATTCATCTCCATTAGAAATTCTAGGTTCCTTACTGGTCAAAATTCGTGTTTTTAAGTTTACATAGAAAGTTAAATTGTTTGTGGCCAAGCAATTGTCTTGCCCCATTATATTGGGAGCTGACTTTATTTCTCACACTGGTCTTGTGCTCGATCTGCAGTCTAGGTCGTGCACATTCAAATTTGCTTCTAGTTGTAAAATTCCACTATTAAAGTGTAATTCTGTGTCAGGTGCTTCTATTTCGCCTACCCAGGATGAGATGTTGTTAGACCTTAGACATCTACCTGAGGAGCAGGCTGATAGTATTCGCAAACTGTGTCAGTTGTTTCCCGAGGTGTTCTCTGATACTCTTGGTGTTACTGACCTTATTGAATACAAAATTGAGGTCACGGATTCGATTCCTGTTCGCTTTCCACCGTATAGGCTGTCTCCTCCTAAAATGAAAGCTCTGAAAGAAATCATCGATCAGATGTTGAAGGATGGTATTATTAGGCCCTCTAAGTCAGCGTATTCTTCGCCTATTTTTCTAGTCCCGAAACCCCAAGGAGGCTTCAGGCCTGTCATTGATTACAGGGCTCTCAATCGGAAGGTGGTGTTGCAATCTGTGCCCCTTCCCGACCTTCATTCTTGTTTTTCATGGTTTCGTAAGGCCAAGTTCTTCACCATCTTGGACTTAAATCAGGCTTATAATCAAATTCCCCTTGCCGAAGAGTCTAAACATCTTACAGCGTTTGCCACGGACTGGAATTTATATGAATACAACCGCGTGCCTTTCGGGCTCCCTACGGGAGCAGCTGTACTCACTAGGCTGCTAGATAGGGTCTTCTCCGACATCAAATTCGAGTACTTATATCACTACTTAGATGATGTCGTCGTATTTTCAGAGACTTTTGAAGAACATCTAGATCATCTGCGAGAAGTTCTCGATCGCCTTCGTAAGGCTGGGTTAACTGTTAAGTGGTCCAAGGTTGCCTTTGCTAAGCCCTCTATGTCATTCCTAGGGCATATTGTGTCACCCGATGGAGTAGCAGTCGATCATTCTAGAACACAGGCCATCCGTGATTTTAAACCTCCCAAGGACATCAAAGGTATCGCCAGGTTCATTGGTATGGTGAATTTCTTCAGGAAGTTCATTCCTAACTTTGCTAATAGAGCGGCGCCCTTAAACCTTCTTCGTAGGAAAGGCATCAAATTCGAGTGGGGACCTTCTCAACAAGCCGCTTTTGAAGATCTGAAATTAGCTCTTTGTAATGCCCCTGTACTTGCTATGCCTGATTTCTCGAAGAAATTCATCGTCCAAACCGACGCATCGTCGTCAGCAGTAGCTGCAGTTCTTCTTCAAGAGACTGAACTAGGGAGGCGACCCATCGCCTATGCGTCTAGGACATTGTCAGCTCAAGAAGCAAAGTACTCCATATATGAGCTTGAAGGTTTGGCAGTCTTATTCGCCTTAGAAAAGTTCCGTCTCTATCTGGAACACGTCAAATTCGATCTGGAGACAGATAATCAAGCCTTAAGCTGGGTCTTAGGTAGGCCGCGTCGTACAGGTCGTATAGCCCGTTGGGCCATCCGTATTTCTGCCTTCCAATTCGATGTACGGCATATCAGAGGTACTGAAAATGTGTTGCCGATGGATTCAGCCGTATGTTTCATAACGACGTAGAGACCCACGAACCGGTCGACAGTTCATCACCTTCCGAGTCCATACTATCTGGTGTTAATGCCATCTTAACAGATGCTCCCATGCTTTTTAGGGATATTGAGAAATACCAACGTGAAGATCCGACGCTGGCTCCGATAATGGAAACCCTTTCTTCTGGGGAACATGCTGTCCCTTATGTTCTGAGGAATGGTGTTCTATGTTGCCCTTCGAGGCATGATAAGTTGATGAAAGTTGTTGTTCCAGCGGTTCTTGTACCTATGATCTTCAAATACTATCATGAGACCCCATTGGGGGGGCACCTGGGTATCTTTAAGACTCGTGAAAAGATTCGTGAAATGTTCATATGGAAAGGTATGGACGGTGAAATTCGGGAACTTGTAAAAGCTTGTAAATCTTGTTTGATCAGTAAACCCACCATGTCCACCAAGGTAGGCCTTTTGTCTTCGCATCAAGCGTCGCGCCCCATGGAACGCCTGTATATCGATTATGTAGGACCCTTCCCCCAGTCAAAGGGTAATGCCAACAAGTTCATCTTTGTGTGTGTAGATGGTTTTACAAGATTTTCCTGGTTATTTCCGACTAAGCTGGCTACCGCTCAGTCAACTATTACTTGCCTAAATTCTATTTTCGCTTCTTTTGGTCCGTGCCAATACATTGTATCTGATAATGCTAAGGCTTTTACATCTAATTTATTTCGTAAATTCTGTTTTGACTTGTCCATCTCTCATGTAACTACTTCCGCTTATTACCCTCAACCATCTCTGGCTGAACGGGTTAACCGTAATCTCAGGTCCGCACTTATTGCCTATCATCATGAAGATCATTCTAGGTGGGACACGTCCCTGCATTGGTTAGCTTTTGCTTTGAATTCGGCGGTCCATGAATCACACAAATTTACTCCAGCTTCTTTAATGTTCAAGTTTGTTCCCAACTCGCCGCTCTCTAACCTCTGGTCTCTGAATGACATTCTACCCGAGATAATAGATCCGGACAACATTAAAGATCTTTGGAAGAAGGCTAAAGCCAATCTTAAAGTGTCTCATGAAAAGGTTAGGGAAAGGTATGATCGTGGACGGAGACCCACCCCTTTGAAGGTAGGCGACCAAGTAATGGTCAAGAATTTTGTTCCCGCGGGCAAGCTTGCCCCCAGATTTCATGGGCCTTGTATCATTCTCGATTTTCTTACGCCGGTTACCTTATTGCTAAGTAATCCAGCCACCGAGAGGATATTTAGAGTTCACCTGTCCCAGGTGAAACCGGTGTAATTTCTGTGTTAACTTGCTTCATATTATTTTGAAAGGATATGAAGGTTATATTTTGTTTTGAGTTTCACTTTTAAGGCATTCTGCCCCTTCTGTAATATTTTGGTTTTAGATGTAAGCCTTGTGTAAAACCTGCCCCGACCCGTTAAACTGCCATCCTGTTCTTGCCACGGCCATTACCACGCTCCCGTCTCCTGCTCCACCTTACACTGTGGCTTCATAATAGTAAATGCCATGGATATCTACACGCCGCTGGCCCCTCAACCTCTCCACAAGCCTGTACCCTCAAAGAAGATGATAGTCCAACACAATTCTGCCGCCTAGCTTTAATGTTTCAGCGCCCCCGCAGCCGCGCAGCGCCGTGCAGCGACTGGGGAGGGGGATGGGCCCCCTCCTCTCCAGCGAGGACGACATGTGCACGGCGAGCCGGAACTCTCCTCCCGGCCAAGGCTGATGTGCGGCGCACGACCTGCTACATGCCCGCAGCCTGTATCTGTTCACCGCGGGCGCGGCGTACTTCAACACCTCTGCTCCCCTCATAGTGCGGGCGAGCGGTATCTCAGGGTACTTGAGGGGTCCGAGCGGCCTCCGTTGGACGCAAGCTGCAACGGCCGGTCTGGCCATCCGACTCAATCTACATCAACTACATGGACAGTCACCATAAGCAATAACTACACTTGGGAATTTAACAACAATATTTGGTGGACATTGCAAAATTTTTCTTCACCTTTAAGTATTAAAAGTTTATCTTCAGAAATTCAAATTCTACAAACATAAAGACTTTCATTCACCTGCAACAACAAATTAAGAAATCTTGTAAATGCTTCTGCTATCTATCTTCGTATCAACATCATTACTTGGACTTTGTTTCAAACTGATTTCATGTGTCACCCCTGGAGGAACTTTTGGGGGGGGGGGAGGTCTGTACCGGGCGGTACACCTCTACACCGTTTATTTAAAAGTTGCGCCAGTTGAAACTCCTCTTCTGGAGGAAGGTTGAACTTTATCTATTCTATTAATACTCTACTTTCTCAGAAGATGTCACCACGTGGAAAATTTTGAGTTTTTGAACTGTGTCACTTTTGATGTGTTTTGTTTAGCTTGAAGTAAGAAGTGTGAACTTTCTCTTCTAGAGGACACTACTGAAGATCAACAATAGTGCAACCTAGTGCGGAGTCAAAGAACTATTTTGTTGAAGAAATTTTTATTTCAAGAGTTTGTTCTTGGTTAAATTTCTTTCTGTCATTGTTTAAGTTGGCTGTATACCCCTCTTTTTCCCCTTATTTTGGATCTAGCCAATCCCGAATTTCTTTAATTAATTTTCCACCAATAATGTGTTTCTTCTTCCTCTATGTAGGGGTTTCTTTTCCCTAGCCAATAAAAATTTTGTGGGAGGGTGTTTTCTTTCCCCTAACGCCTAGAATCTTCCGCGAGAGGATATAAACTGCTGATTTTAGGGTCTCGGGGCCACTTCTGTTCCATCTTTCAGTGTATTAAGTACATAGCAGGAGGCGGGGAGCGCCTCTTTCCTCGGCGGCGGTCAACAATAAGGTAATGGCCGATTAATAAATTCTTTCTTTTCTTGCTCAGCAGTTTAACTTTCGGGGCGGGTTCTAAGCGTTCAACCATGTAACCTTTTCCTAAAATGTAAAAACAACTGGTATCTATTCTATTTTAAAACGACATATCGGGATAGAGAGTGCTTAACCCTCTCGAGCTCCCACTCACATCGTCTTAAGGTGAACTTATTGTTTCTCAACCTATTCTTCGATAACGTAAAAACAAATTGTTCGTTTCTAAGTCACCTCTGTAGTATGGGATTAGCCCTTGCATCAGTGGCCTAAGAGCCGAAGTAGGTCTTAAAATCAAAGTGTATCAGGAGTGCGGTTAGCCTCCTCTCAAATTGTTATTTTAGAGGTCATGTAATCAACCTTCTTTTCATGTAATAGACCTCAGTAGGTTGGGTATTTTACCCCTGTGAATACGTCCTTAGAGGACAGCTTGAAGGTAGAGTTTGGTGTGGCCTTTGAGAGGCTTAAATTTTAAGAGCGGATCGCTCTTTTGAAAATGGAGTGTCATATGCCTCGTGGAGGCTTTTCTGTGTAATTCGGAGCCAGGGGCTCCTAGGGATGAATGGGGTTTTCTGCCCCTCTGTTAAAACTTGTGTTTGTGGTAAAACTGAGCTGATCGCTGAAGTCAGGGCGTGAAGCCCAAAACCTGTAAATATTGTATCTCCCCTTGTTTTGCTACATTGTACCTGCCATGTCTGTTATTGCTTTGTTTTTGAAAAGAAAATATAACCTAGTTAAATTTTAAATTAATTTTACATTAACTTTGATTCCGTAGTTTGAAACCCATTCACGCCCGCACCTTCTTACACCTCTACCTACCGCTAAAACATGGTAACAATTATTATTATTATTATTATTATTGCCTACGACCCACCGTAAATTGTTAGATCATGGTGACCATTGATGCTGTGATAGCGGCCCATAACTCCGAATATACTGGGTTTACGACCAATGTTTAAAGGACGTTTTTCCTTCGTTTGTTGCGTGCTTCCTGCTCTGTAGATATTAGAACCTTTTCAAGCACACCTGTATACCTACCTAACGTTATTTTTACTCACAGACCTACATTCAAGAACTAAAACAACTAAGAATCTGTCATTGTTCTCACCTCAAGTGGCGAATGTGCAACATCAGCGTCATCTACGGGATCCTCACCAAGGTCCTGCGCTATTACAGAAACAATAACCAATGTGAGGATGAAACTTTGAAATGTACGCATCCTCCTCGTGCACAGCATTGCCCTTTCAAAACTGAGCGGGACGCAATGTTCGCAGGCGAGCAGGTTTTATTACTGTAATACTCGATACGGGATGTGGATACATCCTGTGTTAGGACCGGTCTAGGTCATCTTTAAAAACAGGAAATGAACAAAGGTATTGTTCCATAATAATTTATATTATTTCACAGATCATGTTAAAATAGTTTGATAATACAGGACACTGACTCAACATCATATATGGATATTATTCGGAATAATTTGGTTTCAGTTTTCTTTTGTGGATATATAGTATCACTAAAGCGATATCTGTTACTATCATTGTTTTCATTGAGAGACCTTGAACGGCGTAATGGATTTATACGTTTATACGAATTAGGGTTTTGCCGTGCTAGTACTTGGATGGGTAGATTGATGGATTGATTGGTTCTTCTGTTTAAGAAACATTCTTGCTGAGGCGTTAACAGCATGACTAGTGATGATAGGTCAATTTTGTCTTCAATCAAAAGACAATCTTTTAAGTTTAAAGAGCTTTTTATCAAAATGTACTTTATACCGAGGGCGCCAAGCAAAGTACCTAATTTTATATTTACTATTTCATCTTGTGTTTATGCACTAGCTGGAGTGCCGGTGGTCTGCGGTGGATAGTTGTGGCGTCAACGTGAAATATAGCAACAAACGCGTCTATTTTTATATGTATAGTCTGTCAATTACAACCCCTACATCTCTCACACCACCACAGCTACCGACACACAACCCTATAGTGCAGTACAGTAGGCTTTCAGTTTGAAGTGAACTTTTGTAGATTTCTTTATTGTGACGTTGATTAATGTTTTACGAAACCTACGGTAGATTTATTGTCATCTATTTGTTTAGTTTAAATTTGAAATTATTTAGTTTCGCGTTAAATTTTGTCCTTGTAGACACCTCAGATTGTCTTACAAGGAGTTGATCCTGTAAAACAAATAATAAAATTACGATGGGCGTACTATATTGTTTTACACTATTTTTTGCACGTCCGGGTATGGTTCATATTTTACTTTTGAAGGTGGTGACGTGTAACTAGTGTCTTGTTTCACCATTTAGTAGCAGCACACGCACAGGGACCAACGATTGCACTCGTCATAACCATTTCATAACAATCCTGTCAGTGTAGGAGTAGACAACATGGAATACGAACGTCAGGGACAGCGCTATACGACGTGGTTCCTACGGAAAGAAGGCGAGTGCAGAAATTCATCGGCGCTTGGTGTCAGTCTGTGGAGAACATGCGCAGTGACGGAAAACAGTTTACAACTGGGGGGAAGGTTGGAAAACAGTGCGCATATCGGTGGACAAGGGAACTAGTTCTGGAAGGAATGTGACAGTGTCAACACCAGCCAACATTGCCCTGGTCGAACAGGCCATCAAAGGGAACAAATGCATCACATTTACGGAAATGGGGGCAGCCACGGGAATTAGCCGAAACACTCTGCAGCGGATCGTGCACAGCCACTTACAGTTGGGGAAGGTGTCATCCACGTGGGTGCATAGACTCTTGTCTGCAGACGAAAAGCAGAGGCGTGTGAACGTGTGCAGGGAACTTTTGCAACGCCATGATCAAGATCCAGCTGACTTCATGGTTAGGCTTGTGACTCGTGATGAGGCATGGTTCCATTACCATGAGCCACAAACGAAACAAGAATCGATGCAATGTAAGTATAGAGGCAGTTCACCGCCAAAGAAATGTCGAACAGTGATTACCACCTGTTCGGGAACATGAAAAAACCTCTGCGTGCTCGCCGTTTTGCGGATTTTGCAGAACTAGACACAGCTGTCAAGGCATGGGTACTCAGCACTTCGAAATAATGGTTTCAGGAAGGTCTGGAGATACTGCACATCGATGGCAAAATTGCATACAGTTACAACGAGATTAGTTGAAAAGGTGGACGTAACAACTGATGTGTAATGTACTTCATTTAGGTAGAAAAAAATAAAATGTAAAACAATATAGTACGCCCCTCGTAACTTATACATGTATGCATTTACGCGTCGCGCTCGAGACAAAGAGAAACTGAAATTGCAGCATGAACCTCAGTGGTCAATTCGCAAATTTAAAACAATCTGCCTCTGTGGTGTAGTGGTTGATGTGATTAGAAGAAAGAAAGAAAAATGTTCATTTCAATTTCAAGACAAAGTAGAAATAGTAAAGCTGCAATTGACGCCCAAATTTTGGCGACTAGGCCATACATTTGTTTATTATCATTGATGTTACAATCTTGCATTGCAGAGCTGCTTAAGCAAACAGCATTTTCAGCCAGTCTGAGAGTGCAGGTTAAGAGGTCAGCTGGGGACCATGCTTCAATTCTGATCCATTCTTCTTTGTTGTTTCTTCCTCCGTTCTTTCCAGTATTCCTTCATAATTGCACTATGCTTTATTTTTCTTTCCATAGGCTACTTTGCACCGGGTTTCCTTTCCACTCTTCCTTGGAATCCTTCCATTCTTGAAAGTTTATTCTAAAAAATCTATCTTGTTTTCGTTTCCTTTCCTCTTATTTTATTTCCTTCTAAACCTTCCCTGACCTCCACTTGTATCCAGTTCGTTTTTCCATGACAAAGTCACAGCTCAAGTGGCATTTGTAGATTGTCCATGCACTGGTCATCGAAGCAGTCGAAAAAGTCTTTCAAATAATGTGAATCATGTTGTGTTGGGTATTCAGCTCGAAGTCTTGTAGCTCACTTCTATAGTGAAGTCATCTGCAGTATTTGTTTGTTACATGTGTGTTTTTAGGCTTTAAATCAGTGCGTAATTTTCTTGTGTTGAGTGAGAGTCATGCGATAAGCCTACGTGTGTGATTAATTTCTTTAACGTTAATATTGTAATTTCTTGTACAGTCATCTACAGTATTTATTTGTTGTGTCTGTTTTCTAGCCTTTATTGCCTGGAAAAAATATTAAATGCAAATAAATGCATCCCTCACCACTCGAGCCCATAAAAATTAATTTTCTATTTTCTCCCCCAATTTGCCTTACACTTCAATGCTGAAGTCTTTATGTGCCGTAGTTTACATCTGATTCCGTATAAACAAAAAATAGCCCCTGTAAATCCCCCGTCTCCTTTAGTTCACAAAGTGAATTTGTAGGTTTGTTTCTTCCGCTTTTTGTCTGGAACTTAAATACTGAATTCTACAAATTTATGTGTTGCCGTTTTCCCGTGATAGTGTTGAGCAGAGCCGTTCGATATGGCAACCCTGTTGTCATAAGAGCAACACTGTTTTTGCAACCTTACCAAGAAGTACATAAAACAGTGCAAATGCACAAAGAACAAAATGAAAACAAACACAATACTTACCGTAAGGACAGTAGCACAAAACACGAAGCGTGGACGGCAAAAACATGAAGGAGAAAGGCCAGGGTCTTACATTAACGTTGACAGGTTGCCAGGTCAATATTACTAACTACTAAATAACTGACAAGATTAAATTAAAAAAAGGAATATTTACTTAATAAATTAAATACGAACTTTTAAAATAGTATAAGATCAGTTAAATATATATATATTCTTTTTAAAAAACCAAAACGCAATTAAAACTAAAGGGAGAAACAGTATTTTATAATGAAATTTAAATTAAGATGAAATGAAGCTGACATTAACATAGGCTTCCTATAACAATCAAAGTTGGAAAACTCATAACTAATAACATTAAATAAAATTGTCAATTACGTTACCTTAATGTACAGAGAGATTAAAATATTTAAAAAAGGAAAAATTGGTTGCAACCAGAATTTTTTTAAACGATAAACACTAAGTAATTACTACATGGAAATTCATTAAAAAAATAAAATAGTCAAAGGATAATCAGTATGCGGGCCCGCGATTATTAATATTGTTTAAAATTGAAATTTGCTACACTACTAACGAATAATAAGTCACACGCAAAGGCACACACAAGAACACACGTACAATAAATCAGTGGCTCTAACCGCGAATAAAATTTACATAAATAAACCAAACCAGATTAAGTAATAACAAAACAAATGTGGAAAACTATCCCAACTAAAAGAAAAATATCAAGAGAAAAATACTATAAACGTTCCCACATAATAAGAGAACACGGAAGAACACCACGGGAGCGATCATTTACCGACGCCAAGCCATCATCCCATAATAGTCATCAAAGCTACCAAATTTAATAATGTGTCCATCAGATAAGATAAGAAGGGGATGACACATTACGTAATAATAACAAAGGCAAAGAACCCAAACAATGAGTAGAAAGTGACAAGAAAACGTAAAGAGAATGGCATAACTTAAGTTAAATATCGACCAGCAAATTTCAATTTTTCACAGATTTGACGTTATTAAAAAATTATTATTATTATTATTATTTATGCATGAGGTGATAGTTAGAAATTACATTTACTTTTGTCAAACAGTTCACTTACTGCTTAGATAATTAAGAATGAAGGGGGCTTTGGATCACGCTAGGATACGTACATGAGGTGTTATTAATTAAAGACCGAACAATGCAAATAACGATCACATCCAAATAATTAGCCGGCAAAGGCAACAGCAACGGTTAGAAGGAAAATACAAAGGACGAAGGAAAATCAGGGAGGAAAATCAACATCAAAATAAAATAACAGAATAATAATAATAATAATAATAATAATAATAATAATAATAATAATAATAATAATAATAATAATAATAATAATAATAATAATAATAATAAGGTAATAATAATAAGGTAATACAGGAATGGCGCAAACAGAAGTCTGTCCTCAAGATTGACCAACCAATCACTCTTGGTAGGGGCAAATTAGCAGTAGACGGCCTGGCATTTGCGGACGAACTGGCAATCTTAACTCGTGACGTTTCAACAGCCATAAACCAGATCGAACTCCTGAGAGAAACAGCGGAAAAAGTTGGCCTCCAAATATCGTTTGAAAAAACTGAATACATGACCTGCAGCAAAGAAGCCCCTAAATTCATGGAAACAAAATATGGCAAAATAAATCGGGTCCAGCAATTCAAATATCTCGGTGAAATAATTCAGGAGAATGGAATAGAAACAAAAGCCAACGAAGTTAGATGCAAAAAACGGATACTGCATATAGACTCACCCAAAATATCTATAACAAAAAGTGTCTCTCCAAGCATGCAAAACTAAGACACTATAATACAGTAATAAAACCAGAATGCCTCTATGGATCAGAGACACTAATTTTGAACAGGAAAACTGATCTAGAAAATATTCAGAAAAAGGAACGCAAGATCATTAGAAAAATTTTAGGCCCAAAACTCGTAGATGAACAGTACCGCCTTAGAGGGAACAGGAAATCAAACAATTTTCTAACATTCACAGCGACATCAGAAAACGCAGATTAAGATTCTTTGGACATATAAAAAGGATGAACCCAGATAGACTTACCAAGCATATAGTTGAATTTTATGAAAACCGAAGTAAAGCCAAAACGGACACAATAAAATGGATTGGCGAAAGTAAAACAGATCTCAAACTGGCAGGAATTACACCTGAAGACATCCAAAGCCGGGTTATCTTCAGAGCCAAAGTTCATAAGTTTCAAGTTGACCAAGAGGAGGAACCAAGGAAGAAGACCGGAACAACATGGTCTCAAGAGAGAAAAGAAGCACACAGCAAACGAATGAAGGAAGTGTGGGCGCAAGGAAAGGCAAATGCCTGTCTCTAAGTACTTTGCGTAGTCCTAATGGGCTCATTCGCAAATAATAATAATAATAATAATAATAATAATAATAATAATAATAATAATAATAATAATAATAATAATAATAATAATAATAATAAAATCACGACAATAATAATAATAATAATAATAATAATAAACATCTCAAAGGATGAGTAGGCAAACAAGGCACGAACCACAACACAGTAAGATTAAACAACTCACATAAAATACAACCTCACAGACACATAACTAGCAATTCCAAATTCCCACATAATTTGGTTACATACTTTCATGAATTTAGTCCATAACCGATACAATGAATTTTGCTTGCAGACGTTTACAGTTTTTAATTAACGAACCAAAGTTTCGAAGGATGTGCTCCTTGGCTGTACGAGATCACTTGAATAATATAGACATTCCAGTACTTTCTTGAGTAGAGTTATCCAATACTAAGACTTACAACATTTTTAGAACTGGCCATATCGGTAAGGAGTAACACACACAAAGTTTTCTGCTTACACCAATGAAAAACTTAAGGTTGGAGCACACTGAGAAGCATTTAAAAGGTAAAGGAATAGCCCTAACGTCCTCGAAGTTATCCTCCAGAGTCAGGCTCCATTACGCAAAGATGTCTCTTTAAGAGCTCTCCTTAACGCAGCCATGTTGAAAGCTCCAACACAACAGCCAGACTGCCCTCTCTATCACACCGAGCATGCGGAAGTCAGCCGCTCCCAGAATTCCAAAGTTCGCACTGCGCAGAGCCGCGGCAATCAAACGATAATCGAGCGAATCATGGGTGACGGACGTGCGTAAGACCGGCTCCTCAGTTTCAGTGAATTAGAAGGTGCTATTTTAAAGGGAGCTATATAATAAGTGGTACACGAGTGTGTGATACAGTGTTGAATCAAACCAGCGAGTATCAGTCATTGTAACATTCAGTTCACCTGATTCATTTCGCCTGATTTCTCAGGCAATATGGGCCGCAGCAAGTGCAACACCAGTGACCCGAGCAGTAGTGCCAACCACAGCAGTGCCAACCCTGTTGAAGAGGCAGTCACCAGGATACTAAACGAAACCATCAGCCCTGGTAAGTTCCTTGAAAAGATAGTAGCCGCCATATCGGAGCGTGTGACAGAACTCGTCATAAAGGAATTAGAAAAATCTCTCCAGTTCAATTCTGAAATTGTGGCAGAATTGAACGCAAAACTCGAGAGCAGGGATAAAGAAATCCGTGAGATGAGGGAAGACTTTGCTGCAAGATGTGACTCACTGGAACAATACAGTAGAAGAGCTAACGTTAGAATTTTGGGGGAAACCAGATGGCAGTAAAATTAGAATTAACCGGCTGAGTGACATTCCTAAGGACAGTGACAGCAGTTAAATGTAACAATTCACTGAACTGAGTGCACCGAACTGAGTGTTTATATTCCTAGATTAGTCCATATTTATTTCTCTCAAGATCGTTAAATTTTATCTTAGAATAGTTTAGTAAATTATCATTTATTTTCGTTTAGCTTAGTTAAAATTTCTTTTTTGCAACTATTTATCCATATATTTTACTAAATAATTGCATTTACGTTCTTATTTCCTTATGATTAATTTAATAACTTTCAATTTTAAATACTTTTAATTTTTATTTTATTAATTTAGACACAACAACCTTAATTTAGTCGCGCTTTAAAATAATAGGCAATTCTAGGCACAGTTGATTATATTCCTGCACCTCACTACTTCAGTTAATGTTAAATTCCTCCTAGCTCTTTGTGTTTATCTGTACATTTTGTTAACTTTCATCGTTGCAAGTTGGCAAGAGTTACAGGTGACAAAACAAATTCCTCTGACGTCACTAGTCGATTTCAACTGCCACCGCATGTCGCCTCAGACCAGCTACCCTCTCCCGTCCTTCCGCCGTCCCCACACCCCTCAGCCTCTAGCGCAAACCTTGACCAAAGTACCGCTAGTATCCTCAAGAATTTCGTCTCGCAACATCCCAGAGCCTTACACGTCTGTCATATAAACGCGCAAAGTATATTAGCAGCCAATCGAATGGACGAGATTGTAAAAATATTCACTCCACCTGTTTTCCATGTCCTGCTAGTGTCTGAGTCATGGTTAACAGATAATAGCCAGTCCTCTTTGTGTCATCTTGAAGGCTACCCGCTTCTGAGAAATGACCGCACTCACAAACGAGGTGGAGGGGTATGTGGCTATTTCCTAACTAGCCTCAAACCTAAGCTGGTCGCTCATTCACCAGGCAGGTATGAGAGAAAACCAGAATACATGTTCGTAGAAATAACAACGAACGGGATTAAAGCGCTTGCAGGAGTAGTTTAAAAACCTCCGAATACAGGTCACTTAGAGGATTTTGAAGCTGACTTAACTAAATTACTGCCGGACTACCCTCACACAATAATTATAGGAGATTTCAATACGGATTTAACTGACGCAACTTCTTCCGAATCCACACGACTCAAAACATTTTTTCAAGCCTATAATATGGAAATCTTACTTCTCTCTCCGACTCACCATACATCTCATTCGCACACACTATTAGATCTTATAGTTACCAGCAACTCAGACAGAGTTCTCAATGTTGGTCAAACCTCCGTACCTGGTATATCTGCACTGACGCAATATACATCTCGTATAACCTCCGGCCACCGAAACCCTCTCAGAAATATATCACCTATCGACCAATGAAAAATATAAATAAAGATAGACTCTAGATGACAAAGTTGACTTCTTTAATAGCAAAGTAACGGAACTATTTGACAAGCATGCCCCAAAGCGGCGAGCGAGAATATCGAAAGGGCCTCCCCGTGGTTAAATGACGAAATTAGACAACTTATGAAACAAAGAGACTGTGCTCACAGACAGTACAAAAATGACTCTACCGTACAAAACTTTGACGAACATAGGAAGTTACGAAATAAGACAACACAACAAATACGAAATGCTAAACTGCGACACGCTTACAGTTTAATTACGCCTGACGGTAGAACAGCGACGACATTTTGGAAATCTATTAATAAGCTTGGACTTACGAAGAACAAGACCAGAGAAGAAATTTTACAGTACATCTCGAGACTCTTAACGAGTACTTTACTGCTAACTGCTCCGCAGTACGACATGACGACAAACAGAGACTTATGAATTATTATGGTACACACCCTACTCTTGACAGAGAGAAATTCTATTTCAGTCACGTGACGCCCCTACAAGTCAGAAAAGCAGTCCTCAGAATAAGCACGAAAGCAAAAGGAATTGATGACATTGGGACTGACATGGTCAAACTAATTCTCGATTGTATATTACCAACCTTAACTCATATAATTAATTTCTCTCTTTTATACTCCACATATCCAACTCTCTGGAAGAAGGCTATTGTGCTACCTCTTCCGAAAAGTCAAACGCCTTCGAACGAGGGAGACTATCGTCCAATATGTATTTTATCACCTTTATCAAAAATCTTAGAATATGTAGTCCATACACAAATGTCTGAGTACCTTCGAACGCACAATCTCCTTAATCCTCTTCAGTCCGGTTTCCGACAAGGACATAGTACAACTACAGCCTTACTTAAAGTGACTGAGGATGTTAGACAAGCAATAGACAGAGGACAATTCACAGTTCTGGTACTACTAGATTACAGTAAAGCTTTCGACAGCGTAGACATTGACATTTTACTTGTAAAGCTGAGGGCTCTACATTTTTCTCAGAGTACGATTGCTTTGATGCATTATTATCTTCACGGACGTCAACAATGTGTGAAAGGTAATAATGGAATCGTTTCCTCGTGGCGCCACGTGAAGAGAGGAGTCCCTCAAGGCTCTGTACTTGGTCCTCTTCTTTTCGCACTCTTTGTGAATGACATATCATTCAATTTAAGACACTGCAAATACCATATGTACGCTGACGATTTTCAACTCTACACCGACTCTACAGCACGAGACCTCGAAGAAAATATCGACGTACTAAATATTGACTTACAGTCTGTTAGTGATTGGTCTGGTGCGCACGGCCTGAAATTGAACCCTACAAAGTCGCAAGTAATCCTTCTTGGCCATCAAAGTCAAATAACAAGTATAACTAAACGTCCATTGCCAAGAGTAATCCTGCAGGATGTTCCAATTCCTTTTGTATCACAAGTGAAGAATCTCGGTGTTATCATGGACGAACGCATGACTTGGTCTGCACATGTCTTACATATCTGTCAAAAAGTTTACTCAGCTTTACATTCTTTATATAAACATATACAGTATTAGAATATCATTTATTATTTAAATTAATATATTGTGTAGGGTAGGAATTCATTATGTATTGTAAATATGGTCAATGTTGAGACAGAGTTGGTGTCATTTCATCTCATACTTGTGTACACGGAAAATTTATTCTTGAAGCGGCGAAGTTGGATGACTTACGGGTTTAACTCATGAGCAAAGGTAGTGTACAGCGACCCGCGTTATTTTCGTACAGTGAGTTGTCGCTTCAAGACACAGTACGTAGCAAGTTAGCAAGCGGGAAGACTACATCATCGCCACGCCTACTGGTCACTTGTGAAGAATGAAGAGAGGGAGATGATAATGCGATTTACGAATCAGATGCTTCGTTGTATTGAGATTTGGTATTGAGCTGTTACCAAGAGTGGAAGAGCCCGGGTGTAAGATCTAGCGCGGATACACTGAACAACTACTACTTTTTTTTGGGACAGTGACTGGCCGCTTCGGGACATAGTTATTTTCGTACAGTGAGTTGTCGCTTCAAGACACAGTACGTAGCTGCTGTGATGCTGTCGGATCAGGGTGAGACGAAACGAGCTTACGGCTTGTGATATATTCTATAATTATTCTGGACGAAGAACTACGTTTAGTTCAAGTCCACGGAATTTGGTACAAGTCTGTATTGTATCAGTAGAATAGCTAAGTTGGATTGAGATTTCTGATAACATGGAAAAATTTATAACTCTGAATTTTCTCCTCCTACGATCAACGGTGATCAATTTTCACAAGTATAGGGCCAATGTCTAATTTAATGATTAGGCAGTTAGGGAGTGCTAGTCCAGATAGCCCAAACCATATCACAGAAGGAAGGAAGGATGTCCATGGAGCCAATTCTACAACGAGAAGAGGAGAACGAGTAACCACGGAATACAGATGACATCAACGGAAGCTGTAATTGGTGAGCCTCAATTAGATAAAGCAAGTAACAGTAAATTTCAGTAACGTAAATTCTAAATTCCCTCCAAGCTTAAAGGAACTTTTCCGATTCATCTCATTTTTGTATAATAAATTCATTTTATTTTATATTGCGTTAATTTTTTTTCTCAAGCGATACTTAATGGTTAATTATTTAAAATCCTACCCCTGTGATTTATGTATAAGTCTCTATGCTAGTAAATATAAATTTTGCTGTACAGTTTCGTTTAAAACTGTAAATCTGGCGCCCAAACATTACAAAGAGAAATGGGAAACCATGGAGTGATAATTGATTCAATTTGCGGGCAAGCCACATATAGTTTATATTTATATTCATGTGTCCCCAGCTATTAACTTTCGTCTCCCCAAGTGTGAAACTTAGGAGAGCGAACAGTTACAACTGTCGCACCATTGTGGATCTCGAAAACCATTATGTATTTGTGGAAAGAAAGCAGTAAAGTAGAGTCTGTGTTTGTGGTGGTTAAGTGAGAGTCCATATAATTTATGTGTGATTTTGGGGCAATCATGGCTGCACAAGGTGAAAAGGACATGAAATTGCGTAGCGGAAACTTAGTAAAGGGAGGCGAGGCGCTGAATTCTTGGAATGTTGTAGATGAAAGCACTGAAGTAGATAAAACGGTAGAGAGTGGTGGGAGCATGGAAAATAGCACAGAATCTGATGTAGCTAGGATGGAGGGCGAGAAAGAAGGTAATACGAATAATGAAATGAATATTCAATAACTGTTTGTGATGATACAAGGGATATTAGAGCAAACGAAGGGGGTAGATGAAATTAAGAAGGAAACGAATGAAATTAGGAAGGAAGTAGAGAGAGCGCAGACAGAAATTAAAGAAAATAGAAAGGAGATAGAACAGACGAAAACCGAAATTAGCAGAGTTAGTACTGAAATGGATGCTTTAAATCGAAGATTAGATGAAGCACTAGAGCACCAGAAACTTATTTAGAATCAGTTAGCGGAACATGAGATGAAACGTAGCCAACATGAGAAAGTGGTAGAAAGAAAGTTAACTGAACATAAAATCGAAGTCATAGAGTTGGTAGAAAAGGAAAATTGTAAAGTTAGGAGCAAAGTAGACCAGCAGATCACAGGAATTAATCATAAAATTCAGGAACAAGTAGGAGAATTTAGCAAAGTTAGAGAACAAGTACAACAACAATACGATGATCTGTGTGGTAAGGTAGAGATTAATGCTAAAATATGTAATGAAAAGTTTAAGAAAGCAGAGGAATATACGGTTGAAATTAAAGCCACCAAGGAAAGACAGGAACACATTGCGAGTGACGTAGAAACTAGAGAGAAAATAAATGAACGTATTGATAGATCGGAGGCACAAATACGTAAAGAAATCAGAGAAAAGCAAGGTAATATAGGAAGTCAGTGCCATGGTACAAATTTCACATGTGAAACAGAACTACCTAAATTCAATGGGAGGCAGACAAACCCTTAAAAAAATTTGAACACTGTTAAGAAACTGTTTGAAAAGCGAATAGAAGAAGGAACCATTGATTGGGAAGAAGCGTTAGAAATAATTGGTAATGCTTTTATTGGGCAAAAAAAATCATGGTTTGCGGTGTATAAGAGCAGCTTGACCAGTATAGTGGAATTCCAGAAATATTTCACGGAGAAATTCTGGAGTGAAGTTACACAAAGCAGGAAAGAGAACGCATTGTCTTTGGGAAATTTAGGCCACACGAAGGGGTTTCTATGACAGAATATATTTTGGCCCACGTTATGATTTGTAAAAACGTAGATGGGATGTCAGCGGAGAGAGATATTGTGAAATTATTACTCAGACATTTTCCCAACAAAATTCGCGAAGCTAGCTGTATGCAACAGATAGAGTCTATTCAAGGAATGGAAAGATTGCTAGCAAGTTTTAATGCGTTAGGAAATAGTAGTAGTACACGAGAGTACACAAACTATCAAATACCACCCAGAAGACAAGAACATAATCACCGTGGTCAGTTTCAACCGAGACAACAAAATACAGGTAATCAGTCACACCAGCAAAATAGGAATGTTCAGAGGAACGTAATGTTGAGGAAGGCACAAGCGAAATCAGGATACAAGGAGACAGAGTAATTTAAACTGATAGTAGACGGTAATGAGAGATCAGATTATCAGTCTTCAGTACATGTTGCGAGAAATTGTGTAATGACGCACATGAATTATGATCTCGATGTCAGAGATGAGTTATTACGGGAGGTGGAAGTGGATCAAGTCGTATTGGTAGTAAAAGTGATAACCCCGTTGTTACGATCGTAGTATGGAGGGCACATTATCAGGCTTTATTGGATTCAGGCAGTCAAAGGTCATGTGTAAGTTGGAAGTGGTATGAGGACAAAAAAAAGGAGAATATTGAGATTGAAAAAATGCCTGTGAAATCCACATATATCGTCACTGCTGTAGGTAAACGATCCAAGCGAATATGTAAACAAGTTGCTATACCTATTTGTATTAACGGAAAGTCGAAAATTCAGATATGTCTTGTTATTCCGAACCTTATATTTGATGTTATTTTGGGATCTGACTGGCTAAGTTTATACTCAGCTCGGTTAGATTACAATGAGGCGATGGTATATTTAAGGTGGGATAATGAGGATATTAAAGTTACGTGGGATGCCGAAGTTCAGACTAAAGTGGAGGTTTGTAACATGTGGTGTGTCAATGTGGTTTCCATGGTTATGTAAAATGGCCGACAATTAGAGCAGAATGATTGACGAGGGAGAGTAGTAAATTGCCCATTTAACTGATTTTTACTATGGATTGATTGTAGAAATTCAATATGTCGGACACTTAGGGTACACAAATATAGAAAACATACGATCTTAATAACACTTGTAACAGATCGTATCCACAAGAAAACACTAACACATGGACGGCACATATAGATAGATCACAAATAGCTCCTGGAACCACAATTGAGGCAGTAGATCTTAATAAATTTATCTACTTATCAGCACATCTACACCCGATCTTGATTCAAGGCCTGCTGACAGATGGTAAGTCTACTAAGACGTTAAACACAATCGTAAGTTTAATACTCTCGGCGATACTCGCGTTCTACGCAAACACTAACAGCGTCTTAACATTTTTCTTTCCATGTACGAGAAAGTGATCATTGGTCCAGCCAACACCTCCTAGATAATAAGGCCTCACAACTGTTCCGCATGTCTACCGTGACGTCACTACCGGGAGGCAAGCTTGAACCTTCTCAGTGTTAAGAAAGCAGTGAGTGTGGCTATGTGTTGGTACAATTATGTAGAAATGTTTTAATTATTTTAATTGTACCAGTTGCGAATCGTCGGGTACAATGGCGCTAAAGTGTTGTGTGCCCAACTGCAAGGGAAATTACGATAATGATAACAAAGTCCATGTGTTTAAGTTCCCGAAAGATGAGGTTATGCAGCAGAGATGGTTACGTGCAATTCCAAGACAAGATTACAGATTTATTAATTACTCGGTGGTGAGTAACTGTTAGTTTTACATTCTCACATAATCATAAAGCACATAGGCCTATTAGGTATTAAACTACACGCAGCAACTGGTGATATGTAGGTATGTTTACTCTCGTAAGATATGAGGTTATGTTAGCTTACAATCAAGGGATACATTATTATTATTACCCGAATTAGATTTATTATACACATTAAACTACATGCCTACATATGTAGGCCTATTCACTCTGTAAATGCATGAAGTTAGCTCACAGTGGTATCTCATTTTATAGGTATGCCACAGACATTTCAAAGCCAGTGATGTTTTGTGGGAAGTAACTGCTACTGATTCAAAGACAGCAAAAACTTTAACAGCTCCTCTTCCAAGACCACGACTGTCAGAGAATGCAGTCCCCTGTATCTTTCCCAACTGTCCATCATATTTATCTTCACATTCTGCCAGTTCAAGAGAAGAACCGGACAAAAATAGAAGTAGAATAGAGAGGGAATCAATAAACAGAGCAATTGAAGATAGTATCAACAGTCATGCCTCATACACAGACATAATTTCAGTCCACAATCTAACACAACTGAAAAGTAAAATAAACATGTTGATGTTACCTGATGGTTGGTGTACTGTTGTGAAGGAAATGCAAGTAATTTTTCTGTACATGGACACATTAAAGCAACCACATTACATAGCATATATAATAATTGAAGAGGACATGACCTCAAAAGTGTATTCTAAAGGGGTTTTATTGCAGTGTAAATTTTCTAATGTAGACAAAATTACCAACACAAATGAAGTACATTCTTTAGTTACAAAATTCCATAGCTACATTACATGGAATGAGTGTAACAGTGTGCAGAAAGATACAACGAATAAGTTAATTCTAGGCCTAGTGGGTGAATTGATCACTGAGGAAGATGACCCCACGTTTAATTTAATAAAATCACAGTTAAAACTTTCCTTAGTTCCTAAACACAAAAGGGAGTATGATAATGATTTTCTTGTTATTTGTTCAATCTTCCAACTGATTTCTCCTCATGCTTACAAATTTATGAGACATAGAATAATTTAATTTTGCCACATGTTAATACTTTGAAAAGAGTATGTTCCAGTCTGAATGGTAGCCCAATATTAGAACAGAACCCTACATATTTTCTGGAATATATAAAACCACTGCAATCAGCCACCCGAGTACCGGCGGGAGAACCGAAGCATGGGGTATGGAGGAAATGCCATCCCGAGTCGAACACCAGGCTCTCTCCAAGGCTTACAACCTTGGAAGTAACTTGGTCGATGTAAAACTACACCGACCCCAAACTACAAGTTTTCAACTGCAAAGCATGGAGGAAAATTCAACAGGAAATTGTACCCCAGGTGGTAACCAATCCACCGTCGCCTTGAGTGACGTAAGCAGGCCTTCGGATTCTGGGGAGCCTGCACCTACATGCAAGGAGGTATCGGAGACTCCTAGGAACAAAATCAGCCACAAACACCGAAATTTTTTTGCTACCTTCAATGCCAACTCCCTCTTGAAAGTTGGTAAACTCAAACATCTTACGGATGTCCTCTCCCATCATGAAATCCTAATTACAGCAATTCAAGAGTCAAGGTTTACTGATGAACATGCGTTTGAATCACAAGGTTATAGAATCTTCAAAGGGAAAACTGGCAAACGTGTGATGAAAACTGTTCCACACCTTGGTACAGGATTTATTGTCAGCAGGAAAATTATTGATTCAGTCACTGACTTCAGCTCTCCTAACAGCAGGGTCTCGATGCTTAGCTTTCGGAGTATGAACAACGTACACACGCTTGTGAACGTACATGCGCCAATCAACCAGGCAAACAAGAAAGACCCAGAAGGAACAGACAAATTCTGGGAGGACCTAGAAGATGTTATATCAAAAATTCCTGACAAACACACAATCATTTTGCTTGGAGACTTCAATGCCCAGATTGGCAAAGAAAGAAAATTCCAAAACATCGTTGGAAAATATCCAGCCCACAAACGAACCAACCGAAATGGGGAAAGGCTTATAGAGCTTTGTAAGGCATTCAATCTTGTTCTTAAGTCAACAGCCTTCAAACATCTACCGAGAAAACAAAAGACATGGATATCACCAAATCCTCACTTGGGAGAATTTCAAATAGATCATGTTGCCATTGCACGAAAAGCAACACAAGAGATCCAAAATGTTAAAGTCCTGAGAAGTGCTAACCTTGACTCAGACCACTATCTATCCAAGATCAAAATTAAGCTTCATCCAAGAAACACCAAGAGAGTTAAGATAAAGAAAACTAGCAAATTTGATACAGAAAAGCTGAAAACTAGTGAAGAATTCACCCAGAAACTTCAGTCTTTGAACACAGAAAATTGGGAACAACTGAAAAATGCCATTGTTGAAACGGCTGAGGAGACAGTACTGCTAAAGAAACCAAAGAAGCATCCGTGGTGGACTCAAGAATGTGATGAAGCCATAACACAAAGACAAATTGCTTGGCAAAGATGGAATTCCCTGAAGAATCCAGAAAGATATGAAGACTTTCTGAAGGCTAGGAAACATGCAGCGAAAGTGATCCGCCAAGTAAAGCGTGCATTTGACAAAATCCAACTGACACAGATCGAGCAGGACTTTAATAAGAATAATACTAGGGATTTCTATAGAACCTTCAAACGCAACCTCACGAAGTACACCCCACCAAGTCTACATTTCCGAGATCACAATGGAAAGGTTGCCTACAACGACAAGGATAACTGCCAAATCTTGGCTAAATATTTTGAATCTCTTCTTAACTGCGAAGAACCAGAATCAGAATTCACCTTTGAAGAATCCAGACATCCCAACCCAGACTCTTCTCCCCCCACAAAAGAGGAAATCAAACAGATAATTACATCATTAAAGAACAACAAAGCACCTGGAGAAGATGCGATAATTGCTGAACTCTGGAAGTCTGCAAGTGAAAAGGCGATCGATAAACTAACTGAGATCATTCGCGAGATCTGGGAAACAGAAAGGATCCCAAATGATTGGAGAGCAGCCCTGATTCATCCCCTACATAAGAAAGGTGAGAAAACAGATGTAAACAACTACCGCGGCATCTCCCTTCTCTCAGTAACATACAAAATTCCTTCCAAAGCCCTTCAAACTCGGGCAGAAGAGCAACTTGATTCACAGTTGGGTGAATACCAAGGAGGCTTTAGAAAAGGACGATCTTGTGCAGAGCAGATCATGAACCTTAAGTCCGTCCTGTCGTACCTAAAATCCAGGAATAGGAATTTTGTAGTTACTTTTGTTGACTTCCAAAAAGCCTATGACTCCATAG
Source organism: Anabrus simplex (assembly GCF_040414725.1). Taxonomy (NCBI): domain Eukaryota; kingdom Metazoa; phylum Arthropoda; class Insecta; order Orthoptera; family Tettigoniidae; genus Anabrus; species Anabrus simplex. The sequence goes on from NC_090271.1 coordinate 325,670,321, forward strand.
ATCGACACACTCTCCTCCGCATTCTGAAGGAAATGGGCTTAGACAACAAAACGAGAGCTATCATTCAACAGACCTTAACCAGCACTACGTCCAGGGTGAAATTCAGGGGAGAAATTTCACACGTCTTCGAAATCAAGACTGGTGTTAGGCAAGGGGATGGACTATCACCCCTTCTCTTCAACTGCGTTCTGGAGAAAATCATTCGGGAATGGCGCAAAGAGATGTGCAAGGAAGAGGTTGAGAATGGCCTTAGAATAGGATATAAGAAAGATGATCTTATCATAGACTGCCTAGCTTTTGCAGATGACCTAGCGATCTTTTCTGATTCCCTAGATACTGCTGAAAAACAAATTAACCAACTGAGAATCCAAGCAGCAAAAGCTGGCCTTCAAATCTCTTTCCAAAAAACAGAGTTTATAACCAACATCAAGCCAGCTCCCAGAGAGCTCATTGTGGAACAGGGAAAAATCAAGCAGGTGGAAAAGTTTAAGTACTTAGGTGAGTGGATAGTACCTAACAACTCTGAGAAAGAAGCAATCATGTACAGAATCAACAAGATGGAGATGGCATATCAGCTGACTAGGAATGTCTACAACAAAAGATCAGTGTCCATCAACGCCAAGCTTAGGCATTATTGTTCGGTTGTACGCCCGGAAGCACTGTACGCAGCAGAATGCCTTGCAATGAACAGAAGAGGTCTGATGGAGAAGCTAGAAGCTAAAGAAAGAAAAATCCTGAGAAAGATTCTTGGACCAATCAAAGAAAATGGTGAGTACAGGAGACGACACACCAGCGATCTGTACCAGCATATGGAGAGGATAACGGACACGATTCGGAAAAGGAGGATTAATTTTTATGGCCATATGGCACGCATGAGCACACAGAGACAGACCAATAGGATATTTTCCTACTTTCTTAATAAGAAAACCAAGGGACCCTGGTTTATCGAAGTTGAAAAAGACCTTCAGGAAATAGGAATCACACTCGAAGACATCCAGAAACGTGCTCCTCTCCAGAAAAAGCTCCAGGGATACAAGAGGTTCCAAGAAAGGCCAAAGTTGAAAACAGGCAAGAAGTGGACTGATGAAAGAAAGGAGGCTCACAGAACGAGAATGCGTGAGTACTGGGGAAGAATTAAAGCTCAAGGATGCAAACGGTTGAAATAACGTGGTCCACAGCAGGCCGAAACGAAGAAAGAAGAAAGAAGAAGAAGAAAGTTCAAGGTTTTCAACAGAATGACAAATTTGTAACATTGATGGTAGATGAAATTCACATTAAACCATACATGGACTTCAAGGGAGGGAACATTGTAGGCTCATGTGCTAACACTACCAATGTTGCTACATCAGCACATGTATTTATGATGCAGCGCATTTTATCATCAAGAAGGAAGTAGTTCATATTCACATTCACATCTGGTGTTGCAAGTGTTTTAACATACATAGCAGGTTATTGTTGTCATTCTCTTCTCAAGAAATTAAATTGTAATTACTGTGCAGATTTCTTAGTTTTGAAAGATGTTACTGTTACAAATAGTCATCATAATGTTATTGACAGCCTCAATAGCGGCAATTTGAAATATCCTGGAGAAACAGCTGTACACTTAGTTACATACACATATGTCATCATAAAAAAGATGTTGAGGCCAGAAAGTGAGAGAAAATTTCTTAGCTTAAATAACCATAAGAAGTATGTAAGTGATGTGACCCTGCAAAATGTTCTCTCAGCTGATGAGTGTATAGCGACAGGAATGAATGTAGGAAGCACACTTCAGAATATTTGTATTACAACATTATTTGGAAGTGTACAACTATTCTAATAAATAACTACTGCAGGAACAAAACTAATGAATGCATAAAACATTGTACAAATTCAAGAAAGTCTGTAATTTTCTCAAAATAGGTGTGTACAGTACTCATCTAATAGGCAAAAGTATCGAAGTCGTTTTGCATTACTAGCATGCTTGATATATGATGATGTATATCTTATTAACTTTAATGCCAATGTGTTATAATTTGGGCCTAGGCCTACCTACAGACCAGGTGAATGTTATGCTCCTCTTCATTATTATTATTAACTCAGTGTCTTTCTAAATGTTCGTAAAATGGAAGTTTGTATATAAATGTGAAGTTAGCGTATCATATTTTTGTAGTACGGTACAGTCTACATGTTAGGCCTAAACTAATTTTATGCGTTTTCTTTTTAGTTTAAAATCATTTACTGTCTAATCAGTGCCTATTTCAATTGGAATATGTTTGTGAATTTCAGTTCTGTGTGTTAGCAAGTCAGCAAGTCAGCCTGGAGTAAGTTAACATTGTAAATGCTGCCGTGATTTAAAACAGTGTGTTGTTTATCTTTAATGACAGAGTCTCTAAGATAGGTAATAACGGCAATATAGTTCAATGTCCTTTAAAATTTTAACTTTATTTGTTGGTAAATAAGTTATTCCACAAGCTAAAAGTATTAAAATCATGTTTGTGTGTGACCATGCTTCGCGTTTCTTTGGATTGCGATCGCCTCTGTAGCGTGACGTCACAGGGCTGTTGTGAGGCCTTATTATCTAGGAGGTGTTGGTCCAGCCCGGGGGCCACTCACGCGTAGCTATTGTCGTTTGTTTCCTCGTTCGCGACCTACTCAGAAAGGATGTTCTCTAACAGTGCTCGTGCTGCCAACCTCTGTACTTAGGAACAATGCTTTCTTCGCTAGCTGGTGGTGGTGATTATTAGATTCTTGCCTCTGGACGGAAGACGATTGGTCTGGACGGTTAGGACATTTGCTGTGGACAAGACCATTGGTCTGCATAGTTAGGATTCTTGCCGTGGAGAAGACCATTGGTCTGGATAGTTAGGATTCTTGCCATTGGACAAGACCATTGGTCTGGACGGTTAGAAGCCGTGAAGTGGCGTTAAGCCCCTAGTTTCGTGAGGACTGGACGGTTAGGATTCTTGCTGTGGACAAGACCATTAGTCTGGATAGCTAGGATTCTTGCCGTGGACAAGACCATTGGTCTGGATAGTTAGGATTCTTGCCGTGGACAAGACCACTGGTCTGGACGGTTAGAAGCCGCGAAGCGGCCCTAGGCTTCTAGTTTCGTGAGCGCGGCCACTTGCGCTTTATTGTGCTGCGGTTGGTAATGCATTATGATTAACTTCCTTCACGGGAAGGATATCAAGTGCCACTTTACATTGGCCAATAGGAATACAAGAAGCTACTTGAGAAATGAATATGGCGTGTAATAATCTTAATTAGGTTATAAAAGTAAATGTACTTCTTGGGGTGGGTTGGTGGGTTCCTGGACATCGCAATGAACACATCTCTCCTCTCAGACGCTCTCCAAGTAAGACTGCATTAATTTCCACTCACTTATAACATTACAAATGTAGTGGCCCCCGGGCTGGATTAATACCGAGAAGTGTAAGTCTATGTTAAGAACTTCTCCAGGCGAGGGATTTTAATGTGAGTCAAAGTCCACCGTATGCATGCCACACGGCTGTTTAATGAACATTTCCCTAAATGAACGATCAGTAAGTCCGCCTGTCGACCGGCGGCCCCGGGTTTGATTCTCGGCCGATTAATACCCCTGGCCTGGGGGCTGGGTGTCTGTGTCGGTCTTAACGTTCCTTTCCTCACATACAACACTCTACACTTCCGCAATTCCAATTACACGAAGGTTCATATCATATGGTTTAAGTAGGGGAAAAGATCTATATAGGTCGACGCCCCGAACAAATAGCAATATAACAAAAAGTGAAGGATCACCTAGAAGTTACCGACACCAAGAAATCAGCATCAAATACACCGCAGGTTTCAGCCGGTGTTACCGTCAGTTCGGAGGGCTGTGTTTACATCCGTTCTCTGGCGTAGTTTTCTTCTTGCTTTGTTGGATTTCTCATCGATGAGTTAAACGTCCGGTCGTTTAATTGAATCCTCAGTTGGCGTACAGGTTACTTCTCTCCAGACCGACAGCATGGTGTTTGTACTCCGTGCTACGGCAGCTGGAGTATAAGAGGCGCGCGCCTTGTTCTTGACCTTGCAAGCAACCTGCACGTGTTCGACCTCGCAAGCATGAATCGCCAGTCTGAATCTCAGCTGTTAACATGGTGAGACTGTTATCATTGCAACACCGTAATTTCGTATGTAAAAGTTCTGGTTTCATCTTAATGATCTTGTGAACAGTCATAACTCTCACTACTAGTGTGTAGAAAATCCTAATGGTGTTTATGAAGTTCTTCATTACGATAGGAAGATTGTTGTTTGGTGTGCTGTTAGTGCAAGACGAATAAGTGGACCTAGTTTTTTCGAGATGACAGTGAAAGCCGAGAGGTACCAAGATGACAGTTTGACACCCTTCTTCCATCAGTTAAAGGAAGAGGAAAAAATCGTGTGATTGGTTTCATCAAGTTTCAGCCCCTGCTCATACAGCAGAAGATCCCATTCTTACAATCTCGGAAGTGCTTGCAGACAGAGTGATAAGTGCTGGTCTGTTTCCCTCTCGTTCTCTAGATCTAACAGTGTGTGAGTTTTACTTGTGAGGTAAACTGAAAGAAAAAGTGTATTGAAACAAGTCCTCACACATTGGAGGAACTGAAAGAAAACATTACAGTGGCAGAACTCACTCCCGTCAGCCAGAGTGCTGTTACCGGATACAATGCGTGTATCACCCACGAAGGACGACACTTCCAGCATCTTTTATACAGTACGGCAAGATTTCATATGCAGCCCGAAGGCTGGTCTGATCCTCCACAGTTCCACCAAAGGCTATCATAGACAGCCTAGGCGTCACTGAAGAGGCATACTAGGGAAATGAGGAGTGAGGTAGTTTACCGTTGCTTTCCTCACCGAGCCAGAAGTTGCTATTGAATATCAGTCTGCCAAGCCCACTGAAATGCATGCACCGACCGACCCTATGGTCGATATTTTCACACCAATCATAACAGGGACTGGCATATAAGACTGTATACGCGCTTAAAGCAGGGCGGCCGCGCGCGAAGTAAGTTCGACTCAGGCAGCTGCCGTAGCGCATTGTACAGACACGGTGCGTTTGGTCTGGGTTTGTAAGAGAGACGCTGTATATAGAACTGTTTTGTTTCTCTTCAGCAATCAGCTATCGTTCCGAGCCCATGATGCTTGCTATTTCTTAAGAGCTCCCTTATTGAAATTAAATAAATACTACCATCTCATTCTTTTTCGTTTCCCTATTGGCTTTAACGTTTCACTAACTCTGATAAATTTTCGTCCTTGGATTGGTCTTAATAAAAATAAAGCTCCAGGCTTTACCTAATGTAAACTAGGGAGCCACGAAATCCAATGGCCGGGGCATCCGATGTTGAGATTTGAACCCATTACCTCCCAAATTCATACTTATAGCAACACACCCACATACCGCGCAGCCACCTTGCTCTCATTTTGTCAACTTCCTTGCGTGTTGTGAGTCAGGCCGGAGACAGCGGTTGGGAGGTCATCTTATGTTAGCCATCCATTACATAGGATGACCTTGAACTTGAATTAAAGGTACTGATTATTCTGAGTAGAGAAGATACTCCGAAATTCCATGTCCAAAAATGTACTTTGATCCTTCTGAGTTTTCTGATTTCTCATCGACACTTATCTCCCTCAGTTGGAATACCAGGAAACCATATCATGCATGTTGTGAGGCAATGAGAATATAATTGTCAGTTTCCATCAGAGCAGAAATAACTAAGCTTTAAAGCAACAGGATGAAAGATAGTCATCTTTGTTGTAATTCAGTACAATGTTACTCATTTATTCTCAATGGTGTGCACGTTATGAAGACCGGACCTCATTACTGCGATACAGTTATAAAATCACAAATGTGTGTATAGATTGATGATGATTAATGATGATGCGTGTTGATTAAAGGAGCCTACGTCATCGGCCCAGTATAGATTTCTAGATTATGAAAAGTGATTGAGAAAACACAGGGATTCTATTTGAAGATCACTAGGCCCTTAAAGGTCCTTGTGGTCGTGACAAATAGCAGAATTCTCGAGGGACATATCCCACTTTGAGGTCCAGAAATCGCAGTGTTATGGATATCGTTGAAAGTGCCACAGAGTTTGTAGATTGTACGCATAATGTTAGTTACTATAGGGTTACTCGTCAAGGGGGTTTAATTTTGTACAGCCTCCAGTTATTTTACTACCGGGCGAATTGGCCGTGAGGTTAGGGGCGCGCAGCTGTGAGCTTGCATCAAGGGGATAGTGGGTTCGAATCTCACTATCCGCAGACCAGAAGACGGTTTTCCGTGGTTTCCCATTTTCTCACCAGGTAATTGAGGCCACGACCGCTTGCTGCCCACTCCTAGCGCTTTCCTATCCTATCGTCGTCATAATACCTATGTGTGTCGGTGCGACGTAGAGCAAATTAAAAGGTTAATTTTACTAAATTCATGATTTTCTTAATCATTATTTTACAATCTTCATTCATGACTGCCTGTTGGTGGCGTCTTGCTTTGTACGCGCGGAGGAAGCTAGGAGACTTCACGTTTGCAGCAGGTTTGCAGGCAGGTTGTAAACCTATGGAAGGTTATATAGCAGAGGATTTCGGCTTGTGCGGAGACAGAGAGTTTGCTTTTCTAATGAGAATGGTTTGTCAAAATCCCCGATGCTTGCAGAAGAAATTAAGGGACTACTACTAAAGGGGAATGCGGGCCTCTTGGACGGTGACGCCGTCTCTCAGACCAGGAGATTTATGGTGGTGATGGAGATGTGTGGAAAAGGTGTGGATGTTCATGGCCGTGGCCTATGCTGGCAACTGTCCCGGTATTCACCTTAGTGCAGGAGGATAGAAAACCATTCTCAGGGCGGCTGACGTTTGAGACCAGCCCCTCTCTGTCTCTCGAATACAGAGGCGTAAAGCCATGCCCAACTGTTCTCTGCTCGGTCAGTCGGAGTGCAGAGCTGTCGGACCACGGACCATCCGTGGTCACTTGCATAGAGAAGCCTGCCCTGCAACTGCCGAAGAACTAAAGGAATATTGAACAGTTTATGTTTCAAGTACGCTTTTGTTTGAAGTGGTTTGAACATTGTATTTATTCGGCTTTTTAAAAAGCAATGTACACACATATGGTGCAGTAATTACTGTAAGATATTATCTTAAGAAACAAAGTACTAAAATGTCGTTCTGAAAGTCGTCATTTTTCGTAAAGCAGCACTCGTCATGCTCTAACGCCCTTGCCTCCTAACAGATCAGGAATGTAGCATTTCAGTTTGAGCTATTAAACAAAATGATAACATTTTCTTCTTCTTTATTAATCCGTTTACCCTCCAGGGTTGGTTTTCCCTCGGACTCAGCGAGGTATCCCACCTCTACCGCCTCAAGGGTAGTGTCCTGGAGCGTGAGAATTTGAGTCGGGGGACACAATTGGGGAGGAGGATCAGTACCTCGCCCAGGCGGCCTCACCTACTATGCTGAACAGTGGCCTTGTATGGGGATGGGGAAATCGGAAAGGATAGACAAGGAAGAGGGAAGGAAGCGGCCGTGGCCTTAAGTTAGATACCATCCCGACATTTTCCTGGATGAGAAGTTGGAAACCACGGAAAACCACTTTGAAGATGGCTGAGGAGGGAATCGAATCCTTCTCTACTCACTTGACCTCCCGAGTCTGAGTGGACCCCGTTCCAGTCCTCATACCACTTTTCTAATTTCGTGGCAGAGCCGGTAATCGAGCCAGCCTTCGGGGATTGCAGATAATCACGCTAATCACTACACCACAGAGGCGGACTTCCAAACATTTTGCGGTAGAATAATTTTACTGAATCGATTCATTTGATTTCGTTCACGTTACTGAATCGATACAGTGATCCGATTCGCGACACATTAGTCACCGCTCCTACTGCATCTGTGTAGTATGTGCTGATAAGACAGCAGCAACAGCATTCAGTGCTCGCAGCTGTCATCTGGTCTTCATACTATGAACTCCTTTCTTAGAAAAAATGCTAGTCACTCTTATACATCGAAGGTTTCCGGCGACGCAGGATGGGAAAGGTCTAGGATTAGGAAGATAGCAGCCATGGCCTTAATTAAGGTACAGTCCCAGCATTTCCTGGTGTGAAAATGGGGAAACTACGGAAAACCATCTTAACGGCTGCCGACGGTGGGATTCGAATCCACCATCCCCTGAATGCAAGCGCATAGCTACGCGATACTAACCGCACGTCCAACTTGCTCAGTCATTTTTGAAAACATGTATTTTTCTATCAGCTGAGGATTTTTTAAATCGTCATGCTCTGTATAGGCTACCAGAGATGTACAGTAGCCCGCTGGTTTTCTGATTCAACATACTGTTGGTTAAGTTATTGCGTCAGTCGGCTCACTTACTGTCCACATATGATTGAAGACTTGTGCGACGATGTGACATATGAACTGAGAGAATACTGAGCCGTTCTTCCCAACATAAAACAGGTACTTTTGAGTGGTCATGAGCATGACTCATAGTCATAGGGCAGGCTAGAGTCGAGTTGAATTGTCAAATGTCAACTAAGTTATAATACTAAGATTCATTAAACTAATAAATAGTATAACCTAATAGCCTACCTACTTACTATCTACTTCAGAATTATATTTTGACTACCTCTTAAATACTGCAAATAAATCCATCTATTATTTAAACTTCCCTGTAAGAAGAGGACAGTGAATGCAAATGGGTATTATTTTCAAATGAGCTGAGCTCGAGAGTCCATTATAGCATACGATTCTTTCAGTGTACCATGGCTCACTGTATGTCTCGCTGCAGCGGAAGCTCGGCTTTCCGCCAGTGTCCAGCGAGCCGATAAGGAGCCGTGTGTATCTTGTGTCTCACAGAGCCGCGCTCGTTCACGATTCTTTCGATGTGCCATGATTCACTGTCTCGCTGCAGCGGAAGCTCGGCTCCCCGTCAACGTCCAGTGAGTGCGCCACTCAGCACTGTCTGCTGGGAGTAAGCTGAATCGTGTGCCGTGAGCTGGCCGTTCCTGTGAATCGATTCACTCGGACATAGAGCTGGGAACGGTAGGAGCGGAGCGGAGCAGTTGTTTTCGCTCGTCCTCCGGAGACCTCCGGTAGTCCTCCGATTGAATTCACGGGCGGAAAATTCAAATGCTTTAATGTGGTGATCTTAGGAGGAATTCTTCTTCTTAATCTGTTTATCCTCCAGGGTCGGTTTTTCCCTCGGACTAAGCGAGGGATCCCACCTCTACCGCCTCAAGGGCAGTGTCCTGGAATTTCAGATTTTGGGTCGGGGATACAACTGGGGAGAATGACCAGTACCTCGTCCAGGCGGCCTCACCTGCTATGCTGAACAGGGGCCTTGTGGAGGGATGGGGCGATTGGATGGGACAGGCAAGGAAGAGGGAAGGAAGCGGCCGTGGCCTTAAGTTAGGTACCATCCCGGCATTTGCCTGGAGGAGAAGTGGGAAACCACGGAAAACCACTTCCAGGATGGCTGAGGTGAGAATCGAACCCACCTCTACTCAGTTGACCTCCCGAGGCTGAGTGGACCCCGTTCCAGCCCTCGTACCACTTTTCAAATTTCGTGGCAGAGCCGGGAATCGAACCCGGACCTCCGGGGGTGGCAGCTAATCACGCTAACCACTACACCACAGAGGCGGCTTTTTAGGAGGAATTACAATTTAAATTTCATTACTAATTTCACAGATGCATGTGTTCACCCACGTTTGTCATTCAAATGCTGTAGTCGTTTCAAGATCGCCGCATTATTTGTTACGCTATGAACAACAGATTTTGATCTGCTGACATTCAGTTTGCAATAGGTGCAGGTGGATAGAATACTGTAGATTGAATATTGGCACATATAATACTATTGCAAATGCATTTACAATATTATTAATTGTAAAACAGTTTAAGCAATAAGTATATTCCAGTGCATGTAAACATGTATTATATACGATGCTCTCACATTGTGTTATGCGTGTAGCTCATTTATGACGGAAGACTACATCCGTCTCCATGACTAAATGGTTACCGTGCTGGCCTTTGGTCACAGGGGACACAGGTTCGATTCCCGGCGGGAACGGGAATTTTAATTTTAATTGGTTAATTTCGCTGGTACTGAAGCTGGCTGTATGTGTCGTCTTCATAATCATTTCATCCTCATCATGACGCTAGGTCGCCCAAGGGTGTCAAATCAAAAGACCTGCTTCTGGTGAGCCGAACTTGTCCTCGGACACTCCCGGCACTAAAAGCCATACGCCATTTCATTTTTTAATGAAGAGTACGAGTCCGCCTCTGTGGTGTAGTGGTTAGCGTGATTAGCTGCCACCCCCGGAGGTCCGGGTTCGATTCCCGGCTCTGCGACGAAATTTGAAAAAAGTGGTACAAGGGCTGGAACGGGGTCCACTCAGCCTCGGGAGGTCAACTGAGTAGAGGTGGGTTCGATTCCCACCTCAGCCATCCTGGAAGTGGTTTTCCGTGGTTTTCCACTTCTCCTCCAGGCAAATGCCGGGATGGTACCTAACTTAAGGCCACGGCCGCTTCCTTCCCCCTTCCTTGCCTGTCCCAACCAATCTTCCCATCTCTCCACAAGGCCCCTGTTCAGCATAGCAGGTGAGGCCGCCTGGGTGAGGTACTGGTCATTCTCCCCAGTTGTATCCCTGACCCAAAGTCTCAAGCTCCAGGACACTGCCCTTGAGGCGGTAGAGGTGGGATCCCTCGCTAAGTCCGAGGGAAAAACCGAACCTGGAGGGTAAACAGATGATGGTGATGATGATGATGATGAGTACGAACTGATTGGTATTGGTTATATGCTGTACCGGGCTGAGTAGTTCAGACGGTAGAGCTCTGGCGTCCTGAGCTCAAGTCTGCGGTTTCGATTCCGACTTTGCTCGGCGGTACTTGAAGATGCTGACATACGAGAGTCGCATGTCGGCAGGTGTACCGGCACATGAAGGAACTCCTGTGGGGCAAAATACCGGCACCTTAACGTCGCAGAAAACCGCAGAAGTGGATACGGGAGTACAATAATAATAATAATAATAATAATAATAATAATAATAATAATAATAATAATAATAATTGTACCGGGCGGTACACCTCTACACCGTTTATTTAAAAGTTGCGCCAGTTGAAACTCCTCTTCTGGAGGAAGGTTGAACTTTATCTATTCTGTTAATTCTCTACTTTCTCAGAAGATGTCACCACGTGGAAAATTTTGAGTTTTTGAACTGTGTCACTTTTGATGTGTTTTTGTTTCGCTTGAAGTAAGAAGTGTGAACTTTCTCTTCTAGAGGACTCTACTGAAGAATTACAATAGTGCAACCTAGTGCGAAATCAAAGAACTATTTTGTTGGAGAAATTTTTATTTCAAGAGTTTGTTCTTTGTTAAATTTCTTTCTGTCATGGTTTAAGTTGGCTGTATACCCCTCTTTTTCCCCTTATTTTGGATCTAGCCAATCCCGAATTTCTTTAATTAATTTTCCACCAATAATGTGTTTCTTCTTCCTCTATGTAGGGGTTTCTTTTCCCTAGCCAATAAAAACTTTGAGGGAGGGTGTTTTATTTCCCCTAACGCCTAGAATCTTCCGCGAGAGGATATAAACTGCTGATTTTGGGGTCTCCGGGCCACTTCTGTTCCATCTTTCAGTGTATTAAGTACATAGCAGGAGGCGGGAAGCGCCTCTTTCTTCTTCAGCCGTTCAACACCAGGTAATGGCCTATTAATAACTTCTTTTCTTGCTAGGTCGGCAGTTTAACACTCGCGGCGGGTTCGAAGCATTTCCATCATGTAACCTTTTCCTAAAATGTAATTACTCTTTTCATCTTTTTCTTGTAAGGCTACATATTGGGATAGAGAGTGCTAACCCTCTCGAGCTCCCACTCACATTTGTTTTGAGGTGAACTTATTTTCTCAAACTATTCTTCGTTTATGTAATGTAAAGTGTTCTTCTCTAAGTCACCTCTGTAGTATGGGATTAGCCCTTGCGTTAGCGGCCCAGAGCCAGATTAGGTTTTAAAAAACAAAGTGTATTAGGAGCGCAAGATCGCCTCCTCTCAAATTGTTATTTTAGAGGTCATGTAATCAACCTTCTTTTCATGTAATAGACCTCTGTAGGTTGGGTATTTTACCCCTGTGAATACGTCCTTAGAGGACAGCTTGAAGGTAGAGTTTGGTGTGGCCTTTGAGAGGCTTAAATTTTAAGAGCGGATCGCTCTTTTGAAAATGGAGTGTCATATGCCTCGTGGAGGCTTTTCTGTGTAATTCGGAGCCAGGGGCTCCTAGGGATGAATGGGGTTTTCTGCCCCTCTGTTAAAACTTGTGTTTGTGGTAAAACTGAGCTGATCGCTGAAGTCAGGGCGTGAAGCCCAAAACCTGTAAATATTGTATCTCCCCTTGTTTTGCTACATTGCACCTGCCATGTCTGTTATTGCTTTGTTTTTGAAAAGAAAATATAACCTAGTTAAATTTTAAATTAATTTTACATTAACTTTGATTCCGTAGTTTGAAGCCCATTCACGCCCGCACCTTCTTACGCCTCTACCTACCGCTAAAACATGGTAACAAGTGGTAGCAGAGCGTGGTTGAATGGGTCTCAATTTAGCCCCTTTTGACGGCTAAACATTGCTTTGATTCGAACTCTAACAATTGTCTCAGTTGCTGGAATTTTTTGAATTTTTCAAAATTGTTCTGTCATCATGCCCGGCCCTCGCGATGTTCTCCTCCTTAACTATTTGCGCAAAGAGGAGTTGATATACGAGTTAACTATCAGAAATGTGCAGTCTGGAGGCACGGTTGCAATCGACACCAACAAGCTTAGAGAGTCCCTTGATTTGCCCATTTCCATCCCCAATTTGGGAGAGAAAGAAATTGATGACTCTCTTTCCACGATCGTCGAGAATATTACTGGGCTAGCATCTGTAGTCAGCTTTTTTGATGAAAACGATCCGTCTCCTAATCAAATTAAGCGTGTGCAAGGCAGGCTGTATCACTTTGCAAATAGAGTTAATGATCTGTTGTCTCTAAAGGTGAATGACGTTCAGAGGAAGGACGCTAATACGCTCCTTGAAACTATTTCTGAATTGTCTAATAAGGTCACTCAATTGCTAACCGGCGAAGTTCCTCCCAAAACTGATCAACCCGCCACAGTGAACGTAGGTAGTGATGAAGAGCCTCCTCAGGGAGAAGTCAATAGGATAACCGTTGCTGCTCAAACTATTTCTGCCCCATCGAACAACGAATCTGAACGCCGTGCGTCATTGGGTAACATCCGCTCGGAATTAACTTCTTTGCCATTGAAACCTTTAACGACTATGTCACCTGGGTTCAGTAGCTTGCCTCATCCATTGGCAATGTTGCTTAGAGGTATCTCTAAGTTCTCCGTCAACACCACCAGTGATGTAATTTCATTTTTAAGATTTCTAGTGGAATTTCAGGATCATGCTCTGGTTTTTTCTCTTTCGCCATGTCAAATTTTGCAAATTATCTATCCGTATGCTATTGGTATTCTCTCTGATAAAATCGTAAGAGCCATTGCCGAGCAATCATCTATTGAGGATTTCCATGCCCATTTGCTAGCTAACTTCATCCCGGCTAGGGCCAGGTCCTCCCTGATTCAGAAGTACTATTACCGTGTACAGCGCTTGGATGAAAACTTGGCTGATTTCATTCAAGATATCAAATTCTACACTAGGGTGTTTGCTCTGCACTTTCCTGAAGATCAGATTGTGCAGGCTATTGTAGAAGGTATTTCGCCATCCTACAGGTCATATTTGTGTTTCGCGGCGTGTCCGCAAACCTTCTCTGAACTTGAAGCATTGGCCGTCTCAGCGGAAGGAGTTAGATACGCCGATTCTTTGCGTGTCGCGAAAGAACCCCCGCCTTCCTTTAGTAACACTCGGCCTCCACCTCGCCGACCAGTCAATCCCCGTAAATGTTATGCTTGCGGGTCGCCTGAACATCTGCGGAATAAGTGTCCTCTGATCAAGTCAAGTGGGACAAGGAATGGAGCAGGGTCATCACAAGGCTGTTTTAAGTGTGGGGCCTTCTCACATATCGCCAAGAATTGCCCAAACTCAAATAGCACCCCCTCCTGCTCAACTTCTGGTGCAAATTCCAGCTATTCCAATAATAAAAAGTGACTAGTGGCGTCGGCTGAGCCGACTAATCCATCTTCCCGAGACTTAGCCCCTAGTAAACAGGTTGTAAATGCAGAGAACGACCAGCCTTCAAATTCATCTTTTGAATGCCCTAAAGAGTGTCTTAGGATTGCGGCGGATACCCCCGCACCTGTTCCTTTTCTTAAGATTGAGTTAAATAACGAGCCTATAACAGCTCTCTTAGATTCAAGCAGTGTTTGTTCCATTATTTCGGCTGATTGGTATTCTAAATTGAAATCTGTTTGTAAACTCCCTGACTATGACTCATCTCCTGTTAAATATGTTTCGGCTAATTCATCTCCATTAGAAATTCTAGGTTCCTTACATGTCAAAATTCGGGTTTTTAAATTTACATGGAAGATCAAATTGTTTGTGGCCAAGCGTTTGTCTTGCCCCATCATATTGGGAGCGGACTTCATTTCTCACACTGGTCTTGTGCTCGATCTCCAGAGTAGGTCGTGCACATTCAAATTTGCGTCCAATTGTAGAATTCCCTTGTTAAAGTGTAATTCTGTATCATGTTCATCTATTTCGCCTACCCAGGATGAGATGTTGTTAGACCTTAGACATCTACCTGAGGAGCAGGCTGATAGTATTCGGAAACTGTGTCAGTCGTTTCCCGAGGTGTTCTCTGATACTCTTGGTGTTACTGACCTTATTGAATACAAAATTGAGGTCACGGATTCAATTCCTGTCCGTTTTCCACCGTATAGGCTATCTCCACCTAAAATGAAGGCTCTGAAAGAAATCATCGATCAGATGTTGAAAGATGGTATTATTAGGCCCTCTAAGTCAGCGTATTCTTCGCCTATTTTTCTAGTCCCGAAACCCCAAGGAGGCTTCAGGCCTGTCATTGATTACAGGGCTCTCAATCGGAAGGTGGTGTTGCAATCTGTGCCCCTTCCCGACCTTCATTCTTGCTTTTCATGGTTTCGTAAGGCCAAGTTCTTCACCATCTTGGACTTGAATCAGGCCTATAATCAAATTCCCCTTGCCGAAGAGTCTAAACATCTTACAGCGTTTGCCACGGACTGGAATTTATATGAATACAACCGCGTGCCTTTCGGGCTCCCCACGGGGGCAGCTGTGCTCACTAGGCTACTAGATAGGGTCTTTTCCGACATCAAATTTGAGTACTTATATCACTACTTGGATGATGTCGTCGTATTTTCCGAAACCTTTGAAGAACATCTAGATCATTTGCGAGAAGTTCTCAATCGCCTTCGTAAGGCTGGGTTAACTGTTAAGTTGTCCAAGGTTGCCTTTGCTAAGCCCTTTATGTCATTCCTAGGGCATATTGTGTCACCTGATGGTGTAGCAGTCGATCATTCTAGAACACAGGCCATCCGTGATTTTAAACCTCCCAAGGACATTAAAGGTATCGCCAGGTTCATTGGCATGGTGAATTTCTTCAGGAAGTTCATTCCTAATTTTGCTAATAGAGCGGCGCCCTTAAACCTTCTTCGTAGGAAAGGCATCAAATTCGAGTGGGGACCTTCCCAACAAGCCGCTTTTGAAGATCTGAAATTAGCTCTCTGTAATGCCCCTGTACTTGCTATGCCTGATTTCTCGAAGAAATTCATCGTCCAAACCGACGCATCGTCGTCAGCAGTAGCTGCAGTTCTTCTTCAAGAGACTGAACTAGGGAGGCGACCCATCGCCTATGCGTCTAGGACATTGTCAGCTCAAGAAGCAAAGTACTCCATATATGAGCTTGAAGGTTTGGCAGTCTTATTCGCCTTAGAAAAGTTCCGTCTCTATCTGGAACACGTCATATTCGATCTGGAGACAGATAATCAAGCCTTAAGCTGGGTCTTAGGTAGGCCGCGTCGTACAGGTCGTATAGCCCGTTGGGCCATCCGTATTTCTGCCTTCCAATTCGATGTACGGCATATCAGAGGTACTGAAAATGTTGTTGCCGATGGACTCAGCCGTATGTTTCATAACGAAGTAGAGACCCACGAACCGGTCGACAGTTCATCACCTTCCGAGTCAATACTATCTGGTGTTAATGCCATCTTAACAGATGCTCCCATGCTTTTTAGGGATATTGAGAAATACCAACGTGAAGATCCGACGCTGGCTCCGATAATGGAAACCCTTTCTTCTGGGGAACATGCTGTCCCTTATGTTCTGAGGAATGGTGTTCTATGTTGCCCTTCGAGGCATGATAAGTTGATGAAAGTTGTTGTTCCAGCGGTTCTTGTACCTATGATCTTCAAATACTATCATGAGACCCCATTGGGGGGGCATCTTGGAATCTTTAAAACTCGTGAAAAGATTCGTGAAATGTTCATATGGAAAGGTATGGACGGTGAAATTCGGGAACTTGTAAAAGCTTGTAAATCTTGTTTGATCAGTAAACCCACCATGTCCACTAAAGTAGGCCTTTTGTCTTCTCATCAAGCGTCGCGCCCCATGGAACGCCTGTATATCGATTATGTGGGACCCTTCCCCCAGTCAAAGGGTAATGCCAACAAGTTCATCTTTGTGTGTGTAGATGGTTTTACAAGATTTTCCTGGTTATTTCCGACTAAGCTGGCTACCGCTCAGTCCACCATTACTTGCCTAAATTCTATTTTTGCTTCTTTTGGTCCGTGCCAATACATTGTATCTGATAATGCTAAAGCTTTTACATCAAATCTGTTTCGTAAATTCTGTTTTGACATGTCCATCTCTCATGTAACTACATCTGCTTATTACCCTCAACCATCTCTGGCTGAACGGGTTAACCGTAATCTCAGGTCCGCACTTATTGCCTATCATCATGAAGATCATTCTAGGTGGGACACGTCCCTGCATTGGTTAGCTTTTGCTTTGAATTCGGCGGTTCATGAATCTCACAAATTTACTCCAGCTTCTTTGATGTTTAAGTTCGTTCCCAACACGCCGCTCTCTAACCTCTGGTCTCTGAATGACATTCTGCCCGAGACAATAGATCCGGACAACATTAAAGATCTTTGGAAGAAGGCTAAAGCTAATCTTAAAGTATCTCATGAAAAGGTTAGGGAAAGGTATGATCGTGGACGGAGACCCACCACCTTGAAGGTAGGTGACCAGGTTATGGTCAAAAATTTTGTTCCCGCGGGCAAGCTTGCCCCCAGATTTCATGGGCCTTGTATCATTCTCGATTTTCTTACGCCGGTTACCTTATTGCTAAGTAATCCAGCCACCGAGAGGATATTTAGAGTTCACCTGTCCCAGGTGAAACCGGTGTAATTTCTGTGTTAACTTGCTTCATATTATTTTGAAAGGATATGAAGGTTATATTTTTTTTTTTGAGTCTCACTTTTAAGGCATTCTGCCCCTTCTGTAATACTTTGGTTTTAGATGTAAGCCTTGTGTAAAACCTGCCCCGACCCGTTAAACTGCCATCCTGTTCTTGCCACGGCCATTACCACGCTCCCGTCTCCTGCTCCACCTTACACTGTGGCTTCATAATAGTAAATGCCATGGATATCTACACGCCGCTGGCCCCTCAACCTCTCCACAAGCCTGTACCCTCAAAGAAAATGATTGTCCAACACAATTCTGCCGCCTAGCTTTAATGTTTCAGCGCCCCCGCAGCCGCGCAGCGCCGTGCAGCGACTGGGGAGGGGGATGGGCCCCCTCCTCTCCAGCGAGGACGACATGTGCACGGCGAGCCGGAGCTCACCTCCCGGCCAAGGCTGATGTGCGGCGCACGACCTGCTACATGCCCGCAGCCTGTATCTGTTCACCGCGGGCGCGGCGTACTTCAACACCTCTGCTCCCCTCATAGTGCGGGCGAGCGGTATCTCAGGGTACTTGAGGGGTCCGAGCGGCCTCCGTTGGACGCAAGCTGCAACGGCCGGTCCGGCCATTCGACTCAATCTACATCAACTACATGGACAGTCACCATAAGCAATAACTACACTTGGGAATTCAACTACAATATTTGGTGGACATTGCAAAATTTTTCTTCACCTTTAAGTATTAAAAGTTTATCTTCAGAAATTCAAATTCTACAAACATAAAGACTTTCATTCACCTGCAACAACAACATTTTGAAACTGAATTAAGAAATCTTGTAAATGCTTCTGCTATCTATCTTCGTATCAACATCATTACTTGGACTTTGTTTCAAACTGATTTCATGTGTCACCCCTGGAGGAACTTTTGGGGGGGGAGGTCTGTACCGGGCGGTACACCTCTACACCGTTTATTTAAAAGTTGCGCCAGTTGAAACTCCTCTTCTGGAGGAAGGTTGAACTTTATCTATTCTGTTAATTCTCTACTTTCTCAGAAGATGTCACCACGTGGAAAATTTTGAGTTTTTGAACTGTGTCACTTTTGATGTGTTTTTGTTTCGCTTGAAGTAAGAAGTGTGAACTTTCTCTTCTAGAGGACTCTACTGAAGAATTACAATAGTGCAACCTAGTGCGAAATCAAAGAACTATTTTGTTGGAGAAATTTTTATTTCAAGAGTTTGTTCTTTGTTAAATTTCTTTCTGTCATGGTTTAAGTTGGCTGTATACCCCTCTTTTTCCCCTTATTTTGGATCTAGCCAATCCCGAATTTCTTTAATTAATTTTCCACCAATAATGTGTTTCTTCTTCCTCTATGTAGGGGTTTCTTTTCCCTAGCCAATAAAAACTTTGAGGGAGGGTGTTTTATTTCCCCTAACGCCTAGAATCTTCCGCGAGAGGATATAAACTGCTGATTTTGGGGTCTCCGGGCCACTTCTGTTCCATCTTTCAGTGTATTAAGTACATAGCAGGAGGCGGGAAGCGCCTCTTTCTTCTTCAGCCGTTCAACACCAGGTAATGGCCTATTAATAACTTCTTTTCTTGCTAGGTCGGCAGTTTAACACTCGCGGCGGGTTCGAAGCATTTCCATCATGTAACCTTTTCCTAAAATGTAATTACTCTTTTCATCTTTTTCTTGTAAGGCTACATATTGGGATAGAGAGTGCTAACCCTCTCGAGCTCCCACTCACATTTGTTTTGAGGTGAACTTATTTTCTCAAACTATTCTTCGTTTATGTAATGTAAAGTGTTCTTCTCTAAGTCACCTCTGTAGTATGGGATTAGCCCTTGCGTTAGCGGCCCAGAGCCAGATTAGGTTTTAAAAAACAAAGTGTATTAGGAGCGCAAGATCGCCTCCTCTCAAATTGTTATTTTAGAGGTCATGTAATCAACCTTCTTTTCATGTAATAGACCTCTGTAGGTTGGGTATTTTACCCCTGTGAATACGTCCTTAGAGGACAGCTTGAAGGTAGAGTTTGGTGTGGCCTTTGAGAGGCTTAAATTTTAAGAGCGGATCGCTCTTTTGAAAATGGAGTGTCATATGCCTCGTGG
Source organism: Anabrus simplex (assembly GCF_040414725.1). Lineage (NCBI taxonomy): Eukaryota > Metazoa > Arthropoda > Insecta > Orthoptera > Tettigoniidae > Anabrus > Anabrus simplex. The sequence continues at coordinate 325,689,748 of NC_090271.1, forward strand.
AGGCTTTTCTGTGTAATTCGGAGCCAGGGGCTCCTAGGGATGAATGGGGTTTTCTGCCCCTCTGTTAAAACTTGTGTTTGTGGTAAAACTGAGCTGATCGCTGAAGTCAGGGCGTGAAGCCCAAAACCTGTAAATATTGTATCTCCCCTTGTTTTGCTACATTGCACCTGCCATGTCTGTTATTGCTTTGTTTTTGAAAAGAAAATATAACCTAGTTAAATTTTAAATTAATTTTACATTAACTTTGATTCCGTAGTTTGAAGCCCATTCACGCCCGCACCTTCTTACGCCTCTACCTACCGCTAAAACACGGTAACAATAATAATAATAGTAATAATAATAATAATAATAATAACAATAATCTCTCTATCAATTTACCCTCCAGGGTTGGGTGTTCTCTCGTTCGCAGAGAGGATCCCACCTATACCGCCTCAAGGACAGTGTCCTAGAGCGTGAGACTTTCGGTCGGGGATACTTTTTTGTTTTGTTTTACGTCGCACCGACACAGATAGGTCTTATGGCGACGATGGGATAGGGAAGGCCTGGGAATGGGAAGGAAGCGCCCGTGGCCTTAACTAAGGTACATCCCCAGCATATGCCTGGTGTGAAAATGGGAAAGCTCGGAAAACCAACTTCAGGGCTACCGACAGTGGGATTCGAACTCACTATCTCCCGGTTGAAAGTGGGTTCGGACCCCACTGTCGGCAGCCCTGAAGATGGTTTTACGTCGTTTTCCATTTTCACGTCTAGAAATTGCCCTCCTTAATCGTTCCTATCACATCGTCGCCATAAGACGGCATGACGTAAAGCACATTGTTACAAAGGTAATCGACAAATGAAACACGAACGATGAGAATGTATATATTTCATATATTCGCCTTCGTCATACGTATAAAGCAGTATTTACCATGTCGCTACCACATCCGTTGCGCACCACGGATGGAACGGCAAGGAAGCACGCATTCAATACTGTTCCTCCGTCCTCCGCTCGCCCTCCGCTCGCCGACCGAACCAGCGATTGGTTTCCAAGCAACAGTTTACTACCAAAGAATACCGGAGGGAGCGCTGCACTCGCACTACCGATTGCAAACATAGGAGCAACTGCTCCGTTCCCAGCTCTACGTCTAATGACGAACCGATGCAATCTCAGATGAAACTATGGAATATGACATAGCTAAGACGAAGACAGACTGCCTAGAGCTGAAAACGGTAGGAGCGGAGCGGAGCAATTGTTTTCGCTCTTCCTCTGGAGACCTCCGATAGTCCTCCGATTGAATTCACTGGCGGAAAATTCAAATACTTTAAATTGGGCAATGTAGTAATGGTGATCTTGGGTGGAATTACAATTTAGGCCTCAGTATCAATTCCACAGATGCATGTGTCTTTCTACGTTTGTCATTCAAATGCTGCAGTCGTTTCAAGATTGCCTCATTATTTTGTTACGCTGTGAATAACAGATTTTGATCTGTTGAAATTCAGTTTGCGTCCGCCTCTGGTGTAGTGGTTAGTGTGATTAGCTGCCACCCCCGGAGGCCCGGGTTCGATTCCCGGGTCTGCCACGAAATGTGAAAATTGGTACGAGGGCTGGAACGGGGTCCGCTCAGCCTCGGGAGGTCAACTGAGTAGAGGTGGGTTCGATTTCCACCTCAGCCATCCTGGACGTGGTTTTCCGTGGTTTCCCAGTTCGCCTCCAGGCAAATGCCGTGATGATACCTAAGTCTTCCTTGTCTATCCCTTCCGATCTTCCCATCCCCCCATAAGGCCCCTGTTCAGCATAGCAGGTGAGGACGCCTGGCGAGGTACTGGTCATCCTCCCCAGTTGTATCCCACGACCCAGAGTCTGAAGCTCCAGGACACTGCCCTTGAGGCGGTAGAGGTGGGATCCCTCGCTGAGTCCGTGGTAAAAACCGACCCTGGAGGGTAAACAGATTACGAACGAACGAACCAATACCACAATTATTTTCTAATATACTTTGCATTACCTACACAACACAACAAACAGAGGAAATATAGACGCAAATTTAATACGCACAGACTGAATACAGGTACAATACCTTCCAACTTTGTACACATTTAGTAGTCCATTAGGACAACATAATGTGCAAGTAGTACGGCGTACTACTAAGGCGTTCTCGAGAAAATCACAAGATAACCTTTCGCGTCGAATATGTACCGGTGCTTTGGGTTCACGAGCGCGAAACGGCTGTGGTCGAGTGGTTAGCGTTCAAGCTCCGAAGGCGCTGGTTTACTGGATCGAGTCCCGCTTCTCGCGTTGTTTTTCAACACTGGTTATTTTCTTCAAAATGCTATTTGTTCGGGACGTCGACCCATGTGGATCTTTTGCCCCTACATGCACCATATTGTATGAACCTGCGTGTAATAGGAATGGCGGTAGTGTGGTATGTTGTGTGTGAGGAAAGGAAGATTAAGGATGTCACAAACACCCAGTCCCCAGGACTGGAATAGTATTCATTACAATTGAAAAGACACCGGCCCGGCTGGGAATCGAACCCGGGGCTGCCGCGTGACAGGCGGGCGCGTTGTCCCCAACACCGCGGGGACGTTCGAGAGTTCTTATAGTCTATCATATATATTACACTTCAAAGGTAATATAATGAAAAAGGTCTATTCTATTTGCATGTACTTTTATCGGAAATATATAGATTATTAAACGTTAACGATAAATGCGAATGTATATATTTCATATATTCGCCTTCTTCATACTTATAAAGCAGTATTTACTACGTCGCTACCACATCCGTTGCGCGCCACTACTGGAAGTGCAAGCGAGCACACATTCAGTACTGTTGCTCCGTCCTCCGCTCGTCCTCCGCTCGCCCTCCGAAACCTCCGATTGGTTTCCAAGCAACAGTTGACTACCGGAGAATACCGGAGGGAGCGCTGCACTCGCACTACCGATTGCAATCATAGGAGCAACAGCTCCGTTCCCAGCTCTACTCGGACACTTGAATGAATCGATACACTGCTTCGAATCATGCATTCAGTAGCCAACACTAAAACCTACCGCATGTAATTCCATACAACTGTTTGAAGCGTGCAGGTTTACGCATTTTAACTCTGTATTTCCTAGGAGACCGAAAGAAAACAGTTCATTTGTTGCAATATTATGGCCCTGTTTTAAACCTCTATTGAACGCTATAACAGTAGTAATTACATGGCTAAGCCTAATAGGTTACAAAAATAATAGCGGAAACACTTACAAATGCATAGCTTACCAACACGACAGCGCCACTAACGCTTTCCAGCGGCTCGCGGTTATAACTACTTACAGCTGTCGCCTGCGCCTGTTGACTGCTATGACATAATACCTGAATCAGGGATCTCGAAATTTCACTTGTATACGAAAATGTATTGCTTTTAAGTTTTAAAGGAATTATGGAACAGATTTTCAAGTGCAAAATGTTTGATCTGGGATTATAACATTTTATTGGTCACGAAATTGAATTGTTTATGTTTTTCTTCAGAACGTTATTCAAATGGCCTACAGCTAGACTAAGATCACATTCCTGGCCAGAGAGAAGGCGTTACCTTCTAGGTGGCCCGCCCCACCCCTTCAGGGTGGGGAATGAAAACTTTAGTAGGTAGGATCACTTACAACCTACATGTGACACTGTTTGAAATTCTCAGACAAATCATAAAATATGACACCTATATACATTCAAATATAACTTATCCGACTCTACATATGTTATTTTCCGCAAATTAGAGTTTAGACATGAACGATTGGTACTGTAGCAATTTGCATACAGCTCTAGGCCATGCAACCATATTTCCTGTAAATTCACTTAAGCATACGTAGGTACATTCTATTTTTTTTTCTTTGATTGGAGGTTAGATATGTACAATGACAACTATGCACATGCCATAATTATATAAATTCTGTATTATGTATATTCTACATGTTCATTAACATGAAATGACGTGTTACTTTCTAACTTGACATTTTTCTGTTGGGATGTGTAGGAACTATTTGTTTTGTTTACAAAGGCTTTATTGAGGACTGCAAAGTATTCATGGGCCAACAAGAAATAACAATTGTCACATATACCATCTACCTTCGATCATATATCCATAGATGGCCGATGACGTCACAATCTTGAAACAAAGATCTCAAATAGCTGTCTGGGGTTGGGTGGGGGGGGTAGCGCGAGAGTTTTGAACATTGTGGTATAGGCGGGAATAGCGATCATAAGCGTAATTAAAATTGACTTTTAGCTACTGTTAATGAAGCGATGGTGTACTATTGCGTAGCGTATGGATGCTAGATTTTCAAAAAAGGATCTGATGTTTCTTTTCACGCGTAAGTAAATATTTAGGCCTACCCAAATATCTGTGGTTCCTTAGACAATCACAAACTATGATAATGTAAGGTGTTTATAACGTTTCATAAAGTTGTTGTCAGGTGTCTGTAGAATAAGTGCTTATTACATGTAATTATTTTATTGGTTACAGTTGCAGTTTGCCGGGTACTGCAATTCTGAATATTGTGTTTTAATTGATTTCAGTTTTCCTGCTGATGAGACAAGAAAAAGCAATGGGTAGTTGCATTAAGAAGGGACAATTTTTTGCCTGGAAAGCATTTAAGATTATGCTCTGAGCATTTTTCACCGGAATTTTTTGATAATCAAGCATTTGGTGTGGGAATTGAACTGAAGCAGTACCGATAATTTTTCATCTTCCACCCGACCCTTTACCGGCTGAGGAGAAGAGAGAACCTCCTGTGAAGAGGAAACTTCAAATGGATCCTGTTGCATCAACAAGTTGTGTGTAAGCAGATTTCTTTTTCCATAGATTTATGCAGGGATATGGCCTGCCATCGTTATGTGAAATATTGGCGTTTAAGACATTTAACATACTGTTCAACTGCAACATCTATTGCAGCATGTTAGGTTACTCTTATATTACATATAGGTAAGACATTTTTGTTGTTGACGCTTATATAATTTTCTTACTTTTTCATTGCTCGTCAGGAAGAGGAAAACGAGTCTGTTCCTAAAACAAAGGTGTTCAGCTGTGAGCTTGCATCCGGGAGATAGTGGGTTCGAACCTCACTGTCGGCAGCCCTGAAGATGGTTTTCCATGTTTTAACACCAGGAAAATGCTGGGGCTGTACCTTAATTAAGGCCACGGCCGCTTCCTTCCTACTCCTAGGCCTTTCCTATCCCATCGTCGCCATAAGACCTATCTGTGTCGGTGTGACGTAAAGCCACTAACAAAAAAAAAAAAAGAAAAGAAAAAAGAGAAAAAAAAGTGTTCAGGAAACCTCATGTGGGCGATTACACTGTGGAAATGGTAAAGTCACCGAGCAAAGCCCAGGCCTTCATGCAGGTTGCCAGGGAAGCTATTCATAAATCTCATAAGAAGCTAAAATTGGAAAGACAGAAGTATCGGCGAGCTATTCACCTTCTGACGACTGCGCACTGCATGTGCCAAGCAATAATTACAGCCCCATCCGAGTACGTATTTGACCAGTAAACAACCTCTGATGAGTAACATTTTTTAAAAATTCAATAAATGTATTTATTACAACTTTGAGAGACACGAACATGCATTACAGATCGAAAAAACACTGTCATTTCAAAACATTTTTAATGTATTGTACTGTTCACAGCAGAGAGCAACTTCACAAGTAGAATATTCGTAGCTCTTTTCTTTCCTCATCTGTCCTGATGGGGTACTGTGTTTGCCTATTGCCTGAGAAGTTTACGCTTCTTTCATTCGCTTTGTGGGAGTGGCCTCATAAAATGGCGACCTTCGAGGGGAAACGGATCTTGCGTCCAGCCTCCAATCGGGCGTGCAACATTCCTTCCATTGTTTTTTGCAGTAAAGTGTTTCTCAAGCAGTTGTCGAAAATAACTTATATTTACAGTTATATTTACGAAAACCAAAAATATTTACAGCTACGAAGAGCACAAACAACTATCCACATCGGCGGTAATCGGCTGTAACCTGCAGGCTAACGCGCCAAACTATTACACCGAACCAAAGACTTTAATATTACTTATCTAGACTCACAGAGCGCGCTGATGATAAGCGGTATATTGAACACTTTCGCGCATCGCCATGTTGCGGGCGCTTCAGCTTCGAATGCATGACTAGCACGTGGTAATGTTTACAGACACTTGCATGTTTTCGATTTGAATCATGCCTGTTAGTGGATCTGGTTTGGTATTATATGTGACGGAGTGATAATATATTGTCAAATATTTTCAAGGAATGTGGGAGCTGATACATTACGTTAGTTAAACTGATCGGCAATATTAGGCCTAAAGTTAGGCATTATCTGTGGAACGGAAAGATATTCACGAGGGTGAATTCGTGTGCAGCCTTCATTTGTACAGACTGCTATCAGAAGGGATCTGGTATTTCTTTTCACATGTGAGTAGAAACTGAACTGTTAAAAAATAACTTTCATTTACCATAATCGAGAATTTTGATTCAGAGAACGCATGGACATGAAATTTAGAATATTTAGACTTCTTTTTCTTGTTTGCCTTTTTCCAATTCATCGGAGATAATTGTTTAGAACTAAAAAGCTCTTCTGAAAAAGACTACATATTTTTCATACAAACTGTGTAGCGGTATTACAAATTTGATAATCCTGGGCCTAGAATCCGTAAGATATGATTGATACAACTTGATAAAACCTAATATTAGGGTAAAGTACTGCTTCAAATTATCAATTATCTGAAAAATGATTTATTAGTATCGTATGTCTTAATTTCTCCAATTTTTCCTACTTGCTTTATGATAAAAGGATACAATTGTTAATAAGCTATTCCAGAAAAATCTGACAATATAAAGTCTGAACAAAGCTCATTACAATCTTGTCAATCCTAGTCTGCATTAGAAAACGCTAATCAAATTAACTTTTCACTATGATAATCTTTTTTGTTTGCAAGTGCTTTTCTTTCAATTTCATTTTCTTTTCTTTCTGGTGTAAATCATGGTGCTCATATTAGAGAAAAATTAGAACGCACTTTCAATTTTTATGTGTTCAGATAATGTTAATTCAGAATGAGTTTGTAAAAGCAGTAATATTTAAGAAGATAATATTATGAGGAGGGTTTTACATCTTAAATGATAACATTTTTATTTAAGCCTAACTGGGCGAGCTGGCCGTGCGGTCAGGACCGCGCAGCTGTGAGCTTGCATCCGGGATATAGTCGGTTCGAATCCTACTGTCGGCAGCCCTGAATATGGTTTTCCGTGGTTTCCCATTTTCACACCAGGCAAATGCTGAGGCTGTACTTTTAATTAAGGCCACGGGCTCTTCCTTCCCATTCCTAGGCCTTTCCTATCCCAGCGTCGCCATAAGACCTATCTGTAAAAAATAAAACTTAAGCCTAACCCACGCAGAGAAACTCAAACTAACCCTAGACATTAATTTCATTTTAAGAACACAATAGAAGACTAGCACCAGTGTAACGAATATCAGGTAGCATTTACCTAAATCCAAATCGTACAAACATGATAATTTAACTTCTACTCATCCAATTACGTTATTACACATCCAAACCAAACTAAACCCCGTGGCACAACAGGTCCGAAAGACCATGGCCTACCAAGCGACCGCTGCTCAGCTTGAAGGTATGCAGATTACGAGGTGTCATGTGGTCAGCACGGCGAATCCTTTCGGCCGTTATTTCAACGTCAGATAGCTCAGCAATTGCAATCACGTATGCTGAGTGGACCTCGAACCAGCGCTCAGATTCAGGTACAAATCTCTGACCTGGCCGGGGATTGAACCTGGAGCCTCCGGGTAAGAAGTAGACACGCTACCCCTACACCACAGAGCCGGCATTTCATATTCAGAAAATGAAAAAAAAACATGTATCTGATTGTTTTTAGAAAGATTTCTGCAGCCATGTACTTTTTAAACAATTTGTTCAGATAAATGAGTAAAATTTGCTGTAATGACTTAGCTGAGAGGAATCATAAGCTATGTTACCTTTCATAGAAATTTATTTCACTGGTTTCCTTTTTTTTGTTGTTGTTGTTGTTGTTGATATTGAAGATTCTTGTTATCGGTACAGGAGTTTGTAAATATTTAATTTATATGTTCTCCAGTCTGCTGAGAGACAGGTAATTTTTATCTCACGATATATAATCATACTTAAGTTTCAGACCGCTTTTTGAACATGTTTTCATATTTTCAATAAAGCTAAATAATTGTTGATCCTAGGTTTCTCAAGAGACACATTACCACGTGATTCTCGTCCGTTGAGTCTGGTCTTCTTGACATACGTACAATGTTCAAACACATCAGTTACAAACATGACCCTTATATTAAAGTGAGCGGCATGATCATTTTCGAGGTACCGCTAGTGTATTTTTGTACTAGTGTGTTTCAGTCTTCTTATTCAGTCTGCTAAAGGTTTCTTTTTTTTAGGTGCGCCACCTATATAGACTATCCAACGGATTTGTGTAGATTGTTCAGTTTTTATACAGAAGTAAATTTTAGTATTACCACAGTCTTGATATTATGTATATTTATTGCGTGTGTACACGGTAGTCGGTGTAGGCTGTTATTAATTTTATAAGCGAATGTTTTCATGTGTGCGAAATGTAAGTTAAACCATGAATTCCATACGATCTCCGCGTCAAGCTGAGGAGCGCCCGCAACATGGCGGTACGTACATGGACATGTCTTCCCCAATCACACGCTTCTGCGCAGCCAGCGGTGTGGGGCCTTGCACCGAACGGAGTAGGCGCATTTCCGTCAGAGACCACCACCATACAGAACTAGGATTTGTACAGTGACACTATTCGAATAACTGAAAAAGTTTCAAGATATACAGCCAGATGTCATATTACGTCAGTAAGCAATTAAGTTCTTAGTTATAAGTTCTTAGTTTTCTACTAGCCTAAAACGACAAATGCCGTGCTCCCTCATGTGGAACCACTGTGGAACCAAACGGCAAATATTGTGCACACTCTTTTAACTGTCCTTAGGTGCACTCGTCAACAGGTTAAATAGTTGAAAAATGGGAAAGCCTTAATGAACCATCTGAAGGGGAAAATGATGATTACTGAAGTCTGCTAACACGCTTGAGGTAAGAAAACAGTTTAGGCTAAATAATTTTTTATCGGTTTCCCTAATAACAGCGTAGCCTTTGGTGGTGCTATTTGATGACCTAACAGACAGACATATATCACATTTGGAGCCTTTAGAAGTTGTAATTTATCCTTATTGTATCACAATCTCTGTTTAAAAAATTCAAGAATAATCTAATATCATAAAATATCTTGTGAAAAGGCATAATGTACCTTTTAACTTCCATTGTCCCAGAAATGTCTTTCTCCTGCTGCTGACCAACTTCTGATGCGAACAAAGGATGGTTATACAAGAGCAGAATATCCTCCGGAACTACGCTGCTTTGCACTTACATTGGATTTCTATTGAAGTCGTGCATACAGCTACTTGAGGGAAGTATTTACTTATGGTTTGCCCCACCCAAGTACACAGCGGAAGTGGTATCAGTAAGTGGATGGTAAGCCAGGATTCAGTTCAGAGGCCGCAACTGCTCTCATTTCGAAAGGGATGGGGGTGGTTATCAATGGAAAGCCCCTAGTGTGTGCACTGATGATGGATGAAATGTGCATTAAAAAGTACATTGAATTTGATGGAAAACACTTTGTTGGTGATGTCAATTGTGGTACTGAAATCGAGGATCAGGATTTACTCAAAGCCAAGGAGGCTTAAGTGTTTATGGTGGTCTCACTCAATGGACACTGGAAAATTCCAGTGGGTTATTATTTGATTAACGGTTTAAGTGGCTCGGAGAGAGCAAACTCAGTGATCAAGTGTCTTAAATTTTTAAATGACCCAAATGTAATCGTAGTGTTACTTACCTTTGATGGTGCTGCTTCTAATTTGTCCATGGACAGTTGCCTGGAAGCTTCTTTTGATGAAAATAATATGATGACCTGGTTTGAAACTCCCCTGAAATGATGTTTAAGTGTTTGTTCTTCTAGATGCTTGCCATACTATAAAATTAGTGAGGAATATTTTAGGGGCTAAGAAAATTTTTGCCAGGGGTAATAATGTCATAGATTGGAGGTACTTGGAAGAGCTAGAGAAACTTCAGAGTAGTGAGCGTCTTCATCTCGTGACAAAACTTACCAAAAGGGAGAAGGAACCCATGAAAGTAAAGCTCGCCACACAGACATTCAGTGAAAGTGTTGCAAGTGTGTTGACATATTGTGACAACTACTTAAATCTTTACCAATTCAAGGGTGTGAGGAAACTGTAAAATTTGTTCGGCTCATGAACAGTATATTTGACATCTTGAACAGCTGTAATCTTTGTTCAAAGGGATGGCAGAAACTATTGAAAGCAGACAATATTCACAATGCGAGGGCCGATATTCAGGAGGCTATTGAATATATACAGTCACTGCAGGAGATGGGTGGTGGTGTTCGTCTGGTAAAGTGTTCCAGGGAAACTGGTTTCATAGGTTTGATTGTGTGTCTAAAGTCTGCCTTAGGAGTGTATGACTCAATTTTGAACATGCCACAACTGAAGATGCATTTTCTGCTCACTTGCAAACTTAGTCAGGATCACCTGGAAATATTTTTTATTAGTGCCATTAGCCATAACAACAACCCCACAGCTAAATAGTTTGAAGCATCATATAAAAGATTCTTGCTCCATACAAAGACTGGTACTATAACCAATGCCAATTGCTCTGCAGTTGACCCTACTGTAATTGTGGACTGTAGAGACCGCACTCGAATAACTGGTGATCCCATTAACCTGCCTGCCATCAGTACTGATGTACCTTTTGTTAGTCATGAGTCATGACCATGACTACATACCACACCCAGCCAACTTGACATTGTATGTTGAGGATGTAGTGGAATATATATGAAAGTTTACACAAACCGGTTAAATGTGATGTTTGCAAGGCGTTTCTCCAAACAGCAGTTTCACATTCAGCACTCCTGAAGAGAAAAAGAACAGAGGTGGCCTTTCCATTCCATCGTTAGATGTGGTTTACCTCTGCAGGGAGGGTGAAAAGATGATGCGATAATTCCAGCACAAAACGACACGAATGAAGGACCTTTTAAATGTACTTGTAATGACAGAACTGAACCATGCTAAGAGAGAAATATTTGATGAACTTCAAGAGAATACATTCGATTCTTTGCCCCTTGACAACCGCGGGAAGTTTTGATGGATTTTAAAGTGAGGCTCCACTATAAAGCACAGCTTGAAACATAAAAACTTCACAGTGTGAGGGTACGAAGCTTTCACACAAAGACTGTTCTATTCAAGAACCAGTAATGTAAGGTAGACTGCTTTATAATATTATATTTGCTATGTAAACATGTTACAGTACGTAGGCCTATATGAGTATTTCTCTCCTTCCTGTAACTGGAATATTTATATAGATGTAGGTTGCTTATGTCAGAGGATGCCAGTGAGGTATGTTAGTTTCGCTGATTTGTATTAATGTTCTACTTTAGGCATATTTCCCTAATCATTCTGTCGATGAGCCAGGTTGATCCCCCTGTGGGTGGGGGCGGTAGAATAACACCTACGGTAGCCTTGCCTGTCGTAAGAGGCGACTAAGGGGCTTTCAACTTGGGAGTGTGGTTTGGCGACTACGGGGCCCTTAGCTGAGTCCTGGTATTGCTTCAACTTACTTGAGTCAGGCTTCTCACTTTCATCTATCCTATTCGATCTACCTTGGTCAACTCTTGCTCTTTTACGACCCCGAGGTATTAGAGCACTCGAGGCCTACAGAGTCTTTCATTTTCACGCCCTTCGTGGCCCTTGTCTTCCTTTGGCCGATACCTTCATTTTTCGAAGTGTCGGATCCCTTCCATTTTTTTCTCTGATTAGTGTTATATAGAGGATGGTTGCTAGTTGTTCTTCCACTTGAAAACAATAATCACCACCACCAGCCAGGTTGATGTGTATAGAGATTAATTCTTAAATTATATTGGCACGTCTTGTTTCTGTACTTTGAGAACAACATTACCGAATGCTGCAGGATGTTACTTCCTATTTGTAGGCCTGCTTCAAATGTGGCAAGTGTATTAGTTTATGTTAGGCTCTAAACTAAGCCTAAGCACTCATTGTGCCAGTCCCAAAAAACTCATCTGCAAGCAATACATCTGACTACCAACCTGTATGCATTCTCACAGTACTTTCTAAGGTTCTGGAGAAGATAATGCGTAAACAAATAATTAAATACTTGGAAAAACGTTCTGTACTTGATCCCTTACATTCTGGTTTTAAGAAAGGTCACAGTACTGCAACAGCACTAATTAAAATCACGGATGACATTAGACGGGCTATGGACGAACGAAAACTGACTATATTTATCCTTATAGACTTCAGCAGTACGTTTGACGCTGTAAATATAGACATATTAGCTAAGTTACAAAAACTTCACATGGCTCTTTCAGCTCTTAGGCTCATACCTCAAAAATAAACGACAGCGAGTTGTATCAAATATGATGACTACAGAATGGGGGACTAGGCTATGTGGCGTTCCCCAAGGGTCTATTCTTGGACCTCTTTTATTCTTAATCTATATTAATGACATTTCTCCTAATCTGAATTACTACAACTATCACATTTATGCTGACGATCTTCAGATATACTCACACTTTAAAGTCGCCGACATTGACCAAGCAATCCACCAAATGAACTAGACATTAAATTCAATTAGCTCGTATGCAAAAGAGAACTGTCTATTAATTAATCCGAAGAAAACGCAAGCAATCATAATAAGACAATCTAGGCTTTTAAATACGCCAAACATCACACAGCAGTCTAATCTCATATTCTGTGGTGAAGCTATTGTAACGGTTCAAATCCCGTTACAAGATGATATCTGTATTTTTATTATTGTATGATTTTATCTGTATTTTATTATTATTATTATTATTATTATTATTATTATTATTATTATTATGTCCGTATTATTATTTTATCTGATATTGTTACTATTATTGTAAATATCCGTTTTATTCAATTCGATTTTGCAATTGCCTGTTGCTTGCAAGATTGTACTTAGATGTATGCATATATACGTATGTGTAGAATAACACTCAATACCTGTACAGTGAGAATTGTTGTATATATCAGAGATTGGATGTGACGTTGGGACATTGTGCAAGATTAGTGGCGATTCTGCCAAGTCATCGCCGCGCCATGGCTACGGCATTGTATTTATTTAGATATGCGCTCAGAGAGTCAGCCGCCTCCGGGCTATTTCACCACTGTATGTAATATCTGTCGCGTAGGTGGGAGTATGTCATTGTTATTTCTGGAGATTACGTAGCGGTGTCAACCAACGTCTATATAAGGTGGATGCACATTGTAGCGTCAGTCATTACTTAAGCGGAAGCAGTACAGTGAAGAAGTCTACTAGATCAAGAGGCCTTAGTTGGTCAGCCAACGAGGGTGAACGAGAGATGGAGAGGACTCAGTGAGCCATTAATTATTGGTCATTGAGAGAGTGAGACCAAACTTGGTCCGTCACTTAGTGGAAGACACGGACGCAAGGGCTTACCATGAAGTCAGAGAGGGCAACCCTGGACCTGCCAAGAGGTCATACCATATTGACTTACAAAGAAGTCAGATGATATGGAGAAGAAGCAGTCACAAGGATGTATCACCAAGTTAGGCGTGACACATCTACAGTAAACACCAGATCAAAGGATTACGTCGTAATTACACTCAAAGTGTTGAAGGTACAGTCAAGTGAATCAGTGAGGGAAATATTTCGTATAAATTGTTAAATGTCCGGTCAAGAAGAATTCAAATTCATGTCTAGTTTCTTTCAGTTGCAATGTCATAATTTCATATTCTCATCTGTTTTATCGCAACAAGACTCACTATTTTTTGATATATTATTTAAAGAATATATATTGTTCTATCAAACGAATTCATAGTTTCATTTCATTGACAGTAAAATATCTTAACCTCAAAATTAATGGGGAAACCGAACGCCAATCTCCTTTTCCCAGAACTTATATGGTATGTTGTAAAAAGTAAGCTTATTACCCCACACCCTAGAGATAGTCAAGAGTCTCATTCTATTATTGCTGTACTGAGTGGCAGCTGGCGCCCTTCAAATAACGTATGTGTAAGTAAGCAGTAACAAGTAAGTGTGAGTACAAGGTTCGACGAGTGTGTATTTTATTTAATGAATATTAATTTTCATAATTTCCATTATAAATGCAGATATTCAGATTTTCAAGTTAAATGCAGTTTTATATATGTTTCAAAAGTTAGTCGACGAGTTAAGAAAGTCACACTATACCTTTTCAGAAGTTTGTAAAAATACCTAGGTGTTATCATGAATGGCACATTAAACTGGAATGACCATATAACAAGTGTCTGCTGAAAGGTATATGCATCTCTTCACCCTCTAAAAATGAAACAATTTATTATTCCACATAGCATGAAAATAAAACTTTTCCATTAATATGTTACTGTGATGTATTAACCAATGCAACTACAGAACAAAGTATGAAACTTCAAAGGGCAATGAACTCTTGCATACGATTTATATTTCCTTTGAGCTTTAGGGCAGATATTTACCCTTATTATGAGAAGCTATCCTGGCTGAAAATCGATCAACTAAATCATGTACATACTACGGCACAAATTTTTAGGTATCTGAACGTATCTACACCTGAATACCTATGCTCAAATTCTAACTTCCTCTCATATATCCATAGACTTAATACCAGATCGACTTCTACCCTTAGGATACCGGTTAATCACTCATCTGTATACAGCCACTCTTTCCAAGTGTCTGGAGCAAGGCTATGGAACACACTCCCTGTCAGTATACGTAATAGCACTTCAAAAGTCTCATTTAAACGGTCTGGTCGAGATTTCCTCTTAAATACGTGATCAGCTTGTATGAATGTTAGTGTGTGCAAATATGATTTTGAGCCATTGTTAGGTGATGTAGATAGGCTAGATAATCATTAAAAATGACAGTTATAATATGTTATAATATCACTCCATTAATTTAGATAGTTCCTAGAGACTGTTAATATTACTTTGCCAAGTTATGTGACTATGTGCTGTATGTTGTGGTTAAGTGTAAGAGAGGGCCGTGAGCCATAACTTCGCCACATACAAAGGCAATAAATAAATATAAATAAATAAATAAATAAATAAATAAATAAATAAATAAATAAATAAATAAATAAATAAATAAATAAATAAATAAATAAATAAATAAATTAGTAGGTGGCAGTGGAGTGAAATTTTACCTGTGTTATGTATCCATTAATAATTATTATTTTGTTGTTGAAGCGGTATATTATAAAATACCCCTGATTCATATACAAATAGTCCCATTTGATATGCAGTTGATCCTACTGTATTGTGAATTTTTCCAGTTTATGATACGTGAAAATTTCTTGTTACCTGTTTATCTTTTACCCTTGAGAGTTAATTTTTGTTGCCATCTGTTGGTGGTGTATGGCTCACTGAAGTATGATACTCGCATTCTTTTCTTTTCATAATGCTCCTGTAGGCTATGTGTCACTCTTTGTATCTTGTGCTTGGGCATTAGTTTGAAGTAGGCCTATTTCAGTCAAAAATACACCAAGCACGGTGAATGTAGAATTTTACAGCTGCTTGTGAGAGTTATGAAGTGTTTTTTTGTTGATGTTCGTCGCAATAATATTTAAAATGAGGCCTTATGGACAACTTTCAAAGATTACCTTTCAGCTATTAATCCCAATATGAAGCGGTAATTGGAAAAATAAATAATTATTATAAATAATTAACATTAAAAATTACAGCATTACTCACGGGGATGTAATAGTTGCAAAAATACGATCGTAATGAGGTTGTATCCTATCATAGCCCCTTTCGGTTTTAAGGATTTCCGTTCTAATTAACCCATTTATGTCAATCCGAAGATTGAACACACTACACAGTGTATGGATAAACGTTTACTAGTACATGATGATGATGATTCTAAAAGGAATAACAACAAGGTAAGAAGTGCATTATCATCTTTGTAAAGCATAACATAGTATAATACATTTCTAAATGTTTTGTTTAATTTCAATGTTGCAGAAGGCGTTACAATTTCGGAAGCATGCCGCAGAAAGCTGTTAAGAAGCATAGCAACCTTGTCAGCAGCAAAACGAACACTGCTGTATTACATTGTAAATAAATATTTGATTGCATTCAAAATGTTGTACTTATTGCATTCCTTGCACCTACTCATTCTTGAGCAAATGAACAAGTCTAAACATGCACAATAACGTCATCGCTGCAGTACGTGCTCACTCTTGCCTTCGCGATGTATGTTCGATAGAGCTATGCCTTGACAGAGGAGGAGGTCATAACAGCCTACGTATAGCTGCCATCTTGTGCTGTAGCCTCTAAGCTAGGTTTCTTCATGAGAGCCTGTGTACAGCCGCCATCTTGTGTAGTAGGCCTCCTCAGCCAGCTTTCTCCATAAGAGCAGTCACCATCTGGTCTATACGAATAGAGTATAGCAGTTATCCTGCATAATAACCCTTGCCTCATTTCTCGAATTTCAGGCTGATCAAAATAATAGGTTATAAGTTGTGAGCCCCTGAGGCAGACCTCTAGTTAAGGTCTGTACAAATAGAGTATAACAGTTATCTTGAATAGTAGCCCTCGCCTTATTTCTCCCTATGCCTTTGCAAGAACAGATCAAGTTATAAAAAGTTGCTCCAGACACAACATAACAGGCTCATCATTAGACTACTTTTTCTTATGCTATCATGTTCCCGACACAGCGTGCGTACGTATTAGGCAGAAAAATTTTGTCCGTTTTGCTCTACGACGCACCGTTTTCGAGATACTGTATTTAACATTTTGCATTTAAGCCCCAAATTTAATGAATCCAACCGTTGTTTCTAGCACGGCACGTTATAGTCTCTACCACAGCAAGACCTGATCAAGTTACGAAAACTTTGCTCCAAGACACAACATAACAGTCTAAAACAGAGCAAATGCCAATGGGCCTTAGTAGGAACCGAACCGTTGATCTCATCATTAGACTACTTTTCTCTTACGCCATCGTGTTCCTGATACAGCGAAGCTACGTTAAAAGGCAGAACAATTTTGTCCGTTTTGCTCTACGACGCACCGTTTTCGAGATATTTAACCTTTTTTGCATTTAAGCCCCAATTTAATGAATCGAACCGTTGTTTCTAGCACGGCACGTTATAGTCTCTACCACAGCAAGACCTGATCAGGTTACGAAAACTTTGCACCAAGACACAACATAACAGGCTAAAACAGACCAAATGCCAAATAGCCTAAGTAGGAAGCGAGCCGTTGATCTCATCATTAGACTACCTTTTTCTTATGGTATCATGTTCCCGATATAGAGAACCTAGGTTTTATGCAGAACAATTTTGTCCGCTTTGCTCTACGACGCACCGTTTTCGAGATATTTAACATTTTGCATTTAAGCCCTTAATTTAATCAATCGAACCGTTGTTTCTAGCACGGCACGCTGGTCTCTAAGCTAGCTTTCTTCATAAGACTAGCAGCCATCTTGCGCAAGCGCCCTTAAGGCGTCTCATAAGGAGCTGTGTATAACCGCCATCTTGTGGCCGCCATTTTGCGCCAGCGTCCCTAGGGCGTCTCATAAGAATCTATGTATAGCAGCCATCTTGCGGCCACCATCTTGCGCAAGAACCCTTAAGGCGTCTCATAAGGAGCTCTGTATAGCCGCCATCTTGTGCAATTGGCGTCGGGAAGGGCATCCGGTCGTAAAACCGAAGTTAGGCTCCTCCATGAGGTTAGGCTTGCTGTCTTGTGCGTCAAAAGTTAGGTTAAGGCCCTCCAAGATGGCGGATGTGAGGTTAGGCTCGCTCTCTTAGGCGTCAGGGAGGGCATCCGGCTGTAAAACTGAGGTTAAGCCCCTCCAAGATGGCGGATGTGAGGTTAGGCTCGTGCTCAGCCAGCGCAGTCAATGCGGCGGAGGTCTCTCCCGAGAGCGCGTGGAGGTGGAGGCGGAGGAGGCCTCTGCGGAGGGGCATGTGGAGGAGGAGGAGGCCTCTGCGGAGGGCCGGAGGCGGAGGCGGCGGCCGAACTGTCCACTTATACTACTAAAAAATGTGTATGAAAAAATTAATTCCATCCCCTGGTCCATGGAGTTTGGACAGCCAAAGTAGGGGTGAAGTACAGTGGGGTCTTCGAGGTCCCTGGGACCGCTACGGTAGCTGTGAAGGCCCTTCAGGAACTCTGAAAAGTGGTGGCAAAAGGGGCTCTGGTTAAGACGCAGCAGGTCGTTATGCTACTTAGGTTCCAAAATGGGTATAAAAAAGTAAATAAATGCAATGTAAATTTTAATCTTATACCAGTTGCATAGTATTATTTGAAGTAATTCCACATACTATATATGCGTTGACCATGTTTGTAAGTATAGGAGATATTCTAAGTAGAATTTTGTAAACAATATAAATTTATTAAGGATGATCTGTTTGTTTAATAGAAAAATTGTTAGCGTAAATTGTATATTATTGTATTCTAGAAAAAATTTCTTCTCTTGTTAATTTCAAATTTAGTGCGTGACAATAATGTATTTTAGTGTACCATTTACCACCGAGGTAGACACCTCATTTGTAAATAAGTAGATTTTTATTTGATTTGATATACTATCATCAAGACTTTAAACTACATCTTTCACTTATTTAAAGTTTTCCTGGTAGAACGATACTGCGGATAAACAAGTTCCCCTTTTTGTGAGAACAGGTCGCTGCGGAAGAGAATCCTGAGACAGATGAGTGTTGTTCAACTGTACACGATACGGTGCTCTTAGGAAGAATTGTTTTCCACTTGG
Organism: Anabrus simplex; assembly: GCF_040414725.1. NCBI lineage: Eukaryota > Metazoa > Arthropoda > Insecta > Orthoptera > Tettigoniidae > Anabrus > Anabrus simplex. The sequence continues at coordinate 325,708,590 of NC_090271.1, forward strand.
AATTTTTTTGTTGAGATGCAATACGATGCAATCCATGCGCCAAACATGTGACATGGATGAGATTTGGAGAAAAATATTGAAAGAGACTGACCACCTTTCAACAGATACGAAGCTGCATCTGTGACTAAAAGGCGCACTTTGTAACAATCGCTCTCCGATTCACTAGGCCACAGAAGTCGCAGGGAATCGTTATCAAATCTTGCAACTGTAGCGTGGTTGATTTTTGCTAACACTTTGCACGAAAGTAAATGGGGTTTACCGAGTTATTCCGGACATAATTGGACCACTGTGAAGTTCGCAATGTATCGACCACACGAATTGTTTGTTTCATCTACCGATATCCAGACACGGTTCCTTCCAATATCAGATCGTATCGAATCAAGGACAGAAGCGCGCAGTGAAAGTAAGAAGTAAGCGTTGTTCCATCTGGCATGCTTTGATTAACACAATACTTTTTAAGAAAGGAGCGCAGATTTATGCAGTGGAATGTTGCTGCATACAAAAGCTTTACAAATATCAGTGGAAAATTTACTAACTACACACCGAGTTTTCACGTCGGTTAAAAGTAGCTGTTGCGTATTGTTACGCTGTTCTTTTAATCTGAGATGTACGGCTTCATGGCTATATGGTTAGCGTGCTGGCCTTTGGTCAGACGGGTCCCGGGTTCGATTCCCGGTAGGGTCGGGAATTTTAACCATCCTTGGTTAATTTCGCCGGCTCGAGGGCTGGGTGTATGTGTCGTCTTCATCATTATTTCATCCTCATCAAGACGCGCAGGTCGCCTACGGGAGTCAACTCAAAAGACCTGCACCTGGCGAGCCGAACATGTCCTCGGAAACTCCCGGCACTAAAAGCCATTCGCCATTTCATTTCACTTAATCTGAGATGTGAAGTTGTTTTCGAATGCTGTTCGCCTTGACATTTTTTATTGCGTTGTACACTCTTGTCGCATACTTGAGAGCACACTACAACGCCGTCTTTTGTTTGGTCCCTGTTGCCTAATATCCGCTGTTTAATTAAGACTAAGAGTTCTTATCTTTAGGCATTTTTACAGTCTAATCTGGTGAAAAATTCCAATAGACGAACAGCAAGTTAACAGATGAACGCACTTGTTTAAACAAACCTTGGGATGCTACTGTAAGGAGAAAGGAATGTCAGAAAGAAGGAAGTAGCTGTTGTGGAATGGGTCATTATCCATCTATCTGCTTGTATTATGACACTGAAAGCCCCTTCTCTGATCAGGGAAGGCCTCTCGTGTTCCCAAGGGATGTATGACATATAGGGCCGATTGTATAAACACCACTGACCGGAGATCAGTTTTAGTCTAAGTTCAGAAAATGATCTGAGACCAGACCGGTGTCGTGTTGCATAACACTGATCTAAGATCAACTAATCGAAGTTCAATTTTGATCCCAGTTCATATGTGAGCGCTTGGCAATAGCGCAAAAACAGCCGAGTGTCGCGAGTCGCAGTTGAGCAGTGTGAATGTTTTCATTCGTATTCGTATTCTGTATGCCGAACGAAAGAAAGAAATAAAGAAAAAATGACTGAAATATTTGTATTGAACAAGTAAGTAGAGAAATCATACATTAATCCTGTATTATGTAAGTTAAATTTGTCGGCAAGCAATAGGCCTACACTTCTTTATTTCTTCTATTTCAGGCTCCTGCTTCCAAATCAGCTGATCTCCACACCTCGACCTCGAAAACAGCTGATTTGCTCACGAAGTAACGGTCGCCTAGCATAAAATGAAACTGATACCTTAAAACTCGATAATGAAATTTAAAAATGGAAATTTTAATGAAAAGGAGAACGTTAGACCTGGACAATAAGGAAAACTGGGTTTAATTGCGTAGTACAATGGCGTTATTAGAAGCATATAGTTGTAAAGTACATTATGTTTTTGGCTATTTTTGTTGCAGGTAAACTGTTCGTATAATTTAGTTTGAACCACTTTTCGTAATAGCCAACTGTAAATTTTTTGTAAATATTGTTACCTAAATACATTATTAATAATTGCTGCCTTTATAGCAGTGTTTTCTCTTCCATGAACGTCATTTGCAGCAGGTACTGGAATTTCTTCGAATGCTCTTCTTGCAGCGAACACAGCCTCATCTCTCTCAGGGACCTTGTCTACTGCATTTACAGCGATATTGTGCAAAACGAATGCTGCAACTATGATTACTGGAACACGAGCTAACATCACTCTTAGCCCCATACAGAGACAAGGGAACCGTCTTTTCACAACCCCAACTGTTCTTTCTATTGCTGACCTGGTTGCTTTATGGGCTCGATTATAAGCTCGCTCTGCAGCTATTTGTTCATGGAGTACTGGAGTCAGCAGGTAACGACAACACTGATAGCCATTGTCTCCCAGAAGTATGCCTTCTGGAAATTCGAACTGAGCATGCACTCGTGAATTAATGAAAATATTGCTATCGTGAGCAGATCCTGGCCATCTTGCTACGATATTTAGGGACCTGAGCCTAGCATCACAAATAACTTGAACATTTAATGAAAACCACCCATGATGATTCCTATAAACTTATGCGTTATCGCCCCCAGGAGATATTATAGGTATCTGGGTACAATCTATAGCGCCTATAACACCAGGAAAGTGTTTTGCATCAAAAAAATCACGCATGGTTTTCCTCACGTCAATTTGTTCGGAAGGCATTTTGATGAACTCGTGTTCCAGTGCAGCAAAAAGATTAGATACGCGATGAATGGCTCTGCAGACTGTTGCTGCGTCTACATGCAGTAAATCACCAACGACTAACTGAAAACTTCCTGTGGCAAAGAATCTCAAAGTTGGTAACGACATGTGCATTGGAGACAAAGGTTTGTTTCTCTTGGTAGGTTTAACTAGATTATCACGCAACCCGAGTTCTAGCTGTTCCACGGTATCTTTTCCCAAGCGATACCTCAGTTTAAATTTATCACTTAATTCTTCCATTGGATTTCCTCTTTCACAGAAGACACGGAGAGCCCGACGAAATTCATCATTTTCATCATCGGAAGATATATCCGAGAAATCAGAATAATCAGACATCTGTAAAATACGAACGAGATAAGATAATAACGTAACCAATTTATCGAGGTTATGTTACAAAATTATTACATTACACTGCAGTAATAAAAGAAGCTTAATATTGCCTATATACGAACAACTATATCTAGCAATGTATGAGATTAGACTTCAGTGTGTTTAAAAAAAATTTATCGTAAAAACACAGGAAATATTTTATTAACAATCAGCTGTTCTTGTATCGAGATTATGTTACAGAATTATTACATTGCACTGCAGTAATAAAAGAAGCGTAATATTGCCTATATACGGACAACTATAACTAGCAATGTATGAAGTTAGACTTCAGTGTATTTTTTTACCATTTATAGAAAAAAACACAGGTAATATTTTATTAACGATCAGCTGTTCTTGTATCTCAAGCAGAAAACAACTCCATGAACTTGGATCAAAGAATTTGATCGGAGAAATTTCTCCAGTCAAAGTTGATCGTAGTTCAGTGCGATTTGATCTCAGAATAACGTTTATACAGTACAAATGTACGAGTTTTGCCTGAACTGAGATCAATTTCGTCTCTGTTCTAAGATCAAACCGTTTATACAATCGGCCCTTAAATGTTCTTTCTATTGCTGACCTGGTGGTTTTATGTGCTCGGTTATAAGCTACGATATTTAGGGACCTGAGCCTAGCATCACAAATAACTTGAACTTTTAACGAAAACCACCCATGACGATTCCTATAAACGTCTGCGTTATCGCCCCCAGAAGATATTATAGGTATCTGGGTACAATCTATAGCGCCTATAACACCAGGGAAGTGTGTTACATCGAAAAAATCACGTGTGATTTTCCTCACGTCATTTTGTTCGGAAGGCATTTTGATAAACTCGTGTTTCAGTGCAGCAATAAGATTAGATACACGATGAATGGCTCTGCAGACTGTTGCTGCGTCTACATGCAGTAAATCACCAACGACTAACTGAAAACTACCCGTGGCAAATAATCTCAAAGTTAGTAACAACATGTGCATTGGAGTTAATAGTTTTTAAGTAGAATATCACGCAACCTGAGTTCTAGCTGTTCCACGGTATCATTCCCAAGTGATCCCTCAGTTTTAACTTCTTATCACTCAATTCTCTCATTGGATTTCCTCTTTCACAGAACACACGAAGAGCCCGATGAAATTAATCATTTTCGTCATCAGAAGATGTATCGGAGAAATCAGAGTAATCAGACATCTGTAAAATACGAACGAGATAAGATAATAACGTAAGCAATTTATCGAGGTTATTACATTACACTGCAGTAATAAAAGAAGCTTAATATTGCCTATATACGGACAACTATAGCTAGCAATGTATGAGGTTAGACTTCAGTGTATTTTTTAACCATTTATCGTAAAAACACAGGTAATATTTTATTAACAATCATCTGTTCTTGTATCTCAAGTAGGAAGCAACTCCTTAAACTAAGATCAAAGAGTTTGATCGGATAAATTTCTCCAGTCAAAGTTGATCGTAGTTCAGTGCGAATTGATCTCAGAATAACGTTTATACAATACAAATGTACGAGTTTTGCGTGAACCGAGATCAATTTCGTCTCTGATCTAAGATCAAACGGTTTATACAATCGGCCCTTAGAGTTAATTAGATATTTCATTTCGTTCAGAAATCTTAGATAATTGATCATACATAAGAAAAAATATGTCTGTATATGCACTAACGTTCAAAATGTGCAGTAACGTTGAAAATATGCATTTGCATATGCGCATATGCATTTTCTAAAATATCCGGGCCCTACTCATAGAGTCAGTCGAGTTGCAGTAGCACTGTCTGGACCAGTGCGGAAAGCAATGGCAAACTACCTCACTCCTCGTTTTGCCTAGTACGGCACATTTGGGCTCAGCCATTGGATTTTGTGGTTTCCCTATAACTGCATAGCCTTTGGTGGTGCTGTTTTAGGATCCAACCAGCCTCTGGGCTGATGACCTAACACAGATTATTTACCGTTATTTATGCCGTTTTTTCACCTTGTAAGCCTTCTCAAAAGTCTTGTTCCAGTACACAGCAATTTCTGTTGGGGACCAAAAATGGCTTCCTACGCCATGGACTTAAAATGACTCCTTGACTTTTATTACTTGTCTAATGTACGTTGCCTAGCGACAGTGAATATATGCATTTAATCTAGGTGACAACAAGTAGGATTTTCATATCGTAACACATGTTTTCCGACGGTTTTTCGTTCATAACTCACCAACGAAAGCGGCACACGCAAGTGGAAGCAATGCCAGGATTCAACTGAGGGCCTCGTGGTCGCCAACCCACTCTTCAAAGTTCAGAGCCCCTGAGGCCCCTTTCAATCGCCTCTTACGACAGGCAGGGATAAGGAAGAGACATTCATGAGCTGATTGTTGAAAGAAATACCGTAGCATTTCTTCGTCCTGTAAACATGAGTAGGAGGGACGAGCGTGTTTAGATCTCGAGACCAGAAAACGTAGTGCTCCCTCAAAAATAAAACTGCGGGAAATCTCAAATAAATACAATTGTGAAGAATAAAAATGAAATATTAAGTTAGTGGGAGGAAAGTAGGAATCGAGGAGTGAAAAGAGAGTGGGAGTCAGTTTTCGCAGATGTGAACGTTTCGGTGGAGTGGTTCAAATTTCCTCGAGCAAAGAATCTGTGAGTGAGGGGCAAAGTTACAAGAAAAACCGCGAGAAATTGCGAAATACGTGTGTAACGTATTCTCTTTTCGAGAATATCGCAGTAAAGAAAAAATGTGCTAAATTTGCACACCCAGCTGAATGATTACTTCCCGAAGCCGTAATGATTGTAAATGTTGTAAAATCACTTCTCATGTCTCACAGGTAAATTACTACACCTACAACCTGTTTTCCAGTCATTGACCGGGTCAGGGATGTAATGAATGAAGCAGATTTAGGCTGTTAGTACGATGGGGTCGCCACTCCCAAAGTGATTCATTAATGAATGATAGATGCTATGAAATGCGAATGGAGAGTGTTGCTGGAATGAAAGATGACAGGGAAACCGGAGTACCCGGAGAAAAACCTGTCCCGCCTCCGCTTTGTCCAGCACAAATCTCACATGGAGTGACCGGGATTTGAACCACGGTGTCCAGCGGTGAGAGGCCGACGCGCTGCCGTCTGAGTCACGGAGGCTCTCTCACAGGTAAATATTTAGTTAAAATGATTTAGAATAACCGAAGGCGTATGCTATTATTTATGGTGGATGTTCTTCGCCGTTAAAATATTCCATTAATTTTGACAACCTTGTTTTAACGGACACCTCACGTAACGGACATTTTTCCACGGAATCGATAGTGTACGCAGAAGAGAGGTTGGACTGTCAGTGACTGGCCTGTTAAAAGGAACCATGAATAGTTTGGACAAAGTGCATATTCCTAAATTAATATGTCAATCATATTGGCCAGTGAGAAGAGTAGCGACATGTAAGGCATGAGCCTCTTTTCCACTATGCATATCCGAACATCGTAAACGAGACATTTTTACAGGAAATGAGTACGAGTTACACTATTGTAATTCGTAACTATAGCAGAGAATGATGAAGAAAGCAATGGAAAACTACTTCAATCCATAAGCCTCATTTTGGCGCCGCCAACGGTTTTTTGCGGTTTCCCCATAACTTTTGTAGTACTATTTGAGGATCTAACCAGTGATGACCCACAGACAGACAACGGAGGATGGTTCGGGCTCTGTGATGACACAACTTTCTGAATATCACCCGTCAAGTGGCCCCACTTCCTCCATGTACCTGCTTCAAACAGTTTCTGCACCTATAGGGATCTGTAAAAAGACATGGACAGTAATTGATTAGGGATAGGATTGTGATGCACAAACTAGGTTTATTATCAGACAGAATGTGGGATACACGCCCCTTGGCTGCCTGAAAAATGTCTTCCTAATTTCTTTTCTGCCTTTTAGCGGTCAGTGATAATTCCAAGTGATTGCAGAACACAGGTTTGTCATCATCCACACCAAGTATATCAACTTTCCAGTATCCAATGCAGACTGGTTGCTTTTCCAAAGCATCGACAGGTACTATGGCGCTCTCCACGACAAACGTTCCCTGAAAAGAGAAATAAAGATGAATATTCAATCACCACAGATCTATTGTTATCTCAGTCTTTTCTTAAATGATTGGAAAGCATTTGGGAATGTATTGAACATCTCCCTTAGTAAATTATTCCAATCCTTAACTCCTCTTCCTATAAACGGATTTTTGACCCAATTTGTCCTCTTGAATACTAACTTTATCTTCATATTGCGATCTTTCCTACTTTTAAAGACACCACACAAACTTATTCGTCTACTAATGTCATTCCACGCCATCTCTCCACTGACAGCTCGGAACATACCACTTAGTCGAGCAGCTCGTCTCCTTTCTCCCAAGTCGTCCCAGCCCAATCTTTGGAAAATTTTCGTAACGCTACTCTTTTGGTGGAAATCACCCAGAACAAATCGAGCTGTTTTTCTTTGGATTCTTTCCAGTTCTCGAATCAGGCAATCCTGGTGATGATCCCATTCTTCGGAACCATGATCTAATTGGAGTTTTACCAGAGACGTACTGTATATGCCCTCTTCTTTACATCTTTACTACAATTCCTAAACTTCCTCATAACCATGTGCAGAGTCCCTTTATTCCAATCCCATTTATGTGATTACCCAATTAAGATCTTTCCTTGTATTAATACGTAGGTACAAAAGCCTATTGACATTACTATATGCCACATTCTGATGATTGATATTTTAAGAGGGCTAACAGCAAGGTCATCGTCCTGTTACATCCCGATGTCGTGAATTTATTAGCATGAAGATTCATACGAATGATGTGCTAAATGCAAGGATAAGGGTATGGTTGTAAGTACAGTAAATAATTATACTGTGAGATATTCCATCAGGTTGTCACATACGATGCTGTATTCGATTCAGAAGTGTTTTTCTGATAATATCTTTCTGTTGGTATGGTAAGCTCTTTGAATTATTTTAAAATCTTGAAATTTTAGTCACCGATGCTAGTTTCAATCAGTTGTACATTAGGTTATAGCCATTTTTCCACCACTATGGTTTATTCCCATATTATTGTAGACTAGCTGATGTACCCGTGCTTGGCTACGGAATTCTATATTGTATACAGTATTCTAGGTTAGGTAGTGTACACGTTGTGAGCAAGATTGTATTAAATTGCGTAGCACTTAACGTTGCCCTAGAAATACGACGGGGAAGTCACCGAACGTTTTTTCTCATATGAAGACTGGGTTGGGGAATTTTCATTGTAAGGGTAGGCCACCTTGTCTACCATCAGTCACAATCAGGTTGCTGAGTTTTCATTTTAATGACAGACACTCACTCTCCACCTGCCTTTTTACATCCTCAGAAAGACTGTCTTAGTAGTTTCCCCAATTGAAATAAACATAGGTCATTACAATGACATCTGTATGAATGGCGTGATTAAAAGCAATGCTTTTATATGAAATACTCGATCAAATGAAAAAGCACACATTTTCTCTGCCGGTCTAACAGCCCAAAGATCCAGAGCTGGAATGACCAAGCCGCAGAGAGCCATGATCCGTGAACACACTTAGTCTTATCTTCGGCCGGGTGGGGGTTTCGAATAGTGGAGACTCCCAGGGCAAAAACCATGCCCTCTTACTAATCTGTTTAATAGGAGTACTCGTTGAGTCGGAAAATCTCAGTTCACTACGCAGGCGGCGTAAAAATCTATCTGACTTGGAGACAAATTTTTCCTCCAAGCCAGAGGAGAAACCCCACCTCACTGCTAATTTGGAATAAAATGCATATAGAATTTAATAAAAGTGAAGAGGAAGAAGCCCTTCTTAAACGGCAGTTATTTCGTGAATTGTGGTGCTATAATTTGGATTAGTTCTAAATTGTAATCATAGACCAGGTCATACTAATACTACTAAATGAGCGTTTGCCTTAAGTGTGCACACTGCTCATTCAAAACAGTGCGTCAGAGTAGGGATCGAAAAGTTGGAATACTATGATGAACCAGTCTGTAACGTACCGGCAGTATCAGAAAATATATCAACCAGAGGAATGGCATGCTAGAGAAGAAAGTTTTCTAACTCCCTAGCTATTTTCCGCCAATATTCAGTCAGGCTGTTATACTCGTTACGCAGCAGTAATCCCATCTATTTGAGTTGAGCAGCAGCATTAGAGACGAACATCACAATAAACAATGGTCAATGTAATGTTATTGTTGATCATTGTTATGCACTTTCAATATTATAGGCCCCACATTTAGTTTTCCTCCGACTTTGAAATACCACTCTTATCATAGTCGGTACGGTAAAACTGAATAAAACATAAATGATCGGAAATTTCTCTATAACTTATGTTATGTAGTACTTTTCGATAGGACCAATAACATGGGTATTTAAAAATTAAATTTTAAGTGCCTTCCCCTAAACTACAATTTCATCCAGGGTGAATAAAATTGTTTACAACTTAGACTGTAGTTTCTTATTCCCCGACTCCATATACCGATTTTCATTAAATTCTGTTAACCCATTTTCTCGTGGCTCGGCGTTGATGTGGACATGGCAACAAAAATACAAATTGATGAATATCTGTATTATTGAAGCCGGTACGGTAACAATGTATGACATAAATTATCGGAAATTTAATTATATATAACTTTCGTTATGTAGTATTTGTCGATAAGACCACTAATAAAATAAATATTTGAGAATTAAATTTTAGGCCTTCTCCTAAACTACCATTTCACTAAGCGTGAGTAAAATGATTGTAGCGGCTCTTCCCCCGACTTTCCATACCAGTTTTTATTAAATTTTCTTCAGCCGTTTTCTAGTGATGCGTGTACAGACAGACAGACAGACAGACAGACAGACAGACAGACAGACAGACAGACAGACAGACAGACAGACAGACAGACAGACAGACAGACAGACAGACAGACAGACAGACAGACAGACAGACATTACGGAAAATAAAAAGTGCATTTCCTTGTTTCTATGGACATGACCGATACAGAAATACCATTCTTTTCAAATTCTGAGCAATGTACAGACAAAACTCTTATTTTATATATACAGATTACGGCAGACCAAGTGGTGTCATCTCTAGTAGACTTTAGAGAACTCAGAATGCTTGCGTCCGCTTTATAATGAAAATTCCAAAATTTCATCATACAACTCCTGCATTCCATGAGCTAAATTGGCTTAAAGTAAAGCAGCGACGTACCTTATCATTCGTTGCTTCTACTCCACTCAATAATATTCAAGCAGACACCCTCTTATCTACGGATTCATTCAGTTGCTTTCAACCATACATAACATTCCGACCTGAACCTAACCCTCAAAATACCACATCACAGATCCACTTCTACAATATAAATGCAGTACATAAATAAATTCTGTTTCCCTGTTTTGTTATTTCATTCCGTGTCATTACATTTTACTAAATTCGTTTTTATTGATGCATTAGGACATTTTTTGGGATTGTTTTATATACGTCTATTTTTTCTTTTCTTTAAAAGGTTTTTATATTTATGTGTTCAGTTTGGTATTATAGTGTGTGTAATATGTGTGAAATAGTGTTGAATTCTATGTACATAATGACATATGGTTTGGTCAAGGTCTGGTCACGCTACCACAATCCTTTGTGGTGACGGCGATATTGAGTCTTAAGTATCGTTATGATGTGGGCGAGCCCGATGGGATAATGTGAAATATATTTGCATTTTTAAGGAAAATGGGGTACTGCGCTACACCAAATTGTCAGAATAAGTCAAATGGCGGGATTAAAGTTTTCACTTTCCAATGATAAGCAATGGTAAGCTCAGTGGGTATGGTACAACATTACAGGCGTGTTGCCGCAGGTGGAGCATCCACTGTTCGAATCTTGGAATACCACTTCGTTCGATCAAATGCCTCTTCAGAGCGCAGGCCAACGATTTGGATATCCTTGCGGATGGTGTCTTTCTACATCTGCTTTGACCACTCACATAGTTCCTGGCCTTCGATTTTTAGGTGGTTATGGCAACGGTGGAGGGTACTGGTCCCAGGATTTGTCCTTCCCAGCGAACCCGCTTTCCCACATCTTCTTTTGTTTTTTCTTTCTAAAATTGGCGATATTCTAAATTGTTTCCGAACGGTCTCATTGGATACAAGGTCACGGGGAGTGATACCCTGCATCCATCAGAACATTGAAATCTGCATGGTGCTGAGACTGCTCTCGGCGTCCTTTCTTCCTGCCCAACACTCTGTGCCATGAAGCACAACAGGCTGGAAGACCGAACTATGATACTCGACTCGAACCGGACTGATATCCATCTGTCTGTCGAAGCTCACTGTCAGCTGGAAAAGTCGTGCTGTAAGAAGGCATAGCGACAACATGGAAACAGTAATTATCCAGGGTAAATTTGCTGGATGAATAGTTGGAGAAAGATGCCCATTGTACTGGATTGCGCTGGATAGACCAGGTGAAGGAGAAAACATATCAGTCACTAAGACCAGCTACTTCGTCAAGCTGAACATCGGCTAAGATAGGAAGAGTCAGCTGCTGACGTCAAATCATGCGTTACCAACTTTCAACCCTGAAAAACTAAATAATAATAGTAATGACATGAGCCACGCGATGAATTTAATACTGTGTTTTCTACGACTGTGCATCCATCTAGAGAAAAAACCTTGAACTCGAGGAAATCGTAGTAGCTTTTCCATTTAAGGACAAGACGTCTCTGACATTAAAATGTAACCTAATCTAGAGTTCAGATGTCAGAGAGAATGTTTGTATTTAGATGTTATTCGTACTGTTGATCTTCCATTGTTTATTTTAATTATATGAAGTTAATTGAACTCCAATATTTTTAATCCGCCCCTCTACAGGTGCGAAATCAAGCTAATTCACCTATCAGAATATTGGATATGAATTTCATTCAATCCAATCAAAAGAGTTTTCATTAAAACATCTAAATGGTTCTGCCGAAACCCCTATGTAACACGCGAGTTTGAGGAGAGTCTGTCTGGACTGCGACAGCTTTGGTGTGTGTACTACGAACTAAGGAGAGAGGATATCTCCTTCGGGAGATAAAGAGACGGGGCTTCCGGCATCAAGACGTCATACGAGTAAATAAACAAGGTATGGCAGTCTATTTTATTAAGTGAATTACTGCGTGTGAAGCTAGGGAAAATTTCTTCGTAAATGCTAGGTCTCCGGCTCTGTTCTCAAATTAAACGTAGTGTTTCCTCTTTCGAGAACTAATGTAACTTTCGTATTTAGATATTTATATTTTCATTTTACCTGGAGAAATAGTTGAAATGTAAGGAAGCACGAATGGTTACCCTCCTTACCTTCTTCTAAATTTGTGTAGGGTGACTACGTTTCTCAAACATCCAAATTTCTTTTCGTTTTTCGGCTTTAAAACTTCAAATACTTAGTCACCCGGTTGTATGGGATTACCCTCTGTGTCATAGGGTCGGACGCCTTCTTAGGAACCTTGCTTCTCAAGTTATTTTGGAGTTCTTGAACTTCGCTTCCATTTCACTGTGTATATTCGGCTTTGTAAATTTAACTCATATTTTCTCTTTCTTCGGCCGAGTAACGTGAGACATATGCCTCTGTGAATCTTTTCTATTTTTCGAGGGTAGCTTTCATATTAGTTATGTAGGGGTAATTGTAGAGGAGTGTACTACTGATTTCTACAGTGATGACAACCGAAGAGGTCATGGTTGAAGATTCATAGCCCACAATGGGCAAACTATCCCCATAAACGTTATGATTTCTTAATACCTATGTTGGAAGAAAGCTGTCCAAAGAAAAACACGTAGCGCAGACTTATCATAAAAGTACAGTACAGTGATATTTCGAATTGACTGTCCTCTTCACGGGGCATTACCAAGCTATACCACAAGAGAAATACAGAATCAAGCTAAAGAATTTGATAGGGTGGATCATGGGAGACTACTGGCAAAAATGAGTGCAATTGGACTAGACAAAAGAGTGACTGAATGGGTTGCTATATTTCTAGAAAATAGATATCAGAGAATTAGAGTAGGTGAAGCTTTATCTGACCCTGTAATCAGAGGTAAGGCTTTTTGCGGATGATGTTATTCTGTATAGAGTAATAAATAAGTTACAAGATTGTGAGCAACTGCAACGTGACCTCGATAATGTTGTGAGATGGACACCAGGCAATGGCATGTTGATAAACGGGGGTTAAGAGTCAGGTTGTGAGTTTCACAAATAGGAAAAGTCCTCTCAGTTTTAATTACTGCGTTGATGGAGTGAAAGTTCCGTTTGGGGATCATTGTAAGTATCTAGGTGTTAATATAAGGAAATATAAGGGGTAATCACATAAATGGGATTGTAAATAAAGGGTAAAGATCTCGGCACATGGTTATGAGGGTGTTTAGGGTTGTAGTAAGGATGTAAAGGAGAGGGCATATAAGTCTCTGGTAAGACCCCAACTAGAGTATGGTTCTAGTGTATGGGATCCTCACCAGGATTACCTGATTCAAGAACTGGAAAAATCCAAAGAAAAGCAGCTCGATTTGTTCTGGGTGATTTCCGACAAAAGAGTAGCGTTACAAAAATGTTGCAAAGTTTGGACTGGGAAGAATTGGGTGAAAGAAGAAGAGCTGCTCGACTAAGTGGTATGTTCCGAAGAGATGGCGTGGAATGACATTAGTAGACGAATAAGTTGAGTGGCGTCTTTAAAAGTAGGAAAGAACACAATATGAAGATAAAGTTGGAATTCAAGAGGACAAATTGGGGCAAATATTCATTCATAGGAATGGGAGTTAGGGATTGGAATAACTTACCAATGGAGATGTTCAATAAATTTCCAATTTCTTTGAAATCATTTAGAAAAAGGCTAGGAAAACAACAGATGAGAAATCTGCTATCTGGGCGACTGTCCTAAATGCAGATCAGTATTTATTGATTTGATTATTGAACTGGGGACCGGGAGACGATGTGAGAGTTAACTCGGGAGTGGAATGGAAAATAATAAGGTAACCTCAGAGCTTTCATTAGGTCTTCCTTGGCAATTTTCCTGAGTGTTATCCGTTTCAGTTGTAAATTGCAGTCGTGATCTATTATCTAACTGTCCTGCTCCATGGCTAAATGGTTAGCGTGCTGGCCGTTGGTCATAGGGGTTCGGGGTTCGATTCCCGGCAGGGTCGGGAATTTTAATCATAATTGGTTAAATTCACTGGCATGGGGTCTGGGTGTATATATCGTCTTTATTATCGTCGTTATCATAATTTCGTCCTCATCAAGACGCGAAGGTAGCCTATGAGCGTCAAATCAAAAGACCTGCACCTGGCGACCCGAACTTATCCTCGGACACTCCCGGCACTAAAAGCCATGCGCCATTTCATTATCTAATCATATTGACATAAATATGTCTTACGGCTCGGGATTCATCTGAAAATTTGCGGTACAAAATGTATGACACGATGTTACCTAGCAACCGTGCTGGCTGTGATGTGAAGTATGACTGAGAGATATATAGAAGGATCTTTTATCAAAGAGGTCTCATCTGATTATATCACAAAGCACTGATTATTTAATGCCTGGTAGTTTCATAGCCCTTGAGTCAGTTCCCCTCTTTCGATGAACTCAATTCTGCATTTGTTGACTCCAGATTCCAAACAGATGTCTCTCCGAAACGGTTCGTTAGATGGAAATAAATGAAATGAAATGTCGTATGGCTTTTAGTGCCGGGATATCCCAGAACGGGTTCGGCTCGCCAGGTGCACGTCTTTCTATTTGACACCCGTAGACGACATGATGAGGATGAAATGATGATGAAGACAACACATACACCCAGCCCCCGCGCCATTGGAATTAACCCGGGACCCTCTGAACCGAAGGCCAATACGGCTGACCGTTCAGCCAACGAGTCGGACAGATGGGAATAAATTAATTGTTTTGGAGTTTAATTTATTCAAAAACTTATTCAAGCAGAGTCGTAAACAGCGTCATCCGGTCTTGGATTGATTCAAATAATTTATGATATACTGTGATATATGCGATATTCACCTGGTGGAAATGGATTAACCTGAACATTAGTCAACATGGTGATGGCGGCGGATTACTTCAGCTGGGAAGCCATTTTGCTGTAGATGGGTATGGTGCTGCAATCAGTTGGCGAGACAATTCAATAAGGATTCACAATCCGTGTATTCATTACTGCGAAGCGGAGTTCAACCAATCAGGGACGATAAAACAGTGCGGAAAGTAACTACTTAGTAATGGAATAAAACTACTGTTGTGTTGATTAACTGCCGAAATGATTTCATATTATTGAGAAATTATGAATACAGTGAGAAAGGTAAACTCTAGTAAATAAAGACTTCTCATTCATTCCCGTTGAATTATACTCCGTTGTGGCACTATGTCTTGCTTGTAAGCCCATGATATGTACGCTTGTAAAAAAAAGTTATTCTAAAGAGTCTAGGTATGTTATTACCAGTGGCCGGATTTTCGAGACATGTCATTTTATAACTGGTACTGGCGAGGTTCACTGACATGGCGGATATATAATAAATATCTAAAACCAGGGAGATGCAAGGAATATACTGACGTTGTTTTATCCTGTGACCAACTTTATAACCAACTAGACAATATTAATAGTAAGTTTTATGTGAACTTGTACAGCTGACGTCAGGATGGAGCTTCAGAAGCAACGAGGAAATGAATACTTTGGAATGCATTTAGGACATCTGACAACAGTCAGATCCATTCTACTATCGATCACTCCATGTTAAGAAAATAGTATTGTTCTTCTTGTCCTACAAGGAGTGACTACACCTCCCTCTTATTCACCCACAATTCCTCATGATTAAGGAATATTGTCATGTAATTTATATTGTATTATGAAAGAAAGAAAGAAAGAAAGAAAGAAAGAAAGAAAGAAAAAGAAAATGATTACTTAACATTCTCTGTTTCATAAATACATTCATAGGGATGAAGCACATTGGCATTTTGCCTTCCTTCATTTTCCTTCTCGGTTGTTCCGGCACATGCAATGAATTTTCCGTTATGCTGTGAATTGATGTAGGTTATAACAGTTGCAGAGAAGTTACCCTTTTATTTGAGTGCATGTCCTCTAATATTCATGTACTGTATAGCAGTTGTTACTGGTGATTCTGATGCTGTGGCGTACAGCGATACATCACGCCATGACTTGTACTGCTACACAAATTCGCTGCGATTTTTATCTACGCTTGATTTGGTTATTCAGCTGTTGTTTCGTAAGCGCATTTTATTTTTACCAGTCTTATCGCGTTGTCAGGGCAGATTTATTCAATGCAATTAACTGCATCCCCCACCTCCCGAGCCTATAAAATTATCTGTTGTGTATTTTCTCCCCCAAGTTTCCTTGAAGTTCAATACTGACGTTTTAGTATGCGCAGTAGTTTGCCTTTGTTGCTGTAAACACCTAAATAAGCCCCCTCTACAACCTCTGTACCCTGGATTTCATAGAAATAATTTGCAGCTTAGTTTCTTCCTCGTTTTACCTTGAAGTCAAATACTAAGTGACACAACTTTTTGTGCCGCAATTTTCACATTATGCTGGGAAAACCAAAATGAGCCCACACTAAAACACTTGTCCCCTTGAGTACCTAAAAGTAATTATCAGCTTAATGTCTTCCCCTTTTTATCTTGAAATTAAATGTTGAGTTTCACCAACATATGCCCCGCTGTTGAGCAGATCCGTTCGTAATGGCAACCGTATGCCATAAGACAGTACTGATTTCTTAACCTATAGCTATGATCAACATTCTCTATCGCATTTTTCTATAACTATGTATAACTACAGCTAAAGGTGGCCATGGAGATGTAGTGAAGCTGTGCTGCATAATATCTCGATCTATATGCAAGAATTGTGTCTCTATTTTGGTTTCTGGCGGGTGTTCGTGGCTTATTTTGATGTGCTGACCTAGCGTTGGTGTTGTCTGGTAGTTTTACGGTCTCTATTTGCTGTCATTGGTGTTATATTTGTGAAAGTTTTACGCCCTGAGTGACACACATTTTGGATTTGCTACAATGGTTCCATAGATAACACTCCATAGAAAGGAAGTTTATTATATCTGTCTATAAATTCTTGCCCTAAGTGTCAGCCATCTTGTCCGATTTAACATACAGTAGTTGCCATAGAACTCACAATTCATATAGGAACTCTGCACTACATATCCGGTGTTGCCTAGACAGCAGAATTTGTATTGTTTAATTACATCTATACCTTATCTAAGTAAACCATCTTTAATACGGGCAAATCAGCAGCGTCTGTACTCCACTGGAGTGGCTGCGATGGCACCTGTTCTCTATATTAGGGGCGGACTAAATATTACCTTGCCGTAGGTATAAAATGCGCCGAGTGTTGGGCGGAGGTAAATAACCCGACTCTCTAAGGGTGCCAACGGCTTTTGGTGGATGAGCTCCTTTAGGTGGGGTGATGGCCCCCTCAGTGGAGGAAATGCCACTGGAATCCATCACGAATAGAGGGAAGCAGTACCTATCAGTACCAGGATGAGGCGTAAAAAGAATGACTTTGGATCGGCTCATCACTGGATTATTATGGGCGTCGCTGAATCAGCATCAACGGCCATGATACTGAGATGTGGAAAGCAAGGGGAAACTACCACACTACCTTCCCAAGAGAATCTCTGATGGATATGGCTAATTTGAAATTGAATTTGTCAAGCGATCCGATTGACACCCGGCGCCATCTCAGGTCCAGGTTGAATGGTGTGAAATTGGTGACTGGGCACACGATGGTAGACTCCCAGCCCTTGTGTGGGAAATGTGCGACTGGGAGGAGTAACATCTTAAAGAGAACATCTCTTCGACGCCAAAATAAAATAGCAACTTGGAATGTAAGGGTCTCTTGCAATCTGGGAAACTTCAGATCATTGAGAAGGAAATAGAAAATCACAATCTAGACTTGCTAGGTCTATCTGAAACACACTGGAAAGGTAATGGCTTCTTCTGCACCACAAAGGGTAATACGGTGTACTTTTCTGGAGCAGATAATGAAAGCGCCAATGGCGTTGCAGTAATTGTCCCTCCGCATTTGGCAAATCTGGTGGATGGATGTTCATGTGTTAATGACAGAATCATCCACTTAACACTTATAAACTCCATATCATTCAAGTGTATGCGCCTACATCCGTTTCGAGCGAAGAAGAAATCGAGAAATTCTAAGGAGAATTAGATGATGTAATGAAGAATATCCCAAATAAGGACATATCAGTGGTCCTTGGAGATTTTAATGCAAAGATTGGAGAAACGACCATTGACAATGAGTTTAGACACATCGTGGGCTATTATGGCATTAGAAAGCGAAATGATAGTGGAGAGAGACTACTACTACAGTTTTGTATGGAATGTGAATTATGTGTAACCAACACATTATTTCAACATCATTTTCGTCGACTGTATACATGGTGCTCCCCTGATGGTCTTCATAGAAATCAGATTGATTTTATATTGGTTAACAATCGCTGCAAATCCTCTATCATCAATGCAAAGACATACCCTGGTGTAGATTGTGGCACAGATCACCAACTACTGTTTATGGTGTTATGTATGGGACGTGAATTATGTGTAACCAACACATTATTTCAACATCATTTTCGTCGACTGTATACATAGTGCTCCCCTGATGGTCTTCATAGAAATCAGATTGATTTTATATTGGTTAACAATCGCTGCAAATCCTCTATCATCAATGCAAAGACATACCCTGGTGCAGATTGTGGCACAGATCACCAACTACTGTTTATGGTGTTCCGGTTGAAACTCAGAGCTATGAGCCGTGTACCTTGTAAAATGCAAAAGGTGGAAGGTGAAAACTTAAGGAGTTTTGGTGTGGAAATCCAAAATGTTCTTTTGAACACTAGAATGGAGCACAATACTGATGAAGGGTCCACATGGGAAGACTTCAAACAAAATATAGTGACCATTGCATGAAACATTATTCTCCAATACAGAGTCATCGGAAGTGTTGGGTCAGTGATCATACGTGGCAGCTCATAGAACAGCGGAAACAACTGAAAGAAACAGGCTTGAACAACCAAGACAGATACTTTGACCTGTGTCGTGAAATTCAACGTAATTGCCGCTTAGACAAACATAAGTATCTGTCAGGAATCTGTGACGAAATTGAAGCTCATGGCCATCACAATGAGATACGAGATATATACCGTAAAGTAAAACAGCTGTCGAATAAATACAAACCTCGTGTATGGTCCATAGAAGATTCTAATGGTCATAGGATACATGCTTTTGAAATTGTAGTGAATAGATGGAAACAGTACTGTGAGGAGTTGTATAAAGAAGAGAAAGTACAGCTGATGATTGAATGGTGAGATTTTGAACAAGAACCAGACATCTTACTTCAGGAAACTAAAAGGGCAATCACATCGTTGCGACCGCACAACGCACCGGGTTTTGACAACATAACAGCTGAACTACTGAAAGAGACCAGCGATACTGGTGCTCAAATTATCACAGACAATTGCAATAAAATATGGGGAAATGGCAAATGGCCAGCTGACTGGGTTACATCTATCTTCATCCCCTTGCATAAAAAGGGCTCAACAATGAAATGTGATAACTATATGACTTTATCGTTAATCTCACATGCTAGCAAGATCATGTTGTATATCTTGAAAGACAGACACCAAAATTATATTAGTTCACAGATTCCCGCTGAATAAGCTGGTTTTGTCAAAGGAAAGGGCACAACTAATCGAAAAGAGCAGAGAATTCCAGCTTCCTATGATCATTTGCTTTCTAGACTATAGGAAAGCCTTTGACTGTGTTCAAAGGGAGAAACTTCGGCAAGTGTTATTCGAAATAGGAGTCCAAAACATCTTATCTGGTTGATAAAGAATCTATATGAGTCTAACACAGCAGTTGTCAGGATAAATGGCAAGATATATGAAATCTGCAAGACACAAAGGGGCATTCGCCAAGGCTGTATACTGTCACCCCAGCTTTTTAATATTTATGGCGAGTACATCATGAGAACTGCATTGGCTGGATGGACTGGTGGATTTGCTATTGGTGGCAGAAAGATATCGAATCTCCGATATGCAGATTACACTCTATTGATTGCCATGGATGAGGCAGAAATGACAGAGCTTTTAGACCGTGTCAGAACTGAGAGCATCAGTTTGGGTTTACAGATCAACATACAAAAAACAAAAATGATGGTAGTTGATAGGCCTGGAAAGCTGAATGAACTCAGTACCTTCAGCGAAATGGAAATGGAAATGGTTTCAGAAATGTTGTACCTGGGTGCCATTATAACTAGCAACAACAGCTGTGAAATAGAGATCAGGAGAAGGATTGCCATGGTCAAGAACATCATGTCTCAGTTATCTCATATTTGAAAGGATCGCCCCATTTCTGTGAAGTTAAAGATGAGACTAGTATAGACACTGGTATTCTCTATCTTCCTCTATGGTGCTGAAATGTGGACTTTACCAGCTTCAGATTTGAATAAAGTGAACTCATTCGAGATGTGGTGTTAGAAAAGAATGCTTCGCATTCCTTGGACAGCATTTCGAATCAACGAATCCATCCTCAAGGAGCTGAACATCAGTACCAGGCTATCGGAAAAATGTCAACAGAGGATTCTCCAATTCTTTGGTCATATTATGCGTCGTGGAGAAGGAAGTCTTGAAAAGCACATAATCTTGGGAAACGTGCCTGGAAAGAGGGAGCGTGGGCGAGCACCTATACGTTGGACAGGTGGCATAAAACATGCAACAGAGACATCGTTCATACAATCTAACCGTATAGCAGAAGACCGTGGAGGATGGAAACGGGTACAAAGAAATATCTTCAGAGATTACGTTCCTCAGGATTGAGGGACCAATATAGACACACATGTATAACTCACTTCCAAAAATATAAAACTTTTACCAACGTTATCTATTTTCAAGAGTAATGTAACTAAACACTTAAAGCAGTATAGTAATTATGTTCATGTAGCTTTGTACTATCTCATCTATTATATCACGTTACATTATATATTTACTATATTTTGTAATTTCATTGTAAAACATGGCCGTCATTGTAATTCATCTATATTGCACCAAGAAGAGCCTCGGCTTAGACGCCTTGAAATGAAATTTTAAATCCCCCTGTGGGTGGGGACGGTAGAATAACACCCACGGTATCCTCTGCCTGTCGTAAGAGGCGACTAAAAGTGGCCTCAGGGGCTCTGAAATTTGGAGCGTGGGTTGGCGACCACGGGGCCCTCAGCTGAGTCCTGGCATTGCTTCCACTTACTTGTGCCAGGCTCCTCACTTTCATCTATCCTATCCGATCTCCCTTGGTCAACTCTTGTTCTTTTCCGACCCCGACGCTATTAGGTTTGCAAAGGCTAGGGAGTCTTTCATTTTCACGCCCTTCGTGGCCCTTGTCTTTCTTTGACCGATATCTTCATTCTTCGAAGTGTCGGATCCCTTCCCTTTTTCCCTCTGATTAGTGTTATATAGAGGATGGTTGCCTAGTTGTACTTCTTCTTAAAACAATAATCACCACCACCACCTGAAATTTAAAAAAAATGTTTCGATAATCAAGATTTTAAAATTATGATGAGATTGTTGTGTGGTATTAAATACTGCATACATCTCGTGGGAAAATGGTATACCGAAGTTGTATGTTTCCTGACGTCGAATTGAGACGGAACTCCATTATGTTAACTTTGGGAGGAAGTTATATACACTGACTGACAGAGCAAATGCAACACCAAGGAGGAGTGGTTCGAAAGGGATGAAAGTTGGGGAAAAAACAGAGACGGCACGGACGAATAATTGATGTTTATTTCAAACCGATATGCAGGTTACACAATGCGCACGGCATCGACTCAGTAGGATGTAGGACCACCGCGAGCGGCGATGCACGCAGAAACACGTCGAGGTACAGAGTCAATAATAGTGCGGATGGTGTCCTGAGGGATGGTTCTCCATTCTCTGTCAACCATTTGCCACAGTTGGTCGTCCGTACGAGGCTGGGGCAGAGTTTGCAAACGGCGTCCAATGAGATCCCACACGTGTTCGATTGGTGAGAGATCCGGAGAGTACGCTGGCCACGGAAGCATCTGTACACCTCGTAGAGCCTGTTGGGAGATGCGAGCAGTGTGTGGGCGGGCATTATCCTGCTGAAACAGAGCATTTGGCAGCCCCTGAAGGTACGGGAGTGCCACCGGCCGCAGCACATGCTGCACGTAGCGGTGGGCATTTAACGTGCCTTGAATACGCACTAGAGGTGACGTGGAATCATACGCAATAGCGCCCCAAACCATGATGCCGCGTTGTCTAGCGGTAGGGCGCTCCACAGTTACTGCCGGATTTGACCTTTCTCCACGCCGACGCCACACTCGTCTGCGGTGACTATCACTGACAGAACAGAAGCGTGACTCATCGGAGAACACGACGTTCCGCCATTCCCTCATCCAAGTCGCTCTAGCCCGGCACCATGCCAGGCGTGCACGTCTATGCTGTGGAGTCAATGGTAGTCTTCTGAGCGGACGCCGGGAGTGCAGGCCTCCTTCAACCAATCGACGGGAAATTGTTCTGGTCGATATTGGAACAGCCAGGGTGTCTTGCACATGCTGAAGAATGGCGGTTGACGTGGCGTGCGGGGCTGCCACCGCTTGGCGGCGGATGCGCCGATCCTCGCGTGCTGACGTCACTCGGGCTGCGCCTGGACCCCTCGCACGTGCCACATGTCCCTGCGCCAACGATCTTCGCCACAGGCGCTGCACCGTGGACACATCCCTATACGTATCGGCTGCGATTTGACGAAGCGACCAACCTGCCCTTCTCAGCCCGATCACCATACCCCTCGTAAAGTCGTCTGTCTGCTGGAAATGCCTCCGTTGATGGCGGCCTGGCATTCTTAGCTATACACGTGTCCTGTGGCACACGACAACACGCTCTACAATGACTGTCGGCTGAGAAATCACGGTACGAAGTGGGCCATTCGTCAACGCCGTGTCCCATTTATCGTTCGCTACGTGCGCAGCACAGCGGCGCATTTCACATCATGAGCATACCTCAGTGACGTCAGTCTACCCTGCAATTGGCATAAAGTTCTGACCACTCCTTCTTGGTGTTGCATTTGCTCTGTCAGTCAGTGTACTTCGTTTGTTCGCCGAGAAGCGTAAAAAAGAACTAGTAAAAGAAATTAAAACGATCTACATAGAAGTCATCGGTGACAATATGTATCAGCATGGTGGGAGATGTTCAAATAGAGAAAAGATACGTTACGAGAATAAAATAACGCTCCTTATTGAATCTGATGTGAATTAATGTGTATTTCGCCACATCCAGGCATCAATCTGTTCAGGACAGTTCCCGGGAGGACATCTAAAAGTGAAACAAGGTTATTACAAACAAGACCAACCACAGTTATAACAGACCGTATCCAGAAAAAAACATGGCGGACATCGGTGGGCTATATGAGAAGTTGAGGGCAAGGTTATGCATGTTTATTCCGAGTCACCTAAAGAAAAGATCACAAGTGGAACGTCATGAAATGCAACTCACTAACTCAAGATGTGAATAATTATACTCCAAAGGTAGCGTTATCGTATATTGTAAGTCTAATTATATAATTTCAGTGGGAAAATAACGAAGAGATAACGATTTTATCAACGTCAGGATGAAACAGACACACAGAATAAAAATATTTCACATATAAAACTCCGGTTAGCAAATAAGATATATAGATGTCAACAAAAAACATTATTAACCTCACATGAAATACTATGCAACACACCATTAACCACAACCCACTATGTAAAACACGCAAACAAATTTCTCCAACAAAATTTCAACCTCCAAAATCCACCTGAATTGTTGAGTAGGTGCAAGTGATATTTGTATGATACACTTGACAATCTAAAGCACTCGTCACCTTAAAACTCACCAGAATTGATGGCACAATATTGTAGTTTATACAGAAAAGAACATAATCCTCATTTTCACTCACAGGAATTGGCGTTAGGTTTAGTTTACGCACGTTCATTGAAAAACATTGAAAATTAATTACATCATTCTTGCACTACCGTTTAAAAAAATTTTAGTCTCTAAATCATAAATCTTGGTCATGATTTTCCGGATCTTTCC
Source organism: Anabrus simplex (assembly GCF_040414725.1). Classification (NCBI taxonomy): domain Eukaryota; kingdom Metazoa; phylum Arthropoda; class Insecta; order Orthoptera; family Tettigoniidae; genus Anabrus; species Anabrus simplex. The sequence continues at coordinate 325,732,797 of NC_090271.1, forward strand.
GGGACTGATTTAATTTTATTTGTAGTAAGGTACGTTGGCTGATAAGGAAAAGTCCTAGGATAGGCATAATAGATTTAACTTAGGAAATTTGCGCGGCACTCGAATGCTATGGGCATATAATATCTTCCCTAACAATAAATTTGATTTCGAAAGGATTAATGCACACAACATTATTAGGCGTATCATTTGGTTCGAAGTTTTCCTTACGGATGCTCTTAACCCATTTTGCCTTAATACTAGGTCTTTTGGAAACGGGAACACTGAAGCTTGTGCCCTGCCCCTTACTTACATCTAAGCACACAGCACATTGAACTATAAATATAATGCATAGGTAACTGAAAATACTTTCAGAGAAGAACACGATAATAAACATTAACCTAATCACCACCGATACTGTTGGAATAAATAAGCTCTTTGAGAACAAACAGCTTCTTACGGCACTGAAAGGAGATCTATAGCCTTTTTCTGACTATAAATAAATATAATTTAGGATTAATAATATTTAAATTTCTGTAAATATTCGGTAACAACACGACTTACACATATCAAAACAAACATATGCTAGCACTCTAGTTGCCGCCATTATGGACAGTTTCGATAGGTCGGTTAAGGTCACGAGTGTCTAGTGGTAGTCCAGTCCTTGCACCAAACAGAGAGAGCGCATGCCCAAACTTTCGCCTCTTCTTTTACCCATAGTTTTCGAAAAGTATGTGTCCCGGAACGAAGGCAGTGGTAAATGTATAATTTTATTCCATCTACGCGTGTTTTTACAGCTGTGCACCTTATGAAGGAAAAATCGTTCGATTTTCTACGGTTTCTTTACAGGGCCTAAAATCTGTGAAAGAAGTAAATCGTTTCTGTTCGGAATATAGGTGAATATCATGGATCTCTTTGAGATGTTGAACCATGCTTTTATCTGAAGGTGATGTAAAATCGCAAATACAACAATTCAATTTCTTAATCACCAACGAGGGAAGTAGCAATTGACGGATCCTTCGTTGATGCTGTCTAAGACCTGAGAAGTCAGCAAATAGTTTGTCACACAAATTACACCGATGTTGTCCGTCTCCCTTACATTTTATCTAATTTACTCACTTTTTAATATGTCTGTGTAAACTTCGGGTGTATTCTTACTGCCGGTCACACACCGAACTCTTAAACATTATGTAATCACGATTGCCACTTCTCGCTAAAAGCAATCAACGACTAGCTCTCACTCGTCTTATCTACTAATGACTGGCCTAGAACGCGAAGGAAAATATATTTACGCGTCCAAACAGTTGCTATTTTAGGTTTTGCGGAGAGGGAAACTAAATGCACGTGCCCTAACTTGTAAACTTACTACAGCATTATTATTTTGAACTATTTCATAGATTATATAATAATTTATAAAATTAGAAATCGTATCGATCTTATAAGAAAGTTGATTAATTAGCAAATATTTTGAAGAAATGCAATGCTAATTATCAATATAGGCATACATAAAACTACAGGTATTTCCTCCTTAAATTTCTAGCGCGTAACCCTGGGAGTGGAGAAGGAGATATGTCACCGAAGGAAGAAGAGGAGAAAGTTCGCGCATGTGCCCTTTCCGTTTGGTGCAAGGACTGGCCTATTACTAGACACTCGTGTTAAGGTCTGAGCAAGACCGGCTACAATATATCAGACCGTAATATCAAAACCAAAAGGGTGGACGTCGTGGGCGCAGTAGCTGCCGACTGATGAAGGTTACGGTAGCACGCAATAACTTCATTTCGACGATAAACCAACTCACGGTTTTCGGAGATGCCGTAATTTAGTCCCGCAGGAGTTCTTTCACCTGCTAGTAAATCTACCAACACGAGGCTGACGTATTTGAGCACCTTGAAGTACTACCGGACTGAGCTGGGATCAAACCCGCCAAGTTGGGGTCAGAAGGCGAGAGCTTTAACCGTCTGAGCCACTCAGCCCGGTGTCACATTAAATTACTTTCGTTGATACTACTGAAAGTGCTACACAATATCGGGTTCAATCCGCCAGAAATCACGAAAAGATCACGTATATATTTTGCCAATGGTGGTAATTTAACATGATAAATGTAACATCATAGGGAAAATCACTGTTGCACATATGAAAACGCTTTGTGAACAACTACTCGTCACATATAATCAACTAGAATCAAACATATTCTGCTAGAATAGATGGACAGCCCCACAGCAAAAGAGAACAAGCTGATTATTTCGAAATTTCACTTAGTCAAATAACGTTTTCTCTTAGATTTCACTTCGCTGGATAGATGGAAATACATTATAAAACTGTTAAGATTATATTAATAACTTCATTTTGAATGTTTAAAAATAATTTAAGGTGCGAAATTCCTCAATTTATTCACTCTCATGAGAACTATGAAACATAACGTGTTGCCTTAGTTTCGAAGTAGTAGACAATTTCTAATTTTCAGCACTCAATGAAAGGGAAGTACACCCGAAATGATTATGCCAGCCCGGCCCTGGTGATAACTTTTCAAAAATCTAGAACCCTCCAAAATAAACTCCTATATAACAGACTACACGCTAAACTAAAATAGAAATAATAAAATACGAAAATTAACAATGGGAAACTAAACTGGAAAACCTTACTCCAAACAATCAAAATGATTTCAATAATAATAATAATTTCTGGAGAGCAGCTAAAATATTCACTACCGAGCTCGATAGCTGCAGTCGCTTAATTGCGGCCAGTATCCAGTATTCGGGAGATAGCAGGTTCGAACCCCACTATCGGCAGCCCTGAAAATGGTTTTCCGTGGTTTCTCATTTTCACACCAGGCAAATGCTGGGGCTGTACCTTAATTAAGGCCACGGCCGATTCCTTCCCACTCCTAGCCCTATCCTGTCCCATCGTCGCCATAAGACCTATCTGAGTCGGTGCGACGTAAAGCAAAAAAAAAAAAAAAAAAATTCATTGACACGGAAAGCTCAATACCTCCTTTAGTAAACTCAAATGGCACACAAATCACATCTAACAAGGAAAAAGCAGAGCTTCTAGCAAATACCCTTAAAAATAACTTCACCCCGAACACACATCTCATGAATAATACCCACGACGAAAAAATAAATAACACAGTAAACAATTACTTAAACACACCAAACCACTCAGCAGTTCCTAAATTTAAACCAACTGAAATTAAAAATGCAATAAAATCACTGGCTAATAATAAAGCACCTGGTGAGGACGGGGTCTCACCCCTACTCTTAAAACATTTAAAGAACAACATGATCAAGATCCTAACCAACATATTTAATGCAATGCTAACCCTAGAATATTTTCTACACCAGTGGAAAGTAGCTAAAATAATTGCTTTCCTAAGCCTAATAAAGATCATAAAAATCCAGCTTACAAAGTATGATCTCTAAAATATTTGAAAAATTAGTCCATAATAGAATAAAACACCCCATAAACGATATACCACGAACAACTTGCACCCTCATAGCCATCTATGCAGACGATACAGGAATCCTAGCAAAAAAGTAGAAATCCCCAACTAGCCACACAACACCTACAAGAACACTTACACTTACTCGGACCCTGGCTTAATACATGAACAGTTCGGATTCAGACCCCAACACTCCACCACACAACAATTACCCCGAGTTACTCAAGGATTCCAACACAGACAAGGCACTGCCGCAATTTTTCTCGAATACACACAGGCATTTGACAAAGTACACCATCCAAACCTTCTTTATAAATTAATTAAACTAAATATTCGCCCAACATACATCAAAATTATAAATCAATACTTAAATAACAGAAAATTCTTCATACACCTAGAAGAAATTAACTCACAATACAAAGATAAACAATTCGGCGTGCCACAAGGCAGTATTATCGGCCCAATTCTATTTTTACATTACGTAAATGATATACCACGAACAACCTGCACCCTCACATACATCTATGCAGACGATACAGCAATCCTAGCAAAAAGTAGAAATCGCCAACTAGCCACACAACACCTACAAGAACACTTACACTTACTAGAACCCTGGTTTAATACATGGAAAATTCAAGTCCACATTCAAATACCAAAGCCGTTCATTTTACATGCCGACACTCACGCCCACAACAACACCTAACACTATTCAACCAAAACATAGAATGGGTCCCGAAAAGTACCTAGGCGTCACTATTGACGCACGACTAAACCTACAAGAACATGTAAAACTAACAATCAACAGAGCAAAAACACAAATGAAGACACTCTACCCCCTGATACACTACCGCAGCACACTATATAGGAAAAACGTTATACTAATTTACACTTCATTCATCAGACCCATAATAACATACGCATTACCAGCCATAGGGTTCCTTCCTTAAACAACACTTCAAAAACTACAATATGTACAGAACTGGGCACTAAAATTAGCAGTTAAAAGCTACGCATTAAACATCAACAACCTCCATTCTATCACAAAAGTCCCGTACATACTCGACTACGCACTCAAACCAAGCAACCAACCTATACAACCAAACACAACAGCACAACAACCCTTTCATAAGATCTCTAGGCCAATACGAACCCGACAGGCGAGACAAGATACACCGCTTACCAAAGTACATTTTCCTCATTAAGGACATACTCACAAACCCAGACTGAACACACTTACATACTCAACACCATAATATACCATTATTAATTAATATATCGTTCAACTAAAGAAAACAAAAATCTACACTTAAGCAACATCAGGTGAGGTCATCCTATGGATGGATGGCACACGCCCATACTGTTAACAATAGCACAAAATGCAAATACACAACCAAACCCAATAACAGCATTAACAACATAAATATCCTACACCGCCTCAAAAATATAAGGACCAGTTTACATCCTCTGCTCACGGCGGAAACCACAGCCACTTAGATGGGCCGCATAACAACACAGTGCTACAAACCGCCTTAAGTTGCAATCTTAAATTAAAACTGTGTCATGAACATCCGACACACTAGAATATATTACAAATATTCTAGTAGACAAACTAATGACAGGGCCCACTGGACGTGGTCACGGTCTTACCCTGGCACTAGAACAGCCATGGTCAAACATCTACTCTCGTACAACCAGCATCTTACAGCAAGTCACGGTACAGAACACATAATTCACTTATTATTATTATTATTATTATTATTATTATTATTATTATTATTATTATTATTATTATTATTATTGTACCGGAAGGTACACCTCTACGCGGCACATTTAAATCTTGCACCTTAAAGAACTCCTCTGCAGAAGAAATCGTGAACTTGAAACTGGACCAACTTATAAATTTTCACTGAAGATGGCACCACTAAAATTTGTTATTGTGAACTGTGCGAATTTCTACTTGTTCTTGTTTTCCATTCATCAAGAAGTTTGAACATTCTCTCATAGACGTCACTACTAACAAACTTTTATCATGCACCCTGGTGCGAAGTGAAGGAACCCTTTTGAAGAAACCTTGTATTCATAAGTTTTCTCCTTACTAAATTTTGTTCATTTATCTTTTGTTCGGCAATATTTATCTTTTATTTCCGCCAGTTTTGAATTTAGCCAATCAAGAATTTCTGTAATTAATTTTCAACCAATCCCATATTTCTTCTTCGATTTTGAGTGTAACCTTTTCATTCACCAATAAAATTGAGAGGGTGTGTCTTGATTATTCTTGAAAGGTCTCGAACCCTCCCCGAGGGTTTATAAACTGCGGATTTTCACGTCTCCTGGACATTAGATCAACATCTAACTAAGTGTGTGTGTGTCATGCAGGAGGCGGGAGGTGCCTCTTTCATCAGGCAGCAGTACTCCGACAAGGTATGGCCACTTAACATCTTCACTTTTGCTAGCTCCGCAGTTTAACCCGAGGGAAAGGTTCGAAACTTTATTATTTAACCAACTTCTTAAGATGTAATTCTCCGTTCGGCTCATGTAAAAATTTCATAAATCTTTAATAGTAATCCAGGGATAGAGAGTGATTTACCCTCTCGAGCTCTTCTTCATCTTGGTTTGAGGTACCGCATTTGTTTCTGCAATGTATAAAAGTGATTTCCATCCGCGCTACCTCAGTAGATTGGAATTAACCCCTGTGTCGTTGGCCAAGTGCCCTATAGGTTTTTAAATTTTTTGTGGAGCTAAATTTTTGACTCCATTCCGGTTTGCTCGGGCCGTTTATTGAACCTGTTCTTTTTCATTAAGGCCCCGTAGGTTGGATACTAGATACCTCTGTGTAATAAGATGGCTTTTGTAAATAGTGCTTTGTACGGCCAGTGATTATTGGATTTTCATACTGTGTTGCCTAGAATGGGCTTAAGAACTGAGAGAGCTTGAGCTCTTTTTCAAGTGTTGTAAAATTGCCTCTGGGAGGCTTGATATTGAAAATTGGGAGCAAGTGCTCCATGTATTAGGGGTTTTCTGCCCTGTGAAAAAATTTGTGCTTGGGTAAAGTTGAGCTAGGAGCTCAAAAGTGTAAAACTAGGGTCTTGTAGCCCAAAAGTGTTAAAGTTCTGAAGTCTTGGATCTTTCTAAGTCTTGCTTCTAAATTGCTGTGTCATTTTTATTTAAATTTTGTTGTTTCAAGAAAATATAATCTTTGTTAAAATTTTAAATTAACTTTGACTTTGTAGTTAGACCCATTCATCCCGGCACCTTCTTTCACCTCTGCTAATCCACGGGTAACCCCGTAACAATTATTATCAATTATCATACATTTATTTTATTAATCCTATACTTACTCTTTAAAACAGACCAGGTGAGGAAAAACAAAAGCGCACCGGTACTGGTATTAATCAAGGCCCCCCCTCAGGGGTGCCCAAATAGTAATTTGGACTGGCCCTGGTGATGTTAATCCTTCCTTACTGGAAACTCTTAAAACATATGTTGACATATGGTATAGCAGCACTTCCAAAATGATGGTAAATTTAGTAATGAGACGTTCAGACACTAAAGATATAATAGGATTTACCCCATTGAAGAACATGAGTATAAAAATTCTATTGACTCTAAACAACGATGTCTTCAATCACTACTGATCTGCATTTAGGGCAGTCGCCCAGGTGGCAGATTCCCTATCTGTTGTTTTCCTAGCCTTTTCTTAAATTATTGCAAAGAAATTGGAAATTTATTGAACATCTCCCTTGGTAAGTTATTCCAATCCCTAATTCCCCTTTCTATAAACGAATATTTGCCCCAATTTGTCTTTAACCTACATGGACGAGCTTCAATTTGGTGTAGACTGCTTGATAGCAGATATCCACAGCATGAATCGGAAGGTATTGGTACAATAAAACCCCTGCGTTACAAACGAAGCTAATCCCTACAAGTCACTATTTCTTCTGTGTAACAGTGTACAGATTGCTCCATCTGTCACAATATAAGTTTTGTTATACTCCAAGATCCAGCCAAATGTTTCCGCAGGCAAGCACAGATTCTTTCCAAATACAACTGCATCTAAATCACGCGAGACTTTGAAGCACATAGACATCACCATATCAGTTATCATCTATCTAAATGAATTGTTTCTGCGAGGAATACGAATAGGTCCACCATTTAGAATTAGAAGAAAAGTCTTTCCTAACCTCAGACTTTCTCTCAGATACATATGCACACTACTGTTTTGTAGAAGTATTCACGATGTATGTTCCTAATCCACGTCTCCCTTAATGTTGTATTCCTTAGAAAAATAAAGAATAGTTGCATGAGAGGCATTGCCATAGTTCGATTTAAGTGACACGATCAAAACAAACATATTATCACATGACTGGTCATAATTACAGATTCTAAGCGACCACTGACCCATATGAATACACTCACACACATATATTCTACAAAGAAACTAATATTTGTCGTCAACTTTCATGAAATTACTCCGACTGAATAAGAAAACAAAAACGAATAGGCTCACCATTTTCGGTTAGAAAGAGATCTTCCCTAACCATAAATTTTAGTTTGGTCTTGGACTTCCAAATTTTTCCGGTGATTATTTCTTATCCATTTCTCCCGTAAAGATCTATCTTCAGGGAATTTAAAAGCTTTAGCAACGGTATAATTCGATCTACAACCAGGAATGCAGCAGGAACGATCCATTTTGTGAAATGTTACAGCACGGCAATATGCACACTATTATACACTAAAAATACATAAAAATACATAAAATCATATACACTCCTAACAATACATCATACTAATAAACAATTATAGATTACTTTTTTACCAAATGTGTACTTTATACTTCAATAACTCGATCAAAATAACACTTTTTAACACAATGTAAACACAGATGTGAACCAACCACATGACTCAAACGTTCGACCACGAACGCGCTATTTTCCTCCCAATCGATAGTAGCATTAAGGTCTGATATATTGTAGTCGGTCTTGGTCTGAGGTATTGTAGATGGTCTTGGTTATTAGTTTCAAGGAACGACGTTTCATATACGATACCGAGTGGTTTTATTGATGATATGGTAAATACATAGGAATAATATCGTAAAACTGTAACATTGTAATTTTGTCCACCTCCGTAGTGTAACGGTTAGCACTGTTAGTTGCCGTCCTCGAAGGCCCAGGGTTCGATTCGCGGTACTGCAAGAAATTTAAGAATGGCAGAAGGACTTGTAGGGTATGTGGTTAAAATAGTACATGCAGCTTACTTCCATTGGGGGTGTGCCTGAAAAGAGTGGCATCACCTCGCGGTGAAGCCACCCCCTCTAGGGACACCAAGACCTGACGTCGGTGTGGGGCCAGACTAACAATGTGCCCCCCTCACCCCCGAGTCGCCTAAGATGTGCCTGTGCTCTTTATTATTCATTTCTATTTCCACCCTTCTATTCTCACCGTCTTAAATTTCATTCCTCTTACTGTCTAGCCAACCTCACTGCTTCTGGTACAATAAGTTAGTATGAAGGTTATGCCCTCTACCAATCACCCTTTCACGGTACCCCTGCCTTTCGTAAGAGGCGACTAAAAGTGGCCTCAAAGCCTCTTGATTTTGGAGCATGGTTTGGCGACTACGGGACTCTCATCTGATTCATGGCATTGCTACCACTTTCTCTGAGCCCGAGGGAAAAAAACTACTTTGGAGGGTAAACAGATTAAGAAAGAATAAGAATATGGTATAAATTATTAACGGCTGTGTTATGGTAGCGCCCTACCCTAGGCACTCCAGTATATAACACACAACTTCGCGAAGAAATATATATGAATTGTACCTTAAAATCCTTTTCGAAGAGAGATGTGTTCATTACCAATGCCAGGAACCCACCAACCCGCCCAAAAATGTATGTTTACTTTTATAACAGAACGAAAGTTTTCACGCGCCATCGACCATTATAGCCGGCCAGCTACGAGCACGACCATTGGCCGACATGACGTCATTCCCATAATTCGTAACCCGCTGGTTCCGTTACCAACCCGCGCAGAATAAAAACGCAGCAAGAAACACACCAAGAAAAATATGTAATTTAGTAGCTCTAACCTATCTTTCCAAATCCAGGCCAAGCTCTGTCATGAGAACAGTGGCCCCCGGGGGCCACACTCCCTTCGGGAGGCTCTTAACTATCGCCGCGGCGCATACTGCCCGCATGGCAGGAAAAAAAGTAATTTAGTAGCTGTAACCTATCATTGCAAATCCAGGCCAAGCTCTGTCACTCCTTTCGAGAGGCTCTTAACTATCTTGCTGTGATGTGATCCGGTAGGTGTGGATTATCATTTGTTTGCGTTAGATTCGGTTGGTTGTGGTTTCGAATCCCATGGTGGCCGTCCTGAAAACGGTTTTCCTCGGTTTCCCATTTTCACCACCAGGCGAATGCCGTGGCGGTACCTTAATAAAAAACCAAGTCAAATTTCTTTCCCAATCCTTCCCACACCCATCCTATGACGATTGAGTTTCCTGAATGTTATTAGCTATCTCAATCGGAAGCCATATTTTTGGTCATGTTAGCCCGGGAGGGCACACATAGCAAGTGGAGATGCAATTCTCCCCTAGTACGTCGGCACTGCATTGCGCTTATCACATGCATAGATTGCAGTGGCGTCGCTACCGGCCAGTGTCTTGGGAAGGTGCGGTATCCAACTGATGAGCCCATGCCGCAATGGGGCGAAACATTGGTAATTTTTGACGAGTGAGTTTCCTGAATGTTATTAGTTATCTCAGTCGGAAGCCATACTTTTGGTCAACATCAATATTCATTTACTTTCATTTTAAAAGTGTACAATGATTTGTAATGTTTAACAAAGACCTCAATCTGCCATCCTGAAGTGCGTTTCTTTTCTTCCAAAGATAAAAAAGAGTCCTCGAAAACCAAAATAAGGAGTTATAACAGTCAAAGAAATTACACTCACCAATCTCGCACCACAACAATCATGTGAAAATACAGGAAATATATACTGAAGGGTATCACCCAATAACTCTGCTTGTTTTGATGACAAATATCTATTTTGATCTAGAAGTGGATAAATTATACATCGCCTCAAGTATAACTCACAACTCTGAGAACACGGGGTAAGTAAATAAAATTAGTTTTGTATTTGGCTGTTCACTTACCACCTGTAGCGGACAATATGGAATGAAGCCCTTAGTATAGTTGACTAGTAGACTCCACAGCTGCCCCGTCTCTGGCAGATGTTTACAGAAGTCGATAGTATCCGATAAGAAATGTTGACAAGAATCTACTTGTTGCTTGCTGTCACATCTAGTTAGATCTATACTAACCTGAAAATAAAAAACGAGTTTCCATTAGATTAGTTGGACCTAAATTCATATCGTTACTTGACGTTTAAATAAAGAAAAACTGTTGTCCTGTTTAGTCATACTAGAGTTTGAACAATATATGACATGAACGTTAGAGATCCTGACAACAGCACCGAACAAACATTGAAGTTGAACATGAATGCTAAGAAAAACGAAACTCTTTTGGTGAGTATGAATAAGAAATAAATTGTTGGGGAAATTTTACTATCTGAAAATTTTGATCAAAGAAGGCAGTAAAGTACGTGGGAAGTCAGAAAAAGGATAACACTTGCCTGCAAAGCTTACAGCAACAAATACAATACATAAACAAGTAGAAATTGAAGCCGTGAATTCCATGACAGCACAAGTCCACTCGTCAAAGTTTTGAGATAAACATGTTTTTGTATGTCGTTAAACCTACGAAAGCTATTTCTCTGATTGTTTTTCTATGCACAGATATTACAAGGCGTATGTGTCTTACCAAACATTACGTCAAAACTATGAAGGGTTTCAGACTTTAAACACTATAGAAACGGTATTTTTGTGCTGTTTTGGAAATCATTGGATTTCTTTATAATATTACTTTTATTAACGTCTGTTTAACTGCATACAAATACATGGTAAGAGTTTAATTTTGATGAAAACATATTCATAAAGACATCAGTAAATACATGACGCTAAGAAATGTTCAGTCTGAATCCCAGGCGTCACTTTCTGAGGCAGCATTATCATTGTCAGAGTCCGACTCGTTGGCTGAATGGTCAGCGTACTGGCCTTCGGTTCAGAGGGTCCCGGGTTCGATTCCCGGCCGGGTCGGGGATTTTAACCTTAATTGGTTAATTCCAATGGCCCGGGGGCTGGGTGTTTGTGCTGTCCCCAACATCCCTGCAACTCACACACCACACATAACACTATCCTCCACCACAATAACACGCAGTTACCTACACATGGCAGATGCCGCCCACCCTCATCGCAGGGTCTGCCTTACAAGGACTGCACTCGGCTAGAAATAGCCACATGAAATTATTATTATTATCATTGTCAGAGTTTCCATAATGTAGTAGACGCTCAAAGTATGGCCGATGCTGTGCGTCAGTGGATAGTATATACTTCGAAATGTCTCTTGCTTTCGCTGGTTTCAATTTTAGTTCACTGTTGTAAGCCTTCGTTAAAGCTGCCAAATTACAAACACGCTTTTCTTTAAATTGAAATGTCTGTGTCACTAGTCCATTAGCTGATGTGCTAACAGCTACATCATTGCTGCGATACGGAATTATCTAGTATAATATGACTTTCCACTGTCCTTAATGTTTAGACGATGGCACAGGGTCTTTTACTTTAGCAAAGAAGGGTTTTGTAATCCATAATCATGGATTGATCAACATGAACAATGTGTATATTCCTAGCACTCTTCTCTATGATGTCCATCCACTGTCGAGAGTGTACACAGTGCCCTGCTTCCTCTTCTTCAACTCTATGCGACTGGAAGTCAGCCGCGCGCAGTACAAGTATATGCGTTTAGAGTCAGAACAGCATTTGTTCATGCACTTGTGATATTTTGATTATAATTTCTCAAAACAGATGTGCACAAAACGGATATTTTGTGTTGTTCTGATTGCCAAGTGAAAGCTTTCGACGGGACTATTCCAACGATACCCATAACTCATATAGCGTCAAAATGTGGATTTGTGCTGTTTTGGAATTCATGGCTTCAATTTGATTAAGAAAATAAAAAACATTGACGAAAACGATTATTCGATGCACCTTTTCATATGGCAGTGAGAGTTGGACAGTAGGTAAAGGGGAAAGAGGACAACTACAGAGAGAGTCCCGCAAGAGTTGCCGTCCTTCCTGCATGCCGCGTGTCGTAAACCCAGAGCATGGTCGCCGTCACATCGCTCCTGTACGACCGAAGAAAACCCATTAATTTTGATTTTTCATTATTTAGTAAAGAATGGCTAAGGAGTGCAAGTGTAGGAATTGTGGGTGTGGTCAGGCATTAAGGAGTATGAGGGAGGAGTTGGAGAGCTTGAGGGTAGATAATTAGGATTCTCTCAGAGGACAGGAAGGAAAGTAGGCCTCCCTCAAACAATGTACAGGATACAGTAGATGTAATAGAGGGATGGGAAGGAAAGGGGCGAATTGCAGAAGAGAGGTGGTCTAATGTTTTAAGGGGTAGGAGATTGCAGGCTAAGGGCTCCATTCAGGATCAGAATTCAGGACAGGTGTCAGTGAGAAATCGGTACGAGTCACTGCAGGTAGAACAACCAAGGGAAGATGAGGAACAGGAAGCAGTTGCCGAGAAGTGTGGAAGTAGGAGAAAGGGAAGAGGTAGGAGAGGGAAATGTGGAGTAGTGGATAGGAAAAGACAGGTGGGACAGGGTCATGGGAAGGAGAAAAGGGAGGAGGAAGTAGCTTCTGCAGCTGTCAGGAAAGATAGGACTGACCAGGAGGGAAGGGGATCAAATGAGGTGGATAGGGTTGAGGCTCTGGACATGGGGGATTCTATCGTTAGACATATCGGTAAAGTGTGTGGAGGAAAGGGAACCAGGATAGAGTGTTATCCAGGAATTAGGTTAAGGCAGATGTTGAGGAAAGTAGAAAAGAAGGAGGAGAGAAAGGAGAAGGTGGTAGTGTTTCACGCTGGTACTAACAACGTAAGACAAGCAGGTATAAGTACCAACAGAGTTGGGGATGTGTGGGACCTATTAAATGCAGCACGAATGAAGTTTAAGGAAGCGGAGATTGTTATTAGTGGAATACTGTGTAGGAGGGATACTGACTGGAAGCTGATTGGGGAATTAAATGAGACTATGGAGTGGGTATGTGGGAAACTGGGAGTGAGATTCCTAGATCCTAATGGGTGGGTAGGAGACAGGGGTCGGCGCTCAGATGGCCTTCACTTAAACCGCAGTGGTACATATAGGTTACGAAATTTGTTTAGAAGGATTATAGGGAGGTACATTCAGGGAAACAGGGTCGCCTAGGGAGCGGTGTTGAGGGAACGGGGACCTGGAAATCAAGTAGGGATGACATAAAACTGTTAGTGCTCAACTGTAGAAGTATTGTAAAGAAAGGAATAGAATTAAGTAATTTAATAGACATATACTTACCATATATTGTAATAGGAGTTGAATCATGGCTGAGAAATGATATAATGGATGCAGAAATATTCTCACGGAATTGGAGTGTGTATCGTAGAGATAGGATAGGAATGGTAGGAGGGGGAGTATTCATTCTGGTGAAAGAAGAATTTGTAAGCTACGAAAAAGTTAAAGATGACAAACACGAAATCCTAAGAGTAAGGCTCATCTCTAAAGATAATAGGTAACTTGATGTCTTTGGAATATAAACACCCAGAAAAGGGTAGCGCAGATGCTGATTCAAAATTATTTGATAAGATAATCAGCTATGTGGGAAATGATAAGGAAAGGAACGTGATTGCAGCGGGTGATCTCAATTTACCAAATGGCAATTGGGAAGGTAATGCTAACGACAGGAAGCATGACCAACAAATAGGAAATAAGTTCATATGGGAAGAGTACCTGATTCAGAAAGTGATGGTACCAACTAGAGGGAAGAATATTCTGCATGTAGTGCTGGTAAACCCAGACGAGCTCTATAGAGGAACCGAAGTATTAGATGGTATTAGTGATCACGAAGCTGTTTTTGTGCTAATTAAATGTGAAAGAAAGGAATATATTAAAATTAGGACTATTAGGCAGTACCGTATGGCTGACAAAACAGGCATGAGGGTTTTTTTAATAAGTAACTATGATCGGTGGAAAACGGTAAATAAAAATGTAAACAGACTCTGGGATTGGTTTAAACAAATTGTTGAGGAATGTGAAAAGAGCTTTATACCTTTAAAGGTGACAAGGAATGGTAAAGATCCACTATGTTATAACAGAGAAGTAAAGAGACTAAGAAGGACGTGCAGGTTGGAAAGAAATAGAGTTAGAAAGGCTGTGGAAGTAAGGAAAATTTAAAGGAACTTAACAGGAAAATGAATCTAGCAAAGAAGTCAGTTAAGGATAACATGAGGGCAAGCATAATTGGCGGCCATACAAATTTTAGTGAAAAATGGATGGGTATGTATAGGTACTTTAAGGCAGAAACAGGTTCCAAGAAGGACATTTCAAGAATAATTAATGAACAAAGGGAGTGTGTATGCGAGGATCCTCAAAAGGCAGAAGTATTCAGTCAGCAGTATGTAAAGATTGTTAGTTACAAGGATGATGTCCAGATAGAGGATGTGACTAATAGTAAAGAAGTGTTAAAATTTACATATGACAGCAATGACATTTACAGTAAGATACAAAATTTGAAAACTAAAAAAGCACCTGGAATTGATAAGGTTTCGGGGAATATACTAAAGACAATGGGCTGGGATATAGTACCATATCTGAAGTACTTGTTTGATTATTGTTTGCATGAAGGAACTTTACCAAATGAACGGAGAGTTGCTATAGTAGCCCCTTTATATAAAGGAAAGGGTGATATGCATAAAGCTGAAAATTACAGGCCAGTCAATTTGACATGCATTGTATGTAAGCTTTGGGAAAGCATTCTTTCTGATTATATAAGACATGTTTTCAGAATTAATAACTGGTTTGATAGAAGGCAGTTTGGGTTTAGGAAAGATTATTCCACCGAAGCCCAACTTGTAGGATTCCAGCAAGATATAGCAGATATCCTGGATTCAGGAGGTCAATTAGACTGTATCGCGATTGACATGTCTAAAGCATTTGATAGGGTAGACCATGGGAGACTACTGGTAAAAAAGTGTGCAACTGGACTAGACAAGAGAGTGACTGAATGGGTGGCTCTGTTTCTAGAAAACAGAACTCAGAGAATTAGAGTAGGTAAAGCTTTATCTGTCCCTGTAATAATTAAGAGGGGAATTCCTCAAGGCAGTATTATCGGACCTTTATGTTTTCTTATATATATATCAATGATATGTGTAAAGAAGTGGAATCAGACATAAGGCTTTTCGCAGATGATGTCATTCTGTACAGAGTAATAAATAAGGTACAAGATTGTGAGGAATTGCAAGATGACCTCGATAATGTTGTGAAATTGACAGTAGGCAATGGTATGATGGTAAACGGGGATAAAAGTCAGGTTGTGAGTTTCACAAATAGGAAAAGTCCTCTCAGTTTTAATTACTGCGTTGATGGGGTGGAAGTTCCATTTGGGAATCATTGTAAACACCTAGGTATTAATATAAGGAAAGATCTGCATTGGGGTAATCACAAGAATATGATTGTAAATAAAGGGTACATATCTCTGCACATGGTTGTGAGGGTGTTTAGGGGATGTAGTAAGCATGTAAAGGAGAGAGCATATTTGTCTCTGGTGAGACCCCAACTAGAGTATGGTTCCAGTGTATGGGATGCTCACCAGGATTACTTGATTCAGGAACTGGAAAAAATCCAAAGAAAAGCAGCTCGATTTGTTCTGGGCGATTTCCGACAAAAGAGTAGCGTTACAAAAATGTTGCAAAGTTTGGGCAGGGAAGACTTGGGAGAAAGGAGACGAGCTGCTCGACTAAGTGGTATGTTCCGAGTTGGCAGTGGAGAGATGGCGTGGGAGGACATCAGTAGATGAATAATTTTGAGTGGTGTCTTTAAATGTATGAAAGATCACAATATGAAAATAAAGTTGGAATTGAAGAGAAATATTCCTTTATAGGAAGGGGAGTTAGGTATTTGTTCCCCCTGTGGGTGGGGGTGGTAGAATAACACCCACGGTATCCCCTGCCTGTCGTAAGATGCGACTAAAAGGGGCCCCGGGGTCTCTGAACTTTGGAGCGTGGGTTGGCGACCACGGAGTCCTTAGCTGAGTCCTGGCATTGCTTCCACTTAATTGTGCCAGGCTCCTCACTTTCATCTATCCTATCAGACCTCCCTTGGTCAACTCTTGTTCTTTTCCGACACCGACCGTATTACGTATGGAGGCCTAGGGAGTCTTTCATTTTCACGCCCTTCGTGGCCCTTGTCTTCCTTTGGCCGATATCTTCATATTTCGAAGTGTCGGACCCCTTCCATTTTTTCCCTCTGATTAGTGTTATATAGAGGATGGTTGCCTAGTTGTACTTCCTCTTAAAAAAATAATCACCACTTAGGTATTTGAATAACTTACCAAGGGAGATGTTCAATAAATTTCCAATTTCTTGGCAATCATTTAAGAAAAGACTAGGAAAACAAGAGATAGGGAATCTACCACCTGGGCGACTGCTTTAAATGCAAATCAGTAATGATTGATTGAAAATAGATGCGCACAAAACGGATATTTTGTGCTGTTCTGATTGTTAAGTGAAAGTTTATGAAGGAAGTATTCCATCGATACCCATAACTCATATAGCGTCAAAATGTGGACTTGTGCTGTTTTGGAATTCATGGTTTCAATTTGATCAAGGAAAAAAAAATGACAAAAGCTATTTTTTGATGCACCTTTTCATATGGCAGTGAGAGTTGGACAGTAGGTAAAGGGGAAAGAGAACAACTACAGAGAGGGTCCCACAAGAGTTGCCGTCCTTCCTGGACGCCGAGTGTTGGTAAACCAGAGCGTGGTCGCCGTCACATCGCTCCTGTACGACCGAAGAAAACCCATTCAATTTGATGAATGAAAAATCATACTAAAAATCACGTAGAAAAACAACAAAACTTTCTCTATCCCAGTAAGTGTTGAAAATATACTCCTGCGGCTTCTAGATAAGCTGATATACGATGATCTTCAAACTTTCGGTGCGAACTGCATTTTTTAATTCTTCTGCGGTCCGGTGGTTACTTCTTTACGCACTATTTTTCAAATTATCCCTAAATAGATGTCCCAAAGCGTTAAATCGGTAGAACGAACCTGCACTAACTATTCTGTCCACGAATACATCACGCACTGCATTCATTAAGTTATGAGCCATGTATTGGTGGAAAGATCCGAGCAACCTTTCCTGTCAGTTATTTGAGGGGAAAAATAGTTTAGTTTTAATTCTATGTAATATGTCACAATTAATGAAGTTGTTAAGAAATTGTTCCAGCATTGACAGTGCGTCAAACTCCTAGTTTAAGGTCATGAAGGGGAGTTCATAAATTATTCTTGAATGCTTATGTGACTAAATTTTGCGAATTTCCACGTCCATACAAATGAAACGGCACCTCATCAGAAATAGGAATAATTCAGAATATAATTCAGTACCGTTGACAGGCTAAAGAAACCAATTGCAAGTTTTTTCTTGGGCTGGGTTTCTTGGGCTTAAATTTTCCACTTCTTCCAATTTGTAAGGCTTACATTTCGTTTTCTTGCTGTCCGACCCGCCTTGCAGAAGAATATGAAACTTTACTTTGCTGAGCCAATTTCCTTAAAGATTTTCGCGGGGATCGCTCAAGTCTTTCATAAGTATCCACTTTTTTTTCGTCACTTAAGACAGTCGGATGTTTAAATGTATTATGTTTGGCGTTGAACTCAGAGTTTTAAATTTATTCGCAATTTTATTAATTCCGTAACGCGTAGGCACTCTGCTCCATAAATGTTTTCGGAGAATTCTCTTTTCACACTCCCAGAAGATTTGCGGTGCACGCAATACGCTGCTCAATACATAATTCAGAAGCCCTGAAGCACATGAAACCGATCAATTACTGTTGTATATGAAACAACCGCGCTGTACGGAAGCTTATCGCAGACTAGCTGAGAACATGACATCGCTGCGCATCATCCACTCGCCCAGATATCGCACAGGGAATAACCGGAAACTCGACTGAGTCGTGTACTATAGAAGTAGAAGAAATTTTGATCTGGAGAAAGATGATATAAAAAGAGAAATCTAATATAACTTGAAGGAAGTAGGAGAAATAAAACTTCTACTAAAGGTGAAGGAAAACAGAACAATTAAGGGATATGATAGCTGAATGGTACCGTCCTCGTTTCGAATTCTAACAAATACACGTGGGATTAAGAGAATGAACAATTGCGTCCTTGTAATTGGGATTGCGTTTAAAACTGTAAGTCTCATAATAGACCTATCACATATCAAATGTCAAGTAAAACTACAAACTATGCAGATCAGTAGTGATTGATTGATTGACTTTCTTTGCTTTGAAAAGTGAAGATTGTAATTCATGTGTTAAAACAATGAGTACGGTATTTCGATAAATTATTAGAAGGAAGGATTCTGAGAAGAAAAGTTTTTTTTTTTTTTTTTTACAATTTGTTTTACGTCGCACCGACAAAGATAGGTCTTATGGCGAATGTGGGATAGAAAAAGCCTCAGAGTGGGAAGGAAGCGACCGTGGCCTTAATTAAGGCATTTGCCTGGTGTAAAAGTGGGAAACCACGGTAAACCATCTTCAGGGCTGCCGGCAGTGAGGTTCGAATCCACTATCCCTCGGATGCAAGCTCACAGCTGCGCGCCCCCAACCGCATGGCCAACTCGCCCGGTAAGAAAAGTAAGACCGATAGGGAAATACAGTGAGGAAATAAGGAGCAAGATGATTTTTAAGAATATGACTACCGAAAATAGAAAAGATTACTTGCAGCCACAATTATTGTATTTAATACAACAATAATAATAATAATAATAATTTACTTTACGTCCCGCTAACTAGTTTACGATTTTCGGATACGCTGAGGTGCCGGAATTTAGTCCCGCAGGAGTTCTTTTCCGTGTAAATAAATCTACCGACAAGAGGCTGACGTATTTGAGCACATTCAAATACCACCGGACTGAACTAGGATCAAACCTGCCAAGCTGGGGTCAGAAGGCCAGCGCATCAACCGTCTGAGCCACTCAGCCCGATTTTAAAATGACGATATGCCGTTAGTCTAAGGCCATCGTTAGTGGCCGCATTTGCTTGTGAGCTACTTAACCTTTTTGTGTGCAAGGTTGTGAGCTTAATCCAAGCAAAAGTTGATGAATATCTGATGGCGAGAATATCCATAGCTCGTCATGTTGTTCATGATATCCGTGTAAGAAGGAGTTATCCAAGAGGAGGAGATGTTGTTTTTAATATCGATAGTAGTTGAATAAATGGTAATAGATAGATATACAGAAGTGTCCTGCTCTAAGGTAAGTCCTTACGTAACAGGTATCCCATCTTTTCCTACATTCTTAATATTTTCTCATAGTTTCCTTGAATCCTTAACTCTAGAACATAAAACGTACATTAAGAGTACATAAACACTTCTTTCTTCGTTAAACTGTTTACCCTTCAGGGTTAGTTTTCCCTCGGACTCACCTCTGCCGCTTGAAGGACAGTGTCCTGGAGCGTGAGATTTTGGGTAGGGGAAATAAAACTGGGGAGGAGGACCAGTACCTCGCCCAGGCGCCCTCACCTGCTATGTGAAACAGGGACCTTGTGGGGGATGGGAAAATTAGAAGGGATAGGCAAGGAAAAGGGAAGGAAGCGGCCGTGGCGTTAAGGACCATCTGGGCATTTGCCTGGAAGAGAAGTGGGAACCACGGAAACCACTTCGAGGATGGCTGAGGTGGGAATCGAATCACCTCTACTCAGTTGACCTCCCGAGGCTGAGCGGACCCCGTGACAGCCCTCGTACTACTTTTCAAATTTTATGGCAGAGCCGGTTATCGAACACGGACCTTCAGATGTGTCAGCTTATCACGCTAACCACTACACAACAGAGGCGGACACATAAACACAAAACCTCGAAATATTTACGACTGAATTTTTCATTTATTATTTTCTAGTATACACATCACTGCATTAACAAATATTACACACAACAGATTTTTCTTCCATTGGTCCATTGGGAACACTCTATCCACTGATTGTCATCATATCATATACAAACGGCCACCTTCTGATTCTAAGTCCAGCATGACGTCATTCATCTCTTCATAGTAGCGTGTTAGCGCTCTTCATGCCATTAGGTCCTCCTTATGCTTGTGAAGGTCCACAAAAACATCGCACATAACTGTTTCGTTCATCGGGAGCAATTTGCACACCGATTTACACGGCGTTCTTTGCAGCACGCCCCGCAAACACTGTCTAGAATGTGACGTCGTCATTCGCCTCATTTTAGGACACAAAAATGTGGAAAATTGTCCTCTTCCTGTCGCTGGATCCAGCTTCAACTTGAGAGGGTGCACTTTTAAAACTCCTAAAGCTCCCCGTATAATTGTCTGGAGATCAAACTGAAAGCTCGAAGATTTCGGTCTAGTAAGTGCTTCACTCAGCTAAATAATAATGTTCAGATTTCTATTATATAAAGAAAACGAAACCGATTACTGTTTAAATAAAATATATATACCGGGCGAGTTGGCCATGCTGTTAGGAACGCATAGCTGTGAGCTCGCATCCGGGAGATAGTGGGTTCGAACCCCACTGTTAGCAGCTCTGAAGATGGTTTTCCGTGGTTTCCCATCTTCACGCCTTAATTAATGCCGCGGCCGCTTCCTTCCAATTCCTAGGCCTTTCCTGTCACATCGTCGCCATAAGACCTATCTGTGTCGGTGCGACGTAAAGCAACTAGCAAATATATATTGTGTGAATTACTTCAAATTGATGAGATAAAAATACACAATACAACACGTACAGCAATACCTACAGAGACTTGAACCCTGGCTTATCAAATGGAAAATCTAAACCAATCCCCATAAAACAAAAGCAATACATTTCACCAGGAGACACATACATCCTCAACAACACCTTACTCTACATAACCAACCCATCCAGTGGGTCACCAGCCACAAATACCTTGGAATTACATTAGATGCAACACTCCGACTACAAGAACACATACACAACACCATACAGCAAGCTGGACAGCATGTCCTAATGTTATACCCACTCATACACAAACGTAGCACCCTATCTCAACGAAACATAAAATTAATGTACACTACACTTATACAACCCATGCTAATGTATGCATTTCCAGCGTTGGCTTTATTCCACGGACCACTATATATAAAATACAAGTGATTGAAAACTGGCGTCTCCACCTGGCAGTCAAAGACTACAAGATCCGCGCAATAGAACTATATACACGATATCACTGGAAGTACCTTAAATTCTAGACTACGTGCTAACTCTCACCACAAACTTCTACAACAATATCCAACACATCAATAACCCACTCACATTCAAAACCTAGGACAATTAAAACCAGACAGGCGGGATGAAATTAACAGACTCCCCAAATACAATTTCTTAATTAAGGACATATTAATTAACCCTGACTGAGCAACCCACACATACTACAATATCAAATCAACAATGCTATGCCCGCAAATGAATCATTTAACAGAAATCAAATAAAACACATCAATTATCAAACCCACATCACACACAACAACCGTTTTTACATCTTCTTCCCCTAACACCATGAGCCACGAACATGAGCCGAGGCGAAATACCACCAACCGCTGATAACGCTACAATTCACACCGACATAGTTAACCAACACAGGGCGTTGTCACTCACTGGTAGGGTGGTAACGCCCACACTTTTCTTACTCCAAGAACTTAACTATTTACTGGATGCTGCAGTTAATAACACCCGCCATTACTTATTTAGTATAACATAAATAAGTGGCCCAAATTTTACGGTGCAAGCCGTTGCAACCACCAAGCAACAAGAGGCGTAGTGCTATCTCACCGTAAAAAACTTCATCCCGGTTCCGTATTAACTTCGAATATCTACGACGAAATTCTAAAAGAATTCAATTATGTTAGGTCCACCTATTCAATACATTTTTGCCATTTATTAAATGATCTATTTAAAAGTTACATAGTAGTTTAAAAGACCTTGGACATGTTCCGACCTGGCTTAGAGGTTGTCATCAGCAAAATAACAAAGAGAAAGACATGCGACATAAAGCAGTGATATATAAGAATCCGACATAAAACACAGTCAACCAATGTAATGGGGGTTTACGTTAAAATAACTTCACCCCAATTGAAAACTGTTAAAAATGTACATGGATTCAACTTGAACAAAATAAACTGATAGTGTGGGTTCAAGCGTATTTAGTGCAGTATTATATAGCTGGAGGACATATTTAAGAACTAGTGAAGACAGTTGGATGCTGTTCCAATCTGTCATATTTCTGGAAAACGGAGTGAAGTTTATAAAAGATCCGTTGTAATGCATCACAGAGAACACTAGTAAAGCCAGGATGTCCTCTTTCCTCCAGCCCTATGCTTGTGTAGATCCGGTTGGATCTATAACAGCTATATTCCGCTTCACCTAGATAGAAGTTGCCCAGTAGACAAAGCATTACGAACATGAGTTATAGCGTAGTTTATAATCAGATGGTAAATGAGAATTCTATATCGCGGGTTTAAAGTCAAACAACATTAATTACAAAAAAAAAAATCGCCATTTTGAGTGATAAACAGGTTTTTATAAACAAAAATCATTCCTATCAATTGTAAAACTGACATGGTCCTGGGTTCAATAATATAGAAAGTAACAGAACGTTAAATCCAATAAATTTTCATAGTCTTATTGTATCAGAAGCATAGAAGCTCCAACGGAGGCAGCTTAGTTCTTAGCGTATCGCTCGGCCTGGCATCACGTGTTGGTACATTTCTATCTTCATAGAGTCCCTCGCATCTTAATATTCATTAGTTTTTTGTTTCCGAATTTTCAATTGTGTTATTGATAGAGCGTGTAAATAATAGGGGTGATATTCAAATGAAAGATAACGGCCTTGTTCGTGTGTTTTAAGGTGCACGGCTTGCGGGCGGCTTGTACATATTTTTTCCCAAGTTCTAGAGTAGGGTTCGGCGAGTGCCATTTTTGGTTCATTTTAACTCTGAGACTCTTGCCTACGAATTAAGCATAAGAACTCTGTATACTTTACCATCGGTGGAAGGAACTGAGGCTGCAGTTTATGAATAGCTGCGTGAAGAGACTTTAGTTGTTGAATACTGATGTCAGGAGCAGGGTCAAGTGGGGCAGGGCGGGGCCGTGGTACTGCCTCATTGACTGATAATAAGACTGAGAACAAAGATAATAAGCCAAATCCAAAATTGTCGAAGGCTCTTAGTAGTTCTGCAAAAAGAATTCAGAAGGAGCTCGCTGAAATCACTCTCGACCCTCCCCCGAATCGCAGTGCCAGGCCGAAAGGTGATAATCTCTACGAGTGAGTTTCAACCATCCTCGGACTACCAGGCTCTGTTTATGAGGGTGGTATTTTATTCCTGGACATACATTTCTCTCCAGAATATCCGTTTAAACCACCCAAGGTGACATTTCGTACGAGGATATATCACTGCAATATCAACAGTCAAGGTGTTATATGCCTAGACATTTTAAAGGATAATTGGCCTCCAGCCCTAACAATATCGAAAGTACTGATCCACATTTGTTCTCTATTGACTGACTGCAATCCAGCGCATCCATTCTTCGGTAGTATAGCAACACAGTACCTACAAAACCGCAAAGAACATGATCGAATTGCAAGACTGTGTACAAAGCTGTAACTTATGCCACGTGATTGCTTCAAGAAAAAGGAAGCATAGCCTGTAAAAATCTCCGTTGTGAAATGATTTTTTATTGTCAAACAACGTTATCTAGACTTACAGTTTTTTTGATATCAAGCTAGAGGTTCATTAGATGACGTTATGTGTAGATAGCGATCTTTGACTTTAAAGATGTTCATACAACATGAAGTTTTACTGACGCTCCTTACCGAACTGAAGCAAACGCTCTGGCCGTTCAACGACAGAATCATGCCCATCTTAACTACAGCAAACCTTACAGAGCATCTCGAAGAAGAATTGATGACAATGACGATGCCACTTTTGCAGCATCAAGCAACAGTACTTACTGTAAGTATTATCAACTTTATCTTCAGCTACACATATATTGATTTATGCAGTTTGTTCTATAGCTCTTTATAATATGTTTAGATAATGGAGATATGACATCAATAATAATAATAATAATTTTGAGTATTTTTCATAGACTCCACTTCCAGAAAGGAATGTTGAACTAATCCTTGCAGGGCTAAGCAACTTGACTGTAAGTATTAACATATTGAAAAATCCACAGCCTGTTTCCAGTCATTCCACTGGGTCAGGAATGGAATGAATGAAGCCCCATCTATTGGCGAGGATAGGAAACGTGCCGGCTGCCGAAGCCTGTCGCACTCCTCTGGGACAATGATAAATGACTGATAGATAATGTTGGAATGAAAGATGACAGATAAAACCGTAGTACCAGAAAAAAAACCTCCCGCCTCCGCTTTGTCCAGCACACATCTCACATGGAGTGACAATGATTTGAACCAC
Organism: Anabrus simplex; assembly: GCF_040414725.1. Lineage (NCBI taxonomy): Eukaryota > Metazoa > Arthropoda > Insecta > Orthoptera > Tettigoniidae > Anabrus > Anabrus simplex. Next base: position 325,757,801 of record NC_090271.1, read on the forward strand.
GGTATCCAGCGATGAGAGGCCAGCGCGCTGCCATCTGAAAAGTGCAAAAAAATGCATTTCCTTGTTACTCAATCAAATCAATCAATACTGATCTGCATTTAGGGCAGTCGCCCAGGTGGCAGATTCCCTATCTGTTGTTTTCCTAGCCTTTTCTTAAATTATTGCAAAGAAATTGGAAATTTATTGAACATCTCCCTTAGTAAGTTATTCCAATCCCTAACTCCCCTTCCTATAAATGAATATATGCCCCAGTTTGTCCTCTTGAATTCCAACTTTAACTCCCTAATGTGATATTTCCTACGTTTAAACACACCACTCAAACGTATTCGTCTACTAATGTCATTCCACGCCATTTCTCCGCTGACAGCTCGGAACATACCACTGAGTCGAGCAGCTCGTCTCCTTTCTCCCAAATCTTCCAAGCTCAAACTTTGCAACATTTTCGCAACGCTACTCTTTTGTCGGAAATCACCCAGAACAAATCGAGCTGCTTTTGTTTGGATTTTTTCCAGTTCTCGAATCAAGTAATCCTGGTGAGGGTCCCATACACTGGAACCATAATCTAGTTGGGGTCTTACCAGAGACTTATATGCCCTCTCCTTTAATCCTTACTACAACCCCTAAACAACCTCATAACCATGTGCAGAGATCTGTACGCTTTATTTACAATCCCATTTATGTGATTACCCCAATGAACATCTTTCCTTATATTAACACCCACATACTTACAATGATCGCCAAGAGGAACTTTCACCCCATCAAAGAAGCAATTAAAACTGAGAGGACTTTCCCTATTTGTGAAGCTCACAACCTGACTTTTATCCCCGTTTATCATTATACTATTGTCTGCTGTCCATCTCACAACATTATCGAGGTCACGCTGCAGTTGCTCACAAACTTGTAACTTATTTATTACTCTATACAGAATAACATCATCCGAAAAAAGCCTTACCTCTGATTCCACTTGTTTACTCATATCATTTATATATATAAGAAAACATAAAGGTCCAATAATACTGCCTTGAGGAATTCCCCTCTTAATTATTACAGGGTCGGATAAAGCTTCGCCTACTCTAATTCTCTGAGATCTATTTTCTAGAAATATAGCAACCCATTAAGTCACTCTTTTGTCTCGTCCAATTGCACTCATTTTTGCCAGTAGTCTCCCATGATCCACCCTGTCGAATGCTTTAGACAGGTCAATCGCGATACAGTCCATTTGACCTCCTGAATCCTGAGCTACGAAGGTCCCTAAGTATTAACATATTTTTATTGATATTTGTTCTACGTCGCAATTAACATATTATTAGTTTTAATTATTATTATTATTGGTATTATTATTATTGTTATTATTATTATTAGTAGCAGTAGCAGCAGCGGAACGTACTCGTCATACCCAAGACAAATTTGTTTGCGATGTCACTGACCTCCGTTTGTGCCCGTCACTGAAGTAAATTTGTCAATATTGTAAAATTAAAATTGGTTTTTGTGTGAACCGAGCATCTCGGATAAACCCGTACCAATTTTCAACCCAATTGGCTCAGTATTCTTGGCGTGATTCACCTTTTCCACCCAGTAGTGCGTCACTCGAGGAGCAAGTGATCTAACACCTAGAAATGTAATTTCCTGGAAAACCGTAAGAGAAAGAAAATTAATATGACTTTTTGAACTATTATTTAGAAAGCTAAATGTGAGCAAGTTCAGTTCCCTTATTATTAATATTGGCCGCATTACAAATATAACTGAAAATCTGAGACATATCCATATCAAATTTCAGCTCAATTGGTTCTGTAATTTGGACATGATAGGATGAGCTCTTACGCGGTATTTGCTAATTATTCTGAAATAATATATTTCCTGATTAATGTTTGGAAATGGAGAGCAGTTATTAATGTGACAGTTCCCTGTGAGAACGTTTGTGCAAAATTCCGTGAAATTCTACCGAGCGTTTTAGACGAGATGTTTCGGAAGTAGGCAGGCGGACAGATAGACAAACAGATGCCTTTTCATTTTTGTGTATACATTTTATTACGATAGTTCAGGAAATGGGGGATTTTAGCAAGAAAAAATCATTGTAATTCCGTAAATAGGCTTACTTAACGATTTTTTGAGTCATTGAATCAGAATTTTTAACTTCCCACCAAAAATAACCCCGAAACCCCAGAAATTCTGAAAAATATCATTTGTTTCTTAAATAGTTTTGTGTGTGTGTTTTTAAAAGAATACCTAGAAATACGGAAAGTTAACAATATTTGCTACAGTGAAGATCTTATGACATTTTGACGTAGGACGAACGCCGAGGGCGCGGATAGGGGGTGTGTCGGGGGTGTGCGTGTCCGCCCTGAACGCTACTCCTCGGCGCAGCGCGGTTGCATGCGCTTAGTTATGCAACTTAGGGGAGTATCAAAGGCCTATCCTGGTAATGTTAAATTTAACAGATATACATCTCTTCTGAAAATATTCAAGACAATAAAATAAAATTTTGACAGGTTACAGATTCATTAGCCGGCCCCATGGTGTAGGGGTAGCGTGCCTGTTTCTCGCCCGGAGGCCCTGCGTTCGATTCCCGGCCAGGTCAGGGATTTTTACCTGGACCTGAGGTCTGGTTCGAGGTCCACTCAGCCTACGTGATTAGAATTGAGAAGCTATCTGACGGTGAGATGGCGGCCCCGTTCTAGAAAGCTAAGAATAACGGCCAAGAGGATTCCTCGTGCTGACCACACGACACCTCGTAATCTGTAGGCCTTCGGACTGAGCAGCGGTCACTTGGTAGGCCAAGGCCCTTCAAGGGCTGTAGTGCCATGGGGTTTGGTTTGGTTTTACAGATTCATATCTAATACAGTTACTGATCTTCTTTATTGGTTCTATCTGTATTGGTGACCATGGTATGGATTTTAAAATGAAGTACTTATATTTTTTTTATATATTTATTTTTAAAAGTATTTGTGATCAAACTATGTGTGTTATCTCTAAGATTGTAGCGCTATATAAAAACAGTTATGTTGTTAAAGAGAGGTGAAATTTTCAGATCTGTAGCTTAAGTAGTTTCTGGTAAAATTGGAAAAATTGGGAAAAAAATGTAGTTTCTCGGAAATCATACTTGAAAGTTTAATGCCACTTACAAAACGTGGATGCTACTATGTAGCAGGATGTTTACTATAAATCAAGATAAATTACCGTCTTCTAGAGCAAATAGTTCCCAAGTTAATAGTTAACTGGACAAGTGTTCACGAAATCTGGAGGGTTTTGTTTTGCTAGTTGCTTTACGTCGCACCAACACAGATAAGTCTTATGGAGACGGTGGGATAGGAAAGGGCTAGGAGTGGGAAGGAAGCGGGCGTGGCCTTAATTAAGGTACAGTCCCAGCATTTGGCTGGTGTGAAAATGGGAAACCACGGAAAGCCATCTTCAGGACTGTCACAGTGGGGTTCGAATCCACTGTCTCCCGGATGCAAGCTCACAGCTGCGCGCCCCTAACCGCATGGCCGACTCGCCCGGTAATCTGAAGAAGTGGCTTGTACAGTAACATATAAATACTTGTCGTTCCCATCAAATTAAAGAGGAACCTCTGAATAATAATTTTCCATTTAAAAATCGATCTTTTTTTTTACCAATACCACCTTTCATCCTCCCCTTAACCACACACGTCTCCCTTTACTTCAAAAATCTCCGGCCGCTTCCCTCCCCCCACTCGCCGCATATATTCTTCCCATTTTTCAGAACCTGGAAGTGCCCGACCCCTGTCTCTTCCTAAAAAGACATGAGGACGAAGATTGGGGAGTACTTTCCATTTTAAAATCTTAGAAATAAGACGTTTCTTCAATCAAAGTTAATGGTAGAAATTTGCGACTTGCGTACGCTAAAGAGCAAAACATGAAAGCTATGAGAATTGGAAGACAGTCATTTTAACCGACGAGAGTAAATTTACCCTCTTCAGGTCAGACAGACCGGTGACTGTGTGGAAGAAGACGAATTCTGAAGGTGAAGAGAAGAACCTGACAGATACTGTGAAACATGGAGGTGGTTCTCTGATGGTGTGGGGTTGCACGAGTGCGAATGGTGTAGGTGAATTAGCCTTTATTGAAGGGATTGTGGATAACAAAGCATACATTAACATCCTCAGGACACATCTTCCATCAAGTGTACAAAAAATGGAACTCTCAGCAATGTATACGTTTACGCACGATAACGACCCCAAACACACAGCCCTGAACACGAAGCTATGGCTGTTATATAATGCACCGCGTTGGATGGCAACTCCACCACAATCTCGCGACATCAACCCCATCGAGAATTTGTGACACTGTTTGGAGAAAAACGTGAGAAAACATGTAATGTCAAACAACGCTGACCTGAAAGAAGTTTACTCATTGAATGGAATAGAATACCAAAGGAAAGCACGAAAACCTTGGTACGATCGATGCCAAATAGGTTAATTGAGATTATAAAGAGGAAAGGAGGACCTACGAAGTACTGAAACTATCACAAAGCATCAAGAAACTGCGTTATATTAATTCAGACCAATACTTTTTTGGTGGCAAATGAAAAACGGTTGTAAGTTATGGTTTCTTAGTTATATGGATATGGCAGAATTACGTTTTTCTTACAATGTACATGTTACACAAGATGATAAATAATCAAGAATTCTAGTAAATGTCAATTTTTATCATCATTCCCTTCGATTCCTCGTCCTCACATGTAGCATATCTCGACAGACCAATGCTTTTTTGAGCCACTGTAGTTAAAAAACAGTTAAAGTTGTTAAAATATTTTGTGACATAGCAGTCCCACACAGGACCACACACGAGCCGACAGGACGAGAGAGAGAGAGAGAGAGAGAGAGAGAGAGAGAGAGAGAAGAACAAGGCGGAGAAAATTTTCCACATACCCCCAACATATGGATCACACGATTTGTCCGGCTACATAACAAGTACCTTGAGAAATTACACCTAGGAAAACAAGCCCTATTTAACCAGACATGTACGCACTCAAGTATCCATAAACTTGAGATGACATTAACCTAATTCAAGATTTATCTCAGCTTTTAGAACACTGTGATCTTCACACTGATTTTTTTAAATTTTGGATATCAAAGCTCAATTGAAATTTTTTCATTTACTAATTTGTTCCTGTGATATCGCTGTCTGAAAGGCACATATATATCAGCTACCAAGAGTCATACTTGCACATTGAACTTCCTTAAATAACCCATCTTTCAAAATATTGACTGTTATTGACCAAGAATTTTCTGTCTTTTGAAAATCAGAAGGAAGTGTTCGGTTTTGTTAGTCTATTGCTAATACATATCTCGTATTTCCAACTTTAACTTCCTGTTTCTACTAATTCCCCATCCGGAATATCTCGAAAATCCGACGGTTGAGGAACTGGACAACGATCCCTGGGAATTTAAGCTCCTATGAAGTCATAAGTTTTCTATGAATATGGTTATTAAAAAAACGTATGTTCTTACCTTGAAGTTGTTGTTTTCACCTGTGACAATATCGGCTGTGTACATGGCACTTATCGCCACTAAACCTCTTCCAGCCGGTTCTAGTGATATATTGTGGTATCGTAGAGGTAGGTCTTCCGTACCAGGACAAAGCCGGAAATCTTCCAGAATGAGTTTAATATCCTGAAAGAATGAAGAAAAAAGTCGAATGTTATACATTATTCTATTTTTTTACCCGATACCTTTCTTTGTTAGAATATTCAAAAAGTCATCAGTGACTTATTAGAGTTATTAGACACGAGAAAGGTATTTGTCGGTTGAACACCCAGATGGCTTACATGCTGAAATAGTACGACTTGGAGTGCCGAACTGACTTATTTCCTCTCTTGAAAAATCCAACAGTCTCTACGGGGACGAGAGGAGGAAACTCAATCAAACATCACTTCAGTTACTATACTAATGAAACTAATGTTTTGGATTTACGTCCCACTAACTACTTTTACGGTTTTCGGAGACCCCGAGGTGCCGGAATTTAGTCCCGCAGGAGTTCGTTTACGTGCCAGGAAATGTACCGACACGAGGACAATCACTACTGTTCTGCATTTAGGGCAGTCGCCCAGGTGGCAGATTTCCTACCTGTTTTTTACGTAGTCTTTCTTTAAGTAATTGCAAAGAATTAGGAAATATACAGTGCATAACAGTCTTGTTTGTACACCAACTTACTGCTACGAAACAACGGTTAGACTTTTGTATACAATTATTGTGTTGTATTTTATTGCCATATCGTAATAGATACACTAATAAACAATATAAATAATAATAAAAACAGATCTGTGATCGTATAATTTAACACAATTACAAGCAATCTACCAAAACCGGGCGTTTCATCTTGTTTGTACACTTACAGAAGAAAATAAAAAGTTTACGGAAAAACATTTGTTACCTTGATTTAATACTCCGGTGAGTATTCTCTGGCCTTGAGAACTGCCTTGCACCTTTGCTACACGGAATGAACCAGTGTCTCACTTCTTTTTGGGTCGGTTTTACCGCATTCTTCGTTGACTATACTTCTTAACTGCTCAAGAGATTGAGGATTCCTTGCATAAATCCTTATTTTTAATCGACCCACAAATGTTTTATGGGGCCAAGTCAGGGTATTTGGCAGGAGTTGGCAGTTGCATTGGTACGTTCCACATCAGCCACTGCTTGCAAATATCAGCTGTGCGCTTGGGGTCATTGTCTTGCTGAAAGATGTAGCAGGACACCAACCCCATTTTTACTGCACTCTGTTTGACATTGTTCCTTAAAATGTTTAAATAACCCCATCTGTCCATGATTCCATTGATGATTTCGATATTTACCAAATATTTGCCAAATAACTTTGTTCCAGAACGTAAAACTCATGTTTTCATACTCTCTGCAAAATTCCATTCTGGCTTGTCGAGTTTTCTTGGTAACAAACGGCCTTTTCCATGGTCGTCTGTCGTGATAATCATATTTCCACAATTCCCTACGAATTGCCTGACTTGACATTTTCTTCTTCGTACTTCCTTCCAGCATTACGCGGATCTTAGGCGCACTTAATTGTGAAATTTGTTTCACAATATAACGTTCATCTCTCCTATTCAGTATCTTTACTTTTGCTTTTCTTGGCAAATTCTGTGTGGTTCCTCTATGTCTGAATTTGTTCATCACGCAGTGAATAGAGCAATCCGAGAGATAAAATTACATTTTTTTATTTCGTCACTTAACTTCGTTCTCTTATCCATTATGTAACACACGGCCTGGTGCACTAACTGCGAAACTATACACACTAGCACTGCACAGATACACACTAGCTAACTAGCAGTGTTCCCGAGGGAATGCGAAGCAGTGAGCGTATACAAACAAGACTGTTACAAGCAAATAGGCCACTACACAAGATACTTCTCTCCTATTCTTTTAAAATGGTGTACTGAGACTTTTGATCGCTAACATCAAGTTCTCAACACCTTGTGCAATAACTTGCCCAAGTCTCGTGCATTGGTTATGTACTATTTAGAAATTATAAAGACATTATATGTGCTAAGTGGGGTGTACAAACAAGACTCTTATGCACTGTATTGAACATCTCCCTTGCTAAATTATTCCAGTCCTTAACTCCTCTTCCTATAAAGAATATTTGCCCCGATTTATCCTCTTGAATTCCTTTTTTTTAAATAAAAAAAAACACTACTCAAACGTATTTATCTACTAATGTCATTCCACGCCATCTCTCCACTGAGAGCTCGGAACATACAACTTAGTCGAGCAGCTCGTCTCCTTTCTCCCAAGTATTCCCGACCCAAACTTTGCAACCTTTTTGTAACGCTACTCTTTTGTCGGAAATCATCCAGAGCAAATCGAGCTGCTTTTCTTTGGATTTTTTCCAGTTCTTGAATCTGGTAATCCTGGTCAGGGTCCCATACATTGGAACCATACTCTAGTTGGGGTCTTACCAGTGTGTAACATGCCCTCTCCTTTACATCCTTACTACTACTCCTAAATACCTCATAACCACGTGCAGTGATCCGTGCCCTCTACTTCTCCTCAGATCTTCATATTAAAGCCATCCGATTTACTTCTGGTCTTTATATTTCTGGGGCCCTGTTCACCGTAGACGGTTCAAGCGAGTGATGAACTCATTTAATAATAAAATCATGACATTTACCTCATTCAGTCTGGTTGTATCTCTTCCTGAAGCCAAATGGAAGTATAACCATTTAATAGTCTTCGTACTGGAATACTCCTTGTAAAACAATACAATAAATAGAATGATGCAATAGAATGATTAATTATTAGGTTTTATTTCGTCAGTTGCTTTTATTCTTTACTATCCACACTAGTAATTCTCTGGCTGGTAGGTTTTGCGAGGAACACTCTTGAAACATTTTATCAGATGATATGTTTCAGTCGTAACTTTAATCGAAAACACTATACAAACGTATGACGTTAATGTAGATAATATATGCATAGCTGTACCTTCCACAGATTCTTTTCAAAGGAATATTATGTTTGTTTAGTGCTCAGTGCTAACGGTACTGCGAGTAAGTGTGTACTAGATATTGGTGTAAAACTGAATAAAACAGCATGTTCAACAGTAAAAAGTGTTTACATGTATACCTCTAATATCTAAAGCTGAATTATGACAGCTATGGCTTGAGGGAGGAGCATGGCACGTGCCATTTCACGATGGTGCCACATTCCAGGATTCCTTTCTCTTACTCCTCGCTTCCGGCTCACTTGTTCCCTCGTTCATTCAGACCGCTGTGTTCTGCTGTAGACTACCAGGCTAGACTGTGACTGACTTTCGTTTCATTTGAATGTGCTCAAATACGTCAGCCTCGTGTCGTTCCCTTGGAAGAGTCATCGGCCAATACCTTATTTCTGGTATGGTCAGCATTGGCCTATGTCTCGTCTAGCCACACAATACCCATTATATCCAGCCTTCGAATCTTCTGGAGGAACATACTTATTTGAGCTACTACGTCACCTCTTTCCAACAGCGGCTTCCTATTGTTAATAGTTTTATTTTCAAAACCAGGATTATGAACCACTTTCAGTAAGGAAGAGTAAATGCCTTTAAATAAGTCGTTCGGAAGTGTAAATAGCAGCTTTTGAATTGTTGGATGTTCCCTCCTGGAGTAGTAGGAGTACACTGACTGAGCAAATGTCATGGGATAGCGGAGCACTGATGCGCAGGTATGTTGTCTGCGCACCCCACGCCCCCTGTGCCAGCGGCAGTTGTATAGGAGACCTTGTGAGCAGTGGTTGTGCATGTGACAGGTGTAACATGGAACGACGTCGTGAGCTGACACCGTTCGAACAGGCTATGGTGGTTGGTGCCCGACGGATGGAAGTGCGATTTCGGAACTGGTGCGGGAATTCGGCTTCACACGATCAACCGTGTCCAGGGTGCATCGTGACTGGTTGAATGCGGGTGTGACCGTCCACAACAGACGAACGACCGGCCGTCCAGCCACCCTCGATGACCGTGACCGGCGACATCTGAAACGGATTGTCAATAGTGACAGACGGGCAACCGTGCAACAAATCACGGCTTAATTCAACACAGGCCGTGCTAGACACGTCTCCCAGTAGACAATCCGTAGGAACATGGGTTCTATGGGGTATGTGAGCAGGCGCCGCACACGGGTGCCACTGTTAACCCAACGTCATCGGGCACAACGACGCGCATTTGTCGCCAGTCACCAGAGATGGACACTGGAACAATGGCGTAACGTGATATGGTCGGACTGCACCATGCCGATGGGAGCCACCGTGTATGGCGCAGACCACATGAAGCGATGGATTCCGCCTGCCTCGAAGGTGTGGTCCACGGCGCTGGTGCCTCTGTTATGGTCTGGGGTGCATTTTCCTGGTATGGAATGGGCCCCCTAGTTGTTCTGGAAGAGACTTTGAATGGTACGCGGTATGTTGAGCTGCTCGGAGACCATCTCCACACATTTTTGGCCTTCCAGCGCCCAGACGGTTCTGCGGTGTTTCAAGATGATAACGCGCCGCCACATCGCTCCCACGTCGCCCGGGAATGGTTCCAGCAACATGCAGCGGAGGTCCAACGACTGCCATGGCCACCCAGGAGGCCCGTATGAACCCTATCGAGCATATGGGATGTCCTGGAACGCAGGCTCCGTGCCATGGATCCTGCACCCACGAACAGACCAGCATTGGCGGCTGCTCTGCAAACGATTTGGTGTCAGCTGCGTCCAGAGAACTACCAGGGACTTGTCGACTCACTTCCACGGCCTCTCACTGCAGTTCGCAGGGCGAGGGGAGGCCCCACACGCTATTAGGTGACTATCCCATGACATTTGCTAAGTCAGTGTATATGTGATGGCAAATAGCATCCTCTTTAAACGGATCCAGCTTTGTAACTCTGGAAGTTCTATGCCGCTCCTTTCTAGGCGTGGACAGTTTGGATGACCCCTCTTCTGAGTTCTTATATTTCTCCATCGTAACTCTTGTCACAGTACTTTTGCCATCTCTAAGAGCTTTGGCACTAAGTTCCAAATAAAATTTCTCTTCCTTCGTGATGAATTGTCACACCATGGCCGGCGGTATTTTTTTACGAAGTGGACGAGTCCTGGGCCTCCATCTCCCTCGAGAAGTATTCATCATATGCGAAATATATATTGAAATACAATAATTGTATGTGATTAGTATTTAAAATACTGTTAGATACTTACTAACGGCCACAAAACAGAAACAGAAAAAAATGCCACTCACACTGAACTGCTTGCGACAAGATCTAACTCAACAGTGAGAGGTTTGGCAACTCAAGCAAGACGAGCTGGCCAGAAGGTTTATCTCCATGCCAACCGCTGTTACCCCAGCAACGTTTCCATGGCAACCATACTCCCACTCCCTTTATCCCGCCCGGCAGGCAGTAAACGGACCTCCCTCTAAGAAATGTAAGAATTCCTCTTTGGATTGTAGAAGTATAGTACATTGTATAGGTAATTGTACATATTTTTTATCTCTGACAAAGAACTGTTGTAAACATTGGGGTTCGAACCCGCTATCTCCCGAATAGTCTCACAGCTGCGCGACCCTAACCGCATGGCTAACTCCCTCGGTGCTCTAATATAGTCGGGGTCAGAAAAGAATAAGAGTTGAGCAAGGGAGGTAGGATAGGCTACGATAGCTGAAAGTGAGGAGCGTGGCAGAAGTAAGTGTAAGCAACACCGGGACACAGGTAAGGGCTCTGTGATCGCCGAACCACGCTCCCAAGTTAACAGACCCCCGGGGGCCCCTTTTAGTCGCCTCTTATGACAGGCAGGGGATACCGTGGGTGTTATTCTACTCCCCTCACCCAGTGGGGGACATACCCTCACCCAGACGCCCAGTCAGACACGGGTGTCGACTAGGAAGACCTAATACCAGGCCTCTACGGAGGCCACGTAATTTCAATCAATCAATCAATCAATCAATCAATCAATCAATCAATCAATCAATCAATCAATCAATCAATCAATCAATCAATCAATCAATCAATCAATCAATCAATCAATCAATCAATCAATCAATCAATCAATCAATCAATCAATCAATCAATCAATCAATCAATCGTCCAGCTGCTGGCTGACGTGCGCTCTGGTAGCTTGGAATTGACAGTCTCGCTCTCTCTAACAACCTGCGCGCGCAACTATGAACTACACACCGAATTGTGTTGTGAGAAACCAGAACGGCCTAGTCATACTGGTCGAGCAAATATTGCGGGAAATACCAGCATTCATTCTTTCCGTGTCCGGTCAGCATTAAAAAAAAAAAAAAAAAGAAAGGCAGCTGTGATGGCCTTGTTGTTTTCTCTAGAAACATCTTGTAATGTGCGATACTTGACAAGTCTTGAGAAGTCTTCAAAAGTCTTGAAAGCAAATTAGAACATGTTCTAATCGATCAAAGAACTTCCAAGTCTTTGACAGAATTGAGTACTGGAATTCGCGTATTAGAGTACCACAATAAAAAGAGTAAAACTACAGCGTACGAAGAAATTGCAAGAGAAATAGTTCAAAGAAGTCGACAGCTTTTATATTTCTTCTTTCTTCTTTCTTAATCTGCTTACCCTCCAGGGTTGGTTTCTCCCTCGGACTCAGCGAGAGGGATCCCACCTCTTCCGCCTCAAGGGCAGTGTCCTGGAGCTTGAGACATTGGGTCGGGGATACAACTGGGAAGGAAGACCAGAACCTCGCCCAGGCAGCCTCACATGCTTTTCTGAACAGGAGCCATGTATGGGGGATGGGAAGATTGGAAGGGATTGGTAAAGAAGAGGGAAGGAAGCGGCCGTGGCCTTAAGTTAGCTACCATCCCGGGATTTGCCTGGAGGAGAAGTGGGAAACCACAGAAAATCACTTCGAGGATAGCTTAGGTTGGAATCGAACCGCCTCTACTCAGTTGACTTCCCGAGGCTGAGTGGACCCCGTTCCAGGCCTCGTACCACTTTTCAAATTTTGTGGCCGAACCGGGAATCGAACCCGGGCCTTCGGGGGTGGCAGCTAATCACACTAACCACTGCACCAGATAGGCGGACTAGAAGCGCATTACAAAGATAAGACATTGCGTCTTGACCAGAAAAGTGACATTTGTATACTTTTTAATAAAGAAAAATGAATATTTCACACAGTAATTCAAGAAGAGCTCATGCGAGTCAGATCGTATAGTTGCATTGCTACCATTTGTATTCAATTAATGTGAGTAAATGCAATGTAACATAACCTTTGCAAATGATGTTATAGCGGTGAATACATTGCAAAAATCACGTTGAAGATAACTACTCTACATTAGTATTTTCGGCACGTAAATTATAGTTTATTGCGCGTTTACCAACTTTTTAAGAATATCCCACTGCTGGTCCAAGAAACACAACTGTTGTTTGCCTTTCCTCCATGTTAAAACTAAATGCTATCAAACCTTTCCAAATCTTTTCAAAACTTGTCAAACCTGCAACAATATTGAACACGGCCGCTTCCTTCGCATTCCTAGGCCTTTCCTATACCATCGTCGTATAAAGCGACCCTTACACGATCAATAATATTGACAATACAGTATGATATTGACAATAATATTGACCGTGTAAGGTGAAAAAACAAGTATTGACGGTAGATATTGAAGCGATATTGATGAAATCCAGATTTTCTGATCTCTGGGCGTCAATATTTGAAAGTGGAGGGGATATTGTCAATATTATTGATCGTCTAGGGGCGAACGTCAATAATATTGTCAATACTCAGTTGTTGCCGCGCTTTAGTAGGGAACGGAAGTGATCTTTGTGCGGTGTATTATGGATTATACGAGTAACCTTGAGACGATGTCTGAAGACTTTGGATTGGTAAACGAGTCAGGTGGAAGAAATAATGACGAGGGGACTGAACGCCCGGAAGACGAAGCCCTTCGGACCTTTATTGAGCAATTTGAACTGTCTCCAGAACTGTGGAATTGTGCAGACCGTAAATACAGTAATAAAATAGCTAGGATTGCTGCGCTTGACCGCCTCATCCCCTTTTTAGTGAGGATAAAGCCGGGGGCCAGAAGAGAAGATGTAAAGAAGAAAATAAACTGCCTACGAACTAATTTCAGGAAAGAGCTAAAGAAGATCGCCACATCAAAAAGGTCTGGAAAGAGCCCAGATGAGGTGTACAAACCTACCGCATGGACATTCTATGCTCTGTCATTTCTTGAAAGATTTGAAAAGCCAGTTGAGCAGCAGCCAAGTGAAGCAGAAGCACAGGAACCGGTGAGTCGGGTTTTCGCTTCTTTTCTTTGTGCAGTAAATATTGTACTACTTATTTATTGGACTGTGGCATCAGATGTAGGTTTGGGTACACTGTAATTTTAGAAAAGATGTAATAAAATGTCAGCCGTTAAAACTCAGACAAAACTGTATTTAAAGTACAGTAGATAGCATAATGGCAATGTTGAAAAGTAAACATTGCAAAACACATTATTGGGTACCTAGATACATTTTTCCTTCATTGTTATAATAATGACAAAATTTGTCACGTATTGTTTTGGCACTCGAGGAACTATTTCTGTGTGAAGTACTTTGCAAGGGTAACAAATTTTTGTCATCACAACCTCGATCAGTTGAGTTAAGGTATTGTTCATTTTCCTTTGCTAAAAAGTTGTGCAGGTAGCAGCACGCTGTAGTAATAATTGTCGCTTTACGAGGCTGTAGGTTGATAGGTTTTTGGAACACACCGAACCGCGAACTCAAGATGCCAAATGCATTTTCAACCACCACGCGAGCTCGTGACAATCTCTCGTTCAACACCTGTCGTTCATCATTAAGTAATCTCTGAGAGTAGGGTTTCAACAAATTGGTATGTAGTGCAAATGCCTCGTCTGCTACAAATACATATGGCAAAACATCCGTTGCATTCGGCAGCGGTCTAGGTGTGGGTAAATTCAGTTGGTTTTCCAGGAACAATTCGCCAAATTTCGAGTAGAACATCACTCCCCCGTCAGATATTCGGCCGTTCATTCCAACATCTACCATTATAAATTCTTTTTTTTTTGCATTAACCAAAGCTAACAGCACTATACTAAAAAAACCCTTGTAATTGTAATACAAAGATCCCGAGTTATCTGGTTTGATTATAGGTATATGTTTCCCATCCAGAGAGCCCACAGTATTCCAAAATTGGTATCGAATCTCGAATTCATGAGCAATGTCAATCCATTCTGCTGCAGTAGTGGGAAACTGAAAAAATAGAAACATAATACGTTAAAAATGTTACAGGTTAAAGAGTTGTACAAATGTACATAGTTGAATTATCACATTAGATGTAGGTGTAAAGATAGCTTGGTGGAAATGAAGAACAAATTTTAAAAACGTCTGCCAGTAATACATTCACTGTATTATTCAACTCAACCTCTTGCTTTCAGATACCGATCCACGAAGAGGACGAAGGAGAGAGTGGGCTAATTAGGGACCGTCATCAGCTGGTATGCAATTCATCTGTATCTTCGATCATCCCTCCAACACCTTCTCGCCAAACTCCTCAAAATAAAAAAGCTAGGACGCAAGGTCCGATTGCTAAACAAAATGAGCTTCTACAAAAGGCATGTTCATATTTGGAAAACTCGGTGAACCCTGACAGCAACATACCGACTGTCGCAAAAGCTTGGGGAGAAAAACTGCTCACTTTAGATGCCAAGCAGAGACAGTTTGCTGAGAAAGCGATAAATGATGTGCTTTTTGAAGCAAGCTTGGGAACTCTCCATCGCAACTCTGTAAAAGTAAATGAAGTATGTCAATGTCTAAGCCCTCAAAGTACCACACAACCGGGAACAAGTAGTGGCAGCACTTCATCCTTATCCACATTCAATTATTCTTCTCCTACTCACAGTGATAACCCACTAAACAACAACAACAACAACCAACACCAGGATTTATCAGTGGTGACTTTTTTCAACACCTTCACAGATTGAGGATTTTGAATTTTGATTGATTATGATTGCCTTATTTCTTTTCTCTTTCTGTTTAAGAAATACATAATTACTATCATCTTTTGTTTTAAATTATTTATTCAATATACGTTTCCCTACTTCTACTATCATGATAACTACTTTAATATAGGTAGTGAAGAGGTTGTGTGAAATGGCAGACTGATATACATAGGTAAGTAGGAAGGTATATGGAAAATGTATTGAGAATACTTACTTTCATGTAGTCTCGTAGGACATGAACAAGAGTTTCACACATTTCAATTATAGCTTCGCTGATAGTTGCAGGCGACATGATGACAGAGAACTTCAAATCTTCAAAATTTCTTCCTGTAGCTAAGTACCTGAGTGTTAAGGCTAATCTTTCATTAACAGGGATGCATTCCCTCATGTTTGTGTTCTGCCTTCTCGAGAGTGGTTCTACCATCTGCAATAATTTTATGAACGTCCATTCTTTCATTCTGAAATAATTGTGAAAATCTTCCGCATCTGTCAATCTGATTTCCCTCAGCAGCCTCAAATGAGAATATTCTTCACGTTTTTTCAACCACTCTTTCATCCACCGGTTTCGCTGAAATCGACGAATACTTCCGATAGCCATAATTATGGCTACACAACCTTTTCTTCGATCGTCCATGTTTTCAAAATACACAACGCCACAAAAATTCACTTGAAAGGACACAATTTGACTAGTCCGAATGGTTGAAACAAACGTACTGAGCACATTTATTGATACAATTATTGACAATAATATTGACCGTGTAGGGTATGGCGATATTGACGGTGATATTGACAGGAGTAAACGACTGTATTGACAATACTGATATTGTCAATAATATTGATCGTGTAAGGGCCCCAAGACCTATCTGTGTCGGTGCGACGTAAAACAAATAGAAAAAAAAAGTTGAAGAATCTTTGAGAAGATTTAACAAATTTTTTTTTATTGTGAACTGTTGAACTGAAAGAAAAAAATTGATGGTGTACAATAGGCATAAGGAGTAGTTTTGAAAGACGAGCAATACCCAGGACCGCACTTTTAAATTATTCAGTTGTATTATTTACTAAAAAGTCGCCTCTGTGGTGTAGTGGTTAGCGTGATTAGCTGCCACCCCCGGAGGTCCGGGTTCGATTCCCGGCTCTGCCACGAAATTTGAAAAGTGGTACGAGGGCTGGAACGGGGTCCACTCAGCCTCGGGAGGTCAACTGAGTAGAGGTGGGTTCGATTCCCATCTCAGCCATCCTGGAAGTGGTTTTCCGTGGTTTTCCACTTCACCTCCAGGCGAATGCCGGGATGGTACCCAACTTAAGGCCACGGCCGCTTCCTTCCCTCATCCTTGCCTATCCCTTCCAATCTTCCCATCCCCCTACAAGGCCCCTGTTCACCATAGCAGGTGAGGCCGCCTGGGCGAGGTACTGGTCATACTCCCCAGTTGTATCCCCCGACCGAGAGTCTGAAGCTCCAGGACACTGCCCTTGAGGCGGTAGAGGTGGGATCCCTCGCTGAGTCCGAGGGAAAAGCCGAACCTGGAGGGTAAACAGATGATGATGATGATGATTATTTACTAAAGCGCGCCCAGCCCGATTAGGCGCATTGCTAATCTTTGCTTACTTTGTAAAGCATCACATACCGGTACCGCGTTATTGGTGTGTTGTGCGTTTCTGCCGTTGAGCGAGGGAACAGTCGTGAAGAGAGCGTCCACCGTTCAGTTTGATGACAGCGGTCTTAACACCACTCGCACAGAAATGTAAATAGATGTTCGCGCGCGGCTAACACGTGAGTTGTGAGGCTCCCGGAGAAAGTAAAAATAGGAGGGGTAAAACAGTGAAGTGTGCATTGAAACTGTGCTTGTGTTCCGTGTGTAAAGCGTGTTTAACTGATAGCTAAGTACCACATACGAAAAAGCTACGGTTTCATAATTATCTTTAAATTACAGATTGCTTTGTGAAGTAGCGTCATGCCTGCATCCAAGCCCAGAGGAAGTGCTGCCAACCCTAGCGTGGAGGACACCATTCGGCGCGTACTCCAGGAGCCGGACGTAGCGAAGGTGCTACCCGATGCGATTGCAGCCAGCATAGAAACTAAAATTTTAAATAGAGTTGAGGAGGCACTGTCCGAGTTCAAGACTTTGAATGAGGAACTTCGAAAACAACTCAGTTTAAAGGACAGTGAAATTGAACAATTGAGGCAAAGCTTGGAGGAGCTAAGGACATCGTCTAAAGAAGAAATTATCTCTCGGACTGATGACCTCGAGCAGTACCAAAGGAGAGACAATCTGCGAGTGTTTGGTGTGCCTGAGACTGAAGGGGAAGACACTGACCATCTTGTACTGGATGTTGCACGAAAAATAGGAGCTGACATTCAGTTAGCCGATATTTCGCGCAGCCACCGTGTTGGTCCGAAGGCGGGGCAGAAACCTCGCCCGATAATAGTTAAATTTGTGTCATACAGAGATCGCAGCAGACTGTTTCATAATAAGAGGAAGCTTAAAGGGAGTGGGGTCACCATCCGGGAAGATCTGACGACCTGCCGGCTGAGCATCCTTCGTGCAGCAGTGGAGCTCCACGGACTGCGTAACGTGTGGACGAAAGACTGCACGGTCATCATTCGGAAACCAGACGGCAGCAAAATCCGAGCAACACGGATGGAACACATCGCATTGTAAATATTAAGATAACATTATTTTCCATAGTTATGAAACTCCGTTGCCCACTATTCTGAACTGTAACTTTGAAATTTCAGTATTGCTATATTTGTATATACATTTCCTATTCGTAACACTTCATTTTTAATTTTAATTAACTTTTGAATTTAACCAAATACGTTGCGTTCTTATTTTTTAGGATTAGTATTAATGTAATATTTTTAAATAGTTTCAATACTTTACCAGTAATATATACTTCATTAATTTAAGACAAGACACCCCTAGTTTAGTTGTCCTTTAAAACTATTAGGTAATTTTATGCACAGTTAATTCATTACCTGCACCCTTGTACTTCAGTTAACGATAATTTTCTCCTAGCCCCTAGTGTTTATTTGTCTATTTTGGTGATTTACATTCTACCAAGTTGGTTACTGTCACGAGTCACAATGGACATTCCTCTGACGTCACCTGTTTATCTCAGCAGCCACCAGGCCATGTGCCCTCTCCTTTCCTTCCGCTGTTCCCGCTCCCCCCACCCTCTAGTTCCAACCCTGACCAAAGTACCGCTAACATTCTTAAGAACTTCGTCTCGCAACATCCTAGAGCCCTTCACGTCTGCCATATAAACGGCCAAAGCTTATTAGCTGCCAATCGAATGGACGAGCTTACAGAAATATTCACCCCAGTTGTTTTCCATGTCCTGCTAGTGTCTGAGTCATGGTTGACAGATAAGAGCTCGTCTTCTTTGTGTCAACTTGAAGGCTACTCGCTTCTGAGAAATGACCGCACACACAAGCGAGGTGGAGGGGTATGTGGCTATTTCTTAACCAGCCTCAAACCCAAAATGTTAGGTCATTCACCAGGCAGGTATGAGAGAAAACCAGAATACATGTTCGTAGAAATAACAGCGAACGGGATTAAAGCACTTGTAGGAGTAGTTTACAAACCTCCGAATATAGGCCACTTAGAAGACTTTGAAGCTGACTTAACTGAACTGCTGCCAGACTACCCCCACACAATAATTATGGGAGATTTTAATACGGACATAATTGACGTAACTTCTCCCGAAACCACGCGACTTAAAACATTGTTTCAATCCTATAATATGGCCATCTTGCCTCTCTCTCCAACTCACCACACATCTCATTCGCACACTCTGTTAGATCTTATAGTTACCAGCAATTCAGACAGAATTCTCAATGTTGGTCAAACCTCTGTACCTGGTATTTCTGCACATGACGCAATATACATCTCGTATGACCTCCGACCACCGAAACGCTCCCAGAAATTTATTACCTATCGACCATTGAAAAATATAAATAAAAATAGACTCTTCCAGGACGCAAGCAACATACCCTGGCATAACATAACGACATATAACAAACTAGACGACAAAATTACTTTCTTTAACAGCAAAGTAACGGAATTATTTGACAAGCATGCCCCAAAGCGGCGAGCGAGAATATCTAAAGAACCCTCTCCGTGGTTAAATGACGACATTAGACAACTAATGAAACAAAGGGACTGCGCCCACAGACAATACAAAAATGACCCTAGTGTACAAAATTTTGACGAATATAGGAAGTTACGAAACAAGACAACACAACAAATACGGAATGCTAAACTGCGGCACGCTTACAGTTTAATTACGCCTAACGGTAGAACAGCGACGACATTGTGGAAATCTATTAATAACCTTGGACTTACGAAGAACAAAAACAAAGACGAAATTACAGTACCTCTCGAGGCTCTTAACGAGTACTTTATTACTAGTTCCTCCGCAGTACGACCTGTCTACAAACAGAAACTTATGAACCATTACGATACACACCCCACCCCTGACAGAGATAAATTCTATTTCAGTCACGTGACACCCCTCCAAGTCAGGAAAGCAGTCCTTAGGATAAGCACAAAAGCGAAAGGAATTGATGACATTGGGACTGACATGGTGAAACTAATTCTGGATTTTATATTACCAACTTTAACCCATATAATCAATTTCTCTCTTCTATATTCCACATATCCAACTCTCTGGAAGAAGGCTATTGTGCTACCTCTTCCGAAAAGTCAAACGCCTTCGAACGAGGGAGACTATCGTCCAATATGCATTTTATCAGCTTTATCTAAAATCTTAGAATATATAGTCCATAAACAAATGTCAGAGTACCTTCAAACGCACAATCTCCTTAATCCTTTCCAGTCCGGTTTCCGACAAGGACATAGTACAACTACAGCCTTACTCAAAGTGACTGAGGACGTTCGACAGGAAATAGACAGAGGACGAGTCACAGTTCTAGTACTACTAGATTACAGTAAAGCTTTTGACAGCGTAGACATTGACATATTACTTGTAAAACTGAAGGCTCTACATTTTTCTCAAAGTACGATTGCTTGGATGCATTCCTATCTTTACGGACGTCAACAATGTGTGAAAGGTAATAATGGAATTGTTTCATCGTGGCGTCACGTGAATAGAGGAGTCCCTCAAGGCTCTGTACTTGGACCACTTCTTTTCGCACTCTTTGTGAATGACATATCATCGAATTTAAAACATTGCAGATACCACATGTACGCTGACGACCTTCAACTCTACACAGACTCTGCAGCACAAGACCTTCAGGAAAATATAGACTTACTAAACATTGACTTACAGACTGTCAGTGAATGGTCTGCTGCCCACGGCCTGCAATTGAACCCTACAAAGTCACAAGTAATCGTTCTTGGCCACCAAAATCAAATGGCAAGTATCAATAAACGCCCATTGCCGAGAGTAATCCTTCAGAATGTCGCAATTCCTTTTGTACCACAAGTGAAGAACCTCGGCGTTATCATGGACGAACGCATGACTTGGTCTGGACATATCTCACATATCTGCCAGAAGGTTTTCTCTGCTCTTCATTCTTTATATGAATATAAATACATATTTCCGATAAAACTTAAGCAGAAATTAATCGAGGCTCTTGTAATGCCACATTTCGACTATTGCGATGTTGTTTTCAATGATGTGAGGCCACTGCTGTCCCTAAGGCTACAACGCGCTCAAAACGCATGTGTGAGGTATATATGCAATCTAAGAAAATATGACCACGTGTCATCATCTTTCCTAGAACTAGAGTGGTCGCGACTCCACGTTCGTCGTCATCATCATACTCTGTCTCTCCTCCACCGAGTCCTTACTACATCTTCCCCAACTTACCTTTCTTCGCGTTTCCATTATTTCTCAAATGTGCATAACAGAGGTACACGGGCTCAAACATCAAACCTGCTCGTCATTCCTCACCATCGAACTGCAACATATAATAACTCATTTTCTGTGTTTGCCGCCCGAGAATGGAATCGCTTACCGGATGACGTCAGAGGAATACCAACCACCAGGTCATTTAAAAGAGCGTTAAGAGGTACAGCAGGATACGAATGAACTGTGCATTTCTAGTCCTTTACTGATGGTGTGAGTACATTATTACTACTAGCTATTATTATTATTATTATTATTATTATTATTATTATTATTATTATTATTATTATTATTATTATTATTATTGCTGTTATTATTATTATTATTATTATTATTAGGCCTATTATTATTGTTGTAAGTATGTTTATCTCACTGGGGTGGAATTTTATTTCTGTTATAAAATATTTAGATTGTCTTTAACTGTGCTATACTTAGTATTAATTACGGTAGTGTTAACTTTGATTCTATGTACAAATTGGTTTAGTGTAAGAGAAGACCTAATGGCCTTAACTACGCCAATAAAGACATTTATCTATCTATCTAAGTATATATTAGAGCTTACGTTCGCAATTCCAAACGGTATCGTACATTATTTTAGGTATACAGTAACAACGTTTCTGCGAGAATGTTATAGTAACTAGTGGAGTGGATACTTCATTACGTATTTGTTGCAGGTAATACGTATATGGGGGCCTCCGTGGCTCAGACGGCAGCGCGTCGGCCTCTCACCGCTGGATACCGTGGTTCAAATCCCGGTCACTCCATGTGAGATTTGTGCTGGACAAAGCGGAGGCGGGAGAGGTTTTTCTCCGGGTACTCCGGTTTTCCCTGTCATCCTTCATTCCAGCAACACTCTCCATTCTCATTTCATAGCATCTATCATTCATTAATAAATCACTTTGGGAGTGGCGACCCCATCGTACTAATAGCCTATATCTGCTTCATTCATTCCATCCCTGACCCGGTCAATGACTGGAAAACAGGTTGTAGGTTTTCATTTTCATATGCGTATATGAAAAATAGTAATCTGTTTTAATTTCTTTTTCCTACAGGGATCGAGGTAGACATATTGAGAAATCACCTGCAAACAGCTGAAGGCAAAAATTAAATATGCTTGATTTCCTTGTGAACAGTAATTTACTATTTCATTCAATATCTGTATGTAGTGCAGTCCCATGTTTGTGTGTTTCCTAAAATATAAAGGGGCGATCAAAAAGGTTTCCGTTCGACGGTCGTACAGTTCTGCATCGGGATGCCCATCAGGCAAATTCGCCGTGAAGGCTGAGGCACTCATCCCACCGACTCAGCAGGTTGAAGATCCTCGTGCGGTAAAACACCGGGTGCTGCTGCGTGAAGAAGTCCGTAACCGCCTGTTGCACATCCTCGTCCAACAGGAAGCGTTGACCATACAAAGCCTTTTTGAGGGGACCGGAGGCGTGATAATCACATGTTGAGAGACTATAGGGCGGGTGCTCGATTGTCTCCCACTTGAGTTGGCGTTCCTTCAGCGTGGCCTCCCAGATCGACCGGCGTCTTGTGTTGAAACGCGACTCACACGGAAATTGGCGCACCATTCCACAACGGTGGTTTTCGACAGACATGCTGCCCCATACACAGTCTTCAGTCTCCGATGGATGTCCACCGGTGTTTGTCCTTCAGCAGCCAACAACGGAATAACAGCACGTTGGTCCTGTTGGGACGCATTTGGTAATAACGTCGCCATAGTTCACGTGACCGCACCTCGCCAGGACACGACTGCCACACTAATCCCTTTGCCTACATGTCTAAGCTTATATGCCCGCATCGGAGTCCCGCTACGTTGCATGTCCGCTGCAGCAACGCCCTTAAACGGAAACTTTTTGATCACACCTTATATATTCCACGCATATAGTGTGTATAATTTTGTCTTATAACAAACCCTACATCAATTATTTTAATTAATTTTCGTGCCTGGTTCCACGGTTAAATGTTTGGCATTCCCTTTGGTCACAGGGATTCCGGATTCGATTCCCGGCAGGGTCGGTAATTTGAACCATAAAGGTCAATTCTGCTGGCACGAGGGTTGGGAGTATGTGTCGTCTTTATCATAATTTCATTCTCATCGCGACGCGCAGGTCGCCTACGGTAGTCAATTCTAAAGACCTGCACCTGGCAAGCCGAACTTGTCCTCGGACACTCCCGGCACTAAATGCCACACGCCATTTCCATTAATTTTCTTAACCTAGAAAATGATAGAATGCACATAACGTCCGAGAAAGTTGACAAAGTGCGTTGTGTTGTCCAAACACCGTCGCGCGCAAGGTAACGTGATACGGAGTGGCACGCGTGGTCCAGATCAACCTACACACGCGATTATTCAAATGTTGAAACCTGAAGGATAAAGAGAAAGAAAAAATATACTCTATCTCCATTTTACTGAGTGTGTATAGGACACCAAGCACACCTGCAGACACCTCCACCGGGCGAATTGGCCGTGCGGTTAGGGACGCGCATCTGTGAGCTTGCATACGAGAGATGGTGGATTCGAACCCCACTGTCGGCAACCCTGAAGATGGTTTTCCGTGGTTTCCATTTTCATACCAAGCAAATGCTGCCCCCTGTGGGTGGAGGCGATAGAATAACACCCACGGTATCCCCTGCCTGTCGTAAGAGGCGACTAAAAGGGGCCCCAGGGGCTCTAAACTTTGGAGCGTGGTTTGGCGACCACGGGGCCCTTAGCTGAGGCCTGGCATTGCTTCCACTTACTTGTGCCAGGCTCCTCACTTCCACCTGTCCTATCCGACCTCTCTTGGTCAACACTTGTTCTTTTCCGACCCCGACGCTATTAGGTTTGCGAGGGCTAGGGAGTCTTTCATTTCCAAGCCCTTCGTGGCCCTTGTCTTCCTTTGGCCGATATCTTCATTTTTCGAAGTGTCGGATCCCTTCCATTTTTCCCTCTGATTAGTGTTGTATAGAGGATGGTTGCCTAGTTGTACTTCCTCTTAAAACAATAATCACCACCAAGCAAATGCTGGGGCTGTAACTTAATTAAGGCCATGGCGGCTTCCTTCCCACTCCCAGCCCTTTCCTATCCCATTGTCGCCATAAGACATATCTTGGTCCATGCGACGTAAAGCAAATTGTAAAAAGCAAAACAAAAAACAGAAAAACAAAAACAGACATCTCGGTATACATATGCGGCTCTGACCACTTGAGGTTTGAAGTTTGATAGGGCCGCCCCATTCAGTGTTGTCATGGTCCGATATACTGTATACCTTTCCGTTCTGTTTTAATCTATACCGCTTTACCAATCCACCGTTATCCTTTGCAGCCGTTCACTCAGCGTGTGTTCCCCCTGTTTCGATACTCAGTATGAAATGAAATGAAATGAAATGGTGTATGGCTTTTAGTGCCGGGAGTGTCCGAGGACATGTTCGGCTCGCCTGGTGCAGGTCTTTTGATTTGACACCCGTAGGCGATCTGCGCGTCGTGATGGGGATGAAATGATGATGAAGACGACACATACACCCAGCCCCCGTACCAGCGAAATTAACCAATTATGGTTAAAATATCCGACCCTACCGGGAATCGAACTCAGGACCCCTGTGGCCAAAGGCCAGCACGCTAACAATTTAGCCATGGAGCCGGACTCGATACTCAGTAAATAGAGGACACAGGCTGTTTCTCCCACTATCAGAATTAGACACTATACGTTACTGTCACTTATCTGCGTTCCGAGAGCACTGGCACCCTTAGAAAAACACTTCGCTTAGAATTTCGTAACCGAGCGGTCGTGCGGTGGTTTCCCGTGGTCTTTCATTTTTCATACCAGGAAAATGCTGGGGCTGTATCTTAATTACGGCCACGACCTTTTCCTTTCCACTCCTAGCCCTCCCTGTCGCAAGAAGCGACTAAAAGGGACCCCAGGGGCTCTGAACTTTGGAGCATGGGTTGGTGACCACAAGGCCCTTAGCTGAGTCCAGGTATTACTTCTAATCACTTGTATGAGGCTCTTCATCTATCCTATCCGACGTCCCTTGGTTGACTGTTGTTCTTTGTCCGATCTCAACGGTATTGGAGCATTCGAGGCCTAGCGAGTCTTTCATTTCCACGTCCTTCGTGGTCCTTGTCCTTCTTTGGCCGATACCTTCATTAAATAACAACGGGACGAGATATCGACGTAATTTTTTCAAATCAATCTGAGCCGGTGCGGCGTAAAGCATATAGTTCCAAATCGTAAGTTATGGTAAAACACTATGAAATATTGTTTTTCAATCAGATCATTTCCTTGCATGACACAAAACGATAGTAGTTGTGATTATTGTGCTCACCTTCACGGACGACCTGTTAGAATCGTCTCCTTGTGCATTACCCTGTTGACCATTCTGTGCCACCACTGCGAAACCAACCAGTGCAATCACGCATAGTTGTACGATCTTCGTGGCCGAACCAAGCGACATCGTTCGTATGTGATATAAGCGAAGGGTTTTAAACCTGTGTGCTGTATTTATATAACGCGACCCATTTTTCACAGGAAGAGACAGGCTTCGCATGACAAGCTCCTCTTTAGATAAGTCTTCTATACAATGGCCCTTTTTAACATTGTGAATGAGAAATATTTGATAGTTCCGATATTTACGTTGTCAATTCTAGTGTATTGTACGACTTCTGAAAATCGTTTTTCACCTCATATCTGCTTCCTTCTAATAATATATTATGCAGTGATGTTATATAATTCACTAAAATAACAAAGTAAGAATAAGTTTAGGCATACTACATATGCCGGCCCCGCGGTGAACGAGTAGCGAACTTGCCTGTTACTCGGAGACCAGGGTTCGATTCCCAGTCAGGACAGTGCTTTACCTGGATCTGAGAGCTGAGTCCAGGTTCACTCAGCTTACGTGATTGCAATTGAGGAGCTACCTGACGGTGAGACGGCGGTCCCAGTCTAGAAAGCCAAGAATAAAGGCCGTGAGGATTCGTCGTGCTGACCACACTACACATCGTAATTTGCAGGTCTTATGGGTGAACAGCGATTACGTGGTAGGCCATGGCCCTGTAGGGCCCTTGCGCCGTGGGATTTTTCTATATACGAAGGTAGTTCAATAGAGCCTCTGTGGCTCAGGTGGCAGCGCGTCGCGACGCGTCGGCCTCTCACCACTGGGTTCCGTGGTTCAAATCCCGGTCACTGACTGGTAAACAGGTTGTAGGTTTTCATTTTTAAGAAGGGAGTTCAATGTAAATGCAACACATTTTTTTTTCTAAAAGCAGATTGGTTTTATTGAGGACTCATATTATTCCCCAATCCTTTTGCTAAATACATACTCTCCATTCAATGCTACGGCGTTACACCACCGTAATGTAAGAGATTGTATGGCTGCACGGTACCATTCGACTGGTCGATGTCGGAGCCAACGTCGTGCTGCATCAATAACTTCCCCATCATCCACGTAGTGCCTCCTTCATTGGGCCAAGGCGCGAGATCCGGGTTGTAGGTGGATGAGGACGAACAGTCCAATGAAGATTTTTGAGCTCCTGTCGGGTGCGCAGAATTGTGCGAGATCTTGTGTTATCATCCAGAAGACTCAGCGCGCTTTTGTCCACTGCCAAGTGTCCGTAGACATTCTGCAAGCGCCTAAGAATATCTATGATGCCCTGGTTTTCCGCCAAAAGAAACTCAAGAATTGCCCTCTGTTTGGTACGCACCTCTGTTACCATCTGTTACAGACGCCAGTTTAAAGGCTAGTTATAGCCCTGCCCCCCATCGAAAATTAATGAAACTCTATGAGACGAAGCGGGAACATTCAAAGATGTCTCAAACAAAATTCCTTTTCTTTTAACCGAAATTGGTCGAGAAATAAAGTGTGTTGCATTATATATCGAACCCCCCTCGCACTACACATTATTACAATGTGCTACCTCGGAAACCGTTTGAAAATGAGAGGAATGGTTGATAAGTTTACAGTGAAGGGTACGTGGCGCTCAGTCCAAATGTAAGTTTAATCTCGTAGATACGGAACCTCGAACCAAGACCAACTGCCCAGAATGGTGGCAGTTGTAGTGCTAGCATGTGTTTGTTTTCATTTGTGTAGGTCGTGTTGTTACCGAATATTTACGGAAATTTGAATATTATTAATCGAAAAGTATACCTGTTTATAACATTAAATATGTTATAGGGCCTCTTTCAGTGCCGTAAGAAGTAGTGATGGGACATTCGATTCGTTTGATAGGGTAGAGCAATTTTGTTACTCTCATTGATCTGTCTCTGTCTTATCGTTAGCTTTGACAATATGAAAGTGACTGAGGTATGAGCGATGTTGGTAATGCCATTCCTTATGCAGCCAGTCCCTGGTATGAATGGTGTGAAAATGTTGCTCATAGGGTCGGTTGGTGCATGCATTTCAGTGGGCTTGGCAGACTGATATGTGATAGCAACTTCTGACTCGGTGAGGAAAGCAACGGGAAACTACCTCACTCTTCATTTCTCTAGTACGCATCTTCAATGATGCCTAGGCCATCTATGACAGCGGATTGCAGAGCTGTTGAGGATCAAACCAGCCTTAGGGCTGAAAACTGAACATACATACATTTAAATGAACACCAGTGTGCATTCTGTACGACTCGGCGCGGCGGGTGAATGTCTCATCGTTTGAGTTGAAGGCCAGGTCAAATGTTCGCTTAAACGACACGTCAATTGAGTCAAGTGTTATTATTATTATTATTATTATTATTATTATTATTATTAAAATCGGTTATTTTGCCGTCCAAATATCAATTCCGACCCTTCACGTGGAATAAAGTTCGAATTGGCTCTCAAACGGTTGATCTACGATTTTTGAGGGACGAAGATATGTGGTCGAAAATGTAAGAATTTCTTAGTTTGATTCATATGGACTTTTGAACGTAAATTCCGGTCGAAATTGTGTGTACCAGTGAAGAAAGAATATTACCTCCGACAACGGTACCATCGTGGTAGACATACGACAGTATTATCGTAGTATGAAGGCAATAGGAAAAGCCCTCTCAGTTTTAATTACTGAGTTGATGGGATGAAAGTTCCTAATGGGGATCATTGTAAGTATCTAGGTTTTAAAATAAGGAAAGATCGTCATTGGGGTAATCACATAAATGGGATTGTAAATAAAGGGTACAGATCGCTGCACATGGTTGTGAGGTTGTTTAGGGTTGTAGTAAGGATATAAAGGAGAGGGCATATAAGTCTCTGGTAAGACCCTAACTAGAGTATGGTTCCCGTGTATGGACCCTCACCAGTATGCTATTACTTGATTCAAGAACTGGAAAAATACAAAGAAAAGCACCTCGATTTGTTCTGGGTGATTTCCGACAAAAGAGTACCGGTAGTGTTACAAGAATGTTGCAAAGTTTGGGCTGGGAAGATTTGGGAGAAAGGAGACGAGCTGCTCGACTAAGTGGTATGTTCCAAGCTGTTAGCGGAGAGATGGCGTGGAATGACATTAGTATAAGAATAAGTTTGAGTGGCGTCTTTAAAAAGTAGGAAAGATCACAATATGAAGATAAACTTGGAATTCAAGAGGACAAATAGGGGAAAAATGTTCCTGTCTATAAATGAAAGGATGATAGACATAAAGCTCAAAATTACAGGCAAGTCAGTTTGACATGCATTGCATGTAAGCTTTGGGAAAGCATTCTTTCTGATTATATTAGACATGTTTGCGAAATTAATAACTGGTTTGACAGAAGGCAGTTTGGGTTTAGGAAAGGTTATTCCACTGAAGCTCAACTTGTAGGATTTCAGCAAGATATAGCAGATATCCTGGATTCAGGAGGCAAATGGACTGCATTGCGATTGCCCTATCTAAGGCATTTGATAGGGTAGATCATGGAAGACTACTGGCAAAAATGAGTGCTATTGGACTAGAAAAAAGATTGACTGAATGGGTGGCTACATTTCTAGAAAATAGAACTCAGAGAATTGGAGTAGGCTTAGCTTTATCTGACCCTGTAATAATTAAGAGGGGAATTCCGCAAGGCAGTATTATTGGACTTTTATGTTTTCTTATATATATCAATGGTATATGTAAAGAAGTAGAATCAGAGATAAGGCTGTTTGCAGATGATGTTGTTCTGTACAGAGTAACAAATAAGTTACAAGATTGTGAGGGGCTGCAGGGTGACCTCGTAGTGTTGTGAGATGGACGGTGGGCAATGGTATGATGATAAACGGGGTTAAAAGTCAGGTTGTGAGTTTCACAAATAGGAAAAGTCCTCTCAGTTTTAATTACTGCGTTGATGGGGTGAAAGTTCATTTTGGGGATCATTGTATGTACCTAAGTGTTAATAAAAGAAAAGACCTTGATTGGGGTAATCACATAAATATGATTGTTAATAAAGGGTACAGATCTCTGCATATGGTTATGAGGGTATTTAGCGGTCGTAGTTAGGATGTAAAGGAGTCTCTGGTAAGACCCTACCTAGAGTATGGTTCCAGTGTATGGGACCCTCACCAGGATTACTTGATTCAAGAACTGGAAAAAATCCAAAGAAAAGCAGCTCGATTTGTTCTGGGTGATTTCCGACAAAAGAGTACCGGTAGCGTTACAAGAATTTTGCAAAGTTTGGGCTGGGAAGATTTGGGAGAAAGGAGACGAGCTGCTCGACTAAGTGGTATGTTCTGACCTGTCAGCCGAGATATGGCGTAGGAGGACATCAGTAGACGAATAATTTTGAGTGGTGTCTTTAAAAGTAGGAAAGATCACAATATCAAGATAAAGTTGGAATTCAAGAGGACAAATTGGGGAAAATATTCGTTTATGGGAAGGGGAGTTAGGGATTGGAATAACTTACCTAGGGAGCTGTTCAATAATTTTCAAATTTCTTTGCAATCATTTAAGAAAAGTCTAGGAAAACAATAGATAGGGAATCTGCCGCCTGCTTCTTACCCGTTACTAGGCAACCATCCTCTATGTAACACTAATCAGAGAGAAAAAATTGAAGGGATCCGACACTTCGAAAAATGAAGATATCGGCCAAAGGAAGACAAGGGCCTCGAAGGGAGTGAAAATGAAAGACTCCCTAGCCCTCGCAAGCCTAACAGTGTCGGGGTCGGAAAACAACAAGAGTTGACCAAGAGAGGCCGGATAGGATAGACGAAAGTGAGGAGCCTGGCATAAGTAAGTGGAAGCAATGCCAGGACTCAGCTAAGGGCCCCGTCGTAGCCAACCCACGCTCCAAAGTTCAGAGCCCCTGGGGCCCCTTTTCGTCGCCTCTTACGACAGGCTTGGGATACCGTGGGTGTTATTCTACCGCCCCCAACCACAGGGGGGAGCGGTGCATAGTACTGCAGTTGCGATCGTGTGCATTACTCGAGTCGAGGGCGATTTAAATCTGATTTCTAAGGGAGTGCGTGGGACAATTAAAGCTGAAGAGATTGGTATAATAACGGTTTTCGGAGACGCCAAAGTGACGGAATTTAGTCCCTCAGGAGTTCTTTTACTTTCAAGTCTACCAATTCGAAGCTGACGTATTTGAGCACCTTCAAATAAAACCGGACTGAGCCAGGATCAAACCTACCAAGTTGGGGGAGGGTGTCAGAAGGCCAGCGCCTCAACCGTCAGAGCCCCTCAGCCCGGCGAATTTTAAAAGAAAATCCAATTTCAAATTTTGGGTCCCTCCTTCGCTGTGTTTACTTTTGCTGATTTCTCTCGTACGTTACGTCCAAGGCCAATGAAACTATGGTGTTACTAACTTCCACGCAAGTCCATGGCCACAAGATATGTATATTTTATTCAGTTCATGTTTCCCTGAAACGTCGACACAAACACGTTTTATCAAACCAGCCAGGTTGAAGAGGACGGAAATGGAAAGCGAATAACAGACCTCATTGTTTATTATTTCTACGTCCCTCTGCTTGAAACGTACAGGATGAAGGACAGTGGTCACTGATGTGTAATGCCATCAACTGGTTGTGTATTTATGGAATCTGTTACTGTTGGTAACAAGGATACTGCCCGGATAGAGGAGGTGACTAATACTAAAGAAGTATTAAAATTTAGCTATGATAACAATGACATTCACAGTAAGATACAAAAGTTGAACACTAGAAAAGCAGCTGAAATTGATAAGATTTCGGGGGATATACTAAAGACAATGAGTTGGGATATAGTACCATATCTGAAGTACTGTACTTATTTGATTATTGCTTGCATGAAAGGAGCTATACAAAATGAATGGAGAGTTGCTATAGTAGCCTCTGTGTACAAAGGGAAGGGTGATGGACATAAAGCTGAAAATTACAGGCCAGTCAGTTTGACATGCATTGCATGTAAGCTTTGGGAAAACATTCTTTCTGATTATATTAGACATGTTTGCGAAATCAATAAATGATTCTATAGAAGGCAGTTTGGATTTAGGAAATGTTATTCCACTGAAGTTCAACTTGTAGGATTCCAGCAAGATATAGCAGATATCTTGGATACAGGAGGTCAAATAGACTGTAAGGCGATTGGCCTGTATTAGGCATTTGATAGGGTGGATCATGGGAGATTACTGCCAAGAATGAGTGCAGTTGGGCTAGACAAAAGAGTGATTGAATTGGTTGCTATATTTCTAGAAAATAGATCTCAGAGAATTAGAGTAGGCGAAATTTTTATCTGACCCTGTGATAATTAAGATTGGAATTCCTCAAGGCAGTATTATTGGACACTTATGTTTTCTTTTATATATATGGCAAGATGCAGAAGTGGAATCGGAGATAAGGCTATTTGCAGATGATGTTATTCTGTGCAGAGTAATAAATACGTTACAAGATTTTGAGAAACTGCAAAATGATCTCGATAATGTTGTGGGATGGACAGTAGGCAATAGTATGGTGTTAAACTGGGTTAAAAGTAAAGTTGTGAGTTTCACAAATAGGAAAAGTCCTCTCAGTTTCAATTACTGCGATGATGGGGGTGAATGTTCGTTATGGGGATAACTGTAAGTACCCACGTGTTAATATAAGGAAAAATATTCATTGGGGTAATCACAAAAATATGATTGTAAATAAATGGTACAAATCTCTGCACGTGGTTATGAGCGTGTTTAGGGGTTGTAGTAAGGATGTAAAGGAGAGGGCATGTTACTCTCTGGTAAAAACCCAACTAGAGTACGGTTCCAGTGTATGAGACCGTTACCAGGATTACTTGATTCAAGAACTGAAAACAATCCAAAAAATCCAGCTCGTTTTGCTCTGGGTGATTTCCGACAAAACATAGCGTTAAGAAATGTTGCAAAGTTTGGGTCGGGAAGATTTGGCAGAAAGGAGACGAGCTGCTCGA
Source organism: Anabrus simplex (assembly GCF_040414725.1). NCBI lineage: Eukaryota > Metazoa > Arthropoda > Insecta > Orthoptera > Tettigoniidae > Anabrus > Anabrus simplex. Next base: position 325,790,384 of record NC_090271.1, read on the forward strand.
CTAAGTGGTATGTTCCGAGCTGTCAGTGGAGAGATGGCGTGGAATGACATTAGTAGACGAATACGTTTGAGTAGTGTTTTTAAAAGCAGAAATTCAAGAGGAGAAATCGTGGCAAATATCCGTTTATAGGAAGAGGAGTTAGGGATTGGAATAATTTAGTAAGGTAGATGTTCAATACATTCCCTAATTCTTTGCAATTATTTAAGGAAAGACTACGTAAAAACAGGTAGGGAATCTGCCACCTGTTCGACTGCCCTAAATGCAGATCTATAGTGACTGATTGATTCCTTTAATAGTGACCAAAATCTACCTTGCACGGGGCATGTGCTCGTACACCCGGTGACACACACGCAGCATAAAAGCGGATTCAACACATTTACTTCCTCTGATGAGGAAGGCAGCTAGGAAACCGAATACCAGAAGGTAAGTATGGTGACTACACAATTAGTCATCGTTGTGAGGAAACAAAGTTGTTCAGTAGGATTTGAGTGTACCTAAGTTACGAGAGAGAGGGAGGGAGGGAATCAATCAATCAATCAATCAATCAATCAATCAATCAATCAATCAATCAATCAATCAATCAATCAATCAATCAATCAATCAATCAATCAATCAATCAATCAATCAATCAATCAATCAATCAATCAATCAATCAATCAATCAATCAATCAATCAATCAATCAATCAATCAGCACTGATGTACAGGTGGCAGATTCCCTATTAGTTATTTACCTAGTTTTGCCTTAAATAATTTCAAAGAATTTATCGAACATTTCCCTTAACACATTCCAATCCACAATTCCTCTTCTTATAAACGAATATTTACCCCATTTTTGTTCTCTTGAATTCCAACTTTATCCTCATCGTGTGATCTTTCCGCATTTTAAAAACCTAACTCAAGCTACTACACAATTCTACGCTATCTCTCCGCTAACTCCTCAGAATTTTCCGCTTGGTCAAGCATTTTGTCTCCTTACTCCCAAGTCCTCCTAGCTCAAAAATTTGCAACATTTTCGTAACGCTACTCCTTTGTCTAAAATTACCTAAAACAAATCTTGTTGCTTTCCTTTTGATCCTTCCAGTTCTCGAATAAAATAATCATGGTGAAGGTCCCGACACTGGAACCATACTCTAATTACGGCCTTAGCAGTGATCTATAGAGAAGGTCGTTCGGGATCTCTGGTGACCATTTTGAAGGTCGCTGGTGGCACTATGCAAGTCCAAACGGCAGTACTGAGAAAGTGTGTGTAGAGCTTCGTGACAATAGTTGCAACGATGCCGAAGCGGATTGACCCTTACTGGGAGGGCTACCTAACAGCCCTTTCCGATGCTAAATATAGCTATTCTGCAATCCAAGGAATGCGCAAGGAGCGGGATTTCTTGATATCAGAGAACGAGATCTTTGCTGTATTGAATAATAACGGCGAAGGTCGGCTGGGCTAAATTCCAGAGGGAAAAAAAGGGAAATCCACAACCAGTCCTCAGCCGTACACCAGAAGTGGTTAGGAATGTGAAGGCCCTTTTTTTCAGGCAGTAACCCTACCCCATAAAGGACTATCGCACGTAAGTTGGAAATGTCTGTTTGAACAGTTAACACCACAATCAGCAAGGACCTGCAATTAGAAAAGCGGCGAGTTCACAAGCTGTTGCTTCGTCACATTTTGGAACATCACACTAAAGCAAGAAAGCAGCATGAGCACTATCTGGCAGGGAATAGATGAAAAAACGTGGATACATTACACGAGGCATATGTGTACCCTAGTGACACATTACTATTAGCTCGATTTATTACAGACCTAGAGACAAAGAACCGGGCGAGTTGGCCGTGCGCGTAGAGGCGCGCGGCTGTGAGCTTGCATCCGGGAGATAGTAGGTTCGAATCCCACTATCGGCAGCCCTGAAGATGGTTTTCCGTGGTTTCCCATTTTCACACCAGGCAAATGCTGGGGCTGTACCTTAATTAAGGCCACGGCCGCTTCCTTCCAACTCCTAGGCTTTTCCTATCCCATCGTCGCCATAAGACCTATCTGTGTCGGTGCGACGTAAAGCCCCTAGCAAAAAAGAGACAAAGAAGTATCAAACTTTGTATAAGGAATGTTAGGAAATTTCTCCGAGGGGTTTTATGATCATCGATGGGTACTGCTACGATGGCAATTTAACTATTCGCCGTGTAGCTAATAATGTGAAGGTGAACTCTACATACTATCAGCATGAGATCTATACACCCATTTACAACACAGATAGCTAGCACTGTATGGGAGGGCGAAAAGTCAGGTTTGGGTACATTAAGATAAAGCATCCGGCTACACCTCTCGTTCGACTCGTCTGTTGTTAGAGAGAATGGAGATAGAAAATGGAATTTGTGCAATTCTTTTTACTGACTGCCCGGCGAAGGCACCCGACAGGCCACCCATGGACTTCTGTGCACTTGGGCTCCTAATAAGGCCTTAGGAAATAGATGTACACGCACTATCAATGCTCTCTGGAAAGCCTGTCAGGATGAGTGGGATAAGACAAGAGTTTCTAGCTCTGCGGAAAGTCTGCTGCAATGGAGATTACGTTGTCGGGCTACACCTACAAAAGCTGGCTTTCCAAAAGAGTATAATCGTTGTTGGAGACGTGGCTTTTCATAAGCTAACTACCCTTCAAACGTCATCCATAGAGATCCCGAAAGACTATCTGTACAAACCCTCTTTCACATATTTTTTACAACTCCTAAACACCCTGATAACCATAAGTACAGATCTGTAAACTCGTTAATGTGGTTACCGCAATGGCGAGCTTTGCTTGTATTAACACCTGGGTACTTACTGTAATCCCCAGCAGGTACTTTTTTTCCGTCAGCACGGTAATTAAAACTAAGACGACTTTTCCTCTTCATGAAACTTACAATCTGACTTTTCACACCGTTTGCCATCACAACATTGTCTGCTGTCCATCTCACAACTTCGCTGAGTGTTTTGCAGTCGATTACAATTATTATTATCGAATATTTATAACTCTATACAGTATAAAATCCTCCTAAAAAGCCTTATATGCGATTACAGTTTTTTACTCACATAATTTGTGTATGTAAGGAAAAATAATGGTCCAATAATACTCCCTTGTGGAATACACCTATTAATACTTACAGGATGAGTTAGGGCTTCTATTTTTTGGAAATGTTGCCACTTATTCAGCGACTCTTTTGTCTAGTCCATTAAAACTGAATTACGTTAGTGGTCTCCTATGATCTACGCTATCAAAAGCTTTTATTGTGCATGGTCTCATGGTTGATTATCACAAGCTGAGAAAAGATCGATGAAAACCACTCCTGTAATTTTCTTTAGTTCAAAACCATTCTCATTGTGCTGAGTTAGGTCGAGGATTTGGACAATGCGGTGTTTACTAGGCCTTAAACCCGAGGGATGAGGGATGAGGAGTTATATAAGGTAAGATGTTTAGTTTCTCCTGGCAATGGTAGAGATATACTCCTATTCTTACACTTACCAATTCTTAACCTGTATAATGTGTTTGCCATTCGAACTCTTGAAAAACCCACATGACTAGAAGAGAAACACAGTTTCCGATCATCCAGTCCTACAATTTTAAGCGATTGCCCTTGTGACTTGTTGATGTGCATATCGAAACTGTAACAAGTGCAGATGTATAAATTGAAACGGTGTATCCGAAGAGAGCATTTGAATCCGAGGAATTAATACTACACCCGCGGTATAACCAGTCATGATGGTGACTTCAATATATTCGGCATCAATTTCTTGACTGAGAGTCATATTCCTTTACAGAGGGAAGGAGGATTCATATTCCTGAGAAGGATAATTGGTGCCACAATCGTCCACTCCAAGATGTTCATGTTAGTCCAGGTGACTCCAAGTTGTTCAGAAGCTCTGTAGTGTAGTTGACAACCTCTTCTGTATTACATGTTGTGTCAATAAACTTGAAAATTTGTAGAACGCCGGGTAATTTTTGTAAAAGTCGCTTGTTGATTACGTTGACAACTTCATTTCTTGGAGCAAGAATTTCTCATTGACACAGCCATGCGTGATCAGTGAAATGCTGTACCGACGTATGACAAAACTTTCAGATCTCTGCATGCCATAGATTTGGCTGGGCATCGCACAATACACACAAATTCTTTTGGATATTACGGACTGAATTTGGCTCCTCTATGGGACTCTCCCCAAGATTACCTGATTCAAGAACTGGAAAAATTCCAAAGAGAAGCAGCTCGATTTGTTCTGGGTGACTTCCGACAAAAGAGTAGCGTTACAAAAATATTGCAAAGTTTGGGCTGGGAAGAACTGGGAGAAAGGAGACGAGCTGCTCGACTAAGTGGTATGTTCCGAGCTGTCAGCGGAGAGATGGCGTGAAATGACACAGTAGAAGTATAAGTTTGAGGGGCGTCTTTAAAAGTAGGAAAGATCACAATATGAAGATAAAGTTGGAATTCAAGAGGACGATTTGGGGCAAATATTCATTTATAGGGACGGGAATTAGGGATTGGAGTAACTTACCAAGGTACCCAATAAACATCCAATTTCTTTGCAATAATTTAATAAAAGGCTAGGAAAACAATAGTTAGGGAATCTGCCACATGGGCGACTGCCCAAAATGCAGATCAGTATTGATTGATTGACTGAAAGCATGGGAACTATCCGTTTACGTTGATGTGTAGTGAACTTCGTCTTGTGTTTCGTTTTATTTTTCACGGATATGTTCGAGTACATATAACAAGGTAAGTGATTGAATAAGGATACGAAGAACCTATTATCGAAATAAGCTTATGTGAAGGCGCAGCAGGGCTGTGTAGCTTGGCAGATTCGATTCTGGCTCAGTCCGGTAGTATTGAAGGTGCTCAAAGTCGTCAGCCTTGTGTCGGTAGATTTACTGGCACGTTAAATAACTCCTACGGGACAAAATTCCGCTAACTCGGCGTCTCCCAAAAATCGTAAAAGTAGTTATTGTGACTTTAAATCAATAACATTATTATTTGTGAAGGCGCAGACTGAATTTTTATCGTAGCAACTATATCATAACAAAGGTTTTATTACCTCGTTTAGGTTTCCCTCAGACGAGGAATTAAAACAGAAATGGATTTTTCACTATAAACGGGATAATTTAGGAAGCTAGGAAGGATTCGGTTGCGTGCACAAGGCATTTCACAGACGAAAGTTTTTCAACAGGGGATACAATCTGTGATAGTAAAGGCAACGTAACGATACTACCATCTACACCTAATCAGTTCCTTTCTGACGCATGGCAATTATTTTCCCAAATTCGCCAAAAACACTTGTAATCGAAAAGTGTTAAAAGAAAAGATCTCGAAGGTAGGGGACTTGAAATGAAGAGTAGGGAAAACAAGAGGATGGATGATTTGCCAATTATAAGCCATTTACTCAAACTTCACCAAGATATGAATGTCTATGAATATGTTAATAGTTACCAGGTGTCGGTAAAAGAAATGATATGTTTAGCTGATGGTGAAATATTCAAGTGGTCTCAACGAAATTAATATTTATTAAATTATACAGGAGCCACTGCTAGTAGTATTAGTGTTGAATGTGTACAAAGAAATGTATTAACAATTCTTGACAAGCTCATGGAGTTTCTTGAGGTAAGCAATGAAAGCGCAGACTCTTTGTCCTACGTTATATTTTTAAGGGAACAATTCGAAATTTATACTAGAAGGAAGAAGAGTTACTCAAAAGCTTTCGTTTGAAACTCTGAAAGCAAATTATTTACTGCTTGGGAAGTTTCAAAGTGATAACTTAGAAAGAAAGAGGGTTTTGTCAGTACCTATAGCTTAATGGTTGTAACTACAAAGTTACTACACGTTAAGTCCTAGTAAGCGAGATAAAAATTAGGATTAAGGGTGTTCTAGGCTTGCAGTGGTTGTAGTACGTGAAAGTGAAAATTGACTTTAGCCAATTAGAAATGTGTTATTCCGTCAAGACAAGTGATATTAGGTCCAATATGGAAGTATTAACTGAGTTAAACTCACTTTTATCACGTGAATTTTTGGTGGGTATATTGAGATGTCAGGGGTAATGTACACATCGGGGTATTCAGTAAGGACAACAACCAGAAGGATAAGCTGTGACACAAATTTAGATCTCCTGCAAAGTAATGGAGCAGATGAAGAACTTCAGAGAGGTGGGTTAATACTGCCATTAGATTGTGTGGTGTACGTCTGCATAACAGCGACAGGAATATTTACCTTGATGGTATATGATAAGAAGCGAAGCATTAGAAAACATGTACTTAACGAGGGAAAAGTGACTTAAGTCACAGGAAGATTCGAACATAGCTTACAAAATCCCTATGACCACTTGGAAAAGAAGCCAGGGCTACGAAAATGTTAAAATTGAAACCAAAATATGACTGGATTGTGGAAATCAGAAAGAATTTCTCTTCCCTCTATCCAGAGCTGCTTTAGGAAGAGATGAAAAATCAACAGTTCTTGTTTGGACGTGGTCATTGTGGGTGTGACAATCATGGTCTGATAGATTGTTTATAGTCAACATTTGTAAATGTCCTGTTAAATAATTATAGAAAGCAGATGAAGAACAAGAGTTATGTCAGCATAGAGGATAAAAACATTAAGCTGAGGAAGCTGTTAAAGCTCCACAATAATGAGCTTGTGAGCACTGTTCTTAAAGTGTTTTGATTTTATTCACGTAAAATGTATATTTCTAACTTCAGTGAATGCCTTTACTGATGTGTGTATCATTTTACGAAGAGTGATCATTTATCATAATCACTGCGTTGGTCTAAATTTATCCAACATATGTGAAATCATTCAAAGTCGGACGCGACCCCCTTTTCTCTCGGCCAAGCGTATCTTCCGGCTTTAACTGTAGATGGTTCTGCCATAACCCAACCGAGACCAAATACAATACAATACAATACAATACAATACAATACAATGTAACTGTAGTTGGTGTTGAACCAACACACGTTTTCCGAAATAAAAAAGCACACACAGGGGGCTGTATATCTGGCATCAGCAAGTTCATAAAAGACAGCCATATTTCGAGTTGTCAAATGAAAGCGAGTTGGCGTGAGAACAAATGATCAGGTGACAGGAAGATTGTACGTGGCAATTGAACGTCATAAATTTGTAAGAAGTGAAAAGTTAGATTCTCACCTTTAAGAATGCCAGATATATGTCCAGCGTATGACTGCACTAATCGGAGTGCCTTGGTTTGATGTAGGCCTATTTCAGTCAAACGTCCGCCAAGTATGCTAAATACAGTATTTTACTGATATTCGTTAAATTTATGAAATGTTTATTGTAGATGTGAGTCACATTAATATTTAAAATAAGACTGCACATCATATTGGACAACTTTCAAGGTTATATTTCAGCTTGTAATCCCAATGTGTTCAGGTAATTGGACAAAATGATATGTCCCCTACGTTATCATAAATCATATAATTAAAGAATTATAGTGGTACTCATGGGAATGCAATATGTTTTGAAATATGATCAGAATGAGGTGTTTTTCTTATGTCGAACTAACACTTCGAATGGTTCATGGTGTGGGTTACTGTAGTCCCGTCCTAGTTCGTGAACCAGTGGCCTAGTAAGTGGTCCTGAAAGTCGGAATACCAGTTGCTATGGAATGTGAGTGGGCATCTTGCACATATTCTGAGTCATGGTCCTCCTTGTGCTCAGGCGGCTAGGACTATACAATTCACCGGTGGTCCATAACCCGTTAGAGGAGAGATCCTCACTTGGACTATGTGCAAGTAGGGCAGCATCCTGATTCATGAATTTACCGAGCTCAGAACATTTTAAGCAAGCCTCGGACCTATGGGAGTAATGGAGTCCCACTCCCATTTGACAGGCGAGGGACTCCTTGGAAACAACTTGGCGAACGAAATGGAATTCGATGGGGAGCTATCAATATTAATGGGGCTTATGGAAGAAAGAAAGTAGAACTGGCTGAGTCAGCAAAGAGGATGCATCTGGATGTGCTAGGAGTAAGTGATATTCGGGTAAGAGGAGATAACGAGGAAAAGATAGGAGATTATATAGTGTACTTGACGGGTGTTAGAAAGGGAAGGGCAGAGTCTGGGGTAGGGCTCTTTATCAGGAATACCATTGCACGCAACATAGTTTCTGTTAGCCACGTAAATGAGCGAATGATGTGGGTAGATTTGTCAGTTGGAGGAATTAGGACTAGAACTGTCTCCGTGTATTCACCGTGTGAGGGTGCAGATGAGGATGAAGTTGACAAGTCTTATGAAGCATTGAGTGACATCGCGGTCAGGGTCAACAGCAAGGATAGAATAGTGTTAATGGGCGATTTCAATGCGAGAGTTGGGAATAGAACTGAAGGATACGAAAGGGTGATTGGTAAATGTGGGGAAGATATGGAAGCTAATGGGAATGGGAAGCGTTTGCTGGACTTCTGTGGTAGTATGGGTTTAGCAGTTACGAATACATTCTTCAAGCATAAGGCTATTCACCGCTACACATGGGAGGCTAGGTGTACCATATCCATAATATACTATATCTTAAACGACTTCGAATTCAGGAAATCTGTTAGGAATGTACGAGTTTTCCGGGGATTTTTCGATGATACAGACCACTATCTGATCTGTAGTGAACTAAGTATCTCTAGGCCTAGGGTAGAGAAAGTGAAATCTGTCTGCAAACGAATAAGGGTAGGAAATCTCCAGGACAAGGAAATTAGACAGAAGTACATGGATATGATTAGTGAGAAGTTTCGAACAGTAGAGTGTAAGCAGGTTCAGGATATAGAAAGTGAATGGGTGGCATACAGGGATGCTGTAGTAGAAACAGCAAGGGAATGCCTAGGAACAACTGTGTGTAAAGATGGGAAAAGGCGAACATCTTGGTGGAATGATGAAGCTTATAAACGTAAAAAGAAGGCTTATCAGAAATGGCTCCAAACAAGGGCCGAGGCAGACAGGGATTTGTACGTAGATAAAAGAAACAGAGCGAAACAAATAGTTGTTGAATCCAAAACGAAGTCTTGGGAATATTTTGGTAATAACAGGGGAAGGCTATGTCCAGCATCAGGGAAACTTTTCTGGACAGCAATAAAGAATCTTAGGAAGGGAGGGAAAAAGGAAATGAACAGTGTTTTGAGTAATTCAGGTGAACTCATAATAGATCCCAGGGAATCACTGGAGAGGTGGAGGGAATATTTTGAACATCTTCTCAACGTAAAAGGAAATCATCCTGTTGGTGTTGCGAACAGCCAAGGTCATGGGGAGGAGGAAATTGATGTTGGTGAAATTACGCTTGAGGAAGTGGAAAGGAGGGTAAGTAAACTCCATTCTCATAAAGCAGCAGGAATAGATGAAATTAGACCTGAAATGGTGAAGTATAGTGGGAAGGCAAGGATGAAATGACTTCATAGAGTAGTAAGATTAGCATGGAGTGTTGGTAAGGTACCTGCAGATTGCACAAAAGCAGTAATTGCACCTATCTATAAGCAAGGGAACAGAAAGGATTGCAACAACTATCGAGGTATCTCATTGATTAGTATACCAGGGAAAGTATTCACTGGCATCTTGGAAGGGAGGGTGCGATCAGTCGTTGAGAGGAAGTTGGATGAAAACCAGTGTGGTTTCAGACCACAGAGAGGCTGTCAGGATCAGATTTTCAGTATTCGCCAGGTAACTGAAAAATGCTACGAGAGGAATAGGCAGTTGTGTTTATGTTTCGTGGATATAGAGAAAGCATATGACAGGGTACCGAGGGAAAAGATGTTCGCTGTACTGGGGGACTATGGAATTATACGTAGATTATTAAAATCAATCAAAGGCATTTATGTTGACAATTGGGGTTCAGTGAGAATTGATGGTAGAATGAGTTCTTGGTTCAGGGTACTTACAGGGGTTAGTCAAGGCTGTAATCTTTCACCTTTGCTGTTCGTAGTTTACATGGATCATCTGCTGAAAGGTATAAAATGGCAGGGAAGGATTCAGTTCGGTGGAAACGTAGTAAGCAGTCTGGCCTATACTGACGACTTGGTCTTAATGGCAGATTGTGCCGAAAGCCTGCAGTCTAATATCTTGGAACTTGAAAATAGGTGCAGTGAGTAGGGTATGAAAATTAGCCTCTCGAAGACTAAATTGATGTCAGTAGGTAAGAAATTCAACAGAATTGAATGTCAGATTGGTGATACAAAGCTAGAAGTGGTTGATAATTTCAAGTATTTAGGTTGCGTGTTCTCCCAGGATGGTAATATAGTAAGTGAGATTGAATCAAGGTGTAGTAAAGCTAACTCAGTGAGCTCGCAGTTCCGATCAACAGTATTCTGTAAGAAGGAAGTCAGCTCCCAGACGAAACTATCTTTACATCGGTTTTGCTTTACGGGAGCGAAAGCTGGGTGGACTCAGGATATCTTATTCATAAGTTAGAAGTAACACACATGAAAGTAGCAAAAATGATTGCTGCTACAAACAGGTATGAACAATGACAAGAGGGTACTCGGAATGAGGAGATAAAGTCTAATTTAGGAATGAACTCGATGGATGAAGCTATACGCATAAACCGGTAGAGGTAGACCTAGACGAGGATGGTTAGACTCTGTTTCTAACGATTTAAAGAGGTATAGAACTAAATGAGGCCACAACACTAGTTGCAAATCGATTATTGTGGCGACGTTTAGTAAATTCACAGAGGCTTGCAGACAGAATGCTGAAAGGCATAACAGTCTATAATGATAAGGTATGTATGTATCTAACACTTCGAAGGTTTCCGCAAGGGAGGAATGGGAAAGGGCTAGGATTGGGAAGGTAGGGGTCGTGGTCTTAATTAAGTTATAGCCTCAGCATTTTCCTGGTGTCAAAATGGAAAACTACGGGAAATCATCTTTAGAGCTGCCGTAGGAGGGATTCGAACCCACTAACTCCCGAATGCAAGCTCACAGGTAGCGCGACGTTAACCGCACGGCCAACTCGCTCGGTGGAGGAATGAGGTTGTAACCTATCGTAGGTTCCTTTCGTTTTAAGGATTCCGTCCTAAATACTCATTTATGTCGACGGTTTTTATTGTAATTTAAAGGCCTACTTAACCACAACAGCCGAGCAAGCTAACGCTCCTGATTCGATTTCGCGGTCAGTTCATATGTCACTATATGAAGATTTTCCTTAGATTCCTTTCGAAATACCCTACAATCAGCTGATCCTGATGTTGGCCTCACGCCGCAACATGGATGAAGTGGCGGTATTCGCAATGTATTTTAATGCTCTAACCTTTCGGCTAAGGGCCCTTACACACGAGCGTTTTTTTTTTTTTTTTTTTTTTTTTTTTGTCGCCGTTGTCGAACACAAAAAGTGGTTCATGTGTGGCCGGCTGTCGCCGCTTTGCCGTTACCATACAATGCAATGGGAAGAGTACCTCCCCTTTACACACGAGCGTTTTCTCGACCACATGTCGCCAGCTGTAGCCGATCCCGGCCACCGACCACTTGCCGATTGCAGCGCATTCCTTTACACACGGGTGACATCCTGGCGACAAGTTCCCGCTGGCAGTATTCGTGATGGAGTCGTTTGATACAGATACGTTCATTGCCGAGATTCAAGCTGAACCCGCTATATGGAACTACGCTAGTGATACATACAGCAACCGAGTTGAGAAGGTCAGAACATGGGAGAAGATCTGTGAAGTCTTTCACAGTAACTTCCAGACTTAAGCACGAAGGAGAAAAATGAAATAGGTAAGTTCTACATATATTTATTTACAAAATGTTTAATTATTGCGAGTCTTTCTTCTGACGATATAGCCTTCCTCATCACAGTATCTGTCCGTGACATAATTGGCCCTATTTCTTGTAGTAGTTCATTGAAAGACGTTTTTGACATTCTGAAGAACTGGAAAAACTTATCCGGATATCGTGATATAAAGCAGAAAACTGCCCCAACTGTTGCCGGACTTCTACTATTGGATGTAACCATATTGTCCGCGTTTTCCTCCTTTTTCTGCTTCTTCGCATGAGCAAAAGAAGTACAACCTCTTCTTCAGAATCCATTATAAATGAGAATGACCTAAGTTTCACTTGCCGACTGTCCCAGCGGTGAAGCTGACCGGACCACATTTTGTCGCTGGCTCAGCCACAAAATGTGGCCATAATGAACTGCAGAAGTGGTTGAGCAGGCCACAAAGATGCGTATTTTTTTTTGCAGTCGATGACGACGACAAAAAACGCTCGTGTGTTAAGGGCCCAACTGTCTTTAATTTTGTACCTGTGATTTTTTAATGCGTATTTTCAACATTTTTCGTCATTCGAGAACCACGTTCCCTTGCTTACTTGACCACTGGAAACATGGCGGACGTTCGGAGATTTAGGTTCAGGTAGGCAGTGCTTCCGCCTCTCTATGTTACTCAAGCTCGTCGCATTCACTACAAGACTATATATTTCATTTCATTCTCACTTCCACTTTCTGAGAGGAGCATTACCCGTCACTTTGCCTGTCTCCAAGTGGCTCATTGTTGTGGTTTGGTAATAACACGTAGAGCAGTTCAGTGAGAAATTCACACACGTGTAGAAAAGGATACCACAGCCTTTTTAATTGTGTAATAATTTGTGAATTTTCTTCTTACTGTAGTTTCTTAGATGTTACGCTTTTCGTTATTTATGGCTGCAATTTTTGTTACCTTCTGAGAGTACCTGCGCAACAACCTGTGACCGTTGGTTGCGGCGTAGGATATGTCTATGGTATTCCCTGCCTGTTGTAAGAGGGCACTAAAAGGGGTAACCCTAGGCTCTAAAATGGAGACCGCAGGGCCCTTAGACATGTATGACATTGCTTCCATATACTTCTACCAGCTTCACCACATTCATCATTCTATCGGACCTCATTTAATGAACACTTGTAGTCTTCCGATCCAGACAGTATTTAGCTTGCGAGACTTAGCCAAACTTATAATTTTCCTAGCTCACTAAACACAGTATATATGCCCATTTCTTACTCTGATCCGACCCCAACGTTGTTACGTTTGTGAGACTTCGGGAATGGACTTAGCCTGGTTTTACGAACGAATGCCCTTCATGACACCAACCCTGTGTAGAAGGATGTATTGATTAATTACGTGTTTGTGCAGTGGTTGGCAGTGTGCTGTGCTGTGTGTGTAATTTGAAGATCTGAAACAGAACCCCATGAACTAAATAGTACTATTATTGATTTTTATGTCCCAATAACTACTTTTAAACTTTTCGGAGACGCCGAGGTGGCGTAATTTTGTCCCGCAGCAGTTGTTTTAAGTGCCAGTAAATCTACCGCCTTGAGGCTTCGTACCTGAGTCCATTGAAATATCGTTTTTACTGTTTCGGCTCATCAGTTCGACACGCAGCTGAAGGCCGTTAAGCTGGTTACTCAGTCATAAACTGCTCATCTCAACGGTATTATTTAATTTCATGTATTTATTATCAATAATATTATTATTATTTGATCTGTTTATCTTGGTCTTTCTCTTCCGTTGTAATCGCTTAACCCTTTCTGCACTAGTGGTTTCGCCGTGAAACCATGTTTAGAAGTGCATTTGCCTGGCTTCCTGCTGGTTTTCATAAGAAACAGGGAGCTGAAGTTGTTTTGCAGTTGGCGCACAGTGTTTAATTCATGGAGGTGTTCATGTAATGGCGTCTTGCCTACTTGCTTTTCATTACGATAATAAATAACAACTTGTGTATTAATGAACCGTAAGTATTTCTTCATTTTCTTATTGCTATAATCCTATTTAACAAGTTTGTGGGTTTTTCAGTTTATAATTATAGAAATATTTTCTATTTCTGTGTGAAATATAGGTGGTTTCAACCTGAAACCAGTGGGAACATACACAATTTTCAACTCAGATCGTCTCTATAGAGTATATGTAGGCCTAAAACCTTTTGTAATTCTAATGCATATATAACATAGTTTACGTTTTTATAAATGAAAACTGTATAGTTAACTGCATTTTTATTCTTATTATTTATTTTCTGTTTTTCACTACACATCTGCATTTTTGCAGGTTATGTTCATTGTTTACATTGTGAGAATGTGACTACAAATATCACGGTGTTTGTCTACAGATCATGGAAGCTTGTAACGACCCTGAGTATATACTTACCATACCAGATGAGATTCCAAGTGATGACAATTCAGTTCTGTTAGAGGATGACAGTGATTCTGATGATGAAGAGGCTTTGCCTTCAACTGTTACTGTGTTACCAGGGACACTTGCTTCTACATCTCAAGAAAACAATGCTGTTCACACTGATACTTCGGATAGTGAAGATGACTCACCACTTGAAAAACATATTAGAACAGATGTCAGTTGGAATACACATCATACACCAGCAGCAGTACAAGATTTCACAGAAGATGTTGGACCAAATATTAGTGAAAATTGTGAATCTCCTATTGATGTTCTACATTGTTTCTTTCCTGAGGATGTAATTTAACATTTGACACATCAAACAAACCTTTATGCCACTCAGAAACAAGGAGGGGGTTTGAATTTCACAATAGCCACTACAAAGGAGATGACACAATTTTTAGCAATAAACATTCTCATGGGTATAAAGAAACTCCCCAGTTACAAGAACTACTGGTCATCTAATCCTATGATTAGGCATGAATATATTTCTTCTATTATGCCAATAAATCGATTTGAGTGGTATCTTAGTTATTCACATGTCAATGATAATAGCCGCCAACTATCGAGGGGGAGTCCAGAGTTCGACAAATTGTACAAAGTTAGGCCCTTTTTGGATGTACTTTCTAAAACGTTCCTTGAATGTTATAAACCCACCAAGTGCCAGTCAATTGATGAATCAATGATTCTTTTTAAAGGACGTTCATCTATCCGTCAGTATATGCCTCAGAAAACAATAAAAATAGGGTACAAAGTGTGGGTCAGGGCTAATGCAAATGATTATATATGTATATTTCAAATATACACAGGAAAAGTTGGTCCGGATACTGAACGAAATTTGGGTAAACGTGTAGTTGAAGATCTTACTGCCATGCTCGAGGGACGTAATCACCAAGTTTACTTTGACAATTATTTCACCTCCGTAGCCCTAATGCAAACTCTGCAAGAAAAAAGGTTTACGCTTGTGGTACGGCGAGGAAGGACAGAGTACAAATGCCAAAATATTTAATAAACGAAAAACAACTGGAACGTGGTGCTTCCGATTTTAGATGTACTAGTAGTGGCATTGTGACACTTATTTGGAAGGACAAGAAAGGAATCCTTTTTCTTTCAAACTTTCATGACCCGTCGCAGCAAACTGCCGTTTCACGAAAAATGAAATATGGAACAACAGTTACTGTCAATTGTCCGGTAATGGTTTCAGATTATAACTCGAACATGGGGTTTGTGGACATGCTGAAGTCGGTAAGAGATGGTGGTTGTGCATATTCTGGCACTTTGTTGTTGTATGCATTATGAATGCTTACATCCTGTTCAAGGAGAACCCTGAAAGATTTCCGAATGTCAGTGGTTGCGGGAATGATTGGTGCCGGATCAGCACCAACTAGAGGCAAGAAAACCCCACGCGAGGAGAACAAATTCAAGAAGTACGTGGCACCAGAAATACGATTTGACAAAGCTAACCACATGCCAACTAAATGTAAATCACGACGCTGTGCTCTTTGCAGTACTACATCAAATCCCTACCAAACCAAATGGGCATGTCTTGTATGTGAAGTAGGTTTGTGCCTGAACAATGAAAGAAACTGTTTTGGCGAGTATCACAAGAAGTGAAAAAGTGCACTATCTTCCCAGTGGTATCCTGACGAAACCACACCTGGTATGGACACACTGTATTTGTGACGAAAAAACTGAGTGTGTTTTATGATTCTGTGTACCTATTGTATAGTCATTTCCTGCATTCTATGGCGCGACGGCCCGTTTTCGGGTCATGGCCTCCCCAGTTGCTCTCCGCCAAACTTGTCGATCTCGTGCAGCTACTCTCCAATTCCGGATCTTGAGGATATCAAAAAAATCAAATCAAATCAAAATCTCTTTATTTGCAAATGAGGTGTTTATCTCGGTGGCAAATGGTACACTAAAATACATTATTGTCAAGCACTAAATATTAAATTAACAAGAGAATAAAATTTTCCTATAATACAATATTATATAATTTACGCAAACAATTTTTTCTATTAAACACACAGCTCATCCTTAATAAATTTACATTGTTTACAAAATTCTACTTATAATATCTCCTGTACTACTTACAAATATAGTCATCTGATATACAGTATGTGGAATTACTTCAAATGATACTGTACAACTGGTATAAGATTAAAATTTACATTGCATTTATTTACTTTTTCTTTTCTTTACCCATTCTGGAACCTAAGTAGCATAACGACCTGCTGCGTCTTAACCAGAGCCCCTTTTACCACCACTTTTCAGAGTTCCTGAAGGGCCTTCACAGCCACCGTAGCGGTCCCAGGGCCCTCGAAGTCCTCACTGTACTTCACCCCTACAGGCAGTCCCCTACTTTGGCTGTCCAAACTCCTTAGACCAGGGGATGGAATTAATTTATTCACACACATTTTTTATTTACATTAACCTGCACTGGTCGAATGCCCTCTAACATTTCATTTATTTTCTCTGTTGCTGTTTATTCTCTTCTTGAATATCTGTACAGATTTTGGAAAAGGATCAAACACTACCCCTGGTAAACTGTTCCACTCCTTCACACCCTTCCCAATGAAAGAAAATTTACCCCAATCGCTTCTGCTAAAATTCCTTCTAATTTTATATTTGTGGTCAGTCCTGCCGATATAATTATTTTCCAACTGAAGCCTCTCACGGATATCTCCCCATGCTGCTTCTCCTGTATAGGCTCTATATAAATCTATAAGTCTAGTTTTCTCCCTTCTCTTACTTAAAGTTTCCCACCCTAGTTTCTTTAACATTTCTGACACACTACTCTTTCTCCTGAAATCCCCTGTTACAAATCTTGCTGCTTTTCTCTGCACACTATCTATTTCTTTTTATTAGGTATTCTTGGTGAGGATCCCAAACACTGTTTGCATATTCCAATAATGGACGAACCATACTTAAGTAACTTTTCTCTTTTAATTCTTTGTTGCATCCTTTAAGTAGCCTCATTATGACATGTAACGATCTGTATGCTTTCCCAACAATGTCATCCACATGACCCTTCCAGTGCAAATTACTTTCAAATCTTACACCTAAGTATTTGCACTTCCCATCTTTTGGGATAACTACCCCATCCAAAGTATATTCAAATTCAGTTTTTAAACTCCTGTTTGTAAATGTTGTAACAGTTGATTTGCCTCCATTAACCTTCATGTTATTCTCTTCAACCTATTGTTGGATACTCTCAAGGTCCCTTTGTAATTCTGAACAATCCCCAATGGTATTTATTTCCCTATAAACAATTATGTCATCTGCATACAATCTTATTTTTGATGTTATATTGTTCCCTATATCATTTACGTATATTAAGAAAAGTAACGGACCGATTATACTACCCTGTGCAATTCCCTTCCAAACGTTCTCTTCCTGCGATACGTTAATTCCTACTTTGACTTTCTGAACCCTTGAATTTAGAAATGTTTTTACCCAACGTGTAACCCTTATGTCCAATCCTATTCCCTCCAATTTCTTTAATAATATTCCATGTTCCACTATATCAAAGGCTTTGGAAAGATCTATGGCTATGCAATCTAACTGGCCTCCTGAATCCAATTGATCTGATATGTCCTGCTGAAATCCCACCAGTTGTGCCTCACAAGAAAATTTCTTTCTAAATCCATACTGGCTCCTCATGAACCAATTTTTATCATCACATATCCCTCTGATGTACTTTGATATTAAACTCTCCAGTATTTTACAAACTATACTGGTCAGGCTGATTGGTCTGTAGTTCTCTGGTTTCCTTTTATCAC
Source organism: Anabrus simplex (assembly GCF_040414725.1). NCBI lineage: Eukaryota > Metazoa > Arthropoda > Insecta > Orthoptera > Tettigoniidae > Anabrus > Anabrus simplex. The sequence continues at coordinate 325,808,285 of NC_090271.1, forward strand.
CCTTTCCTTTATAAATTAGTATTATTATAGATTCCTTCCATTCCTTTGGTATTACACTATTATTTATGACATAGTCAAAGAGAAATCTTAAATAAGGCACTATGTACCACCCCATTGTCTTTATCACCTCCCCAGTAATTTTATCACTTCCTGCTGCTTTTCCTTGCTGAAGCAGTTGGATTTCTCTGAAAATATCTTCATTTGTGAACGAGAAGCTTCTTGTTTCCCTCTGTGTCAGTCCCTCTGTAACTTCTGTTTCGGTTTCCAACTCCTGACAACCATCTACTGAATCTCTAAATTCCCTACTAAAGAGGTTTGCTTTCTCAGTATCTGTTAAATAGTGTTCACCCCCTTCTCCCACCATTGTAGGAATTTGGATTCCTTTTCCTTTTTGATTCCTGATATATGAATACAGCTTTTTCCATTTCCCTTTGTGGTCATTACCCTCTTGAAGTATGCCATTCATATAATTCTCTTTTGCTTCCTTTTTCACTCTATTCAGTTCCCTCATTAGCTGTTTTCTACTTTCTCTACTCTCCCTACCTTCTTTGATTTTCCTGTTTACTATTCTACATTTTCTTTTTAATTTTCTTATTTCCCTTGTATAATAAACAGGGTCTGAGGTCATTTTACCCTTCTTAACAGGTACAAATCTCTTCTCTCCTTCCCAAATGATTTCTTTGAATTTAGCCCAAAGTGTATCCACATTACTCCCTTCACTTATCCAACAACTGAATTGTGATTTAAGGTAAGTCCCAAATTCATCCACTTTAGTTTTTCTGTACAATTTCTTGTCTTGTGTGACCCTCTTATTAAGCCTTTTTGGTACCAGTCCTACATCCATTATTACAGCCTTATGGTCACCTATTCCTCCAATTACCTCAGTTTTATCAACAATTTCCCATGGTTTAACCAAGAATACATCTAGTAAGTTATTGAGACGAGTCGGTTCTTGTACTACTTGTGTAAATCCTCCCTCCCAAATTAACTTATTTGCCAGTTTCTGTTCATGGGCTTCACTTGTAGCTCCATTCCATTCAACCTCAGGCAAGTTTAGATCTCCCCCAATTATTACCACATCATTATTATTGTTCTTATGAGTATAATCTATTATTTTCTCAAATATTTCCACGTCTCTTTCCTCTCTTCCAGGCCTGTATGTTCCTATAATTCCCACCTCCTTCATATTATCACAAACTAATTTTATCCCTAATATTTCATCCCTTTCATCGGTAAACCATTCATGTGAACAATATGTTTCCTTCACCAGGATAAACACCCCCCCTCCCTTTTTATCTCCTCGGTCTCTACGATAGACTGTGTACCCTTCTGGAAATACTTCTCTATTAACCACCCCTTCTCTCAACCACGATTCCACTCCTATCACCACATCAGTCTCATAAGATTCCATCAATGTACTGAATTTTAATTGTTTATTTACTACACTCTGACAGTTTACCAAGAGCAATCTCAGACCCCTTTCCTCCCTAAAAATTGACTGTTGCAATCCTTACATCCTTCGCTGACGCCATCTTGTGCTGCGTCCTGATGTACACCATCTTCCCATCTGTTACGTCGCCTTCCCACAGGCCTTCCTCCTCCAAAGTCTCCTAAGAATACCTTCTTTGTGATTCGGTGTTCTTCCATCCTAATTAGATGACCTGCCCATTTAAAACTCTTCATTCGAATGGCATGCGACAAGGGTGCCTCCCCATACAGGGAATATAGTTCATTGTTATATCTAATTCTCCACTCCCCTTGTACGCATATGGGTCCATAAATTCGCCTCAGGATTTTCCTTTCGAAGGAATCAATCTTCTCCACTGCTTTCTTTGGGAGGGTCCACGTTTCACTTCCATACATCACTATACTGCAAATGAGGGTTTTGTATAGCATAACTTTTAAGCTCTGATTTATATCTCTACTTCTGAAAAGTGGTAGTACTGCAATGTATGCTCTGTTGGCAGCTTGAATTCTTGCCTGTATTTCCACCATTTCCTCATTCTTGTTGCTCAGATGTACACCAAGATATTTAAATTCATCCACCACCTCCACTTTGGATCCTTCAGGGACAAGTTGGTCATTTGTATACTTCCTACTCCGAGCCTGGATCATTAACTTCGTCTTCTGTTCATTGATCTTAAGTCCAATCTCTTTGCCTTCTCTACTCAAGTCTTCAAATGCTTCTTTAACTGTCCTTGTTGTTCTTCCCATCAAATTTATGTCATCAGCATATCCAACTAGTTGAGCTGTTTTGTACAGAAGTGTTCCACTGGTGTCCACCCTTAACTTTCTAATCACTGACTCTAGTGCCAGGTTAAATAGAATTGGTGCTAAGCCATCTCCTTGCTTCAATCCCTGATTCACTTCGAAGAAGCCGCCTACTTCAGTCTGAATTTTCACTCCCACCATCGTATTTCTCATAGTCAATTCCACCAGTCGCACCAGTTTTTCTGGTATCTTGAACTCTCTTAATATCTCCATTAATTTATCCCTGTCAATAGAGTCGTATGCTTGTTGAAAGTCAATAAACATCTGTACGTACCACATCTATGCCCCGTTCCCAACACTTCTCCAACACTTGTTTCACAGTAAATATCTGATCAATAGTGGATCTTCCCTTCCGGAACCCTGCCTGGTATTCTCCTAGAATTTCTTCCACCAGGGGTTCTAGTCTCTTCTTCAGAATGGAAGTGAACAGCTTATATACTGTACACAGCAGTGTGATCCCTCTATAATTGCTACATACCAACTTATCCCCTTTCTTGTATATTGGGCATATGATGCCTTTGCGCCAGTCTTCAGGCATTTCTTCTGTATTCCACACACTCACAATTAGATCATATATAGCTTCTTGCAGTGTGGTTCCTCCGTATTTCCACAACTCTGCAGGGATTCCATCGATACCTGGTGCTTCATTGTTTTTCAGTTGCTGTATGGCTTCTATCACTTCTTGCATAGATGGTGCTGTGACTTCTGATTCATTTGTCTCAGTATTATTCCTTGAGGTAGTTGGTGTTTTCCCTTTCATTTCTACTGGGTTCAGGTGTTGGAAATATTCCTTCCATCTATCTTGGATCCCTTCTTTATCTCCCAAAAGCTGTCCATTTCTGTCCTTACACATGTTTGTTCTTGCCTTGAATCCTTCTTTCACTTCCTTAACTTCTCTGTAAGCCATGTAGCTATTACCTTCTTTAAATTCCTCCGCTATTCTAGCCATTTTCTCATTTAATTTTCTTCTCTTCTTTCTTCGACATACATTCCTTACTTCTTTATTCTGGTTTTCAACCTCTTGTTTCTTCACCCTTGTTGGTCTCTCTAGGTATGCTTTATATGCTTTATCTCTTTCTTCTATGGCTTTTTAGCATTCCTCATCAAACCATTCCTTTGTGTTCCTTTTGGGTACAATGTCTAGTGTGTCCTTTGCCACGGCCTTAACGCTTTCCTTTAGAGCAGTCCATTTGGTCTCGACCGTTGCTGTTTGGTCCTTATTATATTTCTCTACCAGCACTTCTGCCATTCTTTTCCCGTATCTTTCTGATACTTCCTTATTCTTCAGTTCGCAAGTATTGTACTTTTCTATCCTACGAATTCCTTGCTTTCTTGTTTTCATAATGCGGCACCTTAAGATTGCCTTAACTAGAAAGTGGTCGGAGCCACAACTTGTTCCTCTGAATGATCTGACATCCATGATATTGGATGCCCATCTTTTCTCCATTATTACATGGTCTATTTGATTACAGATCTTTCCATCCGGCGATATCCATGTTTGCTTGTGTACCTCTTTATGAGGGAAACAAGTTGACATCACTTTCATGTTTCTGCGGGTAGCAAGGTCAAGCAATCTCTGTCCATTATCATTAGTAGTGTTGTGTAAACTATGGATCCCTATTATTCCTTGATATATCTCCTCCTTCCCAATTTGTGCATTTAGGTCTCCTATTATCATCTTAGCATCGTCCGACTCGTTGGCTGAATGGTCAGCGTACTGACCTTCGGTTCAGAGGGTCCCGGGTTCGATTCCCGGCCGGGTCGGGGATTTTAATCGCTTATGATTAATTCTTCTGGCTCGGGGACTGGGTGTTTGTGTCCGTCCCAACACTCTCCTCTTCATATTCACACTACACTACCAACCACCACAGAAATACGCAATAGTGATTACATCCCTCCATGTAGGGTTGGCGTCAGGAAGGGCATCCGGCCGTAAAACAGGGCCAAATCCACATGTGCGACACAGATCGCACCCGCGACCCCACAGGTGTGGGAAAAGCGGTAGGAAAAGAAGAAGAAGATTATCATCTTAGCATCGTTCGATGGGATTGAATCTAGCACTCGTTCCAGTTCAGCATAGAACTGATCCTTGACTATCTGTTCCTTGTCTTCCGTTGGTGCATATACATTTACGATTGTTAAGTTGTAGAATCGCATTTTAACACGCAATGTTGCCAATCTTTCATATCTCATCCCTTCCTGACCATCTAGTTTCTTGTATGGCTGCTATGTCCACTTTGTTGACTTCTAGTTTCTGCATCAGTACTTTCAGTGCTCCGGCTCGTAGAAGTGTGCGTACATTCCATGTACCAATTGCGTAGTCCATTGCCTTTAGCTTAGCTCGTCGTCTATTAAATCCACCATTCCGAGGCATATTCTGGGGCTTCGCAACAGTTGGTTATCCGGAGCGAGGTTGTTAGCCTTGCTCCAACCCCCAGCAATCCTGGAGGACCGTTGTTTTCGGCTAGGGTTGTCTCCCTTAGCTGATTGGTCCCCATTTAAGCGTCGGGAACTCGCTTTCTGCCCTTACATGACTTAGCCGTGTACCTTAAAGAATGTACCCGTTACCCAGAGGCCACGGCGTGGACGTGCATGTATCGGACTTGGTAGGAATAGATGGCATTTCCTGTGTTTTGCTAGTGCACTCCCATCAGCAAGAAGTGCACCCACAGGACCACATACTACCCCTTTGACCCCCGTATAGTCATTTTGTGAATAAAATAAATTTTCAACTTTAACTTATTTTCATGGGGCTCAAAGGGTTAACAGTCCTTTTTATGCGATGCATCACGAATTGCCTTATTTATTTATTTATTTATTTATTTACCACAGCTTTTTTTTGAATTTTCACTTTTTACGCTTTCTCAAAGACCATATTTCAGAACAAAGCAACTTCTCCAGATCCTGTCTACGGTAGATTCACAGTAAATAAGCGTTTGTTTACCTATATTTTTCATCTCGTTGTGAAAACACATCTTTGGAACTCTCCGTTCCGTGGATTTGGCCGCGCATTGCACACAGACAGAAAAACACTTCTTCTTCTTCTTCTTCTTCGTGAGCTGTTTTTGGGCTCTTTATTTATTAATTTTTGCCAAGTCAATATTCTTATGTAGTTAATAAGAACTATATAGACACCTAACCATACTGAGCACTGAATAAAAACACTCGACAATCTATACAATATACACTTGATAAACTCATATAGTGGGAAGAATAATTAAAGCAAGTGCTAAAAATTTCATATAGAAGGTAGAAAGGCAGGTTCAGGGAAGCAGGAGAAGATGAATTATCAGATATATAATCGAACACAAAAACACTTCCGGATATCGCGGACTGACTGAATATGGCTCCTCGAGTCTGGGACAGGAAATGGCTTCCTACACCATGGAATTAAAATGGCTCCTTGACTTGTATTACCTATGTTACGTACGTTGCCTAGCAACAGTGAATTTATGCATTAAATCTTGGTAACAGCGCACTGGATTATCATAATCCAACACACGTTTTATGATGGTTTTCGTTCACAACTCACCATTCAAGGCGAAAATGTAAAATCTGGCTTCGAGGTGCATTCGGACCCCATTCCATCTACCTATATTCAAAATTTCAGATCTCTGCGTGCTGTAGATTTTGCTGGGCATCGCACACACACACACACACACACACACACACACACACACACACACATACAAAACATAGGCAAACACTTCCTTTTGTTACTATATGTAGATAATCCGCTGCTAAATTGTACGATCTATTGGCCAAGTTAAGAGTTTAACTAATGAAATTCGAGGGATATTATTCGTTCATATAACCTGTGTCTGCCTGCTGTCATTTCTTGATGGATACAGTACTTTTGCATCCATCTCTTGGCACAGGCCAGAGTAAAGTGTAGCTTCCACTGAAGTCCCAGCCAACATCCATGGCTGTGACAATATGGACGCTGCTGGGGTATGGGTAGTGCTGAGTAATGACATTCAGAGCACGACTAGTGCATCTGAGTGTTATGAAAGGTGCTGCTCATAGGGTCCATAGTGCTGCAATAGTACTTTCTGACCCAGTGAGGAAAGCAATGGCAAACTACCTCACTCCTAATCTTACCTAATAAGCCTGATTTTGGTGCTGCCGTTGGTTTTTGGGGATTCCTTATAACCGCATAACCTCTGGTGGTGCTATCTGAGGATCCAACCAGCCTTTGGGCTGATGACCTAACAGACAGACATAACCTGTGTACAAAAAAGTTCACCCTTTAAGTACTTAGAGTATTGTAAGTATCGCTCTTTAAGTACGCTAAAGAAAGGAATAGAATTAAGTAATTTAATAGATATAGTATGTACTTACCAGATATTTTAATAGGAGTTGAATCATGGCTGAGAAATGATATAATGGATACAGAAATATTCTCACGGAACTGGAGGGTGTATCGTAGAGATAGGATAGGAATGGCAGGAGGAGGAGTGTTCATTCTGGTGAAAGAAGAATTTGCATGTTACGAAAAAGTTAAACATGACTCATTTCTAAAGATAATAGGTAACTTGACGTCTTTGGAGTGTACAGACCGGGTAAGGGTAGCGCTGACGCTGATTCAGAGTTATTTGATAAGATAATCAGCTATGTGGGAAGCGAATGGAAAGGAATGTGATTGTAGCAATAGATCTCAATTTTCCAAATGTCAATCAGGAAGGTAATGCGAACGACAGGAAGCATGACCAACAAATGGCAAATAAGTTAATATGGGAAGGACAGCTGATTCTGAAAGTGATGAAACCAACTAGAGAGAAGAATATTCTGGAAGTGCTACTGGTAAAATCTGATGAGCTCTATAGAGAAACCAAAGTAATAGATGGTATTAGTGATCACGAAGCTCTTTTTATCGTAGTTAAAAATAAATGTGACAGAAAGGAACGTCTTAAAAGTAGGACGATTAGCCAGTACCATATGGCTGATAAAGCAGGCATGAGGGAGTTTAAAAAAAGTAGCTATGAACGGTGGAAAATGGTAAATAAAAATGTAAACAGACTCTGGGATGGGTTTAAAGCAATTGTTGGGGAATGTGAATATTTATTTATTTAATCGTATGGTGATTTTATACAATATATATACACAAGGCAGAATTAAACTTTAAACTTTAAACTTTAAACTTTTCAGCCATTCAGATAAACCAGGTGTGAGAGCGAACAAATCATCAGGAGTGCCAGGGTACGAATGAAAATGTAACCTTTCTAAATTCAAGCGCAGTGCCTCGAGAAACGTGCCGCTTTCCGGATCCTTTTGCACAGTGGAAGTAGAAAATGCAATTAAACAACTGAAAATCGGCAAGGCTGCTGGTCCCGACAACATCTATAATCAATTTATTAAGAACATGGGCCCGCATTGTATATACTGGCTCACTTCTCTCTTCACTTACATACTCCAAGAGAACAGATTGCCCAGATAATTCAAACTGTCAAAAGTCATAGCCATTCTCAAACCTGGCAAACCTGAGGACAGCCCCGAAAGTTATCGACCAATAGCACTGCTCAGTTGCATATTCAAGTTTCTTGAACGAATCCTCCTAAGCAGAATAGCTCCGTTCATTGAAGCTGTTACTCCTCCTGAACAAGCTGGATTCAGACATGGACACAGTTGCACCGATCAAGTTCTTGCCCTAACTACACATATCGAAGCTGGTTTTCAAGGACAACTAAAATCAACAGCTGTTTTCATCGACTTGACATGTACATATGACACTGTTTGGCGACAGGGACTGATCTACAAACTATTGCAAGTTGTACCAAGTCGAGAAATCGTGGATCTAATATCTAGCATGCTTAGTGAAAGACAATTCGAAGTGTCTCTAGACAACACTAAAAGCTACAAACGAAAACTAAATAACGGTCTACCACAGGGATCTGTCTTAGCACCATTGCTATTCAATTTGTACATTCATGACCTACCAAACACAACATCAGCCAAGTTCATATATGCTGATGACATCGCATTGGTAATAATAATAATAATAATAATAATAATAATAATAACAATAATAATAATAATAATAATAATAATAATAATAATAATAATAATAATAATAATAGTAATAATAATAATAATAATAATAATAATAATAATAATAATAATAATAATAATAATAATAATAATAATAGTTGGGTGAATACCAAGGAGGCTTTAGAAAAGGACGATCTTGTGCAGAGCAGATCATGAACCTTAAGTCTGTCCTGTCGTACCTAAAATCCAGGAATAAGAATTTTGTAGTTACTTTTGTTGACTTCCAAAAAGCCTACGACTCCATAGACCGACACACACTCCTCCGCATTCTGAAGGAAATGGGCTTAGACAACAAAACGAGAGCTATCATTCAACAGACCTTAACCAGCACTACGTCCAGGGTGAAATTCAGGGGAGAAATTTCGAACGTCTTTGAAATCAAGACTGGTGTTAGGCAAGGGGATGGACTATCACCGCTTCTCTTCAACTGCGCTCTGGAGAAAATCATTCGGGAATGGCGCAAGGAGATGTGCAAGGAAGAGTTTGAGAATGGCCTTAGAATAGGACATAAGAAAGATGATCTTATCATAGACTGCCTAGCTTTTGCAGATGACCTAGCGATCTTTTCTGATTCCCTGGATACTGCTGAAAAACAAATTAACCAACTGAGAATCCAAGCAGCAAAAGCTGGCCTCCAAATCTCTTTCCAAAAAACAGAGTTTATAACCAACATCAAGCCAGCCCCCAGAGAGCTCATTGTGGAACAGGGAAAAATCAAGCAGGTGGAAAAGTTTAAGTACTTAGGCGAGTGGATAGTACCTAACAACTCTGAGAAAGAAGCGATCATGTGCAGAATCAACAAGATGGAGGTGGCATATCAGCTGTCTAGGAATGTCTACAACAAAAGATCAGTGTCCATCAACGCCAAGCTTAGGCATTATTGTTCGGTTGTACGCCCGGAAGCACTGTACGCAGCAGAATGCCTTGCAATGAACAGAAAAGGTCTGATGGAGAAGCTAGAAGCTAAAGAAAGAAAAATCCTGAGAAAGATTCTTGGACCAATCAAAGAAAATGGTGAGTACAGGAGACGACACAACAGCGATCTGTACCAGCATATGGAGAGGATAACGGACACGATTCGGAAAAGGAGGATTAATTTTTATGGCCATATAGCACGCATGAGCACACAGAGACAAACCAATAGGATCTTTTCCTACTTTCTTAACAAGAAAACCAAGGGACCCTGGTTTATCGAAGTTGAAAAAGACCTTCAAGAAATAGGAATCACACTCGAAGACATCCAGAAACGTGCTCCTCTCCAGAAAAAGCTCCAGGGATACAAGAGGTTCTAAGAAAGGCCAAAGTTGAAAACAGGCAAGAAGTGGACTGATGAAAGGAAGGAGGCGCACAGAACGAGAATGCGTGAGTACTGGGGAAGAATTAAAGCTCAAGGATGCAAACGGTTGAAATAACGCGGTCCACAGCAGGCCGAACCGAAGAAATAATAATAATAATAATAATAATAATAATAATAATAATAATAATAATAATAATAATAATAATAATTATTATTATTATTATTATTATTATTATTATTATTATCGCGTTGGTAGCACAGAGTAATAACTTTGAAGACGGTAAACAAATCCTGACGGAGGACCTTAAGAAGATGTCAACTTTCTTTAAGACCTGGAGATTGATTCCCAGCACGACAGAAACTGAAGTCTCTAGTTTCCATCTAGCGAATCGTGCTGCAAACTACAAACCAAGAGTTCTGCTCAAAGGACGAAAGCTGAGGTACAACCCTTTCCCAAAATATCTTGGAGTCACTTTAGATAGAATCCTGAGCTACAAAGAGCACATCACTAAGCTTTCTCATAAAGTTGCCGCAAGAAACAACATACTGCATAAGCTGTGTGGTACCTCCTGGGGAGCCTCTGCTGATTGTCTACGTTTAACTGGTATTAGCCTTGTCTACTCGACTGCTGAGTACTGTGCTCCTGTCTGGTCGGAAAGTGTACATGTGAAGAAAATTGAATGATACAATGCGTTGCATTACTGGTACCATCAAATCAACTTCATGTCACTGGTTACCTGTGCTGAGTCCCATCCCTCCACCTTACTTAAGACGGAAGCAAGCTCTACTAAGGGAAGCTACGAAAATCTTTGCATCACCCTCTTTGCCACTGCACCAAGAATTCTGCCATCCGTCACAACAGCGACTTCAATCAAGAAGACCAGCAAGTGTCACTGCAGGGCAACTCATTGCGGATGGGTTTGACCTAACTGAAAGCTGGAAGCATGAGTGGTCAACAAAAACATTGGGAACAAGTGCCCAACCATCTTGATCCCACAAAGAAGCCAAACGGTTTCGACCTACCGAGGAACCTCTGGTGCCGTATCAACAGGTTAAGGACTGGACATGTTTGTTGTAATTATTTCAGGTACAAGTGGGGTTGGATCAGTTCACCAATGTGTGATTGTAACCTGGAAGAACAGACGATTGAGCACCTGGTCCAACGATGTCCTCTTCATTCAATGTGAATATAGGTTTGTACCTTTAAAGGTGGTAAGGAATGGTAAAGACCCACCTTATTATAACAGCCTCACCTGTTATGCTTAAGAGTGGTCTTGGGGGATGGGAAGATTGGAAGGGATAGACAAGGAAGACGGAAGGAAGCGGCCGTGGCCTTAAGTTAGGTACCAACTCGGCATTTTCTTGGAGGAGAAGTGGGAAACCACGGAAAACCACTTCGAGGATGACTGAGGTCTCTGCTCAGTTGACCTCCCGAGGCTGAATGGACCCCGTTCCAGACCTCGTACCACTTTTCAAATTTAGTCGCAGAGCTGGGAATCGAACCCGGGCCTTCAGGGGTGGCAGCTAATCTCACTAACCGCTGCACCACAGATGTGGATCAATAATAAGAAAAAATCAAAATGAAAGAGAGGAAGATCATTAAACATATTTTAGGAGCAAGATACACCCAAGACGGTTACAGTTATCAATCAATCAAAACAACAGAAAATGTCTCAAACATCGAAACTGACATTAGGAAAAGACGAATGAAATTCTTCGGTCATCTCACTAGATTAGCAGAAAATCGATTGACAAAAAGGTTAATAGATTATGTAACCTCACTTACGAACTCAACACCCTGGCTTAACGAACTTCGAATGCACCTCAAAAACACAAGTTCAACAGACATTCTAGAAAGAGACATCTTTGATGATGATGATGATGCTTGTTGTTTTAAGGGGCCTAACATCGAAGGTCATCGGCCCCTAGAGACATCTTTAGAAACGAAGTAAACAATTGGAAAGCTACATCATAGCAATCACAAGAAAAACAGTAACCCACATGAGAGCTGATTGAGTTATTTGTTTAACGTCTTCAAATACTGGGAGAATTCGGTGGAAATAATAATAATAATAATAATAATAATAATAATAATAATAATAATAATAATAATAATAATAATAATAATAACATTGTTAAGGTCTTACTTTCTTTATTTCTACAGTACAGTATTCATAACATTTCCGATACACTGGACCATACGGCATTCACAGCAAATGCCTTCGTCTGTTCGCAATAGCCACTTCTGCCTGAACGCAGCCCAGATTTTTGTCTTCACCGTCCATAAAGACGTTTTGCATTATCCAGTAGCCGTTAAGGAAAGGGAGTGAATTAAGAAAGTCGGTACTGATTGGCGCATCTCGTACCGTGTATCGTTTCTGAAATAAAAATGAAACATACAAACATGATATAATCATCATTTGCGGATTTTCATATACTAGTTATATTTAAGAATTATTGAATATTTCTGAATAAGATAAATGAATACCGAATGTCACGACTTTTTCACGACGAATAACTGAGGGGATGTCTCACAAAACTTAGCATCTACAAAATTATCAATTTTGAGATATTGGTGTATCCTTATGTTTTACCACCAGCTGAATTCATACGCGTAGTCGAAATTTAGTTAATCTTAACATCTGGTGATGTAAAAGGTAGATGAATTTACTGAGTTTTCACAAAACTTACTGCACTTACTGAAACTTGATATCTATATATTTAAAACGCAAGGCGATTTTTACAATTCTTGGTAGAGCCTGGAAAATATTTGATTTTAAATCTGAATCTCAGGAAAGTTTGAAGGAGAAGCTTCCATTCAAGATGATTGACGTACGTGTGATGCATTATAAGAAGGGACAGGAAACAAGAGTTTGAAAATAAACTTTACGTTGTTGTCAGCAACTCTCGAATTCGTAACAAACAAAAATCAACATTGGACGTCATAGCCGGTAAATTTTTCCGAAGATACGTCCATTTATACGATTTGTCGTAATAAGCGAATTTTTAAATTCAGTGTTTGGATAGGATTTAGGTGCGGCTGTTATATTTCGCCGTTATATCCAATATGTCGTTAAAAGCGATGTCGTAATAAACGGTTTCCACTGTATTAATCTTTTCTTGCATACTTTCTTTCTTTCTTTCTTATTCTGTTTGTCCTCCAGGATCGGTTTTTCCCTCGGACTCAGCGAGGGATCCGATCTCTACCGCCTCAAGGGCAGTGTTCTGCAGCGTGAGACTTTGGCTCGGGGATAGAACTGGGAAGGAGGATCAGTACATCGCCCAGGGGGCCTCACCTGTTGTGATGAACAGGGGCCTTGTGGGTGATGGGAAGATTGGAAGGGATAGACAAGAAAGAGGGAAGGAAGCGGCCGTGGCCTGAAGTTGGGAACCATCCCCGCATTTGCCTGGAGGAGAAGTGGGAAATAGCTGGTGGATAAAGTGGCAATCGAACCCTCCTCTACTCAGTTTACCTTCCTAGGCTGACTGGACCCCGTTCCAGCCCTCGTACCAGTCCTCAAATTTCGTGACAGACACGGTAATCGAACCTGAGACTCTCGGGGTAGCAGCTAATCACGCTAACCACTACACAACAGAGGCGGACTTCGTGTTATACATGATGTAAAAATTGTTCATTTCTTTGCGATGGTTTCTTATTTAATGGGAGTTTAAACGCTAAAATTAGAAAATTTAGGCATTTTAATCTCACACAATAACTTAGCATTTCCCTGATGAAAGCAGTCTATTTCATGATTAGGTACACCTTCTAGAATCATGATTCCTTATTTCCGATTTCTGAGTTTACTCTGTGTTTTGATATGCTTATATTGAAACTCGTATGTTTCAAAATCGATCTTGCATCGTATACACTAATTTGTTGGTTGAGTGCATTTCTGATTTGAGCTTTGTCATGACAAGCGCGACAGTCTGCAGTTCATTTTTAAAGTTGTAGTTCAGGGTTTGATAGTGTGCGTTTTAATTTTGACCCACTGAGTTTTCAGTTTGTACACTGCCGGGAAAGAAAAAAAGATGCATCATTCTCAAGGACTGATATCAGTGGCAGCAGGGTATAATATGTGTATACGGAGGCGTTCTTGTGTTAGTGATTCACTTGAAACTTACGAGCTTCATGTTTTTTTACAGGTATGTTGTAGCATCTTGTTCTTGGTTCAAATGGGCCTACTTTGGACCATTTTCTGCCGGTGTAACTACTTTCTTTCATCTGTTCCGGGTTTTTCCTGAAATCCGTGAACTTGCTTCAGGGTACGTCATACAGATCGTCTGTCTTGAAGATCTGATTATTCCTAGTTCTTTAATGTCCTTCTTAGTTTCTGTCAGCCAAGTGGTACCAATTATCTTGTTCTGCCAGAAGATGAAATAGATGATCAGTCTTTTGGAAAGCAGTCTTACTATACGGCTATAGAAAGATACTCTCCTTTTCCTAACACAATCAGAGAGTAACGTTCGTACAGCTCGGAACTGTGCCGTCTATGGAATTCTTCATCTTCCTTTACCGGACCTAAGCTCTTCGTGAGAATTCTCCTCTCTCTAACTTCCAGTTTTTCCATCAGACCTCTTCGGTTCAATGCAATACACTCCATGGGCTACAGAGCTTCTGGTCGTATGACTGACGTGTAATAGTTCAGTTTCAGATGGCGTGACAGGTATTTTTTGTTTTAAGTGTTCTTTGTCAGTCGCTAGGCCAGTTCCAATTTGTCGGCTCTCATGGATAATGATGCTCGTTCTGATAAGTTCAGTTCAATCCATTCGCCGAGATATTTAAAATTATCAGTCCTCTTGATTTTTTCCTCGTTCTAGTAGTATCCCTCTGCTAGCTTCTTTGATGTTGGTAAAGAACTCTATTTTCTCCAAAGACACTTGAAGACACACTTTGGCTGTGTGTAGTATAATATTTATAACGGCGATGCGAATGTTAATCATCTGCGTTCGAGAAAACCACCAACTAGAGATGCCATGAACTTCTGGAACAGCAACTACCAAACTTCCGCCGAATGGCAGAAAAGACTCAACGACAAATACTGTCCGTCAGTGCCTTCTGTGAAGAAGACGCCGCCACCTGGTTTCAACCTCCCTCGTCGACAATGGTCCGCACTGGACAGGATCCGAACAAACCACGGGAACTGTGCAGCCTTCAACTCCAAGTGGAACAGAATCCCAACGTCTGAGTGTGACTGTGGCGCTACACAACAGACAGGGAAGCACATTATCAAAGAATGCAGAACTAGAAAATACAATGGCAGTGCTAGTGACTTTGCTTTTGCGACTCCAAAGGCTGTAGAATATATACACAATTTGGACATACGTATATAGTGTAGATCTTACAACAATAATTGTAGACACTGTATCTCTAGCTATACGCTAAATAAATCATCATCATCATCAGCCAATTCTATCATTACAAGATGTGGCCTCTTTAAGTCGTGAACTCAGGTAGCCTTTAGCAGAACTCTCCAGGTAGAACGGTCTCGAGCAGGTCTCTGCCAGGTAGCACCAGCTATTCTCTTGATGTCTTTGTCCCATCTGTCTGGCGGTCTTCCTCTAGGCCTTTGATGATCTCTTGGACTCCATTCTGACACTAGCTTCGTCCATCTGTCATCTTCCCTTCGAGCAATATGTCCAGCCCATTGCCATTTTAAGGTGGCTATTCTCTCAAGAATATCATTAACTTTAGTGATTGATCTGATGTCATATGTTCTCTTCTTATCTTTCCTTGTAAAACCCAGCACTGACTTTTCCATGCCTCTCTGCGCTATTCTAAGTTTCCCCTTCGTAAATTCGTTCAGTGTCCAGTCTCACAGCCGTAAGTCAGCACAGGTAGAATGCACTGATCATAAACCACTTTCTTCAGATTTACTGGCATATTTGATCTGAAGACAGTTGAGTTTCTTCCATACGCCTGCCATCCTAGCTTAATGCGTCGAAAAATTTCTGGTCTTATATCACCTTTCATAATCATCAACTGGCCCAGATAGATATATTCATTGACCTTCTCTAACGGCATGTTGTTGGTGTTCACACTTCCTGCTGTGACCCACTTGTTGGACATGACTTTTGTTTTGGAAAGGTTCATCTTCAAGCCGACTGACTCACATTCCATGGCAAGATCAGTAACTAATGTCTGGAGTTCGTCATTATCGTTAGCCAATAATGCAATGTCATCAGCAAATCTCAAATAAATATTTTTAACCCGTGTGTTCGAAAGATCGAAGAGCTTCTGAGTTCCAAAGAATTTAGGTGGGTCGAGACTGGATAGAATGATTTCCTTCTTAACAAACAAAAAAAGGACATGAATCATTTGCCACGGACATCGGCGATCAGATGGCACTCAGGAGGCCTGCACACTCTGCAGGTGGTAACTGTGCTTGGGTTGGAGGTGAAGAGTGTTTGCAACATTCATTTTAGGGTACAACCATATTCCGACGACAAGTAGGTGCTCCTGTTGAACAACTGCAGCCATTTGAACGCGGTCGCATTGTGGACCTGTGGGAAGCTGGATGGCCGTATCGACAGATTGCTGCACATGTTGGGCACAATGTATCTGTGGTGTGTCGTTGCTTTCAGCAGTGGTCTGTGGACCATTCTCACACCCGTAGATAGACAAGGCTCCGGATGTCCGCATAGTACAGACGCTCGTCAAGATCG
Organism: Anabrus simplex; assembly: GCF_040414725.1. Classification (NCBI taxonomy): domain Eukaryota; kingdom Metazoa; phylum Arthropoda; class Insecta; order Orthoptera; family Tettigoniidae; genus Anabrus; species Anabrus simplex. The sequence continues at coordinate 325,824,564 of NC_090271.1, forward strand.
ACGCATTGTGCGAGCAGCGGTGGCCGACCAAGCATCATCCAGTAACGAGATCCGGTCACATGTTGTACCTGCTGTGTCACCAAGGACCGTTGGGAACCGTCTGCTTGCAGCAGGATTGCTATCACTTGTGCTCTGGTCACGCTACCACTGACACCACGACACCGGCAAGCACGGCTACTCTGGTGTTGTGAAAGAGGGGAATGGCTCTCTGTTGTCTTCAGTGACCATAGTAGGTTCTGTCTGTATGCAAGTGATTGACGTACACATGTACGGCGTGGACCTGGTGAGCGGCCAATCCCAGAGTGGACTCGCCCACGACACCCAGGTCCCACCCCAGGCTTCATGGTGTAGCGGGCCATTAGTTACAATTCGCACTATCAGGTGGTGTTTCTGCAGGGTAACTGAACAAATACCCACTACATTGCACAGGTTGTTGTCTCCTTTTCTTCGATAGGCAGGTGATGTCTTTTTTTCAGCAAGACAATGCATATCCACATACAGCTGCTGCGATGCAACCTGTTCTATGTTGTGTAATACAACTGCCCTGGCCAGCAAGTCACCGGATCTCCAGCCAATTGAACACATGATGAAGCGGGAACATACGCGTTCTTCAGAGCCTGCAAAAACCATTGCCGAATTGCATCAAAAGGTGGAAGGTGGTTGGAACAATCTATCTCAGGATGTCGTTCGACACCTTTGTGGTCGTTTGCATGCGCAAATACACGCCTGCGTTGCCGCCAGAGAGGGATACACTGTGCATTGATACCACTGTTTGGGCACCGTTTCCTGTGACATATGTATTTCATTTGATCTGAATTTGTAATCATATACTCTTGCAATGATGAACTGCCTGTCGTATGGCTTGTGAATAAAATGACCTTTTCCTTGAGAATACGGCACATGTTTTCTTCCGGCAGTGTAGCACTTAATGCTTTCACCTGTAATACTGCCTTAGATCGCAAAGTTCATTTTAATTCCCTGTTAAATAATATGAATCGTTTTACTTTTAGTGCTGAGAGTGTCCGAGGGCATGTTCGGCTTGCCTGGTGCAGGTCTTACTATTTGACTCCCGTGGGCGATCTGTGCACCTTAGTGTGAGATGATGATGATAATGAGGTAGGGAGAGGGCGAAACCTTGCCGGCAGGGAGCCTACTCCTGTCGAAATACACCAAGGGGGCTGCTCAAGACTTAACGTCACCATCCGACAGACGAATTACCATCAACAGCGTCATATAGGGTTATATCTGGGTTGTAAATTAACCTGGAAAACACACACGCAAAAGTTGTGTATGGAAATGGTTAGAGCGATATTTTTACAACGCAGCTTCGATCCGTCTAAAAAATCACATGTGGGTCGGATGCGAGTCGTTTCAGAGTCGGACCCCAGTTAACTGCACAGTTCTCGTCCACCTGCGCGAGTGCAACGCAATCATCGATCAACTCACATACAACCGGTTTGTCAGACACTCCTCAATCAATCAATCAATCAATCAATCAATCAATCAATCAATCAATCAATCAATCAATCAATCAATCAATCAATCAATCAATCAATCAATCAATCAATCAATCAATCAATCAATCAATCAATCAATCAATCAATCAATCAATCAATCAATCAATCAATCAATCAATCAATCAATCAATCAATCAATCAATCAATCAATCAATCAATCAATCAATCAATCAATCAATCAATCAATCAATCAATCAATCAATCAATCAATCAATCAATCAATCAATCAATCAATCAATCAATCAATCAATCAATCAATCACCACTGATCTGCATTTAGGACAGTCGCCCAGGTGGCAGTTCTTCTATCTGTTGTTTTCCTAGCCTTTTCTTTAATGATTCCAAAGAAATAGGAAATTTATTGAACATTTCCCTTGGTAAGTTATTCCAATCCCCAATTCCTCTTCCTATATTTTCTATATTTTTCTAAACCCACTACACGTGTAATTCAATTGTATTGTGCCAGATCGTGACCAGGAGTTGTATATGCAACTCGTACAAGCAGTGGAATAGCGACTAGAATACTCAAACAAGAACGCTCAAGTGTACGAATGGTAAGCTGTAGCACTGTCTTCGTGATGTCCAGGCCGTAATGTAACGAGCGCGGGAAAGCAATCAGCTGATCGTTAGGGGGGAAGTTTAGCACATGAGTTAGTAGAGTTAAACATAGATTTTCAGTTTTATTGAAATTTTTAACGATGGCCGCATGTTCACTCAGATATATGTGAGAATGAGTCGTCATCGACTGCATTATTAAGTGGAAAGTCGTTAATTAGTGAAGAAAACTTAGTGTGAGCGTGTATTTATGTGAAGCTATAGGTTAAGAAGATCGTTCTTCAGAGTTTTAATTTTGTAGTTTATTTGTGTAAAGTTATATTTATAGAGTAAAATTAATTGAGTTAGTGCATTCTGTGTTTTATTATTAAGCACGAATTTTATATACTTGAATTAAGATGATCAGTGAGGGAAATCACCATGCTTAAGAGTTGCTGTGTACCTGGCTGCAAAGCCAATTATAAACAAGGAGTGTACACTCCGGTATTTGTGTTTCCTTCTGATGAAGAACGAGTTAAGTTATGGAAGAATTTAATAGTTAATCACAACACAGTTGTGTGTATCAAGCACTTTCCTGAAAATCACATCCTGAGAGAAATAAGAGTGTCCCGTCCAGATGGTGAGTTAATTTTTTTTATTATGTCATAAACATGGGCAACATTAGGTAAGCCCTATATTTTTATGTAATCAGACCTACGGCTTATCTGAATTCGGTGTATTTGAAAATGCAAGTCTTATTTATGAGTATCACCGAGCTCGATAGCTGCAGTCGCTTAACTGCGGCCAGTATCCAGTATTCGGGTTCGAACCCCACTGTCGGCAGCCCTGACGATGGTTTTCCATGGTTTCCCATTTTCACGCCAGGCAAATGCTGGGGCTGTACCTTAATTAAGGCCACGGCCGCTTCCTTCCCATTCCTAGACCTTTCCTGCCCCAACGTCGCCGTAAGACGTATCTTGTGTCGGTGCGACGAAATGCAAATAGCAGGGGGAAAAAAACATGAGTATCAAACAGCAGTGTGATTTACGTAAATCTTATCTTCTGACACATTCAGAGCTTATTTATGAATTACCTCCAGAAGTAAGATATCTGAATTTTCTAAATCGAGGGGGCTTAAGGTATCCATCAGACATGTCAATAGAACTTGGAATTGAGGTGTACAAAGTATTGTGTGTGTTAGTGTCAGATACATATAAGATGGTATTTCTAAATTCAGACGATCCTAAGTGTGTCACAAAATCCTTGGCTTTGGAGTCAATGCAGTTGGCAGATTCCCTAGTCATTTGTGACTGCGCGAAGAAATTTGAATACCTGGTCGGACAGTGTAGGCCTATATATATTTGGGTGAATATATTTTTAAATAACTTTTCCAAAATTCACACCGACTTGTGTATTCAACAAAGTGCTTCAAAGAGAGCAGACCTACTCCATACTGGTGTAACTTCCTGTAAGAGGTCCAGGAAAGCTGCAGTGTTCATGGAGTGGAAACAGTGAGGTACAGAAATAATTTATATTTGTAATAAGTAGTAATGGTAGTTGGCTGCATGTTTTCTGTCTGTGTATGATGTGAATGTTCCAGTTGACCAGAAAATGGATAAAATCGCAAGAATATGTCTCAAAGTCTTATGCTGTACTCACGCAAACGAACGTATATACGCGAGAAATAGAACGTTACGGAGAAAGATACGTCAGAATTAACAAATATTTGAGGATAGGTTTTGGTTTTATAAGGTGTTAACAGTTCTTTAAGTAATTTTAACGAGTGTGTTATTCAAGCGGAGCGTATGCGTATCGCCTTCAAGTCCCCCCCTCCCCGCAAAGCGTGACGTCATCAGAGGTACAGTACGGCCTGGACATTACGAAGCCAGTGGCTGTAGAAGAGTGGTAAGTGCAAGTAGGAGCTATCTGACGGTGAGATAGCGAACCCGGTATAGAAAGCCAAGAAAAATGGCCGAGAGCATTCGTCGCGCCGACAACATAACACCTCGTAATCTGCAGGCATTCGGGCTGAGCAGCGGTCGCTTGGTAGGCCAAGGCCTTGCAGGGCTCTTGCGCCATGGGATATTGCTATGCCACTGTATGCTAATCAAACAATATGTAGCTTAGTGCACAATCCGAACATGCCAGGCATTAAATACCGAGAAAATCTGGCAAGCCGTTCTCTCGTAATGTCGTAAGAAAGAAATAGACAGACAGACAGACAGACAGACAGACAGACAGACAGACAGACAGACAGACAGACAGACAGACAGACAGACAGACAGACAGACAGACAGACAGACAGACAGACAGACAGACAGACAGACAGACAGACAGACAGACAGACGTTGAACTAAACCAGCTTTCGAATGTTACATGTCTCATCTAGACAGGCAAGCAACACAATGTTGAAAACATCCCAGGGCTACGAGCTACAGAGTTTAGGTAAATAAAATATAATAAAGTATGAGAATATATGTCCGCCTTTGTGGTATAGTGGTTAGTGTGATTAGCTGCCACTCCGGAGGTCCGGGTTCGATTCCCGGCTCTGACTTGAAATTTGAAAATGGAGTCCACTTATCCTCGGGTGGTCAACTGAGTAGAGGCCATCCTCGAACTAGTTTTCCGTGGTTTCTCACTTCTTCTCCAGGCAAATGCCTGGATGGTACCTAACTTAAGGCCACGGCCGCTTCCTTCTCTTCCTTGTCTATCCCTTCCAATCTTCCCACATCCCCCCTACAAGGCCCCTGTTCAGCATACCAGGGGAATTCCTCAAGGCAGTATTATTGGACCTTTATGTTTTCTCATATAAATCAATGATATGTGTATGAAGTAGAATCAGAGATAGGACTTTTTGCAGATGATGTTATTCTATACAGAGCAATAAATAAGTTACAAGATTGTGAGCAACTGCAAAATGACCTTGATAATGTTGTGAGATGGACAGCAGGCTGGTGATAAAGGGGTTAAAAGTCAGGTTATGAGATTCACAAATAGGAAAAGTGCTCTCAGTTTTAAGTAATGCGTTGATCCAGTGGAAGTTCCCTTTGGGAATCATTGTAAGTACCTAGGTGTTAATAAGGAAAGATCTTCATTGGGGTCATCACATAAATATGATTGTAAAAAAAGGGTGCAGATCTCTGCACATGGTTATGAGGGTGTTTAGGTGTTGTAGTAAGGATGTAAAGCAGAGGACATATAAGTCTCTGGTAAGACCCCAACTACAGTATGGACCCAGTGTATGGGACACTCACCAGGATTACTTGATTCAAGAACTGGAAATAATCCAAAGAAAAGCAGCTCGATATACACTGACTGACAGAGCAAATGCAACACCAAGAAGGAGTGGTTCGAAAGGGATGAAAGTTGGGGAAAAAACAGAGACGGCACGGACGAATAATTGATGTTTATTTCAAACCGATATGCAGGTTACACAATGCGCACGGCATCGACTCAGTAGGATGTAGGACCACCGCGAGCGGCGATGCACGCAGAAACACGTCGAGGTACAGAGTCAATAAGAGTGCGGATGGTGTCCTGAGGGATGGTTCTCCATTCTCTGTCAACCATTTGCCACAGTTGGTCGTCCGTACGAGGCTGGGGCAGAGTTCGCAAACGGCGTCCAATGAGATCCCACACGTGTTCGATTGGTGAGAGATCCGGAGAGTACGCTGGCCACGGAAGCATCTGTACACCTCGTAGAGCCTGTTGGGAGATGCGAGCAGTGTGTGGGCGGGCATTATCCTGCTGAAACAGAGCATTGGGCAGCCCCTGAAGGTACGGGAGTGCCACCGGCCGCAGCACATGCTGCACGTAGCGGTGGGCATTTAACGTGCCTTGAATACGCACTAGAGGTGACGTGGAATCATACGCAATAGCGCCCCAAACCATGATGCCGCGTTGTCTAGCGGTAGGGCGCTCCACAGTTACTGCCGGATTTGACCTTTCTTCACGCCGACGCCACACTCGTCTGCGGTGACTATCACTGACAGAACAGAAGCGTGACTCATCGGAGAACACGACGTTCCGCCATTCCCTCATCCAAGTCGCTCTAGCCCGGCACCATGCCAGGCGTGCACGTCTATGCTGTGGAGTCAATGGTAGTCTTCTGAGCGGACGCCGGGAGTGCAGGCCTCCTTCAACCAATCGACGGGAAATTGTTCTGGTCGATATTGGAACAGCCAGGGTGTCTTGCACATGCTGAAGAATGGCGGTTGACGTGGCGTGCGGGGCTGCCACCGCTTGGCGGCGGATGCGCCGATCCTCGCGTGCTGACGTCACTCGGTCTGCGCCTGGACCCCTCGCACGTGCCACATGTCCCTGCGCCAACCATCTTCGCCACAGGCGCTGCACCGTGGACACATCCCTATGGGTATCGGCTGCGATTTGACGAAGCGACCAACCTGCCCTTCTCAGCCCGATCACCATACCCCTCGTAAAGTCGTCTGTCTGCTGGAAATGCCTCCGTTGACGGCGGCCTGGCGTTCTTAGCTATACACGTGTCCTGTGGCACACGACAACACGTTCTACAATGACTGTCGGCTGAGAAATCACGGTACGAAGTGGGCCATTCGCCAACGCCGTCTCCCATTTATCGTTCGCTACGTGCGCAGCACAGCGGCGCATTTCACATCATGAGCATACCTCAGTGACGTCAGTCTACCCTGCAATTGGCATAAAGTTCTGACCACTCCTTCTTGGTGTTGCATTTGCTCTGTCAGTCAGTGTATTCTGGGTGATTTCCGACAAAAGAGTAGCGTTACAAAAATGTAGCCAAGTTTGGGCTGGGAAGACATGGGAGAAAGGAGACGAGCTGTTCGAGTAAGCGGTATGTTCCGAGGTGTCAGTGGAGAGATGACATGAAATGACATCAGTATAAGAATAAGTTTGAGTGGTGTCTTTAAAAGTAGGAAAGATCAGAATATGAAGATAAAATTGGAACTCAAGAGGACGAACTGGGGCAAATATTCACTTATAGGAAGGGAAGTTAAGGCTTGGTTTCTCAGAACCGACGCATGCGAAGTGCGAGGTGCGAGGCCCGCCTCGCACAAATCCAGACTACACGAGCTTATGCAAGTGGTTTCTCAAGCTGCGCGGTGCGCAGTGTGCGCAACCTCGCAGTGAGACCTCGCAGCGTCACCTCGCACTGATTCGTCCGGCCACATTTGTGCGAGGCGACAGCAGTGCGAGGCGACATTATTTCCGTTCTTGTTTTCACTGTTTTGTGCAACACGATGAGCTTTACGGCCGAAATGGACGAGGAACTGATTGAAGAAGTTCGAATGCATCCAGTGTTGTATAACCTACAACACAAGAGCTACAAAAACAACGTTGTGAAAGACAACTTATGGAAAATGATATCACTGAAGTTGGATAGAACAGGTAAGAAATGTTCTTAGTTTTATGTATTATGTATGCCTTGAGAAGGAAAGAGTTCGTAAAAGTAGAAATTCCAAAAACGGAGGTACCAAACGAATAATGTTAATTTACTGTCATTTGGAACCTCCTTTCTTGGGATTCTTTGATTTTTCATTGATGTGGTAGCTGCCTCTGAGGATCAGTGGTAGAGTGTCTATTATTATTATTATTATTATTATTATTATTATTATTATTATTAATTACAACAAATATAATTATTAAATATAAGGATTAAATAATTAACAGATTTAGAAATGATATAGCCTACCAACCAATGAATCCATTCCTTTAATATCAAATATGTCAATATATTTCATTTTACAAAATTTGAGTTCAGTATTCTTCACTTCATAAAATCACGTGTTTTATTTTAATAACGATGTTCATTCCGTTATTATGCTAATTGGGTCACAGGAAAAGTAAACTATAGGTAAACAAACACACGTTTATCCGTTAGAAAAAACTTTCACTCCACCCTGTTAGCATATTCTCTTTGCTATGCCAATTCTCCCTCCCTGTTGCAAAAGTATTGCTTGAGGCTGTCTCTTATCATGAAAGCGTCATGTGTAGAATTTCCTCCATTGTCAGCTGCCAGAGGAATCATGTTGTCTTCCGGTAATTCTAAATTGCCAATAAAGTGTTCATTCGGGCAAGGAATTCGCTCATTCCGGAGAAGGTTGTGGAGGATACAGGCTGACATCACAAGATCATCAACAGTTTCCATTGATACAGCTATGGGGGTGAAGAAAACCCTCCAGTACTGACACATAATCCCAAAGGTGTTTTCAGTTGTTCTCCTAGCCCGGCTGTGCCTGAAGTTGAATATACGCTTTTCCTCATCATGCCGCGATTGCTTTTGTGGATAAGGTCTCATCATTGTAGTAGTCAAACCGAATGCCTCATCACCAACAATGACGTGTGGCAGAACGTTGGAATGTTGGAGACTTTTCTCAGTTCCAGGTAATGCACTCGGTCGAGGAAAAGGGAATGTTCCTTCGGTTATCATTCTGTACAGCTGAGATTTTTTAAATATTCCAGCATCGCCTTCTTTTCCGTATGAACCAACATCAACAAACAAGTATTTGTAGTTGTGGTCTACCAAAGCAAGTAGGACTTGAGAAAAGTATCCTTTATAGTTGAAACACAGTGACCCAGTCTTGTTGGGACATTTTTCCCGTATGTGTTTGCCATCGATCGCACCACAGCAGTTTGGGTAATTCCACTTGTTATAAAAACCATTTGAAACTACTTTCAACACCTCCTCTGTGAGCACAGGTTTGGCCTCACTCTTCAGCCTGCTGGAAATTGCTCTCAGTGTCTTCCTAACAATGCAACTTATCCAGCTATACGTGATTCTGAACTGGAAGGCTAGTGATCTGAAAGATTCTCCCTTGGACAGGTACCTGTGAAAAAGAAAGAGCTATCAGCTGCTTATTTATTGGTGGTGAATGTTAGTGGTAGAAGAAGTTTAGCCCACAAAACTAGTACACAAAAACAGTATAATATATTTCAAATGTAAATCTTAAAAGTTGTTTGTAGTAGTTGCTTATTTAAATTGATGTTTGTTTCCTCCCCAGAAAATGAGTGCAAAACGAGGTGGCGATCGATCAGAGATACCTACAGAAAAATCAAGATAAAGGGGAAATACAAAACTGGTTCTGCAGCACCATCGAAATCAAAGTACAACACAGCCAAATTTGCTTTCCTCGATGTTGCTCTACAGGAAAGAAAGTAGGTGTCTTGTGGTGGTGATGGTGGTGGTGGTGGTTATTTTAATACGGGGGGGGGGGATGCCGTAGGTATCTACAGATATGCCACAATATGTTAATAATTTAATTGTATATTCATCATCTTATACTTTCTCCAAATCTCAATGGATAAACCTTGGAAGTCTCTAAAAGGAAATTCTTCCGTTGAAGTATTTAGTAAAGTTTCCTTCTTGTTGTTGCAGAACTGTATCGTCATTACCAGAGAAGACTGCGAATGAGCATGAGAGCCACGATAGCGACGCTGAAGAGAGTGAAAAGCGGAAGGAAGAACTAGGTACCGGTACTGAGGACAATGAAGAAAAGGAAGAATTAAATTTTCATGAGGAAAGAACTCGTAGTGGGGAAGCGGACAGCCATGGAAATCCATCTTACAAAAAAAAGGAAGGCCATCTTTTTAAAGGATCGAGCACTTGATGAGATAAAAAAGGGTCGTGAAAGTAGAATGGCTATTATGAAGCAAATATTAGCTATTAAATCAGAAGGACACAAGGAAGATCATCCTGTGATAGATTTTTTCAAAAGTATGGCAAAGGCGGTGATGGAATTTTCTCCGGAGCTTATAGCCGAAACGCGAATGAAAGTTTGCCAAATTGTAACAGAAATGGAGATGCGGCATCTGTACCAACAACGGACCACTTCATCCACGACGTTTTCAACACCAAATAGTTTCGAGGATTCTAACTCTGTTATCACCGAATTGTCACCTGGTACATCGTCAGTTCAAGATGAAGTGTCGACTGAACTGTCCCAGTACATCGCTTTACCCTGACTGCAATCCATATTATAAACAATGGCTAACTCAATATTTCTTGCAGAGTTTTGTGATAATTTAAGGTAAATTCACTAATTATAATAATCTGTAATTCATTTTCCAGAAATTATCTTGTAGGCTATTGTATAAACATGTTCATACTTGTAGGCCCTACCTCAGGAAATACTTGGCATCGAAAATCCGTGGAAATTAAAATATACACGTACTTTTGAAGACGATAAATTAATTTTATTTTAGGAATAATTACCTTAAGATTTACTAAATGATTACACTCACCTTAGTGTGACACAGAGTTTCTCCTCAGGTGAGATGGTTTTTAGATACCTGTTGTTACTCGGTTTCTTCGTAATATCTTCTTTGATAACATTTAAAATCCTTTGAAAAAGGTCCCTTGAGACCCAAAAATAACTTCTGAATTTACTTTCACTGTCAATCAAATGGCGTTTTACAAGAATATTGTAGGCCCCCTCTGTTTTCCTATTTTTAAAGACATCGCTGCCTTCTCCGCCAAAACAACGCAAGAAAATTTCCTCCTCATTATCCGCTTCCTCTTCCAACAGTAGCGCACAGGCTGCGAGACATGTGCTCGGCAACTGATCCGCTTCGCAGCCTGGGAAACCACGAGCCTCGCAGCGTCATTGCGACGAAAGCACGCAACGCCGGCCTCGCACCTCGCACCTCGCATCCGTCAGTTCTGAGAAACCAAGCCTTTAGGGATTGGAATGACTTACCAAGAGAGATGTTCAATAAATTTCCAATTTCTTTGCAATCATTTAAGAAAAGGCTAGGGAAACAACAGATAGGGAGCACCTGGGAGACTGCCCTAAATGCAGATCAGTAGTGATTGATTGATTGATTGATTGATTGATTGATTGATTGATTGATTGATTGACATGATGCCGACAGATATAGCAGTGTGTCGTCTTCTTATTCTTATTTTTCCTAATTGGTTTACCATCCAGGGTTGTTTTTCTCCTCGGACTCAGCGAGTGATCCCACCTCTCTCACCTCAAGGGCAGTGTCCTGGGGCATGAGACTTTGGGTCAGGAGATAAAACTGGGAAGGAGGACCAATACTCTGCCCAGGTAATTCCTCTGGTATTCCTCTCATAGAGACTGATAAAGTTTCGCCTATTCTGCGTACATCCTGGCTTATGTTGTCTTCCACAGATATATTTTAGAAACTGAAATAGGTACCAATTATGGGATAGAAGAATAATGCATTGATGACGATCATACTTGAACTGTTCAGATAAACAAACGGATGATTTTTTTCAATCTCGGGTTGATCGATAAGTATGATATTGGGCAGCCACATGGTCGTTAACGCATCATGTATATATGATCTAACACGTTGGTTGTCCTGTTCGAATATCGTTACGTTGAAAATATGTTTATCAATCAATCAATCAATCAATCAATCAATCAATCAATCAATCAATCAATCAATCAATCAATCAATCAATCAATCAATCAATCAATCAATCAATCAATCAATCAATCAATCAATCAATCAATCAATCAATCAATCAATCAATCAATCAATCAATCAATCAATACTGATCTGCATTTAGGGCAGTCGCCCAGGTGACAGATTCCCTATCTGTTGCTTTCCTAGCCTTTTCCTAAATGATTTCAAAGAAAGTGGAAATTTATTGAACATCTCCCTTGGTAAGTTATTCCAATCCCTAACTCCCCTTCCTATAAATGAACATTTGCCCCAGTTTGTCCTCTTGAATTCCAACTTTATCTTCATATTGTGATCTTTCCTATTTTTATAAACGCCTTTCAAACTTATTCGTCTACTAATGTCATTCCACGCCATCTCTCCGCTGACAGCTCGGAACATACCACTTAGTCGAGCAGCTCTTCTTCTTTCTCTCAATTCTTCCCAACCCAAACACTGCAACATTTTTGTAACGCTACTCTTTTGTCGGAAATCACCCAGAACAAATCGAGCTGCTTTTCTTTGGATTTTTTCCAGTTCTTGAATCAGGTAATCCTGGTGAGGGTCCCATACACTGGAACCATACTCTAGTTGGGGTCTTACCAGAGACTTATATGCACTCTCCTCGGACACAAAGAAAAAATGTTTTAAGCAAGCCGGAGATCTCACCCATTTAAAGTTTGAGAATAGGTTGAGGTCGTTTCGGCCCCAAGGCCTCTAATCATTCGCTTGACCGGATGAGACTCGTTCGAGCACCAGCTATCCTGAGGGAAACTTCGGAGGGAACCAGCTACTAGATGGTTCGATTAGTCTTTCGCCCCTATACCCAGCTCCGACGATCTATTTGCACGTCAGAATCGCTACGGACCTCCATCAGGGTTTCCCCTGACTTCGTCCTGGCCAGGCATAGTTCACCATCTTTCGGGTCCCAACGGGTACGCTAGTACCCATTATTCATAATTATATTCTGCACTTTACGTACGATTAATATTATATAGATGATATGATCTTTTTTTTTAAAGTGTGGTTACTTTTGTTAATGGTATTACTGTTACTATTGTCCATATTATCATATTATTGTCATCAGTAGTTATTATTAAGTGTTCTAGGTTAAGACTGGTTAAGTGTAAGAAAGGGAGTACATCCCTAACTTTGCCAGGATAAATAAAACATATTACTTACTTACTTACTTACTTACTACAACCCCTAAAAACCCTCATAACCATGTGCAGAGATCTGTACCCTTTATTTACAATCCCATTTATGTGATTACCCCAATGAAGATCTTTCCTTATATTAACACCTAGATACTTACAATGATCCCCAAAAGGAATTTTCACCCCATCAACGCAGTAATTAAAACTGAGAGGACTTTTCCTATTTGTGAAACTCACAACCTGACTTCTTCAGAATGTTGGCTGGCAGGATAGGGGAGGTAAGGTGGTGTAACAGAATTTCTAATCACTAGAATGCATGCCAAAATCCTGTATTAAATTGCAAACCTCTCCGCATCTGACGCTGTTGATGGTGATTATTTTTGGACAGTTGTATGTAGCTTTCTCAAGAGTTTGCAGATCAATAGACGTCAAAGTACAACTTCGAGTTACAACTGTACTAAAATACTACAATACCTGTTTTGATTCCATTCGAATACCCTATGAAACATGTAAAGAGTAATATTTATTCTTAAGATATTAATAGTCCATATACGAAGGGCGTACTGTAGGATTGTTTAACACTTTATTTTTTCTACCCAAATGAAGTACATTACACATCAATTGTTGAGTTTACCTTCACAACAGAATCTCCTTGTAACTGTATGCACTTTTGCCATCGATGTGTCAGTCTCTCCAGACCTTACTGAAACCATTCTTTCAGAGATCTGTGAACCCATGCCTTAACAGCTGTATTTAGTTCTGCAAAATCCGCAAAACGGTCACTTCGCAGAGGTTTCTTCATGTTCCCGAACAGGTGATGACACTGTTCGACATTTCTTTGCCGGTGGACTGCCCTTATGCTTCCATAGAATCGATTCTTGTTTCGTTTGTGGTTCGTGGTAATGGAGCCATGTCTCATCACCAGTCACAAGCCTAGCCATGAAGTCGGCTGGATCTTGATCATGGAGTTTCAAAACTTCTCTGCACACGTCCACACGCCTCTGCTTTTCGTCTGCAGACAAGAGTCTAGGCACCCACGTGAATGACACCTCCCCCAACTGTAAGTGGCTGTGCACGATCCGCTGCAGAGTGTTTCGGCTAATTCCCGTGGTTGCCTCCATTTCTGTAAATATGATGCATTTGTTTCCTTCGATTGCCTGTTCGACCCGGGCAGTATTGGCTGATGTTGACACTGTCACATTCTTTGCAGAACTGGTTCCGTTGTCTACCGATGTGCGCCCTGTTTTCCAACCTTCCACCCAGTTGTAAACTGTTTTCTGTGACGGCGCATGTTCTTCACAGACTGCCACCAAGCACCGATGAATTTCTGCAGTCGTTACGCCTTTTCCCATAGGAACCAAGTCGTACAGCGCTGTCCCTGATGGTTGCTTTCCATGTTTTCCTACACTGACAGTGTTGTTATGAAATGGCTATGACGAGTGCATTCGTTAGCCCCTGTGCGTGTGCTGCTACCATAAGGTGGAACAAGACAGTAGTTACATGTCACCAGCTTCAAAAGTGAAATGTGAACAATACCTGGACATGCAAAAAATAAAGTGTAAAACAATATAGTACGCCCCTCGTAGAGTTTCCAATTACTTTATACTTAGTAATTTCGACTATGAAAGACAAGCTTACGTACTAACTGTCAATATTTTGCGATAGCGTTCTACAAGTTGAGAAAGCCGTGTCATTAATGTTTTTACTTACCGGTGGAATAGGACATTTAGGTTCCAGGTCTATTATTCTTTCTATAAATTCAGACCACGGTTGGTTCTTCTCTTGTATTTTTTCACAGAAGTTTTTGAAGTCGGTTTTCAAGAAGAACTGGCACGAGTCTACTTGTTGCTTGCTGTCACACTTCGTTATATATATCTCGATCTGTGAAATAATACAAACAAATTGATTAAGACAAGTTGATGTAGAAACCGTTACGTTCGGAAACATCTATCTATGTATACGTTGCAGGGAAAGTCGATCGGTAACAGTTGATTGAAAACAAACAGGTCAATTTTTCCTAGGAAGAGTTAATTATGCCTGCTGTGGCTAAGTAAAACTTGATTCGCAGATGCTGCTCTGAAAATGTAACCGCGTGCGCCAAACCTTTGTCATGATTATTAAATCAATCAATCAATCAATCAATCAATCAATCAATCAATCAATCAATCAATCAATCAATCAATCAATCAATCAATCAATCAATCAATCAATCAATCAATCAATCAATCAATCAATCAATCAATCAATCAATCAATCAATCCTGATCTGCATTTAGGGCAGTCGCCCAGGTGGCAGATTCCCTATCTGTTGCTTTCCTAGCCTTTTCCTAAATGATTTCAAAGAAATTGGAAATTTATTGAATATCTCCCTTGGTAAGTTATTCCAATCCCTAACTCCCGTTCCTATAAATGAATATTTGCCCCAGTTTGTCCTCTTGAATTCCAACTTTATCTTCATATTGCGATCTTTCCTACTTTTATAAACGCCACTCAAACTTATTCGTCTACTAATGTCATTCCACGCCATCTCTCCGCTGACAGCTCGGAACATACCACTTAGTCGAGCAGCTCTTCTTCTTTCTCTCAATTCTCCGCAACCGAAACATTGCAACATTTTTGTAACGCTACTCTTTTGTCGGAAATCACCCAGAACAAATCGAGCTGCTTTTCTTTGGATTTTTTCCAGTTCTTGAATCAGGTAATCCTGGTGAGGGTCCCATACACTTGAACCACACTCTAGTTGGGGTCTTACCATTCCGATTGTTTTGTAGTCGTACTTCTATTATGGAAACTTTTTTTGTTTTGATTAGCTCAGCGCACAACAGGCAGTCGTCATTACTTTTCTCTTTATTGTTGTGCAATAGTGACCAAAGGTTAATTTACGTTCAAATAAATATTTTAAGTGCATAATTATTATATCAGACCCCACGGAAGAACTGTTTCGTGAAAAACTGAATTAGAAACGCTCGACTTCAAGGTACGATACATTCATTGACATTGACCAAATTGAAATATCATAGCTACAATCAAAAAGTGAAAAATCTAAAAACTTCAACTAAAAGCGAAAGTAACGTTATCAGATTTTTAAGACGATATGCCATTATTGAAGTAAATGGTATTACAAAACTAATAAACCCTGTCACAGGCCAAGACAGAATAAGGTATTATGTTTTTGACGAAGAGTTGTTTGGGTTTCATAATGAAGCGCACATATCCACTGGACATGGAGGAAAAGATTGTATGATTCAGCAATTGAAAGGAAAATTTCAAAATGTTACTACAAAAGACATTTTACTATTTTTAAGCTTGTGCGAACCTTGTGTTCAAAAATTGAAATATAAGAAGAAAAGACTGGCTCTAAAGTCTTTTTTATTATTACAGGGTATTAGGATCATTCCGTATTGACGGTTTTCACTTTACAATGGTGAAAAAATGAGTGTATCCTCCTTATTCAATACAATATATATTCCATCATTGGAAGGAGTAATCAAATTCAAACATGTTTCGGTTTTTTTTTTTCTATTTTGCTTTACGTCGCACCGACACAGATAGGTCTTATGGCGACGATGGGATAGAAAATGCCTAGGAAGTGGAAGGAAGCGGCCGTGGCCTTAATTAAGGTACAGCCCCGGCATTTGCCTGGTGTGAAAATGGGAAACCACGGAAAACCATCTTCAGGGCTGCCGACAGTGGGACTCGAACCCACTATCTCCCGATTACTGGATACTGGCCGCACTTAAGCGACTGCAGCTATCGAGCTCGGTCGGTTCGTTTGAGCCATCTTCAGTGAAAAAAAGGGGGGGGGTGAAGTAATTTACATAATATAAGCTAAAAACATGCCAAAAAATGAAAGAAAAAATGAAAAAACTAAAGAGAGCCTAGACAGAAACAAAATTAGCATTAAAAACCCCTGAGATCACATTCATCCGCCAGAAGAAGAAAAAGGAACATCAGTTCGAATTCCTGTCCCCGGCGTTGACCGCGGTAGAGGAGATGCTCGAGATTGTTGATGATGGAATTGTTCGAATCGAAATGGGAAATGTAATTCTAAAGCAGCTTTACTCAAGGTAAATTTTCAAAGCTGCCCATAATATGAAGTTGTTCAGATTTCAATAATTATATTTTTTCAGGTGTCAATTTAGTAAATGTCGCACGAACATAATCCCAGAAAATGAAGTTACTATGGATAAAACAATAGCTGAGAGGACTGTTGCAACTTTACAATCACTTGGAAGCACACAAGGTTTTGTAAAATGCTCTTGCAACACTAAATGCGAATCCATGAAGTGTATGCGTAAGAAGAAAAATGTACATTGCAACTCAAAGTGTCACAAATCTTTACCTTGCTATAATAAATGATAAACGTTCCTACCTTTTACGTATTATAAAGGATTCGCATTTTTATTAGACTTTCTTAAACATTTCTATATCTTTATGTATGGTTTTGCCTTTTTACTTGCTTTTTTATTAGCTAGTACCGTTTCCTTGCAAATAGTCGTCTGTTACTATAGAGCATCCAGAGTTAAGAAAAGACTACAGGCCTTATGGGCCTGCTGCCTTCCACTGTTGCCATACTCAATCACTCACCGCGACTCGCACACTGCTTGTGAAATACAGTGATGACATAAAATTATACATCGCTTGGTACAGCTGTTGCAAGACTAATAATAATAATAATAATAATAATAATAATAATAATAATAATAATAATAATAATAATAATAATAATAATGCCGGATTTGCAGTCATGAAATTTCGTTTTGTCATAACGTTTATAAGGATAACAGCCCACTGGCTGTATCATACGAAATAGAGTAAGAGTTTGAACATGTAGGAATGCGAACAAAATAATAATAATAATAATAATAATAATAATAATAATAATAATAATAATAATAATAATAATAATAATTCTACCGGCTGGTACACCTCTACTCCGCACATTTGAATTTTCCGCCTTAAAGTACTCCTCTACAGGAGAAACTGTGAACTTAAAACTGGATCTACTTAAACCTTTCCTTTGAAGATGTCACGGTGTGAATTTCGACTTGTTTTTGTTAACCATTTATCAAGAAGTTTGGACATTCTCTCATAGATGTCACTGCCTAAGAACTGTGATCATGCACCCTGGTGCGAAGTGAGGGAACTTTCTTGAAGATATTTTGTACTCACAAGTTTTCTTATTACTAAATTTCGTTCTTTCATTTGTGGGTTGGCAATATTAATCTTTTCTTTCCGCCTGTTTTGAACTTAGCCAATCCAGAATTTCTGTAATTAAATGTTGACCAATCGTGTCTTTCTTCTTCGATTTTGATGTGTAACTGTAAGCTAGCCAATAAACGCCTGCGGGCGTGTCTTAATTAATCATGAAAGGTCCCGAATCTTCCCCGAGGGTATGTAAACTGCTGATTTTCCTGTCTCTCGGCCACTTCATCAACAACTAAGTTAGTGTATGGACGTGTAGCAGGAGGCGGGAAGCGCCTCTTTCTTCAGGCAACAGTTCTTCAGTAAGGTAATGGCCGCTTAACATCTTTATTTCTTGCTAGCTCAGCAGTTTAACCCGCGGGGAAGGTCCGAAAACCTTTACCATGTAACCTATCTCTATAAACAAGTAAATTTCTTCCATTTTATGTAAAAACTTCATATGTCTTTAACTGTAATCGGGGATAGAGAGTGCTTTACCCTCTCGAGCTCCCCTGCATTTTGATTTGAGGTGACTAGGTTTTCGTAACAGATTTTCTACGCTTCCTTAATGTGTTAAATTTATTCAGTATACGAGTCACCTCCATAGTTTGGGAATAGCCCCTGTTTCTTCGGCCTAGTGCCTTTTAGGTTTTAAAATGTGTATTTAGGAGTGCAAATTCATGCCTCCATTCTTTTTGCATTTTGGGCCATTTACTTAACCTATTATTTTTCTACTAAGGCTCAGTAGGCGGGCTACAAGATAACCCCGTTTCATTTTGGTGTAAGTTGTGCCTTGATGACAATTTAGTGTAAAGCCTGGTATTGCGTTTAATAGGCTTGGAAAACTGAGAGCGGGTCAGCTCTTTTAAGTATTGGAAATGTGCCTCTAGGAGGCTTGATATTGCTAGATGGGAGCAAGTGCTCCATGTTATTAGGGGATTTCTGCCCATTGGTAAATATGTGTTTGTGAGCTGAGAGCTCAGAAATGGTAAAACTTGGGGCTTGAAGCCTAGCTTGTTAAATTGTCTCTAAATCTTGGCCTTTCCTGGTCTTGTACCTGGATGTCGGTTATTTGTTGACTTGTTAAATTTTGAAATTCTATGTGAAAATTGATAAGTTTTGCTATTTTCGAAAATATAACCTTTAATGAAATTTTAATTCATATCTCGGCTTTGTAGTTAGACCCATTCACCCCGGCACCTTCTTTCACCTCTGCTGTTCCACAGAAACCTCGGAACAATAATAATAACACGCGTGTCCAGAAACCGGAATGATTGTCTTGTTTCTTATATCTGAGAAACTTTCATGATGGTTGTTGCTTTCAGGGAGCGCAGTGCTGAGTCTATTAGCCCCCAGAAACATATCACTATTAAGGCAAATACTGTGTGGTTACAACTCAGGAAGCTGACGGCGAGATATCTCTATCGCGGCGATGAATCCTTCGGTGGCGTGCCAGATGCGACCGTGCCGCATGCGACCCGTGCCACTAGCGACCGCATAATCTGTAACTGTGCCGGATGCGACCGGCGTTGACAGCAAATTGTCATTTGATAAGTTGTGTCATCACCCAAGATAAGGTAAGCTAAACGAAGTGTAATGCCATTTCAATAAGTCCTGTAAGCACTTACTGCCCCTACTTTATATGACACTTCTGGGAGAAACTCGTTTTACAACACGAAACATGGTGTGCGTTTACGTCTTTTCCCACCGGGCGAGTTGGCCATGCGGTTAGAGGCGCGCGGCCCTGAGCTTGCATCCGGGAGATAGTGGGTTCGAATCCCACTGTCGGTAGCTCTGAAGATGGTTTTCCGTGGTTTACCATTTTCACACCAGGCAAATGCTGGGGCTGTACTTTAATTAAGACCAGGGCCGCTTCCTTCCCATTCCTAGCTCTTTCCTATCTCATCGTCGTCTTAAGACCTGTCTGTGTCGGTACGACGTAATGCCACTAGCAAAAAAAAAAAAAAGTCCTAATTCTCTGAAACTATTTACGACTTAGGCCTACTTACTTATCGTGTCCTATTAGTACCAGGAGTGTCCGAGGACGTGTTCGGCTTGCCTGGTGCAGGTCTTTCTACATGACTCCCGTGGGCGGCCTGCGCGTCTGGATGTGGGATTATGGCAATGAAGTAGGGAGAGATGAAACCCGGTTACGGCACGTAGCCTACTCCTCTCGAATAATACCAAGGGGTCTGCTCAATGCTTTACGTCACCATCCGACGGCCGAATCACCATCAACAGCATCATATTCCCTCACTCCATTTGAACACTGCGAAAGGTTTGTATTTGAATCCAGCCTTTTGGCATGCAATCTAGTGATTAGAAACTGTCTACCACCGATTTTCCTACCCTGCCGGCCAACATTCTGATGGTGATTTTTGTTTCATCCAGGCTAAGTGGCTCAGACGGTTCAGACGGTTGAGATGGTGGTCTTCCGACTCCAACTTGGCAGGTTCGATTCTGGCTCAGTCCGGTGGTATTTGAACGTGCTCAAATACGTCAGCTTTGTGTCGGTGTATTTACTGGCACGTAAAATAAGTCCTGCGCGACTAAATTCCGGCACCTCGAAGTCTCCTTAAACCATAAAAGTAGTTACTGGGACGTAAAGACAGCAATATTATTTTATTTTTCTTTCGACCAACGGCACTCGAACCTGCTAACCACGGTGTCAGACCTTTATTTTAGAACAGACCAAGTTAGCTACTTATAAGCAACCTGCCACTTGGTGACAGCCCTTTATGCAAATCAATTGTAAGTGATTGATGGGTCGCATGCGGCACGATGCTTATCTACTTGGTCGCGTTTGGCACGATAATGGCCGGGTCGCATCCGGCACGGTCGCATCTGGCACGTAACCGAATCCTTCAGCTCACTTCAGATAAATTTACTCGTAAGTGACAACAGATGCAAGGGCTTCATGATTATCACAAAATACGATAACTTAAATATTCTTCCGCAACATAAAATACATAATGCTGAATCACCTATTCGTATGATTTCTTAAATTCAGGTAGTTCGGGGTTGCTGTTTACGGAAGCGATAATTGTGCTCAGAGTTGGCGGTTCATCTCTAAAATAGAATTCATGAATATTGCGCGGTATTCCACTTCTGACAAAATCATCGTATTTATTGAGTCTGGAATTACTGCGAATTAACTTTTTCCTTTCTCGCTTCTTGCTGGGCCTCCGGAGTGGCCCTTCGCTGGCTTCCTTCTTTATTTTGAAGACGGAAGACCTCGAAATTCCTAAAACCTTTGCGGCTTCGTCTACTACCCAGCTTACACTTTGTCCCGGATGCTTTGTTTTCAAATATGAAAATATATTAAGCACCATTTGCCGTTCCTTTCTCCTGACAACTTCACTACTCCTTTTTACATGTTCAGCCATAATTTAAATGTATTACTCGCTGATTGATTATATAAAATACTAAACAGGCAAAAAAAAAA
Source organism: Anabrus simplex (assembly GCF_040414725.1). Taxonomy (NCBI): domain Eukaryota; kingdom Metazoa; phylum Arthropoda; class Insecta; order Orthoptera; family Tettigoniidae; genus Anabrus; species Anabrus simplex. The sequence continues at coordinate 325,845,804 of NC_090271.1, forward strand.
TACACGATACACACAACCAAAAGCAATGCAATACACGAAAAAGTAAACACAATATACTGTATTTTTAACAAAACACTATGCGCCCCAGAAAGACGATCACTTCAATCTGCCGAATATCTCCCTTACATAAGCAATTACTGTAATGAGTGACACACGCAAAACGGGAAACATGCCGCGCTGACCTCACCAATGATGATTCGGAGTAGTTAAGCTGAGTTATTACACGTGTTGACTGCTGTAAACACTTCCGCACTGCACGCTGAAATGTGGCGCGCGATCTTAAGTCGGGGAATGTGGCACTACAACCTACAGTAGGATGTAAATAATTTTATTCACACTGAGTTAAAATGGTAGTTTAGACGAAGGACTAAAATGCAAGCCTCAGATATCTGTGTTAATAGGGGTCCTGTCGATTGTTTATTGCATTCCTGGATTTAGAAAAAGCTTTTGATAATGTGAACTGGAATATGTTAATGAAGATTTTACTAGTGTTAGTCTAGATTTTAAAGATAGACGAATAGTATATGAAATCTATAATAACCAAAGAGGTATCATAAACATAAATGGTGAAGTATGGGAGGCTTATATAAAGAAAGGAGTACGACAAGGATGTAATTTGTCACCAGTGCTGTTCAACCTGTATACTGAGAAAGGCATTGAGGAATGTAAAGAGGATATGGAAGGGATAAAGATAAATGGAATAGATTCAAAATTATAAGATTTGCTGATGGCATAGCTGTCATAGCGGAGAACGAAGAGAAACTACAAAGTGCATTAATAAGAATGAATAAGATATTGAGAGATAAGTATAACATGAAAATTAATTAAAAAAAAGACCGAAATTATGATATGCAACCGCTAACATATTGCAGTCGACATCAGAATTAGTGATATACCACTAAGGCAAGTACATGTCTTTACCTACTTAGGAAGTAAAATCACTCCAGATGGCAAACGTTCAGTCGACATAAAGAGCAGAACTGCCTAAGCAAAAATTGCTTATTACAAGAAAAGGATACTACTTACATCAATGAATTTAAATGTGGAGACTAAGAAGAGATTTATTAAGTGCTATGTCTGGAGTGTGGCCTTGTATGGCTCATAAACGTGGACTATTAGTGCACGTGATAAGAAACGTCTGGAAGCATTTGAGATGTGGTGCTGGAGGAGGATGGAAAATATCTCATGGACAGCAAAACTCACCAATAAAGAAGTTCTTCGACGAATAGGTGAAAAAAGATCCTGTTTAGTAACAATATGAAAGAGAAGAGACCAATTAATTGACCTTCTCTATAGGCACAATGGTTTCCTAGTTAATGTCATGGAAGGAATGATTCAAGGTAAAAGAGGAAGAGGAAGACCTAGACTGCAATATTCAAGACAGATCAGAGAAGACGTACGAACAGGCTCATATGTGGAAATGAAGAGATTAGCGGATTACAGAGAAGAGTGGAGAAGACGAATTGCTGCCAACCAATTTTAGGATTGAGAATAAGAAGAGAAGGAAGATTATATGTTATATAGAATTAAATATCCGATCATTTATGTCTTATACAATTTTACCGTACCGGCTGTTATAACAGAGATATTCATGAATTTCGATTTTTGTTGCTAAGTTGCGAACCATGTGACCTTGCCGCGGTGGGGAGGCTTGCGTGTCCCAATGATGCAGATAGCCGAGCCGCAGGTGCAACCATATCGGATGGGTATCTGTTGAGAGACCAGACTAACGAATGGTTCATAGAAAGGGGGGTAACAGCCTTTCGGTAGTTGCAAGGGCGGCAGTCTAGATGATTGACTGATACGGCCTTGTAATAATACTCAACATGGCTTAGCTGTGTTGATACTGCTACACGGCTGAAATCAACGGGAAACTACAGCCGTAACTACCTTCCGAGGACATGAAGCTCTCTCTGTATGAATGATGTACTGATGATGGCTTCCGCCCGGGTAAAATATTCCGGAGATAAACTAGTCCCCCATTCGGATCTCCGGGTGGGGACTACATGAGAGGGGGCGATCATCAGGAAGATGGATACTAACATTCTGCGAGTCGGAGCGTGGGATGTTAGAAGTTTGAATCGTTGTGGTAGGTTAGAGACTCTGAAAAGGGAAATGGATAGGCTAAAGTTAGATGTAGTTGGAATAAGGAAGAACAAGATTTTTGGTCAGGCGACTATCGAATTATCAACACAAAATCAAACAGGGGAAATGCAGGGCAGCGGGTAAGCTACTACGACCAGCATAGTGAGAGAATTATTGTCGTCAAGATAGACACCAAACCAATGCCCACCACAATAGTGCAGGTCTATATGCCTACTAGTTCAGCGGATGATGAAGAAATCGAAAGAATATATGAGGAGATGGAAGATTTAATACAATATGTAAAAGGTGACGAAAATCTAATTGTGATGGGAGACTGGAATGCAGTGGTAGGCCAAGGAAGAGAAGGTAGTATAGTAGAAGAATTTGGATTGGGACAAAGGAACGAAAGAGGAACTCGGCTGGTTGAATTCTGCACTAATCATAATTTAGTCCTTGCCAATACTTGGTTCAAACACCACAAACGACGGCTGTATACGTGGACAAGACCTGGAGACACTGGAAGGTATCAAATAGACTTCATTATGATTAGGCAGAGATTCAGAAACCAGGTGTTGGATTGCAAAACTTTCCCAGGAGCAGACGTGGACTCTGACCACAACTTGTTGGTCATGAAATGCCATCTGAAGTTGAAGAAATTGAAGAAAGGAAAGAATGCAAAAAATTGGGATCTAGACAAGTTGAAAGAAAAGAGTGTGAGGGATTGTTTCAAGGAACATGTTGCACAAGGACTAAATGAAAAGGCTGAAGGAAACACTATAGAGGAAGAGTGGATAGTCATGAAAAATGAAGTCAGTAGGGCTGCTGAAGAAATGTTAGGAAGGAAGAAAAGATCAACTAAGAATCAGTGGATAATTCAGGAGATACTAGACCTGATTGATGAACGACGAAAATACAAGAATGCTAGAAATGAAGAGGGCAGAAAAGAATACAGGCGATTAAAGAATCAAGTGGATAGAAAGTGCAAGGTAGCTAAGGAAGAATGGCTGAAGGAGAAGTGCAAGAATGTCGAAGGCTGTATGGTTCTGGGAAAGGTAGATGCTGCATACAGGAAAATCAAGGAAACCTTTGGAGAAAGGAAAAGTAGGTGTATGAATATTAAGAGCTCAGATGGAAAGCCACTTCTAGGGAAAGAAGACAAAGCAGAAAGATGGCAAGAGCATATCCAACAGTTGTATCAATGTAGAGACGTAGATAATTTGGTTCTGGAACATGAAGAGGCTGCTGATGCTGATGAAATGGGAGACCCAATTTCGAGGTCAGAGTTTGACAGAGCTGTGAGTGAGCTAAATAGGAACAAGGCACCTGGAATTGATGACATTCTCTCTGAATTACTGACTGCCTTATGAGAAACCAGCATGGGAGGGTTATTTCATTTAGTGTGCAAGATGTATGAGACAGGAGAAGTCCCATCCGATTTTCGGCAGAATGTTGTTATACTTATTCCCAAGAAAGCCGGTGCTGACAGGTCTGAAAACTACCGCACCATTAGTTTAGTATCTCATGCCTGCAACATTTTTACACGTATTATTTACAGAAGAATGGAAAAACAAGTTGAAGCTGAGTTGGGAGAAGATCAATTTGGCTTCAGAAGAAATGTAGGAACACGTGAAGCAATCCTGACTTTACGTCTGATCTTAGAGGATCGAATCAAGAAGGACAAGCCCATGTACATGGCATTCGTAGATCTAGAAAAGGCATTCGATAATGCTGATTGGATCAAGCTATTTATGATTCTGAAGATGATAGGGATCAGATACCGAGAACGAAGAATTATCTACAATCTGTATAAAAATCAGTCCGCAGTGATAAGAATCGAGGGCCTTGAAAAAGAAGCAGCAATCCAGAAAGGAGTGAGGCAAGGCTGCAGTTTGTCCCCTCTCCTTTTGAATGTTTACATAGAACAGGCAGTAAAGGAAATCAAAGAGAAATTTGGAAAGGGAATCACAGTCCAAGGAGAGGAAATCAAAACCTTGAGATTTGCCGATGATATTGTTATTTTATCTGAGACTGTAGAAGATCTCGAGAAGTTGCTGAATGGTATGGACGAAGTCTTGGGTAAGGAGTACAAGATGAAAATAAATAAGTCCAAAACAAAAGTAATGGAGTGCAGTCGAACGAAGGCAGGTGATGTAGGAAATATTAGATTAGGAAATGAAGTCTTAAAGGAAGTAGATGAATATTGTTACTTGGGTAGTAAAATAACTAACGATGGCAGAAGTAAGGAGGACATAAAATGCAGAATAGCACAAGCAAGGAAGAGCTTTCTTAAGAAAAGAAATTTGCTCACTTCAAACATTGATATCGGAATTAGAAAGATGTTTTTGAAGACTTTCGCGTGGAGCGTGGCATTGTATGGAAGTGAAACATGGACGATAACTAGCTCTGAAGGTAAGAGAGTAGAAGCTTTTGAAATGTGGTGTTACAGAAGAATGCTGAAGGTGAGATGGATAGATCGAATCACGAGTGAAGAGATAATGAATCGAATTGGTGAGAGGAGATCGATTTGGCTAAATTTGACGATAAGAAGAGATAGAATGATAGGACACATCTTAAGACACCCAGGACTTGTTCAGTTGGTTTTTGAAGGAAGTATAGGTGGTAAGAACGGTAGGGGTAGACCAAAGTATGAATATGACAAGCAGATTAGAGCAGATGTAGGATGCAATAGTTACGTAGAAATGAAAAGATTAGCACAGGATAGGGTGGCATGGAATTGTAATTTGTGGCTGTAATTATTACTAGCCACCACAAATTGTAATTTGTGGCTGTAATTATTACTAGCCACCACAAATTGTAATTTGTGGCTGTGATTATTACTAGCCACCACAAATTGTAATTTGTGGCTGTAATTATTACTAGCCACCTTAAATTGTAATTTGTGGCTGCAATTATTACTAGCCACCACAAATTGTAATTTGTGGCTGTAATTATTACTAGCCATCTTAAATTGTAATTTGTGGCTGTAATTATTACTAGCCACCACAAATTGTAATTTGTGGTTGTAATTATTACTAGCCACCTTAACTTGAGAAGGCGACCATAATTTGTAATTTGTGGCTGTAATTATTACTAGCCACCTCAAATTGTAATTTGTGGCTGTAATTATTACTAGCCACCACAAATTGTAATTTGTGGCTGTAATTATTATTAGCCACCTTAAATTGTAATTTGTGGCTGTAATTATTACTAGCCACCACAAATTGTAATTTGTGGCTGTAATTATTACTAGCCACCTCAAATTGTAATTTGTGGCTGTAATTATTACTAGCCACCTCAAATTGTAATTTGTGGCTGTAATTATTACTAGCGACCACATATTGTAATTTGTGGCTGTAATTATTACTAGCCACCACAAATTGTAATTTGTGGCTGTAATTATTACTAGCCACCTCAAATTGTAATTTGTGGCTGTAATTATTACTAGCCACCTCAAATTGTAATTTGTGGCTGTAATTATTACTAGCCACCACAAATTGTAATTTGTGGCTGTAATTATTACTAGCCACCTCAAATTGTAATTTTTCAATGTAATTATTACCAGCCACCTTAAATTGAGAAGGTGTCATACTTTCTAATGTACGACTTTGATTATTACTAGTCACCTCAAATTGAGGAGTTGGTGGTGGTCGTTATTGTTATTAAGAGCAAGTACAATTACGCAACCATCCTCTACTACTGTAGCACTAATCCGCTCTCGGAAAAATAATACCGTCGGCTTCAGTAGTAATTATTGCGTTGATGGGTTGAGAGTTCCTTATCGGGATCACTGTAAGTACTACTACATTGGGCTGATCACATGAACGGTATTGTAAGTGAAAGATACAGATCTCCGCACGTGGTTATGAGGATATTTACGGGTTGTAATAACGATGTAAAGTCTGTGGTAAGACCCCAACTAGAGTACGGTTTCAGTGTATGGGACCCTCACCATGATTACTTTATTAGAGAACTGGAAAAAAATCCAAACAAAGCAAGTCGATTTGTTCTGGGTGATTTCCGACAAAAAAGTAGCGTTACGAAAATGTTGCAAAGTTTAGGCTGGGAAGACTTGGGAGAAAGGAGACGAGCTGCTCGACTACGTGGTATGTTCCGTGCTGTCAGAGGAGAGATGGCGTGGAATGACATCAGTAGACGAATAAGTTTGAGTGGCGTCTTTAAAAGTAGGAAAGATCACAATGTGAAGATAACGTTGGAATTCAAGAGGACAAATTGGAGCAAATATTCTTTTATAGTTAGGGATTGGAATAACTTACCAAGGGAAATGTTCAATAAATTTCCAATTTCTTTGAAATCATTTTAAGAAAAGGCTAAGCAAGCAGTAGTGAGTAGAACAGTAGATCAGTAGTGAGTGATGATGATTGATGGAAAAGAACGAGAGTTGGCCAAGGAAGGTCAGATAAGACACAAGTAAGTGGAAGCAATGCCAGACTCAGGTGAGCCCCACTAACTACTCTTACGGTTTTCGGAGACGCCGAGTTGCTGGAATTTTGTCTTGCAGGAGTTCTTTAATGTGCTAGTAAATCTACCAACACGAGGCTGATACATACCAACGGGCTGAGCAAGATTTGAACCTGAAAATTTGGACTGAGAAGGCTTTCAGCTACTTAATCGGCGCTCAGCTAAGTGAACCCATGGAGACCAACCCACGATCCCAAGATGAAAACTCCTGGGTCCCCTTTTATTCAGTTTTTACAGCAGGTAGGGTATCACCTCCGCACAAATAAGAACGAACTGAGAACATCGATGTTTTTAAAATATAAGGGGTGTTCAATTGAAACATAGAGTGTTCTCTTGAAACAAATTCAGGGTGTTTCAAAAAGGACTTTGACAACTCATAGTTATGTATTCATTTCACTTACCGACATGGTTTTGGTGTCATCTTGACTGACAGTAGATCAAGTTTTACCTAAACAGGCTGAATGTGACCTCCGTTGGTCATGGAGCACACACCCCATCTGAAGTCGATTTCTTGCCAAACTCGCTGCAGCACGTCAGGCGTGACTCGTTCAATTGCGATGCAGTTTCTACGTTTGAATTCTGGTAGAGAAGCTGCTAAGGGTGGAACAAACACTATATTCTTTACGAATCCCCACAAGAAGAAATCAAGAGGTGTCAGGTATGGTGAGCGTAGGGCGAACCTCGGCCAATCCACTTACCCGGAAACCGTACATTCAGGAAATCCCTGACGTCGGAGAGGTAGTGTAGCGGTGCGCCAACTTACATAAAGTGTACGCTCCGTTCTTGGTCATCAACGTCAATCTTGGGGATTAAAACGTTCTCCAACGTATCTAAGCACACCTTTTCGTGGGTAGTTTTCTCACTAAAAAAAAGAAAGGCCCGTAACTTTGCTCTTGCCCAGTGCATGAAACACATTCAATTTTGGCCTATCACGTTAATGTTCTAGGATTTGTCGGGGTTTTTCACCGTCTCAAATCCTACAGTTGTGTCTATTAACTTCGCAACTTAAGTGGAAAGTCGACTAATCGCTAAAGATAATCTTTCCAATGAAATGTTCATCTTCTTCCAACCGATGTAACATGTCCACACAAAAGCTATTTCGAGCTATCTTATCAGTGTCTTTTAGTTGCTGCGCCATTATGAACTTGTATGGTTTGAGAAGTAACCGTTTCCTCAACACACGAAAAATAGCCGTATGAGGGAGGCCCAGCTCTCGAGAAGAACGCCGTGTCGATTTTCGAGGACTCTGCTCAAAGCGTTATCTCACTTGCTCTACGACCTCGTCAGACGTACCCGGACGACTTGAGGATATCTTATGGCCTACCGTACATCCAGTTTCAATAAAACACTTATGCCTCTCATAAATAGTAGGCCTACTGGGAGGATCTTTATCATTCTTACTTTGTACGAAAATTATGTTGCACAGTTGTCGCCGACTGCGACTCTTCCAACCAAGACACACAGGGAGCGCGCTCGGTACCGGTAAAGGCAGCCATCTTTGCTGCAACTGCCGCTAGTGCTTGCGGTGGCGCGATTCTATATTAGCGAACCACGCGAGTCAAAGCTTGATCTATTGTCAGGCAAGGTGACACCAAAACCATGCCTGTAAGCGAAATTAATAAATAATTATGAGTTGTCAAAATTGTAAAGTCCTTCTTGAAACACTCTGTACTATATATTGGACAAACTACGCTATATAAAAATGACAGCATACTGATGATAGTTTGAGAGATAATAACCCCTACCACTCAGGCATCTGTCCCAATGGCGAAACATTTCTCTATACCCTCCACAATGAAGGTAACCAGTTGCTAGTTGAATCACTCTTCGGCATTATCAGGAACCGCTTGATCGGAAGCAAAACGCTTACTCTTCAGGGGTTGTGATAATACCACACCCTCGAACTGTATTCACAACTACGATATATTATTATTTCTTTTGTATATTTATTCTTAATATTTGAAGCTGAAAGTTCTCACCGTTAGATATTCGTAATTTGTTTTATACAGGCAGATGGGCTACACACAGCTATTTCTACGCTTGGCATAACATAAAAGGAAACTTTATGAGTCATGCGGAGAATCCAATATGACACATGGGACATGAATACCCACATGTCAGAATTTGGGCGTAGTCGAATTATAGCCTACGAGTAGACACGTGTTACCAACGTTACCATGGCACTGGATATCTCTCGCTCATGATTGGACAGACGGGCCTGCAGGAACTTGGGTATCGAGAAGTACGTTTGATTATGGACGAACGGAGCAGTTTGCTTGTTAATACTTACACAACTCCTGTGCTAAGGTACTGATCTTATTATTCATATTTTATGGCAACTTTCGTTAATTTATGGATCGGTTTCAAGGCATAGAACAACAGCGTGTGTTAGTGAAAGCGAAAGTGTCTCTAAAACCAAGTGCCGTTATCAGTGAAAAAGAGGTACAGTATCAAAGTGATATACCATGTGTTGATGGTGATAGCCGGCAATAGTGTTGACACACTGAGGCAATAATAATAATAATAATAATAATAATAATAATAATAATAATAATAATAATAATAATAATAATAACAATAATAGCGTGTAGAGGTGCGCGGCTGTGAGCTTGCATCCGGGAGATAGTAGGTTCGAATCCCACTATCGGCAGTCCTGAAGATGGTTTTCCGTGGTTTCCCATTTTCACACCAGGCAAATGCTGGGGCTGTACCTTAATTAAGGCCACGGCCGCTTCCTTCCAACTCCTAGGCCTTTCCTATCCCATCGTCGCCATAAGACCTATCTGTGTCGGTGCGACGTAAAGCCCCTAGCAAAAAAAAATAAAATAATAACAATCGTATGGCCTCAGCTACCGTGTGCAGACATTTCAATTTGACGCCATCTGGCTGTCTGCTCGTCAATTTCGACGTTCCGTTTTACTCTAAGCCCCCACTAGATGGCAGGCCGAGTAAACCGAAACTCTCCTGGGCGTCTGTGGCTGAGATTTAATGAATTTTGTCGGGTAAACACCAAATGTGTCACCAGAGATCTTTTACATGCCGACATCGTACGACATGGAGTGTCGAAAGGACTTTTTTCCGCCCTTCAAAAATCCGACTACTTCTGCCGGGTTTGAACCCGCTATCTTTGGATCCGGAGGCCGACACTCTACCGCTGATCCACAGAGGCAGCTACTGAGGCAGTGAAGGGTATTTGTTAAAAAATATATGTGTTGCAACTATTGGTGGTCAGCGGGCTCACTACAAATGGTAGTTCAATCCTCGCATTCGTTTCTCGTCGGATAATTTTGTAAATATGGAGTCTTCCAGAAGTATTTTGTGTGTGTATCATATGTATATTTCGGTGCGTTGATGAGGTGCTCATGCACGGATATTATTCAGAAGATAGTCGGTTATTTTAGAATCAGTAAAGTTATTGCTTACCGTAGGTGCAGTTGATGTCTATTTAATCGTTTTCAGAGGGTTAGGTAAGGCCTGAAGCAGATGCACCAGTACACAGCTATACGTACACGCCCTGGGAGAGAGAATTATCATGCTATATTTAAATTCGAGGGATCCATTTAGGTGAACTCTGGCGCCCATATTACGGCCAAGTCGATTAATAATTTTATTAATTTATTTTATTATTAAAATATTAAGTAGTAGTAGTAGTAGTAGTATTTATTCACTCATCATGTCGTTTAAATATTTACAGGACTCTGTTTTATATATACATAACTCTTCTAATAACATTGGAACATCAACAAAGACCTATACTCTTTTCTGTGGATTTCGGGCAGGGCCGGATTAAAGGGGGCGGGGGGCTAAAGGGGCTACAGCCCCGGGCCCACGTGCCAAAGGGCCCCAGCCCTTGGCCGAACCTAAAATTGTATAAAAAGTCCTGCTGCTCCACCTCCGTGCATGTATATGAATATTTACACTCGCAAAATATCGAACACGCCCTCTTCCTTCGTTCGTATCAGCTTTCCGCGTTAGTATTTCATCACTGCTAGAATCAATTACCGTCCGGAGACACGAATTCTCGCTACTTAAAACCAAACTAAACCCCATGCCACTAAAGCCCATGAAGGGCCTTGGCCGACCAAGCGACCGCTGCTCTGCCCGAAGGCCTGCAGGTTACAAGGTGTCGTATGATCAGCACGACGAATCCTCTCGGCCGTTATTCTTGGCTTTCTAGACCGGGGCCGCTATCAGATAGCTCCTCAATTCGAATCCCGTAGGCTGAGTGGACCTCGAACCAGCACTCAGGTCCAGCTAAAAATCCCTGACCAGGCCGGGAATCGAACCCGGTGCCTTCGGGTGAGAGGCAGGCACGCTACCCCTACACTTCTCGCTACTTACGCACTATAATTATTGTAAAGGTTATTGTTGACGAAATTTTAAATCTGGCAGCTTCCGAGTACGGGCAAAGGGGGGAAAGGAGGAAGTGAGCGGGAGGGGACAGGGGAAGCACGGTGGAAAGCGCATGCTACACTATATATTTGTATCAGGAAGAGAACTTCCAGTTCACCTCTAATTACTGAACCATTCGTAAGTTACAACTGTACTGTTCTCGTAAAATGGATAAAAATATCCCAGTGGTGCCAAAAACCGTAAGTTCTCTTTTGTATATCGATTTGATAGTGATGAGACAAATGTAAAATATGTTTTGGCATTATGAAATATTAACGTGTGAAATAGAGAAGAATCGTTGTCTATTTCAACACTTCCCTATTTATCAATTTAAGTGGAAGTAGTTCTATAACGACTTCAGTATGCTAGTCTTACGTGATGTTACAAAGAAGGGGCCCCACATTTTTAAATAGCCCAGGGCCCCCAAACACCTTAATCCGGCACTGATTTCGGGGATTCGGAAAACATGTGTTAGTATGAGTAACGTTCAGTTCTTTCCACACACCTCGATTTTTAGCTCCTAGGTTGGACACCACTATACCGTGCATCTCCCAGGTGAAGCAAAGCTGCAGTCATTTGCTGGTCATACTAAAAAATTATTGCTTGTTTCCACGCAGAAGACAGTCCGTGAGCCATTAATACCTGTACATTGCTGTGTGGACCAACAATGCAATCTTCCTCTTCGCCATAGCAAACTCTACAGTCGACGTTCATTTCATCAAAGGAGATCACACACACGCGCTCCAAAATAGACATTTTTTCTTATTGAGCTTTCATTACTAGGAGTACGTTGTTGAGCTTTCCTTTTCGGTAGCGGATTGAGCGATTTATCCATTTTTCAGAGTAGATACCCCGGCCAAAGGAAATCCTTTATTACGTAAATAAATGTAACATTTCCGGGAAACAGGATGAAATGCCACTGCCTTGCATGCATCTTCTCTGGTCAACTTGGCCTGCTTCTTATCATTCGATGAAATGTTGCCCAAAAGGCGATTCATTTCACTCTCCACCTTCGTATCTTTTTGACTGGACTTTTTTCTTGGCTCGTGTTTTGCTTTCTAGTTCCTACGTCTGAGGTAGTATCTTCATTGGCCGTGGACTGATCAGTTTTTCTTTTCTTCGGAGATACGTTCTCAAGAGTCTCTTTAGCTTTCTTCTTAGTTTCAATGGCTAACTGCTTCTCCGTTCTGCTCTTCTCCATTTTTGCTCCGAAGACTGTGAAATTGAAGAATTTCTTAGAAATAATTGTGCACTTACTGGGCTACTACTGTAAATGCTACCGGGAATGTTCTCAGTAGGTACTGCATCTGTTTTCAAGATGTTCTTGGGGGCTGGGGGGAGGGAGGTAAATGCAGTAATTCTGCTCTTAAATCGCGAACATAACTGGCTTTCTTAAATTGCCGCGAACACGGTAAAAGTAGCTACATTGAAGACATTCTTTCTTTTGCACATTTGTATCCAAACTTTTTATAGGTCTGAAGGTTTAGGAAATGAATGATACACGATATCTGTTCCTTTCGTCTTTCTGCTGTATGGCAGACAGCCAGTTACTGGGCATCCAGGCACTGTTAACAGTTATTTTGAACAGCTGTAACACATTTAAGAAATGTTACTCATACCCAAAATCCCCCCCTCCCCTCCAACATAACTCGCAAATATGTACACTAAAGTGATACTATGAACACAGAAATTTCACTCCAACTACTATTGTACTGTTCACTCAACTAACGGAAGGAAACTACATGCACCATTTTGTATTGTTATGAATAATGAATAAGTTACAAGATTGTGAGCAACTGCAAAATGACCTCCATAATGTTGTGAGATGGACAGCAGGCAATGGTATGTTTATAACGGGTTTAAAAGTCAGGTTGTGATTTTCACAAATAGGAAAAGTCCTCTCAGTTTTAATTACTGCGTTGATGGGGTGAAAGTTTCTTATGGGGATCCCTGTAAGTACCTAGGTTATTATTATTTCGTATGGCAAAACAAGGATACATTATAAGTACATATAAATACATATTTCTTAAATAAGTATGTGATTTACAAGTCAGCATTCAAAACTTAATGTCCAGACTTTTCAACCAGTCCACTGCTTCTGTACAGGCACTATGTAATTCTTTAATGGATCCATTGAATCTTCTTTTTGGGCAGTCCATTACAACGTGCTGGATGGTCTGAGGCACATTATCACAGTCGCAGAATAGGTCTTCAGATTTTCCCCACTTGTGAATATAAGGAAAGATCTTCATTGGCGTAATCACATAAGTGGGATTGTAAATAAAGTGTACAGATCTCTGCATATGGTTATGATGGTGTTTAGTGGTTGTAGTAATGATGTAAAGGGTACGAAGTACGCAAAATACAGTAGGCAACTACACAAATAGACAAACAAACCAATTGCATTATTCGGAAAGAAATTACATATAGATGATACGTGGAGATCGCTTATTTGTAAGACAGGCAGCGGTAAACAACGAAATAAGATACACGCGCAGTTGTATGTACACAGTCACGGTGCTCCTATGATGACGTCATGAGCAGGACGAGGGAAAACTAACATCTACTGCGCAACCAGTCTGGGCCACTCGTGACGAGGATGACGTAGAGTTGCAGCATACAGCGAGCCACCTGTTGACGAACGAGAGTACCACTACAGCCCCAGCAGTAAAACATTCTTAAATTGAAACCCTCATTATTGGAGAAGTCTTTATTGTGAACAGTCGAAATTTTCTTCTGAAGACGCGGAGGGAAGTGAAGATTTTCACGTTGTTTTCCCCATACGACATAAGCCCAAAATCCCATATCGTGTCTGCAAGTAGGGGGCCGTGAAAGCATCAATGTTAACATCTTTATACCTGTTTATATTTACTGCATGTTCACTTCAGAGATGTAGTTATTTCTAATTGTACTTACTTTCGAAGAATTTAATTTCATAAATTTACGTTTGCTTACATAACTATCAACAGTGAAATGCAACATATTTTAGAAATGAAGTGTTTAAATAACATACTTACATATAATTTTTCGGAAAGCGTTTCTTTGATGTTTAGGAAGGTGTTAATAAGCAGCGTAGTCCTGTTGAAATAGCTAAGGTTTATTTCTTCCGCAATGACAGCGGACCCAAACGCTCCATCGCATTCCTTGAATTCCTTGAGAATTACGTGTTTCTCTGTCGTAAGTGGCTGTAAAAAGAACAATGTATGCTCATTTGGTGTTAATTAATTAAATATTTGAAGAACCAAACTAAGGACGTTCAGAAAATTCACGGTATCCTCTCAAAGATATAGACTATTTTATTTTTTAATTTTTAAAAAATATTTTAGAATTTTTACTGCTATATTTTTCTAATTCTCTCTTTGTTTTCCTTGTATTTGCTGTTTAATGACGACACACACACACACACACAGTCCCCGGGCCAGTGGAAATAACCAATTAAGGTTAAAATCCCCGACCCGGCCGGGAATCGAACCCGGGGCCCCTTGGACCAAAGACCAGCACGTTAACCATTTAACCATGGAGCAGGACATTTTATTGGATTCGAGGCATTGAAGGGAATTCGATACTATCCTGAATAGCTGTTAGAATATTATTCTCTTCTACTTCAACAAGACTTAATACTTTAGGAGTTGACTTCGAACATTATGAAGGTGTATTCGGAAAAATAATTGACACCGCATTTGCGGAATTATTCTAGCAAACTCTTTCAATTTTCCCTTAACCTTAAACCTGCCTACTCGTATTAGGTACGACTCATCAAAATGTTTTATGTATAACTTACTATTGGATTTCTCAGTTTAGAAAAGTCCGTGGGAATGTGACGAAGACATAGCCTACTGCGGCTTTCATCCTCAGATAACGAAAAGGTAAATGTTTTCTAAGTTTTCACAAATCTGTAATAGGATATTAGTTTATATATATGTGTGTGTATGCCTTGTGTTACTTCCTTTATCGCTATACTGGAAGATATGACATTCAGTGTACACATAAACACCGGTAATGACTTTAGTGTAAATGCTTCCTTAAAAAACATGAAGGTATGAACTCTATAAACGCTTCACAAAGTATTATGTCAGGGGTGGAAAAGGGAGAAACAGTGCCTGCTATTAGGGATAAGGTTGTCTGTGCTACCCAATTTTTATAATCTATTCCGAATTATGATGAGAATGAACAGTTAAAAATTTATTGTTGAATAACTTAATGTGTCACAGACCTCAAAAAATAACAGACAGTAGCCTATGGCAAGAGAGCCGTGATAGTAGCTTCTTGTTTATACCAGGTGGCTCTCGAACGCCGTACTTTCTATTTATAAATGCCCCGCATGCACAAATGATGAATGGGATATCTACCAACTGATTTTCACAGGGGAACTACTGCCAGCGGGCAGATTACGTCACAATATGAAGAGATAAGAAACGGAGTGTCGTTCGCAGCATGTTACTTAGCACTACCGGTCTAATGCACCCCTTGCATTAGTAAACATCGTTTTCAACCGCATAGTTCTAGGCTGGTGTATGGTACAGCCGCACTGTATTTGCTGTCTGCATATCAGCAATGGCTAGTGTGATCAGCAGCGACGAATACACAGACATTATTTTAATCTGGACAATCTGGTCGGAATGCAACAGAAGCTCCAAACAGACGTATGCCTTCTACACACGTACTTCACCGAACAGTATTAATTTTTGTTTCATACAAGCAACTCTTCCATCGAGTGGAATGTCTACACGTGTATAAATTAATAAGTTATTAGATTTCCTTTTCTGTATCTTTGGCGTGTCTATAAACAGTAGCGGCGATTAGAGGGTGGGGCGAGGAGAGACAGTCGCCCCCCCCCCTCAACACTTTGTGGAGTAAACATTACATTTTTATTCCACTTTAGCCAGCTGGAACTAGGAATTATTTTTAAGAAAAGCTGTTTGTACAAACCTTGTTATATCTGCTAATTCCTTCGTTTATTTTCATTAATTATTAACATAATTATTGACAGAAATACGCACAAAATGCTGTTCCGCGCAGCTAACCAATTTGTATAGCACTATGGCAAGTAGTGGAGACTTTGGATGTGCTGTGAGGAAGGGTAGTAGAGGTACATATTTTTTAACGATGGCGTGGCCACTGAGTTATAATTCATCCACATGCTTCGCGCATTCATCAGTCGGGCAGTCTCTTTAGTGTCTGTTAGTTTCTTAGTGAGTATTCAAATACTGAATGAATTTTAATTGCATAATCATGCCGTACTTCTATTTAATTATACCGGGCGAGGTGGCGGTGGGGTTACGGGCGCGCAGCTCTGAGCTTGCACTCGGGAGATAGTAGTTTCGAATACCACTGTCAGCAGCCCTGAAGATGGTTTTCCGTGGTTTCCCATTTTCACACCAAGCAAGTGCTGGGGCTGTACCTTATTTAAGGTCACGGTCGCTTCCTTTCCACGCGTAGCCCTTTCCTGTCTCATCGTCACCGTAAATCCTATCTATGTCGGTGCGACGTAAAGCCAATTGTAAAAATATCAGTTGTAATCGTATTTCAACGGGAGCTAATACCAACGTTCCTAAATTATTTCTTTGTGTTATGTTATTTATCAAGTAAATGCCCCGTAGTATGTTTGTGAGACCTGGTGAAAATTTTATTATACAGCATTGAATCAAAATCTCAAGGAAACTATTATTACGAATAATCCTCGGGGCAGATTAATTACAGTTACATATAAAATAACATAATACAAGCGAAATAATTTAGTCCGGTGAAAGTAAAGTTGGTATTCTCTCGCCTTGAAATTACAATTAAATATATCTATTTTTACAATTGACTTTACGTCGCACCGACACAGATCGAACTTATGGGAAGGAAGCGGCCGTGGCCTTAATTAAGGTACAGCCTCAGCATTTGCCTGGTATTGAGAAACAACGGAAAACCATCTTCAGGGCTGTCGACAGTGGGATTCGAAAACACTATCTCCCCAGTGCAAGCTCACAGCTGCGCTCCCGTAACCCCACGACCAGCTCGCCCGGTACAATTACATACGTAGATGTACGGGATGATTATGCAATTCAAATCATTTGGTATTTGAATACACACTAAGAAACTAATAGAAAATAAAGAGACTGCCAGACTGACGAATGCGCACGGCAAGCGGGTGAATTATAACTCAGTGACCAGGACCTCGGCAAAAAAATATGTACCCCTACTACCCTACCTCGCAGCACATGCAAAGTCTCCACTACTTGCCGAAGCGCTATACAATAAAGGAAAGATTTAGCATATAAGACAACAAGGCTTGTACAAATAGCTTTTTAAAATAATTCCTAGTTCCAGCTGGCTAAAGTGGAATAAATGTCATATTTACTCTACGAAGTGCGGGTGGGAGCGACTGTCCCTCCTCACCCCACCCCCTAACCGCCGCTACTGTTTGTAGGCACGCCAAAGATGCAGTAAATGAAATCTAATAACTTATTAATTTATACACGTGTAGACATTCAACTCGATAAAAGAGTTGATTGTATGGAACAAAAACTAATACTGTTCGGCGAAATATGTGTGTAGAAGGCGTACGTCTGCTTGGAGCTTCTGTTGCACTCCGACCAGATTGTCCAGCTTAAAATAATGTCTGTAAATTCACCGCTGCTGATCACACTAGCCATTGCCGATATGCAGACAGCAAATATAGTGCAGATGTACCATACTCCAGCCTAGAACTATGCGGTCGAAAACGATATTTACTAATGTAAGGGGAGCATTAGACCAATAGCGCCGAGTAACATGCTGCGAGCGACACTCCGTTCCTTAACTCGTCATATTCTGACGTAACCTGCCCGCTGGCAGTAGTTTCCATGTGAAAATCAGTTGGTAGACATCCCGTTGATCACTTGTGCATGCGGGGCATTTATAAATTGAAAGTACGGCGTTCGAGAGCCACCTGGTATATTTATTTAGTCCTCACAAACAATACTTTCCGGAAATGTGATTTAATGTTTTACAGCATCCTCGTACCTTACAGAAACTAATTTGCAATTATCAGCTGATCAACTCACAACTACAGTACAGTTCCCACTTGGAAAGCTGGGTTACGCAATTTAAAGGGATGTCGTTCCATGTAACACTTTAACCATATTGACTTATACAGGAGGTTATGCAGCTAGAAAGGTTTAATTGTGATATATGTAGTGCATGGCTTCAGTTAAGCCAGGAGGCTGAGGTGGATATTTATGTATTACCTCTAAGTCCACAGCACTGAAGTTGTAATTTATCCAACTTTTCTAGGAACTCGTGTATTGCAGCTTAACATTGCTGAATGAAGAGAACTTTGAGGTTACATACACATTTTTGTTGATAAATATTTAGTTACAGCGTAAACAATACTATCAATGTAAGGAACTGTCGCACAACATATTCCACATAAACAGAAACTCCCCGTACTTAACTTCCATAATTCGCAACAAACTAGCAATTACACCGCAAGAACACATGAGTTAATCGCCTTTAGTCCGCCAGTCCTCGGACTGGCCTAGTCACGTGACTTTACCGGGCCATGGCCTGTCCTTCGTGTCGGCCTCAGCCCTAATCCTCCAGCTAACATTCAGCAACTGATCGAAGCTGCCATTCAGGAGAGAGGTAATCTGCCTCAAAACCAATTGCACTGCCTGACAAAAAAGTTAAGCACCAAGATGGAGCCTTCCAGTATTATCCCACTTCGGTATACATGCATCATCATCATCATCATCATCATCATCTAAAGGCTTCGCCTTGTCGCTGCAACCATTGATCTCTTCTCTCTGCGATCCTTTTCATCTCTCCATAACCTTGGCATCTCACCATCTCAACTACCTCTTCAATGATCTTCTTCCGTGGTTTCCCTCTGCCTTTCTTTCCCATCACCTTGCCTTCGAACAAGTTCTTTATGAAGTTATTATGCCGGAGAATGTGACCGAAAACTGATGCTTTTCTCCTTTTTATCGTTGTTATTAAATGTCTCTGGGTGTTTATTTCTCTAAGCACTGCTTCATTAGTTTTCTTCTCAATCCAGCTAGTTCTAGTCATCTTCCTCCATAGCCACATTTCCACTGCCTCTAGTCGTTTCACGTCCTCCTTCAAGAGAGTCCATCCTTCACAGCCGTATAGCAGCACACTCCAAATGAACGTTTTGATAAATAATTTCTGTTGTTCAGTATTTAAGGATTTATTAGTTAAGAGCTGCTTGTTCTACTCAAAGGCTTTCTTACACAGGGGAATCCTTCCTTTTATTTCCACAGTGCATCTGTTGTCATTGGTAATAACTGATCCTAAGTAGCAGAACTTGTGCACCTGTTTTATTAAAATATTTCCAATTCTGAGCTGTGCCTCTGGCTTCATTTTAGATTTGCTTACAACCATAACATTAGTTTTATTTCCATTAATATTAAGTTGGAAATCTTTTAAGATGGATGTTAATTTGTTGAGCATGATCTGCATGTTCTTCTCATTGTCGGCCAGAAGTGCAATATCGTCGGCAAGTCTAATACAGTGTACAGTTGTTCCATTTATTTTAATGCCAGGTGTTTTGGATTTAAAAATGTTCGTTGCCTCTTCAATGTACAGATTAAATAGAAATGGTGATAAGGAACACCCCTGTCTTACTCCTTTCCTGATTCTCACCTTGCATACTTTATCATTACTTTCGATGTTTATTCTTTGATTGATGTAGAGGTTAAGTATTGCTTTTCTGTCTTTCCAGTCCAAATGAATGTCCTTCATAATTTTGAACAGCCTTTTCCAATGAACATTGTCAAAAGCTTTTTCCAGGTCTACAAAAGCTATATATGTATTTCTGTTAAGCTCCAGTCTTCTCTCCAAGATGGTTTTAAGTGCTATAATAGCTTCTCTTGTTCCTACTTCTTTCCTGAACCCAAACTGATCATCATCTAGATTCTGCTCAATTTTCATTTTGATTCTGTTTTTTAATATGCATGTGAATATTTTTGCTGCATATGAAACAAGACTTAGTATTCTGTAATTGGAGCATTCTGTTGAATCTCCTTTTTTGTGCAGAAGTACTGCTTTGCTTTCAACAAAATCCTCTGGCATATCTCCGTTTTCATAGCAGTACTGGATGATTTTGAAGAGTTCATCCTTCAGTTTTTTTCCAGAGTTTTTCCACAGTTCAGCAGGCAGTTTGTCTGGTCCAGGAGCCTTGTTCTTTTTCAGCTGTTGCAGTGCTGTTTCGATTTTACTTCTTACTATGGGAGGACCTAGTTCATCTTGTGAAACCTGGTCTTGTTTTATGATGTACTCATCTACATTGTCAATTTCTTCTCCATTATATAGATCCTCCAAATACTCTTTCCATCTCTTCATTACCTCCTCATCTTCTATTAACAGACTTCCTTCCGTATCTTTTATTACACTGGATTTCATTTTAGCCTTGAATTGTGTTCTTTTTACTTGATTGTATGCTCTGTCACCATTTCCGATTTTCATATCATGTTCTATGCTTTTACAAATGTCATTCATCCATCTTTCTTTCGCCTCTCGGCACTTCTGTGTAACTAAGTTTTTTAGTTTCTTATAGTTTATCATTCCTTCTGGGGTGTTTTTCCGATGTTCTTTGTTTCTTTCCTGAATGAGATTTAGTATTTCTTCGGTCATCCAGTTCTTCCTGGGTTCAAGCGTCTTTTTTCCTAGCACTTCATCTGCTGCCGTTGTAAGTGAAGCTTTGACAGCGTCCCAATCTGTTTCGTTGCAGTTGTTGTACATGATCGTATCTGTCTTTTCTTCGAATGCTACTTGTGTTAATGGATCATTTAACTTTTCTAGATTCCATTTCTTGCTTCTTGGTTTCCTAAACTTCTTCAGCCTATTTCAACATTTTGCTAATACTGGGACATGGTCGCTGTCGATGTCTAAGCCAGTATAGCTATGGCATGAAGTTACCTGATTTCTATACCTTCTCTTAACTAGAATGTAGTCAATTTGGTATCTGTTATTATCTCCGAAATCCTTCCAAGTGTAACGTCTTCTATTAGGCATGTCAAATACAGTGTTCATTATGATCATGTCCTGTTCTTCACAGAAGTCCATCATACGTTCTCCTCTATCATTTGTTCGTCCTAGACCGAATCTGCCAGCAACTTTTCTAGTAATATTGCTGCCAACCACAGCATTGAAGTCTCCCATTATGATTATGTTATCTTTGTCTTTGTTTAGTTTAATTATATCTTCTATTTTATGATACATTTCCTCAACTTCATCGTCGTCATGTCCAGTAGTAGGGAAGTATACCTGTATTATTACCATATCTGTTGGTTTGGCAGCTATTTTCACCATCATTATTCTATCATCGATATGATAAATGTTTAGCACGTTGTTTGCCCACTTCTTTCCTAATATTACAGCTACTCCATATTGTCCACCGTTTTCATTTCCACTGTACACAATTCTGAATGGGTCACTGTGGAAATCACCTTTGCCAGGCCATCTAGTTTCACATAATCCCATGATATCTATTTTGTTTTCATCCATAATTCGTTTGAGTTCTTCTAGTCTTCCTGTTTTTAGCATTGTTCTTGTATTCCATGTTCCTATTTTAATCCCTTCTCCAAACTTCTGAGGTTTTCGCTTGCTGACGACCTGGGATACCTCAGTTACTCCCCTGCCGGATCTTGGTGTCCGAGTACCATGATCAGTAGTATCTAAGTTACAATTCGTACTATCCATGGTTGCTATACTAGGAAAAATAATGTGGTGGTTTCCCGTTGCCTTCCACATCGCAGTTTTACTGCCATTCAAGTCTTCTTGACCATGCCAGTAAATTTTCAGCGACAGTCCAGTAGACACCTTAGTCCTGCACTGTGCTGCTTCCACTACCAGGAAGAGAGACTCATCCACCCTTCAAGCCGTTGGTCCTCTTCAACTGTAACCCTAGGTAGGGGCCCTATAACAGGGTGCTACTATCCGGAGCCAGATGGACCCTGGTTTTTTAACGAGGTTTATACATGAATGCCATTAATTTGTGAGTAAATGATTAGGTTTACAAGGATCAGTAATATGTAGAAAGTAAACCAGAGTGCATTCGTGATGGCACCTCCCTGTTGTTGAGTTGTTACCAGTCAACTGCTGTGCGTCAGACAGTTAAGCAAGATGTGCAGTACGAAGAACCCGCGATGCCTCGCAGACGCGTTAGACAGCCTAGGCACCAACTGACAACATTTGATAGAGGCCGCATTGTGGGACTGCATGAGGTTGGTTGGTCGAATTGTGCAAATGCCAAAATGTGGGCCATTCAGATGTCACAGTGGCCCGATGATAGAATCAGTGGGTA
The DNA here is from genome assembly GCF_040414725.1 of Anabrus simplex. Classification (NCBI taxonomy): domain Eukaryota; kingdom Metazoa; phylum Arthropoda; class Insecta; order Orthoptera; family Tettigoniidae; genus Anabrus; species Anabrus simplex. The sequence goes on from NC_090271.1 coordinate 325,868,053, forward strand.
CATGAGGGCACCCAATCACGTCGTGTAGGTTCAGGTCGACCAGGAAATACCACCCTGAGGGAGGACCGTCGTATGGTGCGCCAAGTATTGCAGGATCCCATAAATTAGGCATCCGCCATCCGCGAACATGTACTAGAGACTCTACAACATCCTGTGAGTTTCCGCACAGTGAATCGATGACTCAAATCCGCTGGATTAGGGTCCTACCGTCCCATGCGCCGGTTACCATTGACACCAGAACACCAACGCCTGCGTTTGGCGTAGTACCTTGCGCGGGAGACGTGGACAGAGGACGACTGCCGTCGCATGATGTTCAGCGATGAGTCCCGCTTCTCCATAAACACCGATGGCCATCGTGTGCGGGTTTGGCGGCGTCGAGGGCAGAGGACAGGTCCTATCCACATTGTGGAAAGACATACAGGCGTAATCCCTGGTATTATGGTGTAGGTAGCTATAGGATATGTATTCAGGACACCTCTGATAGTTCTTCGGCAGACTTTGACGGCACAGCGATACGTCACAGACATTCTGCATCAGCACGTTCTAACCTTTATGGCACAGCACCCTGCAACATTGTTCCAACGAGATAATGCACGTCCACACACAGCACGTGTGCTCGTGGACTGCCTAGAGCACGTTGAGGTCGTCCCGTAGCCAGCGAGATACTCAAATCTCTCCATCATTGAACATGTGTGGGATGACATTGGAAGGGGACTCTGTCCCAGCACCAACCTGCAGGATCTGGAGGGACAGCTGCAACAACTGTGGACGAACTTGCCTAAGCGCGTTCCGAGCTGTCAGCGGAGAGATGGCGTGGAATGACATTAGTAGACGAATAAGTTTGAGTGGCGTCTTTAAAAGTAGGAAATATCACAATATGAAAAAAAGTTGGAATTCTAGAGGTCAAATTGGGGCAAATATTCATTAATGGGAAGGGGAGTTAGGGATTGGAATGACTTACCAAGGGAGATGTTCAATACATTTCCAATTTCTTTGCAATCATTTAAGAAAAGGCTAGGAAAACAGATAGGGTATATGCCACCTGGGCGACTGCCCTAAATGTAGATCAGTAGTGCTGACCCATTGCTCGAGGTGCCTATACACTGTACTGATCTGCCACCCAATGAAGGACAATTTTGTGTTAATCAGTGTCCCACATTAGTAATCTTGTTCTTCTTTTCTTGTGATGTAGAATCAACGATCATACTGTCGTATGTACGCCGTCGTACACCTAATTTAAATGTTGTAAGACCTTCAATTATTACGTTAATACATTTTAATTGTTGTTGTTGTTTGAGTCATCAGTCCATACACTGGTTTGATGCAATTCTCCATGCCACCCTATCCTGTGCTAACCTTTTCATTTCTACGTAACTATTGCATCCTACATCTGCTCTAATCTGCTTGTCATATTCATACCTTGGTCTACCCCTACCGTTCTTACCACCTACACTTCCTTCAAAAACCAACTGAACAAGTCCTGGGTGTCTTAAGATGTGTCCTATCATTCTATCTCTTCTTCTCGTCAAATTTAGCCAAATCGATCTCCTCTCACCAATTCGATTCAGTATCTCTTCATTCGTGATTCGATCTATCCATCTCACCTTCAGCATTCTTCTGTAACACCACATTTCAAAAGCTTCTATTCTCTTTCTTTCTGGGCTAGTTATCGTCCATGTTTCACTTCCATACAATGCCACGCTCCACACACAAGTCTTCAAAAACATCTTTCTAATTCCGATATCATGTTTGAAGTGAGCAAATTTCTTTTCTTAAGAAAGCTCTTCCTTGCTTGTGCTAGTCTGCATTTTATGTCCTTCTTACTTCTGCCATCGTTAGTTATTTTACTACCCAAGTAACAATATTAATCTACTTCCTTTAAGACTTCATTTCCTAATCTAATATTTCCTGCATCACCTGCCTTCGTTCGACTGCACTCCATTACTTTTGTTTTGGACTTATTCATTTTCATCTTGTACTCCTTACCCAAGACTTCATCCATACCATTCAGCAACTTCTCGAGATCTTCTGCAGTCTCAGATAAAATAACAATATCATCGGCAAATCTCAAGGTTTTGATTTCCTCTCCTTGGACTGTGATTCCCTTTCCAAATTTCTTTAATTATCCCCTGTTAAATGCTAAGTACGGCTATACCCTGTAAATATGTACTGTAAATTTTTATAACCTCAAATATATATTGTGAATACGTCTAACATCAAACATCTGTGAGATAAAAAACTAGAAAACTCCGTAATATTCGTATATTGGGTATAATCCGCGATCATTCTGATACACTGGACGAGCGGGCATATGGTTAAGGGCACACAGCTGTGAGCTTGCATCCGGGAGATAGTGGATTCGAACCCCACTGTCGGCAGCTCTGAGGATGGTTTTCCGTGGTTTCCCATTTTCACACCAGGCAAATGCTGGAGCTGTACCTTAATTAAGGCCACGGCCACTTCCTTCCCACTCCTAACCCTTTCCTATCCCATCGTCGCCATAAGACCTATCTGTGTCCCGAGGATGGTTGCCTAGTTGTACTTCCTCTTAAAACAATAATCACCACCACCACCTGAGACGTAAAGCAAACATTGTAAAGAAATAATAATTCTGACACTTATGGAGGGTTCTGGAAACTTACTCTAATATTTTATTATCCAGATACATCTAGAAACATTGCGAATTTTGTAGACTTCGCCACTGTGATTTGTGTATATGTAGTCGAATATTCGAATTTAATCTACTCCAGTCGAGTGGCCGGTCGATCGATTGTTCCTTGTATGTTCGGATGTGTTCAATTTAGAATGTTGCAACAACATTTCCGAGAAGTCGATATTCGACGGATCTTTGAAATGAATTTATTTCTGCTTCCACCATTTGGAGGCTGTCAAAAAGACAAAGCTTACATAAGAATTTGATTAATAATTACAAGGGTCGTTTAAAATATGTCTATAAATGATAGGTATACCATAGTACAGCCTTCTTAATAATAATAAAAAATTGTATCAGTCAATAATTTTGAAATCCATGAGCAATTCCTCATAGGACAAAGATATAGCTAAGAGTATAAATGATTTTTTACTATTGCTAACGATCCTTTCAGGGCTCCTAACCCAATGTCCTTAATAAATCGGTTGTGCAAATTAAATTTCTTACAAAAGTTGTGGAATGTGCGAGTGATGGTGCCTCTTGCTCCTTTCATGAATCCTAACACATCTATGGAGTCCAGATGATATTTCTCGGCATAGTATGGAATTGTGGGTTCATATATATCATATTTCTCCTTGTGTACATCATGTGGTTGAGTGGATGATACTTCGGTTCTAATTGTGGGGTCTGTTATGAACCCTTTACTTGAGCCCGGTGATATAGCTATCATGTCAACCCGTCGGTTTGACCCTGTCTGAGACAATCCATGTACCTCCTTCTAGACTGTATAGTGCTTTTCTCTCAGGGCTTCAACAATCATAGATCTTATTCGATGATGTCGTGAATTCCGCTGGGCGTCACTAAATGGACAGGAACCCAAGAAGTAACCAAGTGTTTCAATCTCACTGTGGGTGTTCTTACCCACTGATTGCCTGGTGTGTACTCCTTATACAGTATAACACTCTTTTCCTAGACTGTTTGTCGAACGGTGTATATATCAAGCTGAGAGGCCAGTCAGTCAGTTAGTCAGTCAGCTGGTGAGTTAGAAGGCGAATGTTACAGTGAGTTGAGGATTTGGTTGATGTCTGCATTTGTCAGAATCGACTTGAGTGAGTTATAGGGCAGCCAGTCTTGCCTTGTGATGATAAAGTGAATAATCAGTGTGTGGACTGTTGATATCTGTATTTGTCAGAATCGGCAGTAAATTGCATAGGCGTGTTTTCATTACTAGTGTTGTAGTATTCTGTGTCACTGTGTAGTCATTAAGCGAAGTGAATGGCAATTGTGTGTTGTAAGGAGTAGACTCTGTGACAATAAAGTGGTTTTACAATCAAGAAATGAACGTGTCCTGTGTGATATTTGTTTACACAAATAAAATCGCATTGAGAAATATAATTCACATATCAAAATGAGAAGTGATCTAAACCAGAGTATGCAAAACTTTCTTTTGAGTTCTGTACATTTCTGATCCTATATTGGGTGGTAGATATTTGCTTAATACGCAATTTTCACTTTAAAATTGTTGATCTACGTTTTGAAGCGATTTGATCAATAAATGAGAATACAGATGGAATTACATAATATTTACTTACTAAATTGCCAGTTCCGAGAAACGGTGTGCAGTAGACGGATGACAATAACAGGAGATTAAGAACGGCTAAATTCATCCTGAAGTAGTGATCGGGTGTGTGAAACTGGCAGAGTCTAAACCGAATACGCTAAATAACCGTGTGAAATTAATTAAATTAATTGCTTTTGATAATATCCAGTCTTGCATCATATCATGCTCAAACAACACCGAGATGACATTGTTTCATTCTTCGTGTTTCAGGCTATACAATACCCGCAGATGAAGAGATTACGGTGGCCTATTATGAATATTCCTGAATCTGATACGGTCTACTTTTATATTCTGGTCATTGTACATTTACTGATTATATCAGCACTAGTTCAGATCATGACAATTTCAATGTTCATTTTTTCATCGCAATTTGGTAATATTCCGGTGGCAATGGTCCCTTACAGTAGTGTGACAATAAATATAATAATTTATTGCAGCCAGATGGCCATCTGCTAGTTTTCCCCCTTTTCGGAAAGCCATGTACACTGTCTTTCTCTGGTTTATGTAGAGATCGTTATCAACTGCCCAATTGTGAAGGTTGTTTAGGACTTTCTGTAGCTCTTGCCGGTTTGGGGAACCCAGGACCATGTCATCTGCCTAAACATAGTGTAACTGTCCCACCTCGTCAAAACACTTGGGGAGATGAAAGTTATTATCTTGGGACACATGACTATTAAATAAACTATTTGTGGCTTGCCCGCAAATTACCATGGAAATAGAAACAATTGACATTCCATGGTTCCCCATTTCTCTATGTAATGTTTGGGCGCCTATATTTACTAGCATAGAGACTTTTACTGAAATCACAGGGGTAGGATTTTAAATAATTAACCATTAAGTATCGCTTAAGAAAGAAAATTAACGCAATATAAAATACAATTGAATTTATTTTACAAAAAAAATGAGATGAATCGGAAAAGTTTCCTTAAAGCGTGGAGGAATTTATAATTTACTGAATTTACTATTGCTTGCTTTATCTAATTGAAAATCACCAATTGCAGCTTTCGTTGACGTCATCTGGTTTCCGTGGTTACTCGTTCTCTCCTTCTCGATGTTGAATTTGCTCCATGGACATCCTTCCTTCCTTCTCTGATATGCTACGGGCTATCTGGACTAACACTCCCTAATTGCCTAGTCTTTAAAATAAACATTGGCCCTATACTTGTAAAAACTGATCAGTGTTGATCGTATGAGGAGAAAATTCAGAGATATGAATTTTTCCATATTAGTAGAAATCTCAATCCAACTGAGCTATACTATTTATACGGTACAGACTTGTACCAAAATTCCCTAGACTTGAACTAAACATAGTTCTTCGTCCATAATATTTACTGAATGTCACACAAGCCATAAGCTTGTTTCGTTTCTCGTAGATCCGATAACATAACCGCAGCTGAGTACTGTATCGAAGCGATAACACATTGTACAAAAGTAACAATGTCGCAGAGCGACCACACACTGTTTCAAATATCAAATCACGTCGTTCAAAGTAAATGTTCACAGTAGAAGTACTAGTGATAGAGTACACGTAGTTAGGTTGTAAGGTTGTAAGGTCGTAAGGTCCCGTTCTCGTGTTGAGAATCAGTATATATCCGGGCTCACCCCCACTCTTGATAACAGTTCAATCTCAAAACTCATATACAACGAAGTATCTGATTCCATAGATCGAAGCATCAATTCCCTTTCTCTTCTTCGTCGACAAGTCCAGAAGGCGTGGCGATGATATAGCTGACCAGCTTGCAAGCCTCGAGCACGGGTCACTGTTTACTAGCCTTGGTCATAAAATAAACCCATGACTCACGCAAAATCCCAAGCTTCAAGAATAACCCTCCGTATACACAAACATGAGATGAAATGAAAACAACTATGTCTCAACATATTGACCGTATTTACAACATAATGAATTCTTATCCTACATAATATAGTAATTTAAATACTAAAACGATGTTATTATATGTACAATATGATTCCAAAAAGCCTTGATTACAAATGATTGACGTTGAATAAATATGTTATAACAAATAATTGCCGATGGCGGATAAACTTGATATCAAATGATATCGCGTAAAATGATATTATATTAAATTAGTAGGGCTGGAGAAGCCTGGACGGTTACAATAGAGGGAAACTGAAGTTCTTTCCTCTAGAATCATTGTGACGTTTGCTGTCGCGACGTTAAACAGGATGGGACTCAGTGGGTCCCCTTGCAGAACTCCATTTGTCTGGATTATTTCTTTTGAGGTCGATATTCCGTCATATACTTCCACTTTATTGTAGGCCAAAATGTTCCTTACTACCCGTGTGAATCCGTTGTCCTCCGTTAGCATATGTTCTAGTTTCTGAACAAGCTTTGATCTGGTCAATAAGTCGAAGCTTTTGTGAAGTCTACGAATACTGTGTGAAATATTGGGATGTCTAAGAGCTTCCTTTATGTCGTTTAATAGGTTCCTTATGGCATGCAAGCTGGACCTTCCTTTCCTGAACCCGAATTGCTGTTCAGGGATCATTGGATCTAGTGCCGGAGTGATTCTCTTGAGGATTAGTCTTGTAAAGACTTTGAAAATGGTATTCTCCAGGGCAATACCACGGTATGTGTATGGGTCGTTGCTTTCGCCTTTACCTTTGTAGATGACTTTTATCGTGGATTTCCTCCATTCGTCTGGTATTTCTCCTGATGATAGGTATCTATTGAACAGGTCTGTCCATAGTTCACTTCGTGTTTCTGCTGAGTCTTTTAGCATCTCGTTGTAGATCCCATCTGGGCCGGTCGCCTTCCTGTCTTTTGTCTCCTTTATTGCTGCTCTCAGGTGCTCTGTTGTGAATTGTGAGATTGGGCTAGTTCCCGTGTGGTGGATAGTGTTGTATGCAGTTTGCGATTGTGCTAGGTTCAGAATCTGTGAGAACTGTTTTTCCCATACTTCCATTTGGATTTCCGCTTGTTTTCTATTGGACTTTCTCCTGGTGGCTACAAAAGGGTCTTTAAGGGCTTCTTCTGCCTCCATAAGGGCTTGATTTTCTATATATAGGGCTTATACCGCTTTCAGCATGGTTTTGAACTCTTAACGTTTGACTGCGTATGTTTCCAGAAAGGTCCTTTCTTTATGTAGTTTGGCCTCACGTAGGGCTTGCAGAACTTCGTTTCGCAGCAGATATGTATGTTCAGTCCGTCAGCGATACCGCTGGTGGGATCCTCAACAGCTCTGCCATCAGCTGTCATAGATGGCCTAGGCATCACTGAAGAGGCGTACTAGGGAAATTAGGAGTGAGGTAGTTTCCCGTTGCTTTCCTCACCGAGCCAGAAGTCGCTATTACATATCAGTCTGCCAAGCCCACTGAAATGCATACACAAACCGACCCTATGAGCAACATTTTCACACCATTCATAGCAGGGACTGGCTGCATAAGGATTGTCATTACTAGCATCGCTCATACCTCAGTCACTTTCATATTGTCAAAGCCAAGGATAAGACAGAGACAGATCTATGAAAGTAACAAAATTGCTCTAGCCTATACCAGAAGACATAGTGCACAGTAAACACTAGGTCTTGCCAGCAAAGGCATTTCGCAGCAGATATCATTCTGTATCGAACCATGGTTTGGCTGTCCTTTGTATGACCGGGATGGTTGCAGTTTTTGGGGCTTCTTGTATTGTTACCAACACACGGTTTATGTTGTTGGCTTTTAGATGCTGATTAGCTTCGTATAATGCTTTAGTGTTGTTGTTTAAGGAATTGACGTCTATCTTTCTGGAAGTTCTTTTGATTATTTTGTTCGGCGCATTTTCTTTGGGTTCCTTGAGTGTGATGGTCGTCCTGATGGGTATATGTTTGGTAAGTGGTGTAGAGGATGCTGTCCAAAGACCACTATGATTCTTTATGGAGATGTTCCCTCTGTAAAAAACTAGATCGATCACACTTGTGCCGTTATGAGCGACGTAGGTTATTTCGTCTGGTTTGTTGATCCTTCTTCGTATAGCATATTCAGCATGGCACTCGTTTTATTGCTGGGCTTGTCGATTCTACAATTGAAATCTCCCGACAGGATGATGTTCTTGTCTGACTTTGTTCCAGCAATGGACTCAGGTATTATCTCTGTTACGGAGTTATCCGTGGTAGTTAGAGGTGAAAGAAGGTGCGGGCGGGAATAGGTCTCAACTTACGAAATTAAAGTTAATTTAAAACATTAACAAAGGTTATATTTTCTTTTCAAAATCAACAACTGACAACAAATAACAAAGATGTAACAGGTACCAAGTAGCAAGTTAACAATTTAAGAATTTACAGAGCCCCAAGATTAATTTATGAGCTCTCAGCTCACCACCACAATAGTTACAGGACAGAAAACCCCTAAGTACAAGGAGCACTTGCTCCTAATTACAATGTTAAGATGAAAAGAGGAGACCCGCTCTCAATTTTACCAGCCTGTCAAAGGCTAAAACAACCTTTATTCCTAACTGCCCTTAAGGCACACATACCGTGAAACAGGGGTATCTTGTACCCAACCTACAGGGCCTTCACATGAAGAAAACAAACACTGGGTTAATTAAATGGCCCAAAAAACAAATTGACTGGAGGCGTAGCTTGCACTCCTACATGCAACTTCTTAAAACCTAGGTGGCACTCGGCCAGTTATACAGGGGCTAATCCCATACTATGGAGGTGACACGATAAGAAAATATTGTTACATTACGAAGAGAAGAAAAACGGTAATGAAAACGTAGTCACCTCAAAACAATATGAGTGGGAGCTCGAGAGGGTTAGGCACTCTCTATCCCAATTTGTAGTTAAAGAGACGAACATTTTACCAAATGTCTATTACATTTTAAAGGTAGGTTACATGAGAAAAGTTTCGAACCTTCCCCGAGGGTTAAACTTCTGAGCTAGCAAGAAATAAAGTTATTAAACGGCCATTACCTTGTGGATGAACTGCTGCCCGAAGAAAGAGGCGCTTCCCGCCCCCTGCTATCTAAGTTCAAACACTGCGAAAGATGTTACTGAAGTGGCCCCGAGACAAGAAAATCAGCAGTTTATATATATCCTCGTGGAACATTCGAGACCTTTCATGAATGATAACAACCCGCGCATAAATTTTTATTGGTCGTCTAAAGATTACAAGTCAAAACTGAAGAAGACATCTAGGATTGGTGGAAAACTAATTACATAAATTACTCATTGGTCAAATTCAAAACTGGCGGAAAGAGAAGGGTTATACTGCCAACCCAAAAATGAATGAAAGAAATTTAACAAAGAACGAACTTATGAATACCTAATTTCTTCAAAAAAAACAGTTCCTTCACTTCGCACTAGGGTGCACAATTATCGTTCTTAAGTAGTGCCATCTAGAAGAGAATGTCCACACTTCTTGCTACACAGCAAACAAATACAAATCGAAACAGACATAGTTCAAAACACTTCAAAATTTACAGTAGAGACATCTTCCGTGAAACCTTTGATTTAATACAGATTTTAAAGTTCAGAGTTTCTCCTGTAGAGAGGTTTCAACTGGCGCAATATTTGAATTAGCGGCGTGGAGGTGTACCACCCGGTACAATCTCTATTGTGTCTTCTAAGGAGGAGCCGTACGTTATATATAATCCTACTAGCTGATGTACCCGTGCTTCGGTACGGAATTCTACATGGTATATAGAATTCTAGGTTAGGTAGTGTACACGTTGTGAGCAAGATTGTATGAAATTGCACAGCTCTTAGCGATACCCTAGAAACGCAACGGGGAAGTCACCAAACATCTTTTCTCATAAGAATTACGGAATTTTCACTGTAATGGTAGACCCGCTTGCATACCATCAGTCACAATCAGGTTTTTGAGCTTTCATTATAACGGCAGACACTCACTCTCCACTTGCCTTTTTACATCCTCAGAAAGACTGTCTTAAAGGTTTTCCCAAATGAAATGAACATACATTTCAAAGACGTTAGTAGGAATGGCGTGATAAAAAGCAATGCTTTCATATTAAATTCTCAATCAAAAACCTCACATTTTCTCATTTTAAACGAACAGGACTGCTCTGCCGTTCTAACAGTCTAAAATTACAGAGTTGGAATGACTAAGGCGCAGACTGCCGTGGGCCATGAACACTCTTCGTCCCTTTTCGATGGGGAGAGGGTCGAATACAGGCAACTCCCAGGGCAAAAGCTATGCCCTTTTACTAAACTGTTTCCTAGGAGTACATGATGAGTCGTAAAAGCTCAATTCACTACACTGGCGGCGGAAAAAATTATCTGACTTGGAGGGAAATTTTTCCTCCAAGCCAGAGGAGAAACCGCCTCTTTACTGATAATTTTGAGTGAAATGAATGCAGAATTTATTAAAAATGAAGAGGAAGAAGCTTTTCTTAAGAAAATGCTCTTTTCTGGGTTGAATTTTGAGTTATTTAGTGACCTGTGCTGCTATAATTTGGAATAGCTCTAACTGTTATTCTAGACCATGCCATACTACTACTACTACTACTACTACTACTACTACTACTACTCTACTGAGTGAGCCTCTGCCTTAAGTGTGCACACTGCTCATTCAAAACAGAGTAGGTATCGAATAGCTGGAATACTATGATGAACCAGTGTGTTACGTACCAGCTGTATCAGAAAATGTATGAACCAGAGGAATGGCATGCTAAAGAATAAAGTTTTCTAACTCCCTGGCTATTTCCCGCCAATATTCAGTCAGGCTGCTATACTCGGTATGTAGCAGTAATCCCATCTATCGAAGTTGAGAGGCAGCATAAGAGACAAAGAACATCACAACAAACAATGGTCAATGTAATGTTATTGTTGGTCAATGTTGTGCGCTTTCGATATTGTAGGCCTTCACATTTAGTTTTCTTCTGACACTGAAATACCGCTCTTATCATAGTCGGTACGTTAAAATTGAATAAAACAGAAATGACCGGAAATTGTATTCTCTGTAACTTTTGTTATGTAGTACTTTCGATAGGACCAATGACACAAGTATTTCAAAATTACATTTTAGGCGCCTTCCCCTAAACTACAATTTCATCCAGGGTGAATACAATTGTTTATAGTGTAGACTGTAGTTTCTTATTCCCCGACTCTATATACCGATTTCATTAAATTCTCTTTACCTATTTTCTCGTGGCTCGGCGTTGATATGGACTTGGCAACAAAAATACAAATTTATGAATATCTGTGTTATCATAGCCAGTGCAATAAAAATGTATGACATAAATGGTCGAAATTTAATTTTATATGACTTTGGTTATGTAGTATTTATAGATACGACCGCTAATAATATAAATATTTGAGAATTAAATTTTAGGCCTCCCACTAAACTACCATTTCACTTAGCGTTAATTAAATGATTTATAACCTAGATTGTAACGACTTTTCTCTGACTTTGTATACCAGTTTTTATCAAGATAGGACCACTAATAACATAAACATTTGGAAATTAAATTTTAGGCCTTCCCCTAAACTACCATTTCAATCAGCTTGAATAAAATTATTTATGGCCTAGATTGTAGCGAATTATTCCCCGACTTTGCATACAGATTTTATTAAATTCTCTTTACCCGTTTTCTAGTGATGCGTGTACAGACAGACAGACAGACAGACAGACAGACAGACAGACAGACAGACAGACAGACAGACAGACAGACAGACAGACAGACAGACAGACAGACAGACAGACAGACAGACAGACAGACATTACGGAAAAGTAAAAAGTGCATTTCCTTGTTACTGTGGACATGACCGATACAGAAATACCATTCTTTTCAAATTCTGAGCCTTGTACAGACAAAACTCTTATTTTATATATATAGATTATTGTTAATTTTGAAGTTTTCATTATTACCGAGTTGTCTTTCTTAAATATTTTATTGAATGATCCAACGGAAGGTTTGCAGAATATGGAGACTTTTCCCCCTGGTCTGCCTCTTAGCTTTGGTTTCGCAAGCGAGTGGATTGAGTAGTGGTTCGCAAGACTGAGTGGTTCTGTCAAGAAAGTTTCAGTGGTTACTCTGATGTCACTCTCTGACCAGATGTCTTCAGGTGCTTTGTTAAAGTGCTTTTAGGCCTTCTAAGTTCCACAGTAGGATGTTTAGAGTTTTTTCAGACTTCCCCTCTTGGGTAGATATCTCTATGTGGTTATTGCCTTCGAAATCGAAAGGTACGGTAGATTACCCTGTCTGGCCAGAGATCAGCATGCATAATGAAATGTCTTTTTTCCATCGGTATACCAATTTGAAGCCTTGCTTGTGCCGCGCGAGGGTAGTTGTTCACATCCGATGATCTTGGTGATTCCGTTTGATGTTAGGTGTTCTTTTATGTCCTCCTCCGTTGTGTCCGAGTCTAGTCTCCCAACAAATATCCAAGCGGTCTGCGGTGCTGCTCTCAGCTTTCCATTCTCGGGGCCTCCGGTGCCATGCTACAGGGGGTCTCTTCTGCACTTCGTCATATTTACTCGATTCTGCACGTTTTGCGATATCATGGTTGATCCTCTTTACGGGTAGGATGGGCAAGCCTTTGTTTGATTGTGTCCATGTTGCGTCCATTAGTTGGTCGCCACTGTATCCTGCTAATGTTTCAGTGGAGTTGATTGGTGGTCTGATCAGTTTTGCTGCTTCTGACGTTTCTATATTGTCTTGCGGTTTGGTGTTTTTCTGAGTTTGCCTTTCTGCTATTAGGTCTGTCTGGTGTAGTTGTGTCTCCAGTATAAGAGTCATTTTTTCATTAGGGTATTGGAGACTTCTTCGAGTTTCTTTTTTTATATATTAGCAGGTTTGTTTGTTTTCCATGGCTAGATCTTTGACTTGTTGGCCTAACTCTTGGTTTGTTGTAGCCGCGGGGGTAAGACCATTCGTTTCCAGATAAATTTTGCAGGTATCACATATCCACAGAAGCGATCTCTTTTTTGAGTGCAGAGCGTTAAAATCCGTTGTTGTCATTGGGGTACACTCTTTTTGAAACCATCTGTTACATCTTCCGTCGCAGCTAACTGCGATTTCTTCTTTTGGGATGTCCTTGGTACATTTTGTGCACATGATGATTTTGTTTTTCTTGTGCTCCATTATGAGTTTCTTAATGTGATCCGAGTGTATCGTCTGCTGCATGACGTTCTGTAGGAGAACCTTCGTGCAAGATTATCCCCTACTGGTGTATTTCGTATCGCAAGACGATTGCTGGTTGGAGAAAGTTCTGTAGCGTCCGGCGTTTACATTCCTATGTGAATCTTATCTCTCAGGGATCTGGACCTAAAATGACGCTCACCACCCGAATGAAAGTTCGTTGACTACTATTCCTTGGTGCCAACAGATCGATTTACTCTTGGAAAGTGTATTAATAACAAAAATGGCTGACCTCACCGAATCAATTCCAGCAGTGGATTTAAGCCAGTGTTGACTTATAGTTATACTTACAGCCTGTAGGCTACTGGATAACACTCACACTGACGAGATTTGTTTCACCAATCAACGTAAGTAGTGTCTTTATGCTCACTTTACTTTTAAACTGTCGTTACTAACGTATCGCTTTACTCGCTATATTCATGCCTTTAACTATGTCAACAAAAAAGTAAAAACACAATTACCCAACAACAGCAGCAACAACAAGCAATTCCATCGAAAGAAAATATTACAAAAAGTACTACTAGTTTAATATTCTAAATTCAGCATCATCATATACAAATTCGCACACAACTTAAGTATTTCCACTGCTTAACAATACGGCTTACAATACTATAGATTGATCTTACTACTAGCTTAACATAAGAAGTGATAATAAAGTAAGGTTAAAGCCTATCTACTCAACAACACCAACTACAACAAGAAGAGTATAAGAGCAAATACACTATAGAGAATACGTGACTATTCGCGAGATATCGTAAGACATTGATTGCCAGCGCACCTAGCGGGACGACCTTATAACTGAATGTAGTAGTAATACCGACCAGCTTATGCAGTGTGAAATTTTGATTTTGGATTTGCGTTAAGAAGAAGATTTTCGTGAAAATGTAATTTATCCGGTGACAAATGTTTCTGGAATTACACTCATACATGCACTGAACCATGTTTGGTAAGGTTTGTGCTGTTTTTGGCTGCACTAACTTTGAATTTGTTCAGCTATAGAAATCTTTCTTCCGCTTTCTCCGAGAAAAAAGTTGTAAGTAAATTCCAATATTGTAAAATATTAGTGAACGGTACACATCACATTAGGTTCAGCATTTAGTTGTCAAGTATTCTTACCTTAGATTAATTACATGAAGAAAATTAAAACAAAATACATAAAACAAAAATACTTCTTTTTCTACCGCTTTTCCCAGATCTGTGGAGTCGCGGGTGCGAGCTGTGTCGCACATGTGGATTTGGCCGTATTTTATGGCCGGATGCCCTTTCTCACGAAAACTCTATTGACGTCCGAAACGGGGGAGGAGCTTACCGTCAGCTGTTTCCAATATGGCGGCGAGATAGTGACGGGATGTAAACACGACAGTGATCGGGTGTGCGTCTGTAGGATTTATTAAGTGTTCAAAATGTCTTTGGTGTCGTATGCGCAACTGTTGAGAGTTGTCGGAGATTTCATGCGTCCATTAGTGGAAGGGGAAGAAATATTCAAGCGTAATTACTTGATATGTGTAGGTAAAAAGTTTGAAACAGAAGATGAAACTGGTTGTGTTTACAATCATCTCACATCGATTCAAAACCGCACAAAGTTAATGTTGTCTTGAACAAGGGGGTGAAAATGTGAAGTGCAACTGTATATGTAAAGCGGGTTTGTCAGAAAAATGTTACCGCTGACACGCTAATTCACCTTAACAGTTAAGCTTCTGTAATTTTCCACTATTAGAGGTTATGGAGTAATTTCTTAGCCAGGTGACGGGGGAGTTATCTGTTTTGTAAACTGTAATCTTGGGGAAGAAAGAAAATAATAATTCTACTAAGTAAATGTTGTAAAGCAAATAAATCCTAGGCTTTATACAGGCTTGTGTTGGAACAGCCCACATAAACTTAAATGTTCTTCCATTTTTACCATCAGCACAAAAGTTAGAACTTAGAACCGACAATAATAACTACAAAAAATTATAACTATACTTACTATACTATACTTACAGAATATGCAGAGCAAAGTTGGAAAATTATAATGTAAGAGTACTATAACCTCTACAGTCACAGCTGTTCGGGGTTGAAGAATACTTGGTTTGTCCAATTCTACCTAATAATTAGGTTATGGCTTCTAATTTATGATGACCGGGCGAGTTGGCCGTGCGGTTAGGAGCGTGCAGCTGTGAGCTCGCATCCGGGAGATAGTGGGTTCGAACCCCACTGTCGGCAGCCCTGAAGATGGTTTTCCGTGGTATCCCATTTTCTCACCAGGAAAATGCTGGGGCTGTACCTTAATTAAGGCCACGACCGCTTCCTTCCCATTCCTAGACCTTTCCCGTCACATCGTCGCCATAAGACCTATCTGTGTAGGTGTAACGTAAAACAAATAGCAAAAAAAGCTAATTTATGACGGCAAAATACTACATATTTTCTTTCATTGATAGAAGTATTATATAGGCAATTTAAATTCAGTGCTTAATTACTACCAGTTAAAGATATTACATGTAGATAGTTAATTTACTGTCTGCTGTTACACATATGAAGAAGTTTACAAAGAGCGGATTACATTCTATGTTCGGCACAGAAGTATTAGGCTACAAGTTTATCAGTATTTTTGATGTAGCTAAATCTTTGTGAATACAAATTAGAGATAATAACTATCAATGAGTACAATAAACAGTACCGGTACCTACGCTGTGGAAAGAAGTCGTCTTCACGAGAATGCAGACTGCACACTGTCATGTATCGCGTAACGCGTTTTCCAATTGACAGCGCGGAAACCCATCTTTCTCTCTGAACTTTTTGTACAGGAAAGTAGTGAACAGATTTCGCATCCGTTTTATACGATTTGCAACCTTATACAGAGCAGTACCTCCTCAAATTTGACAATTTTCTTTCTGTTTCCATCACGACGTCAATGCTTCGCCATGTAAATATACCTCACCAGTCACTATGTTGCAGCTTCATCATTCTACCGCGTGGCTGCGCCCTCCAACTTTTCTGACGTCACACTAAACCTAGGATTTTAGGGAAAAGTTTATTTTGTTCTTGAAGTCAGAACTTAAATGAAGTTGTATTTACACGTTTCATGTATTTATAATGTTAGAAACGGTGGTTCTATAGTGTCTGAAAATGCCTGAATTGACATTAGAACCTTTACTTGCCTATATTCCTATAATTCCTACTTTTATCCCTAACGCGGAACAGGCTTTGTATGTATTCAGAGAAAATACAATATTTGCTGACTCGTATTTAGTATCTTAAACAAAATTTTAAAATCGGAAAGCTGTAAACCACACACCTCGGAAAGCCTTAATAGTCTCCCGCAGCGAACACTTCCGTAGTCTGTCACGAGGCTGGAGACAGTATCCATTTCATTCTGTGAGAACATTTCGGTATTCCCGTGTGTTCAGAATGTGGATTATGCCGAAAGTGTCACGTTCCAAGTCGCATTTAATAAAAAAGTTACACGAGTTTCCCTATTTCACACAGGATGACAAAATTATAATCTGTGACGAGAAGAGAATTCAATAAAAATTGGTATCTAAAGTCTGGGAATAAGTCGCTACAATCTAGGCCATAAATAATTTTATTCACGTTGAATGAAATGGTAGTTTAGGGGAAGGCTTAAAATTTCGTTCTCAAATATTAGGCCTCTTTATGTTATTAGTGGTCCTATCGATAAATAGTACATAACTAAACTTATATAGTATTAAATTTATGTCCTATACATTTTTACCGCACCGGTTATTTAAACAGAGGTATTTGTGAATTTGTATTTTTGCTGCTAAGTCCACATTAGCGCCGAGTCGCGAGAAAATGGGTAAACAGGTTTTAATGAAAATCGGTGTGTAAAGTCGGTGAATAACGAACTACAGTCTATGCTATAAATCTATACGTATAAAATAAGAGTTTTGTCTGCACTTTGCTCAGAATTTGAAAAGAATTGTATTTCTGTATCGGCCATGTCAATAGTAACAATAAAATGCTTTTTCTTTTTACTTTTACGCAATTTCTGTCTGTCTGTCTGTCTGTCTGTCTGTCTGTCTGTCTGTCTGTCTGTCTGTCTGTCTGTCTGTCTGTCTGTCTGTCTGTCTGTCTGTCTGTCTGTCTGTCTGTCTGTCTGTCTGTCTGTCTGTACACGCATCACGAGAAAAGGCTGAAGAGAATTTAATGAAAATAGGTATGCGAAGTTGGGGGATGAGTCACTACAATCTAAGCTATAAATCATTTTACTCACGCTGAGTGAAATGGTAGTTTAGGGAAAGGCCTAAAATTAAATTCTCAAATATTTATATTATTAATGCTCCTATCGATAAATACATAACTAAAGTTATATAGAATTAAATTTCCGATAATTTATGTCATACATTGTTATCGTACAGGATCTGATAACACAGATATTCATGAATTTGTATTTTTGTTGCCAAGTCCATATCAACGCCGAGCCACGAGTAAATAGGTTAACAGAATTTAATAAAAGTCGGTATATAGAGTCAGGGAATAAGAAACTGCAGTCTAAGTTATAAACAATTTTATATACCCTGTATTAAATAGCAGTTTAGGGGAAGGCGCCTAAAATTTAATTTTTAAATACCTGTTATTAGTTCTATCGAAAAGTAATACATAACAAAAATTATAGAGAATACAATTTCCGACCATTTATGTTTTATTCAATTTTAAAGTACCGACTATGATATGAGTGGTATTTCAGAGTCGGAAAAAAACTAAATGTGAAGGCCTACAGTACTGAATGCGCATAACATTGATCAACAATAACATTACATTGACTATTGTTTGTGGTGATGTTCTTTGTCTCTTATGCTGCCACTCAACTCCGATAGATGGGATTACCGCTGCGTAACGAGTATAACAGCTTGACTGAATATTGGCGGAAAATAGCAGGGAGTTAGAAAACTTTCTTCTTTAGTATGTCATTCCTGTTGTTCATAAATTTTCTGATACCGTTCTGCTGGTACGTAACTCACTGGTTCTTCATAGTATTCCAGCTATTCGATCCCTACTCTGACGCACTGTTTTTGAATGAGCAGTGTGCACTTTTAAGGCAGAGGCTCACTTAGTAGTAGTAGTAGTAGTAGTAGTAGTAGTAGTAGTAGTAGTAGTAGTGTCCGGCCCCGCGGTGTATGGGGCAATGCGTCCGCCTGTCACCCGGCGGTGCCGGGTTCAATTTCTGGCTGGGTAAGTGGTTTTTAATTGTAAATTATTACTATCCCTGGCCTGGAGACTGGGTGTTTGTGTCGTCCTTAACGATCCTTTCCTCACATTTAACACTTTACACTTCCGCCATTTAAAAAATACACGCAGGTTCCTCACATATGGTGCAAGTAGAGGCAAAATATCTTTCTAGGTCGGCGCCTCGAATAAATAGCATTTAAAAAGTAGTAGTAGTGGTAATATGACCTGTTCTAGAATTACAATTTAGGCATATTCCAAATTATAGCACCACAATTCACTAAATAACGCATAATTCACCCCTTAAAAGACGTGTATTAAAAAAAGCTTCTTCCTCTTCACTTTTATTAAATTCTACATTCATTTCATTCAAAATTAGCAGTGAAGAGGGGGTTTCTCCTCTGGTTTGGAGTAAAAAATTGCCTCCACGTCAGATAGATTTTTCCACCGCCAGTGTAGTGAATTGAGATGTTCCGACTCATCGGGTACTTCTAGGAAACAGGTTAGTAAAAGGGCATCGGTTTGCCCTGGGACACTTCACTAACCGAACTCCCCCCCCCCCCTCGCGCTGAAAAATGACTAAGAGTGTTCACGGATCACGAATGTCTGCGGCCTGGTCATTCCAGCTCTGGAATTTTGGACTGTTAGATCGGCAGCGAAGTACCGTACTGTTGGTTAAAAGTGAGAAAATGTGTGGAATACTATGATCGAGTATTTCATGTGAAATCATTGCTTTTGTTCGCGCCATTCCTACTGACGTTATTGTAATGACCTATGTTCATTTCAGCTGGGAAAACCACTGAGACAGTCTTTCTGAGGATGGAAAAAGACGGGTGGAGAGTGAGTGTCTGCCATTATAATGCAATTCCCCAATATGATTGTGACTGATGGTAGGCAAGCTGGCCTACCATTAGAATGAAAATTCCCTAACGCAATCTTCATATGAGAAAACGTTTGGTGATTTCCCCGTCGCGTTTCGAGGGTAACGTTAAGAGCTATGCAATTTAATACAGTCTTGCTCACAACGTGTACTCCACCTAACCTACAATTCTGTATACGATGCAAAATTCCGTAGCGGAGCACGGGTACATCAGATGTTCACTTTATAAGATGCTCTAACATCGCAGAGTCGGTAGAGAACTAAATGTGAATGCCTACAATATAGAAAACTCATAAAATTGATTAACAATAACATTACATTGACCATTGTTTCTTGTGATGTCCTTTATGTCTTTTGCTGCCATTCATATCCGATAGATGGGATTACTGCTGCGTACTGAGTATAACAGCCTGCCTGAATGTTCGCGGGAAGTAGCTGGGGAGTTCTTTTTTTTTAATGCTATTTGTTCGGCTCGTCGACCCATATGGATCTTTTGCCCCTACTGGCACCATATTGTAGGAACTTGTGGTAGTGTGCAATGTTGTGTGTGAGGAAAGGAAGATTAACGACGTCGCAACACCCAGTCCCCAGGCCAGGGATATTAATCATTACAATTTAAAACCCCTGACCCGGTCGGGAATCGAACCTAGGGCCGCCGCTTGACAGGCGGACGCGTTGCCCCCTACACGGCGGGGACGGACAGCTGGGGAGTTAGATCTCTCTCTTCTTTAGCAGGCTATTCCTCTGGTTCATACATATTCTGAAACTACTGGTACGTAACACACTGGTTCATCATAGCATTCCAGCTATTCAATCCCTTCTCTGCGGCACTGATTGGAATGATCATGGTGCACTTTTATCGCAATAATGGCAGAGGAGCGTTCGCGGCTGTCTGCGGCGTGCTCATTCCAGCACTGAAAATTTGGGCTGTTAGATCGGCAGCATAGTACAGTTCGTTAAAAGTGAGAAAATGCGAGTTTTTTATTTGATCCAGTATTTTATATGATAACATTCCTTATAATTGCTACATTCCAACTAAAGTCATTGTATGGCCTATGTTGACTTCAGTTTGGAAAACCACAAAGACAAGTCTTTCTGAGAATTCCGTAGCGAAGCACGGGTACGTGAGCTAGTATACAATATATTAATTTTTGGGGGCACAGGGTGGCTTATCTGCTTGCCTGTCATCCCGGCGATCGTGATTTTGATTCCTGGTTTGATTTTCAGTTGTATACGTTGGTGTGAGGAAGGGCATGTGACCTTAAATCCCCGGCATCAACTATCTTTCACGCCTCAGTGCAAGTGGGATAAGCTGCGGAAGGTGATGATAACGATTATAGTGACGATTATGATGATTATAATTGTACCGGGGGTACACATTCCCCGGCGCCTTCTATAAGGCCATCTATGTAAACACCTTGCACTGGTGTACTACAAGAAATACTGGTCTTCAACTGTTAGATGTCTCGACCATCGGTTTAATTGCGCCATCTAGCGGGGTGAACTCTAATTATGTATTTCATAAAGGAATTTTTATTTTTGCAGTTGGCAAACCTTAGGATTTGAGGATTGTTTAGTTAATGTACTGTGCCCTGTAATGCCTTCGTCAACGTCAAGCCAATACTGAGATTTGACCAAGTGCATCATAGTGAACAATACACTCACCGCCACGTGAATCAATATGGCACATAGCTTACCTTGCACGACTGTTCTCTTCATCAGCTCCGGCCGCAACAGCACAATCAGGGGATATTGGGTACCAGAAGGGTCAACGTGACAAATAAAATATGAATGAACAGGAGTAAAATATGCAAGGTGTGAACTAACTCTAGCCAAAATAACTATCACTGAGCTGCAAATTCGGTATCACAAACAATTTATTACAATAATATCACTTTGTTATAAATCATATCTTCAATAATAATTTCACAATGGACATAATTGTCGTAAAGGAAATAGATCAAATGCATTCTTGAAGTAAAGAGGCACCACGCCTTGCGTTAACGTCCCTGTGGAGGAGATTTCTAACCTCGTGGAAACACCTGACACTGCAAGAGCCAGCACAATGTCTCCGTCAAAAGAAAATAAATTGAATCACAATCCTGATAATGGCCAAATTATATTTACATGGCACATAACCTGTTCCTAATGTGAATCTATGCCACAGTACTCACAATAATATAAGCTCTAAACTACACATGAAATAAACACTATACCGTCTGGGAATCGATCGCGAGACTACTTTCAGCTTCAACAACAATCTGACTTCACATCTGATGAGAACGTGATTTACACTGCGTAGATACATAAGAATGGTTACGTACACATCTGAATGACACACATATAATCACGTATGAGATTTTATCCTGCAGCCAGCAGTATTTAAACAAATAGAAAGGTCACCACTCTCCGTTCTCCCTTGACAAAATCCGTATTCTTCCCCCAAGAGCAGACTTTCGTGTCGTGACGTCAGAACGACCTACATTCAGTCTTCAACACCCTCGGCTCTTGTACGAGAGGAGCAGCCATGTCTCTATGCCATAAATATTTCACTCAGTGGACAACTAGTAAACAAAAACAAGTGTCAACACTCCCCTCGTTCAGCCCATTACTCTACTCTTCCATTTTTTCCCTTTTTTTATATAATAACTATTACATGCCAACACATTCCTTAGAGTTCAAATTCACTGTTCTAATCAAGTTAAGACTCAAATACAATTGGCCCTTTCATTACTTCACCCTGGTGCCTTTCCTAGCACCCTCACGTGAATACAGCCTAGTACTCTGACTGGCACTCACATTTTCAAATTACCACGTGATTCTTATTCATCATGCTACTTATGGGCCTTATCTCTAGTCCATGGACATTACGGACATATTCCTGAGTTATTCTGGGCTTCTCAAGACATGACCTGTTCCCCTTAATACGTTAGTCCGAGTGCATTAAAGAAGTATTGAAGATCTTATGCCATTCTTCTTCTCACAAACTACCCTTACATTCTACCATGCTCATGCACTAAGCTAATACCTAAACAGTCTGTCCTGGCAATATTCAAATGAGACTGCTCAAGTCTCGGATAAATGAAAGTACGTGACCTTAACTTCCCGATATTAAAAACACTGCATCTACACAATTATGACGCTAACAAAAATATAAATGAGAACAACAACATGTAAGCCTAAACTAACCTTCTAAGCTTGAGTCCCGGGCATAAACCCTATTTACACCTAAGTATTTACATATTGGTGGAAGGCCAAATTTATCTATGACGGACCTAAAATTCTGAGAGTTGTTGCATGCTAAATAATAGAAAGTTCTGACCTGTGTCGTGTGATATACTGAACAGTTCCCCTATGGACGTGGTTAACTTAAGCCATAATGTTAACATTATGGACAGGTGACAGCAATTGTAGTTTGATGACTGGTGACATCCTGGTCTGCTGTGATGGTCAACTGCAACTCGTTCTGATGACTTGATTGCCGCCTCCTTGATGTGGTCGTCGTGCTGACCGGATGACGCTGATGGTCCATGTTCGCAGCTCGATGCCGTGAAGGATGTTTGGCAGCGCCGCTGCAAATTACCGCCTCAACGTAATGGGTAAGCAGCGTCCAGCTGACACGTGATGTAAGGGAAACTGTAAGGAAAAACCATATTACAACATGTTCCCACTTCGAGGTCTAGCTCTCTCCACTAGCCTTTCTTTTAATCTCGTAATGTCTGGACTCGATCTCAGCATTTTCTTTTTAATACAATCACGTCATTCTCAGTAAGAATTTACTTTACTTAAAACCCCTCTTTATACTGACCGCATTGAATTTGCAAGCCTCTTCTGAGCCTACACTAGCATATAACATAAGTTCAGAAAAATATTAGCATCAGATCTTGCTATGCGACTTTACGACGGAGTTTGCTATCAGAGAAATATTTTCACAGAAAATCAGGTCACTATTTGCTGTACAAAGTTCTTATCTATATTGCAAATATTTATTACTTACAAGTCCCAAGTACAAGGTGGACTCTGAATGCGTTGCTTGTAGACAAAGCTAGCCTTCCCTTCGCTGCGTCGTTCCGTGACAGACACCTTCTGGACAATGATACACCCAGTAAATGATGCTCGCGCTCACGGCGGTCGTATATATTAGCGCTTGCGCACCCACGCTACGGAGCTCGACATGGGTGAGCCCTCGTGAGCGTGCGCGCGAAGACGATCATTCCCCCACGGTATACTGAGTAATTATACATTCCTAATTGTGCTTACAATTAGTGTCATGTGGCATATCAAAGTTTTCAGAAAAATATGCCAAATGCAATTTTGACATTCACTGCTTTATATTCCTCTTGTGGTCAGAGGTATTCAATAAATTCCTTTCCCTCCAATATAAATTCCCACGCGGCTTTTCACGGAGTTGCTCGCGTCCCACGCTACCTTCAAGAGGTTCGCTTGGGATAATTTCAATAAGCATCTTGGGGAACTTCAGCTCGCTTCTGACGCCAAGTTCTTCTGGAAAGCGCGCAATGTTAGATAATGTTGCACAATAAAATACCACCCCGTGTCCTTTCTATGTGGTCTCACATAATTATCATAATTATCATTTAATCAGCATTTTCTGACCATGAACAGAATGGTACAGTACCGAAGTTGTCAACACTTCAGCTGGTTCCTCCTTGATTCTAATGAACCAATCAAAAACTTGGAAATATTTTCTCTAGCCAATAAAACCGGGGGTGTGTATTAGAATCCAACCGATCAGAAAAGAGTTCTGGAAGCTTCCCCTTAAAACTGCTAAGAAAGCAGGGCGCTTTAGCGCCGTATTTCCTTACTTGCTCCAGAGATTTGAGTGCGGTGTGTCCTAAGGGAGGCAGGGGCGCGGCCTTCGTGATGAAGGCCCAACGACTCAAGGTAATGGCAGAATTTTCATAGATATGTGATAGTTCCTGCGGATAGAGAGAGAGAGAGAGGAAAGTTTCAACCTTTTTTAAGTAATGCATATTTCTAAATTTGGTGGTTTAAATGTAGAATTTTCGCAAGTCGGAGGACTCTGTTCTGTTCCCTACTGGGAAATATGTAATATAAGGGGACATGGAGTGATTACTCTCTGTCGGTTCCCCTTCATCTTGGCATGGGGTGACTATTTTTAATTTTCAAAAACCTCTAAATTTTTTTCGACATTAATGTTTCTCATTTAGTCACCCCGGTGTAGAATAGGATTAGGATCTGCATCGTTGGGAAGGTCACTTAGGGTTTTAACTATTTCTATAAGACGGCAAATGTTTCGCCTCCTAGCCTTTTGTTTATGTCCAGTCATATTCAACTTTTGTTTTTTACACCAAGGCCAATTAGTATGGGCAATTATGTCCCTGTACATTTATTGATGTGTGTAGAGTTTTTCTGGTGTTAATTCCCTTTGGGAACAGTGAACCCTATAACTGTTGAGCAATAGATAAGCACACACCGGGGCAACTTGGTGTAAATACTTAATGGAGGACAACCCATAGATTGTCAAGTGGAACTCAAGTGCGCCATGAGTAACTGATGCCTCTGCGAGGCTGGACTATGATATGATTGGTGTGAAGTGTACTTTCCTGGGGCATTGCTTGCTTTTATAAAATATTGCATCTGGCAAGAGAAATTCAGAACTTTCCTGTATAAATTAACAATCTATAATTATCTCAAGTTTTTGTATATAATATTCGGACTTCTAAGTCCACTATATTGTTAGAGATTATGAGCTCATTAATATTTTAGTTTTCAAAATTTTAAATTGGAAATAAAAGGAAAGGAATACAATTTCACAATTTGTTGTTTTAAGTTCTGCTCTAGTTAATACCTTATCCAGCCACTAAAACCAGCCGCTTCCCAATACTCTGTGAGCCACGCAAACCCCGTAATAATAATAATAATAATAATAATCATAATAATAATAATAATAATAATAATAATAATAATAGGCAATTGTCACGGAGTTTCAGTGGTTTACAGAGGTGTAAGAAGGTGCGGTCATGAATGGGTCGACATAGAAAAGATCAAATCTTAATTTAAAGCTCTAAAATTTGAAATTTTATTTCTTTCAATTAGAGAAATAACCAGACAACTGGCAAAGGTAAGCTCGTAAGCTGTAATAACAAGAATGATTTGACAACCCTAAAATAATCAGGTACATAATAAACTACAGAGTGAGCTTGAAGTTACAAATCTTCAAAAGAGCGGCTTTGCTCCACGCAGTTACCTTTCTAGGACACTGTCCTCCAAACATATTCCAATCTAGCCTCTTGAAGGCACAATCTTAATTTACATTGGGTTAAATACAAACAGTTTTTACTGTCTTACTCGCTCGACAGTCTACGTTGAATAGGAAATTAATTAAGAATAGTTAACTTCAACAGAGGCAATAAGTGCCCACTCTACATGGCCTGAGTGAAAAAGAAAAGATTAAAGTTACGGGCCGTAAATCAAAATTGTTTGAAAATATTCTTAAAACTCTATGTGATTTTTCTTCTTTAATTTAAAGGTGGAAAATTTTCATTTTCTTATAATCTTACGTGATAATCTTATGGGAGGGTGATACTGATAATTATGAATTTAATCAATTTAATTTGAAAGGTTAACTAGGTTGAAACCTATTTCAACTTTCAGTAAGGTCCGGAACTAAACTGCATCTTTGATTTAAACTTAGATTGGATCCAATTAACTGAATACTTCTTAACAAAACTTTACTTTATTTCGTTTATTACCTGTTAGTTAATGATCACATAATCTATTTTAGAAAGGCAGCCTCCTGTTGAGTGTTCATGATTTTAAAAGACGATTCATTTCAATTATCCATCAATTATTTTCAATTCTTGTTAATCATTTCGATCTATGAAAATGTTACTAAGTTACAGTTGCTTACTGATTATTATAAACTTCAATTAATGCTTTCAGTTATTCGAAACATCTTAGATTATCACTGCTCCCAATTTTGATTACTTGTCATATTATTCCTTTTTAATTCATTCATTATTTTCTTTCCATCTTACAAGGTCTTGACTTCTCATTTGAAATACTGAGTATCACTGGTTACTTGTCAAGTGTTTAGTTTTCTTATGTATCCAGGCCTTATATTTGTATGATTTGTAAGGGGTTTCTTTCATAATTTTATTTACTTAAATTACTGGTGGCCGTGATCGTTAAGGCGCTGAAGTCTAAACGGTCTAACACTGAGGTTAGCCGGTTCGAGTCCCGTTGGTCAGAATGTTGGCCGACAGGGTAGGGGAGGTGGTGGTATATAATTTCTAATCACTAGATTGCGTGCCAAAAGCCTGGATTAAATTCCAAACCTCTCCGCAGTGCTCATATGACGCTGTTGATGGTGATTCGTCCGTCGAATGGTGACGTTAAGCCTTGAGCATACCCCTTGCTGCTATTCGACAGGAGTAGGCTATGTGCCGGCACCGGGCTTCACCCTCTCCCTACTATCATATATCACGTCATTCATTTCATCTCATTAACTCCTCTGATGAGGTTGACGTCGGGTCAGAAAAAAACCCGCCACGAGAGATTCATCTCACCTCACCTCAACCCGACCCCGTAGAGAAACGGGATAAGGGATGGACAAACAACAAACTGAAGCCAAGGTAAGCTCAACTTGATTCTGTTCTGTTGTTTCTCTTATTAGTGCCGTGTATTGCTTCTGGATCCATTTCTTGTACTTTTCTTGTGCTAGTACAAAACGCAATAATAAGGTACGGAACTACGTCACCTCAGTTGAGGAGCATTCCCTTTGGTGGTGTTACATTGATTCTATGACTGCCGAATCGAATAGGAGCACATATCACGCTCGAAGAATGGCTACATTCTACAGTCATGGAACGAGGTGTATGCAAGCACTATCAACACCGTTGTCTGTTCGACTTTTATATGATACCGTATTGTAATCATTACATATCACTCACACGACTTTTCAATTGATTTTCATCATCCTTTGTAGGTGCTTAATTCTCTTTTTCATCAGACGAGATGGCCGCGCGGTTCGGGACGCGCAACTGTGAGTTTGCATACTGTTGATAGTGGGTTTGAAACGAACTGTCGACAGCCTTGAAAATGGTTTTCCATGGTTTCCCATGTTCACACCAGGCAAATGCTGAGGCTGTACCTCAATTAAGGCCACATAGGCTTCCTTCCCACTCGTAGGCCTTTCCTATCCCATCGTCGCCATAAGACCTATCTGTGTCGGTGCGACGTAAAGCAAATTAAAAAAAAAATATCTTACCGATGAGTGGATAAGTGTATGTATTTATAGGGATTGTGAGTATATGTTGCGAGACGGAGAGGGGCTGGTCCTGAGAATTGCTTTTCGTAGTTTTCCATTCTCCTGCACTAAGGCGAATGCCCCGGCAGTTCCTGGAATAGGGCACGGCCGCCAACCCTCTCACCTCCGTACATCTCCTTCACCGTAACAACCTCCCAGTCTGAAAAACGGCGTTACCGTCTAAGAGGCCCGCCTTCGCCTTTAGGGGAGGAATGAAAACTTTTAAATAGAAATGTCGGACACGGAATAGAGTAGGTGTCAGCTTAACAGCGGTTAGTTCTGGCTAGTCTTGTGGCTTTACATTCGGGAGGTGTATGGGCTAGCCCCACCGTCGTCTGTCCTGAGCAGGCATGGCTCCCTAGAACAACCGCTTGCCAGTGCGCCCGCGGTGACCTGTGGGCTGGCAATAACAACCCGTACTTCCTCGATAAGATTTTGAATTCGTCGATTCACAGTCCATCTTGATAGGTTTTCTGATTCATATTGTTTTATCAGATTTGGACTGATTTTTTCCGCCCCCGTTTTTAAACAACCTTTGATCAAATCTCCATTTGATTGCTTTCGTAATCGTTTTGCCAATTGAAGAGAAATTTTGTACGAGAGGTGGACGGCTGGCTCATTGTTTATATTTACAGTTTTATTGTCCTGAAATTAAACAGAGGGAGGTAAACTTAATTTACCCTTACATCAAATAATATTCTTACATCTGAAAATTTCAGGTTTTAGTTTTCTTAATAATCTTACTTACGAACCGTCTAGAAATGTGCTTAACTTCGTGTGGTTATTTCTAGCCGAGTGCAGCCCTTGTAAGACAGACCCTCCGATGAGGGTGGGCGGCATCTGCCATGTGTAGATAACTGCGTGTTATTGTGGTGGAGGATAGTGTTATGTGTGGTGTGTCAGTTGCAGGGATGTTGGGGACAGCACAAACACCCAGCCCCCGAGCCATTGGAATTAACCAATAAAGGCTAAAATCCCAACCCGGCCGGGAATCGAACCCGGGACTCTCTGAACCGAAGGCCAGTACGCTGACCATTCAGCCAACGAGTCGGACTAGAAAAGTGCTAATAATGCGTAACAGAATGATATCGTCGTAGTTAGTGCGTATTCAGTTTTGAACCGTTGTTAATAGGCTAATATGATTAGGCATAAATTAATCATAAACTCTGAAATATGAGATAATACCTCTTGGTTGATAATTTCCTTCGTTAGTCACTTTATTAGTGCCAGACGATCCTCATCTATACATTGATCGTAATCTTTACTATGACAAACGATAGCTTGTCGTTTTAGATATAATTTCTTAAACTGCTGCAATGTTTTATGACAAATTAAACATTTTGCCAATCCTTGAGTGTACATAAATAAGTACAATACTTCCCATTCATGTGGAAACAACAAGGAAGTCGGAGTACCTGCTTTGAACCTTCCACAGTGTTAACTGAGGCTAACCACGAATTCAACATTTCATAAGAGCACAGCTGACTGTGACGTCACACCCCTGTGCTCGCTGCCAATTTGCTAGCATCTGTATATCACTGTCCTACAGTAAGGCGAATGCCGGGAAAGATCATTTTACTGTACAGGTCACGCCCGCTCCTCACCTCCGCACCTCAAATGACCTCTACAAATTTACTTGGCCTGAAAGCGTTGCTAAAAATATTCGGTTTAAATTAGCTATCAAAAACGTTTCAAATGTATCCATATCAACTCATTTATATCGAAAACGATCACTACTCGGACACGATCACCTTGCAAGATAAAAACCCATAGGTTATACTGGAATGAAACAAACAGAATATCTTTTCTCTCGTCTATGATGGTGGTAGTGATTATTGATTTAAGGGGAAGTACAACTCGGCTGGAATAGTGAAAATTAAGGAAACGCCGTTAGAAGAGGTCAGTGAATATATCTACTTTGGCCAGATTTTAAATATGATGGGAGATATAAAACCAGAAATCTATCGGCGCATCAAGCTTGGATAGCAAGCTTTTAAAAAGGAATTCATCCGTTTTTAGACAAAATGAAAATGAAAACCTACAACGTGTTTTCCAGTCATTGACCGGGTCAGGGATGTAATGAATGAAGCACCAAATGGGGGACAACCAAAGAAGCGCTAGCTCGACACTGTGCGGGAAGACATGCCTGTGGCGCAGGTCTTTGAAAATGCACAAGACCGCACCAAGTGGAGGAAAACCAATGAAGCACTAGCTTGACACTCTGCGGGAGGACATGCATGTGGTAAAGACGGCGCTATACAAGGAAAGATAGGAGAAGAGCAGTTGACATCCGATCGATCACTAAGGTTAAGGACACCTTGGAGTGATGGCAGTGTTCTGGCCATGTTATACGATATAATGGCGGAAGATGGACGAAGTTAGCGCTGGATTGGAGTCCGAAAGAACATCGGAGGCCTGAAGGAAGACCAGCATACAGAAGGGAGAGAGATATCAGGAGGAATGCTGATATCACCTGGCAGAGAGCCGCACAAAAACCGCACTACTTCTAAAATGAAGGTGTCGCTGTTAGTACGATGGGATCGCCACTCCCAAAGTGATTTATTAATGAATGATAGATGCTATGAAATGAGAATGGAGAGTGTTGCTGGAATGAAAGATGACAGGGAAAACCGGAGTACCCGGAGAAAAACCTGTCCCGCCTACGCTTTGTCCAGCACAAATCTCACATGGAGTGACCGGGATATGAACCACGGTATCCAGCGGGGAGAGGCCGACGCGCTGCCGTCTGAGCCACGGAGGCTCCTTTTAGACAAAAATTGCCGGTAAATTTGCAATGCATTCTTCCTGTTTTTACATATAGTTGTGAGACTTAGACACTAAAGAAGTTAACAAAACGAAAACTTAGGACATCTCAGACAGCCATGGAAAGGCCAATGCTGCGCTATACAAGGAAATATAGGAGAAGAGCAGTTGACATCCGATCGATAACTAAGGTTAAGGACACATTGGAGTGATGGCAGTGTTCTGGCCATGTTGAACGATATAATGATGGAAGATGGACGAAGTTAGCGCTGGATTGGAGCCCGAAAGAACATCGGAGACCTGAAGGAAAACCAGCATACAAAAGAGACAGAGATATCAGGAGCAATGCTGATATCACCTGGCAGAGAACCGCACAAAAACCGCACTACTTCTAAAATGAAGGTGTCGCCTAAAAGAAAGGAAGGACCACGAAGTGTGTGACAGTAAAAGACCCTCTAGATCTTGGAAACCTGATACCGGGGGGGGGGGGGGGTCGGGGCAGGAAAAAACAAAAATTGAGCAAGGGAGGTCGGATAGGAATGTTGAAGGCGAGGAGCGTGGCACAAGTAAGTCAAAGCAACGCAATAGTCAGCTAGTAAACATAATCTCCTAGGAATGTTTTCTCTTATTCGCTTTTTATGACAAGGAGACACGAACAAGAGCTGCATGTCATGAAGATTAAGACGCATCGCTGGCCAATGTGACGAACTAGTCTGGATAACATTAGAACCGAGGATGTTCGAGAAAGTGCGAGAAAATCGTTTGCGATGGTCTGGTCAAGTGCTACGCAGAAGCCGTCCTTCACTTGTGAGAAGGGCATCAAACTTAAGTCCTGAGTGCCAGAGACAACGAGGACGACCAATGAAGCGCTAGCTTGACACTCTGCGAGATGACATGCATTTGGCGCAGGTCTCTGAAGATGCACAAGACCGCATCAAGTGGAGGACAACCAATGAAGCACTAGTTCGACACTCTGCGGGAGGGCGTGCATGTGGCGAAGGTCTCTGAAGATGCTTAAGACAGCACCAAGTGGTTGACAACCAATGAAGCACTAGCTCAACACTCTGCGGGAGGACGTGCATGTGGCGAAGGTCTCTGAAGATGCTTAAGACCGCACCATGTGGAGGACAACCAATGAAGCACTAGCTCGACACTGTGCGGGAGGACATGCATGTGGCAAAGGTCTCTGAATATGCACAAGACCGCACCAAGTGGAGGAATGCAATTGAAGCACTAGCTCGACACTCTGCGGGAGGACATGCATGTGGCGCAGGTCTCTGAAGGTGCACAAGACTGCACCAAGTGGAGGACAACCAAAGATGCACTAGCTCGACACTGTGCGGGAGGACGTGCATGTGGCGCAGGTCTCTGAAGGTGCACAAGACTGCACCAAGTGGAGGACAACCAATGAAGCACTAGTTCGACACTGTGCGGGAGGACGTGCATGTGGCGAAGGTCTCTGAAGGTGTACAAGACCGCACCAAGTGGAGGACAACCAATGAAGCACTAGTTCGACACTGTGCGGGAGGACATGCATGTGGCGCAGGTCTCTGAAGATGCACAAGACCGCACCAAGTGGAGGACAACCAAAGATGCACTAGTTCGACACTGTGCGGGAGGACATGCATGTGGCGCAGGTCTCTGAAGGTGCACAAGACCGCACCAAGTGGAGGACAACCAATGAAGCACTAGTTCGACACTCTGCGGGAGGACGTGCACGTGGCGAAGGTCTCTGAAGATGCACAAGACCGCACCAAGTGGAGGACAACCAATGAAGCACTAGTTCGACACTCTGCGGGAGGACGTGCACGTGGCGAAGGTCTCTGAAGATGCACAAGACCGCACCAAGTGGAGGACAACCAATGAAGCGCTAGCTCGACACTCTGCGGGAGGACATGCATGTGGCGAAGGTCTCTGAAGGTGTACAAGACCGCACCAAGTGGAGGACAACCAATGAAGCACTAGTTCGACACTCTGCGGGAGGACGTGCACGTGGCGCAGGTCTCTGAAGGTGCACAAGACTGCACCAAGTGGAGGACAACCAAAGATGCACTAGCTCGACACTGTGCGGGAGGACGTGCATGTGGCGCAGGTCTCTGAAGGTGCACAAGACTGCACCAAGTGGAGGACAACCAATGAAGCACTAGTTCGACACTGTGCGGGAGGACGTGCATGTGGCGAAGGTCTCTGAAGGTGTACAAGACCGCACCAAGTGGAGGACAACCAATGAAGCACTAGTTCGACACTGTGCGGGAGGACATGCATGTGGCGCAGGTCTCTGAAGATGCACAAGACCGCACCAAGTGGAGGACAACCAAAGATGCACTAGTTCGACACTGTGCGGGAGGACATGCATGTGGCGCAGGTCTCTGAAGGTGCACAAGACCGCACCAAGTGGAGGACAACCAATGAAGCACTAGTTCGACACTCTGCGGGAGTACGTGCACGTGGCGAAGGTCTCTGAAGATGCACAAGACCGCACCAAGTGGAGGACAACCAATGAAGCACTAGTTCGACACTCTGCGGGAGGACGTGCACGTGGCGAAGGTCTCTGAAGATGCACAAGACCGCACCAAGTGGAGGACAACCAAAGATGCACTAGTTCGACACTGTGCGGGAGGACATGCATGTGGCGCAGGTCTCTGAAGGTGCACAAGACCGCACCAAGTGGAGGACAACCAATGAAGCACTAGTTCGACACTCTGCGGGAGGACGTGCACGTGGCGAAGGTCTCTGAAGATGCACAAGACCGCACCAAGTGGAGGAATGCAATTGAAGCACTAGCTTGACACTCTGCGGGAGGACATGCATGTGGCAAAGGTCTCTGAATATGCACAAGACCGCACCAAGTGGAGGAATGCAATTGAAGCACTAGCTCGACACTCTGCGGGAGGACATGCATGTGCCGAAGGTCTCTGAAGATGCAAAAGACCGTAGCAAGTGGAGGACAACCAAAGATGCACTAGCTCGACACTGTGCGGGAGGACATGCATGTGGCGCAGGTCTCTGAATATGCACAAGACCGCACCAAGTGGAGGACAACTAAAGAAGCGCTAGCTCGAC
Organism: Anabrus simplex; assembly: GCF_040414725.1. NCBI lineage: Eukaryota > Metazoa > Arthropoda > Insecta > Orthoptera > Tettigoniidae > Anabrus > Anabrus simplex. The sequence goes on from NC_090271.1 coordinate 325,901,589, forward strand.
ACTCTGCGGGAGGTCATGCATGTGGCGCAGGTCTCTGAAGATGCACAAGACCGCACCAAGTGGAGGACAACCAAAGATGCACTAGCTCGACACTGTGCGGGAGGACATGCATGTGGCGCAGGTCTCTGAAGGTGCACAAGACTGCACCAAGTGGAGGACAACCAATGAAGCACTAGTTCGACACTGTGCGGGAGGACGTGCATGTGGCGAAGGTCTCTGAAGGTGCACAAGACCGCACCAAGTGGAGGACAACCAATGAAGCACTAGTTCGACACTGTGCGGGAGGACATGCATGTGGCGCAGGTCTCTGAATATGCACAAGACCGCACCAAGTGGAGGACAACTAAAGAAGCGCTAGCTCGACACTCTGCGGGAGGACATGCATGTGGCGCAGGTCTCTGAAGATGCGCAAGACCGCACCAAGTGGAGGACAACCAATGAAGTGCTACCTGGACACTCTGCGGGAGGACGTGCATGTGGCAAAGGTCTCTGAAGATGCACAAGACCGCACCAAGTGGAGGACAACCAATGAAGTGCTACCTGGACACTGTGCGGGAGGACGTGCATGTGGCGAAGGTCTCTGAAGATGCACAAGACTGCACCAAGTGGAGGACAACTAAAGAAGCGCTAGCTCGACACTGTGCGGGAGGACGTGCATGTGGCAAAGGTCTCTGAAGATGCACAAGACCGCACCATGTGGAGGACAACCAATGAAGCACTAGCTCGACACTCTGCGGGAGGACGTGCATGTGGCAAAGGTCTCTGAAGATGCACAAGACCGCACCAAGTGGAGGACAACCAATGAAGTGCTACCTGGACACTCTGCGGGAGGACGTGCATGTGGCAAAGGTCTCTGAAGATGCACAAGACCGCACCAAGTGGAGGACAACCAATGAAGTGCTACCTGGACACTGTGCGGGAGGACGTGCATGTGGCGAAGGTCTCTGAAGATGCACAAGACTGCACCAAGTGGAGGACAACTAAAGAAGCGCTAGCTCGACACTGTGCGGGAGGACGTGCATGTGGCAAAGGTCTCTGAAGATGCACAAGACTGCACCAAGTGGAGGACAACCAATGAAGCACTAGTTCGACACTGTGCGGGAGGACGTGCATGTGGCGAAGGTCTCTGAAGGTGCACAAGACCGCATTGAAAATGCAGAACAGGAGACTCTGCAATTTAGCGGGATAAATACTAAGAAAAGTAAAGGGATACCTTGGATGTATATTATATCAGCCCCATTCACAAGGAGAGAGTTTATGTCTCTAGTGCCATTCTTTCGGGGTATTCTAGCAGGCTTTTCACTTGTATTACAAAATTCGTCCCCATTAGAACTGTATTATTCATACTTTCTTCAGTCGAAGAATCTTGCATAAGTTGAAATATTGTACGCAGTAGAAACTAAATGCATAACCATTCCGTCAAAATGCGGTATTTGTCAACAATTCTTCAGTGTTATAAATGGACTAAAAGTAACATCCGTTCATGCTAAATCATTCAGGTATAAGCAAATCTCTTCATGTGGAACGGACCGGAACATCGCTCACTATTGCTGCGACAGAGAATAAATTAAGCTTCAGAGTGGAATAAACAGAGCTATACATGCGCATTTTTTCTCACGTGTTCCGTGAAATGCTTCCATCCAATTAATAGTTTCATGTTCATTTGTTTGCTCCTCATGCATTTCTCATCGGCTGAACATACTTCAACAGAAGGTCGTATTAAAGATCTTCTAAGTCTGGAGAGCTCATGCAATTTAAAATCATGAACAAGTGTTTGTGCCGTTTGGGTCACGTAGCTATCAGCTTGGGTTCGAACCCCACTGTCGTCAGCCCTGAAGATGGTTTTACGTGGTTTCCCATTTTCACAGCAAACAAATGCTGGGGTATATCTTAATTAAGGCCACGGTCACTTCTTTCCCACTCTTAGCTATTTCCTATCCCGTCGTCGTCGTAAGGTCTATTTGTGGTCGCTTCCACCTGTGGGTGGGGGCAGTGGAATAACACCCATGGTATCCCCTGCCTGTCGTAAGAGGCGACTAAAAGGGCCCCAGGGGCTCTGAACTTTGAAGCGTGGGTTGTGACAACGGGGCCCTTAGCTTGAGTCCTAGCATTGCTTCCAATTACTTGTGGCAGGCTCCTCACTTTCGTTTATCCTATCTGACCTCGCTTGGTCAACTCTTGTTCTTTTCAGACCCCGACGGTATTACGTATGGAAGCCTAGGGAGTCTTTCATTTTCACGTCCTTCGTGGCCCTTGTCTTCCTTTGACCGATACCTTCATTTTTCAAAGTTCGGGCCCCTTCCATTTCTTCTCTTCGATTAATGTTATATAGAGGATGGTTGCCTAGTTGTACTTCCTCTTAAAATAATAATCACCACCACCACCTCTGTGGTCACTGCGACGTAATTCAGATTGCAATACATATTATTATTATTATTATTATTATTATTATTATTATTATTATTATTATTAATTATCCAAGTACAAGCCCTATTTTACACATGGTATTATCGTAGTCACAAAGACGCACACACGAGATGATGTCAATTGTGTACACTGTTTTGTTTACAAATTATATACCCACTCATTAATGAACCACCCTCTTGAACTCGACTGCCATATTAGCATGTCAACCAAGAACCCACACAACAAAATCACAACATGAGTTCACACGCTTATTTCGACTAACGACTCGCACTCACAACAACTCAACTACACTCCCAAGACGGTCTTTTATATACCTTGCCTGGTCAGGCTTCTAGAAAAGTATGACAAAACATGCTTTCTCGTATCCTCTCGAGTCTCCAATAACCTGTGTACAAATGGATAAAACATTCTTTAAAACTCGAGTGATAAAAGTGCGTTGTTCTAGGCTATTACTTGTATTGCACAACATTACATTGGATTTATACATAATATTTACAGGTGATAATAAATTATATACTATTAATTACGTGTCCTTACATTATAAGAAGTCGTATTAATAAACATTCGGCAGAAGTATCGTGACATAACCTCACATGTTTTGTAACAAAAGACAGATCATACAAAACACAAATTTAAAAAAAATACGACTACGATTTATACCAAATAAACACCGTAATGGTAAACCGTCGTACATAACTACGTAGATAATAATAATAATAATAATAATAATAATAATAATAATAATAATAATAATAATAATAATAATAATAATAATACCTACTAATCGACCTTGATTCACTATTTACCCATGGATTTAGAGAATTGTTTCCAAATTATACTAGTCTATTATACACATGCATCCGTATATTAGGGCTATAGATAACAAAGCTAGATTAATACATAAAATAACAACTAAAATTTAAAACCGGAACGACTTGTAAATGAAATGGAGAAATTTAGCAAACGCTTTATAACAGCAACATTTTAATGTTGACAACATATTTTAGCAGACAAAGTACGGGTCCCCATACAACGAAAAACATAAAAAATTAGCCAATTTTCTCAATTGTGCCGAAAGTTGAAGTACTAGAGGTTCCGGAAAGGTTTCGAATTGTGAATCTTGCATCTCTATAAAGACAAACAGCAGATGTCTTTGTTTTGGCTGTAGAGATTGCCGGCATCACTGTTGTAAATATTTACAGACCTCCACAAGTCAGTTGGCCATATCCTCTTGTGAGATTCTTCAGTCACCCAGTAGTGTTTGTTGATGATTTCAACAGCCATAGTCATGTATGGGGATATCAGAATGAAGACGGCAATGGAGCAATTCTAAACGAATGGATGGATCTGTACAATCTTGAGCTTGCGTACAACTTTAAGGATTCAGGAAAGTTCCGATCTGGTTGATGGTTAAAGGATTATTCCCCTGATATGTGCATCGTATCTAAATCTGAAAATAACGACATGACACAACGAAAAGTCATCAAGTCTTTCCCACAAAACCAACATAGGCCAGTCATTATTCATTATGGTACAGAAATTCAACTAGTCACCTCCATCCCACAACCTCGATGGAATTTTCAACTTGCGAACTTGGAACTGTTTCAGAAAGGTCTTGATAACACCGTTCAGTGGATTCCCCAAATTCCATACCATTATAAACGATTTGTGCTAGCTAATGCAAGTTAATGCAAAAAAAATATATATATTCCACGTGGGTTTCGGAAGGAATACATCCCTGGATGGTCTCAAGAATGCAATGAGTTATATGCTAAATATCAAGAATCTCACGTTGATACAACAGCCGATGACTTTTTGAGAGCTTTCAATAATCAGAGAAGAAAAAAATAGCATTAAACTGTGGCGGAACTTAACTTTACACATTGTAGTCGCAAAGCCTGGAAACGTATAAGAAAACTTGGTACAAATCCAAAGCTGTCAAGCACAGTACCACGTGTGAATGCCAGTGCTGTTGCATACAGACTAATGAAGAATTCGAAAGCTAAAATTGACAAGGCACATACACGTTCGTGAAAAATAAATTGTACATAAAGAGATCCAATCTAACACCACATCCTGACTACTCAGATGACTTCGCCATTGAGAAACTTGATAAAGCCTTGAATATGCTAAAGATAAATAAAGCTGTTGGCTTTGATGGCGTATATCCAGAGTTTCTTAAAACCATCGAACATAAAACAAAATTGTGCCTCATTGAATTCAAGCAGGCTAAGATAATTGCCAACCTGAAATCAGGCAAAGACGGAACCGATGATTCTCACTACTTACCAATATCGCTACTCAGCTTGGCCTATAAGCTACTAGAAAGCCTTATTGTAAATCGCATTCAAGACGCCATTGATCAAATCATCCCTGTTGAACAAGGTGGCTTTAGAAAACATCAGAGCCGCTGCGACCAGGTTTTAACATTGACAAATCTAGTTGAAGCTGGATTTCAACGAGGTCTCCGATCAGCTGCAGTTTTTGTGGATCTTATAGCAGCTTATGACACTGTGTGGAGGGACGGCTTGATGTCGAAGTTTATTGAAATCATCCCATGTCAAAAGCTGGTGGTTCTAATGAACGACATGCTCCCTGACAGACGCTATAAGGTGTTTCTGAATGAACAATCTAGCAGATGGAGGACTCTAAATAATGGCCTACCTTAGGGATCAGTTCTGGCCCCCATTCTGTTTAACATGTATATCCATGATAAGCCAGACGCGGACTCATTGAAAATCCAGTATGCAGACGACCTAGCGTCGGTATTCCAGAATAAAGATCTGATACACTGTGAGAATGTACTGACAAGTGATATGACGAAATTGAGTGACTGATAACCCAAATAAAACTGAGGTTACTGCATTCCATCTAAATAATAAGGAAGCCCGAAGGAGGCTACATGTGGCTTTCGACGGAAGCGAAGTACCGCATAATTACAATACAAAATATCTAGGAATCACTCTAGATCGGTCCTCGACATTGAAACAACAGTGCATCACGTTATCTGAGAAACTTGGCTCCAGAGTGAATCTACTCCGCAAGACTGCCGGAAGTAGCTGGGGTGCGGATGCCAATACATTACGCTCTGATGAACTCGTTCTTGTGTATTCTGCTAGTGAATACTGTGCTCCTGTTTGGCAAAACGGCGTTCACACAACAAAGATTGATGTGCAGCTTAATGAAGTCATGAGTGTTATCACTTGTACTGTCAGATCTACTCCCATTCAGTGGTTCCCTGTCTTAGTTAATATTGTCCCGCAGGATCTAAGGAGGAAAGCAGCTAAGGTAAACTTGCTCAAGAAGATATCTTCTCATAAGAACTCTCCCTTGTACAATGCCCTCGTCTGAAATCACGCAAACCACCCTCGACTGATTTTTAAAGCACGGGGGTGAAGGTGAAATACGACAAAACTACAACTGGCCATACTGCAGGGCCATGACACTTGGAAGCGCTGCAAGGGGAAGAGTCGCGTCGTGATTGGCTGGCTTGGCCTCGTAATCACAGACATAAATTGGAAAATGGCGAATGAGTTCTATACTATTTAATACTATATAGTTCTGAAAAGAAGTTGCGACGAATAAGGAGTCTGTTAGTTTTTTCGGATACGATTAATGTCCAAGTTTTTTTCTATATGTTTGAGTACTGCAGTCTTGTAATTTCATTGTAAGCTAGATGTAGTCAGAACATAAACGCTGTGAGATGTTATTTTCAGCCGAAAGATGCTAAGCACAGCGAAGGTAAGTTATGGAAATGTACTTGTAAATCATCATCATCATCATCATCATCATCATCATCATCATCATCATCATCATCATCATTATCTAAAGGCTTCGCCTTGTCGCTGCAACCATTGATCTCTTCTCTCTGCGATCCTTTTCATCTCTCCATAACCTTGGCATCCCATCATCTCAACTACCTCTTCAATGATCTTCTTCCGTGGTTTCCCTCTGCCTTTCTTTCCCATCATCTTGCCTTCGAACAAGTTCTTTATGAAGTTATTATGCCGGAGAATGTGACCGAAAACTGACGCTTTTCTCCTTTTTATCGTTGTTATTAAATGTCTCTGGGTGTTTATTTCTCTAAGCACTGCTTCATTAGTTTTCTTCTCAATCCAGCTAGTTCTTGCCATCCTCCTCCATAGCCACATTTCCACTGCTTCTAGTCGTTTCACGTCCTCCTTCAAGAGAGTCCATCCTTCACAGCCGTATAGCAGCAAACTCCAAATGAACGTTTCGATAAATAATTTCTTTTGTTCAGTATTTAAGGATTTATTAGTTAAGAGCTGCTTCTTCTCCTCAAAGTCTTTCTTACTTGTAAATAGTGTATTAAATTATACTTCTTCATTCCTTGTATTTCCTTGTTTTCAGTTTTGAAACTTCGTTTTCAAATGTCATGTTCTTTAAACAGGTTCCAAGAAGGACATTCCAGGAAAAATTAATGAACAAGGGGAGTGTGTATGTGAGGATCTTCAAAAGGCAGAAGTATTCAGTCAGCAGTATGTAAAGATTGTTGGTTACAAGGATAATGTCGAGATAGAGGAAGAGACTAAGGCCAAAGAAGTAATAAAATTTACATATGATAACAATGACATTTACAATAAGATACAAAAGTTGAAAACTAGAAAAGCGGCTGGAATTGATCAGATTTCTGGGGATATACTAAAGACAATGGGTTGGGATATAGTACCATATCTGAAGTACTTATTTGATTATTGTTTGGCCGAAGGAGCTATACCAGATGAATGGAGAGTTGCTATAGTAGCCCCTGTATATAAAGGAAAGGGTGATAGACATAAAGCTGAAAATTACAGGCCAGTAAGTTTGACATGCATTTTATGTAAGCTTTGGGAAGGCGTTCTTTCTGATTATATTAGACATGTTTGTGAAATTAATAACTGGTTCGATAGAAGGCAATTCGGTTTTAGGAAAGGTTATTCCACGGAAGCTCAACTTGTAGGATTCCAGCAAGATATAGCAGATATCTTGGATTCTGGAGGTCAAACGGACTGTATCGCGATTGACATGTCTAAAGCATTTGATAGGATGGATCATGGGAGACTACTGGCAAAAATGAGTGCAATTGGACTAGACAAAAGAGTGACTGAATGGGTTGCTATAGGCTATTTCTAGAAAATAGATCTCAGAGAGTTAGGGTAGGTGAAGCTTTGTCTGACCCTGTAATAGTTGAGAGGGGAGTTCCTCAGGGCAGTGTTATCGGACCTTTATGTTTTCTTATATATATAAATGATATGAGTAAAGGAGTGGAATCGGAGGTAAGGCTTTTTGCGGATGATGTTATTCTCTATAGAGTGATAAATAAGTTACAAGATTGTGAGCAACTGCAACGTGACCTCGAAAATATTGTGAGATGGACAGCAGGCAATGGTATGTTGATAAACGGGGTTAAAAGTCAGGTTGTGAGTTTCACAAATAGAAAAAGTCCTCTCAGTTTTAATTACTGCGTTGATGGGGTGAAAGTTCCTCTTGGGGATCATTGTAAGTATCTAGGTGTTAATATAAGGAAAGATCTTCACTGGGGTAATCACATAAATGGGATTGTAAATAAAGGGTACCGATCTCTGCACATGGTTATGAGGGTGTTTAGGGGTTGTGGTAAGGATGTAAAGGAGAGTGCATATAAGTCTCTGGTAAGACCCCAACTAGAGTATGGTTCCAGTGTATGGGACCCTCACCAGGATTACCTGATTCAAGAACTGGAAAAAATCCAAAGAAAAGCAGCTCGATTTGTTCTGGGTGATTTCCGACAAAAGAGTAGCGTTACAAAAATGTTGCAATGTTTGGGTTGGGAAGAATTGAGAGAAAGAAGAAGAGCTGCTCGACTAAGTGGTATGTTCCGAGCTGTCAGCGGAGAGATGGCGTGGAATGACATTAGTAGACGAATAGGTTTGAATGGCGTCTATAAAAGTAGGAAAGATCACAATATGAAGATAAAGTTGGAATTCAAGAGGACAAACTGGGGCAAATATTCATTTATAGGAAGGGGAGTTAGGGATTGGAATAACTTACCAAGGGAGATGTTCAATAAATTTCCAATTTCTTTGAAATCATTTCGGAAAGGGCTAGGAAAGCAACAGATAGGGAATCTGCCACCTGGGCGACTGCCCTAAATGCAGATCAGTATTGATTGATTGACACCTTGAGATTAAAGTACCGTTACTCCTGCAAGTTTCCAGCATGTACAAGCGGCTATTATGTCGATATGGCTGGCAACCTCATCATCAAGTATAAGCATTTTTATAAATTTTCTGAGGAAACAAAGACGGCTGCTCTGAAGCAGTGGAAGCACGTGTGTCGTGTGAGTGATGGTGTAACTTGTTCTAGATTTTATGTTTGTGAAGATCGTATTCTTGAGAAAGACTTCGTTAACCACACTAGACACCGGTAAAATTATGATGTTGTTCAATCAATCAACGATCTGCGTTTAGTGCGGTTGCCCAGGTCGCAGATTACCTATCAATTGTTTACTTCATATTTAGGTTATTTATAATTATTTACCTCTCTTTTTCTTTAATATGTTCAACGAAATTTGAAATTTATCGGACATTTCCCTTGATAATTTATTCCAGTCCCTTACTCCTCGTCCTATAAATTAATATTTGCCGTAATCTGTCCTCTTGAATTCCAACTTTATCTCTATATTAAACATCTGGAAATTATCCCCTATAAGCCCTGTCAAGTAATAGCATGGCAGAAAATAAAAATGTAGGCCTAAATTAAATTTCAGTAATTTCACAAATAGGATTTGTAATCTACATCTTTCATTATTAAGTGATGTTGAAGAGATTGGAGAAAACACAGGAATTGGTATGGATAAAGGTGAGTATAATTTTTTGTCAGTAAATCATTTATCAGTGCTCAGTTACAGAATGCTAACAAAGCTCCATCCGGTATGTGGTGGAATATTGAGGATAAGGTTATGGCATATTCAGTTTATAAATATGGGCCTCGCTTATATCGGTATTTGGTTACTCAATAATCTTCCCTCTGTCAGGCCTTTGAAGTCTTTACTATCTCAAATACTTTCTGACACTGATCTTAATCCATCCATAGTTGAAGTGCTGAAAGTAGAGGTTCTCAAATGTTTGATATTGACAAATACTGTGCCCTCCTTTTTGATGAAATATCACTAGAAAAGTGGTTATATTATGAGGCTAATAAACAACGTATATGTGGGTATGTGGGTATGGAGATCTTGCTCCTTAGAAAGGCCACCTGCTCTAGCAAATCATGCCTTAGTTTTCTTGTTAAAATGTATTCACAGAACTTGGAAACAAATACTGTAATTGCCTATTATTCCACCACAAATTCAGTACCAGCAAGTAATGTAGCCTTACAACAGCTGATTGTATTTGTTGTAAGTCAGGGTTGAAAGTTGTTTGCACAATTTGTGACCATGGCTTGACAAATCAGAAAGCATTGTTCAGGTAATTAAATAGGCCCAGTCCATTCCATTTTCTTGTGAATAGTGAACTAATTGTTGTCATATATGGTGTTCCTCATCTTCTGAAAAATGCCATAAGTGTTTTAATTGAAAATAATATTGAGGTTAATGATCACGGGGCGGTAAAATTTAAATACATATAGACCAAGAGAAAAGATTTAAAACTTTGCCCAAACTGAGAAAACAACATTTCAACTTCCAGGATAGCTATGTAAGGATGAATGTTAAAGTTGCTGCTGCACAGTTAAGCCATACTCTGGCAGCTGTAATTGAAACATACTGTATGTAGCTACTCAAAGTGTTGCCCTCAGAACTATATACACAGCAGAATTTGTAGAAACAAGTGACAACCTTCTGGATTCTTTAAACAGATGTAACCAGAATGCCCATGATGGTAAGATGTCTAGATGAGCCATTTCAGGAAATTCTCCACACATTGAGTTTGGGAACACTATTCTAAAAGAGATAGGTACCTGGAAAATAAGAGACCTCAAAACTGGTAGAGATAAGACATGCACATTTAGTTTCATTGATGGGTGGCAGATTACTATAAGATCTGTTATGTTTCTGTGGAATAGGTAGAAGAAAGTAGGATTCAGGTATCTTAATATGAAAGCTTAGAGAATGCATTATGTTGCATATGACAGCATGGCATTTCCAACACAAATCCTACATGTTTTCAGTTTGTAATACCTCTAAAAGCCTGTATTGGAAATAATAATGGCTTTACCTTCAAGATTATGGGTAATGCGAGAGTGAAAATTGTTTTCCACTTAGCAATTCATGTCAGTTTTTGAAAAGTGCTGATGGTGACAATTCAGGAGTACCCAAGTGGCACTGATCGTGAAGGTATAAATTACTGTCTAAGTCAGACCAGTGAATCCCACTCTGAACTTTTGGAGGACAATCAAGCTGCGACATATGTAGCAGGATATATTTTGAAAGTTGTAGGTATACATGAGTGTGCTTTGTGCAAGGGAAAACTATATTCACCTAACTTGACTGAAAGCCATTTATTTACATATTTCAAAGAAAACAGTTCATCAACTAACTTGCAGTACTCCAGTGAAAAACTGAAAGATTTTCTGCTTCATATTCATGACCAATTGTGTATATTTTTGGACAAATATTGTCATACGGAAGCATTAGAAGATAACTTTAAAGGTGTATTCTCCAGGCCAGCCTACTCCTTTTGTAGGAAAATGTAATTTTGCAGACAGCTATTCCATTCCTCATTAAAAAGATTGTAAACATTTGGCCAAGAGATAGTATTCAGTTGGACACGACAAAAAAGTAAAAAGAAATCAAATCCCAGTAACAATTGTGTTTGTAAACCATGTTGTTTTTGCTAGAATTTATTATCAAGTTAGCTGTATGCAGGCCTAGGTAGTTTTAAGACTTGTGTAGTTGTATAGCTGTATGATTGCTTTCCCTTTTTGCTGGCACCAATATATTTTCTTCATTGCTCGATTGGGTTTGCTATGCCATATGTTGGCCTAGGTAATTTAGTTTTAAGACTTGTGTGGCTGTAAGCATTATATGTGTACAGCCTATTGTATACTGCTTGTCCTTCATTGATTAGGTTATACATTGTCATATGTAGGCTGAGGAATTTTAAGACTTATGTGGTTGTAAATATTATCTGTATTATACTGCATGGGTTTGTCGTGTGGGTTCCTGTAGTCGCATCCCAGTTCGTGAACCATGGGCAGTGGTTGAGGGGTCTAGCAAGAGGTCCTGAGAGTTGGGATACCAGTTGCTATGGAAGAGGAGTGGGCATCTTGGACATATCCTGTGCAGTGGCCTTCCTTGTGCTCAGGCGGCTTGGACTATAAAATCCACCGGTGATCCCATAAACCATTAGAGGGAAGCATTTTCATTCACTGGGACTATGTGTAATAAGGTTAGGTTAGCACCCATCTTTGCAGAAGGATAATGAAAGTGAAGTCCATTTGCAGACGGTTAAGGGTGGAAGAACTCTACGATGAGGAAATTAGAAAAGAGTATATGGATAAGTTTAATGAAAATTTTCAGGGATTAGACAGCCAGCAGGTTTAGAGTAATGAAAGGGGGTGGGAAGACTAATGGATGAGTGGTGGTGGTGGTGCTTATTGTTTTAAGAGGAAGTACAACTAGGCAACCATCCTCTATCAACACTAATGAGAGAGAAAAAATTGAAGGGATCTGACACTTCAAAAAAATGAAGGAACCTTTCAAAGAGAGAAAAGGGCCACAAATGGCAGGAAAATGAAGGACTTCCTAGACCTACGTATGTAATACCATCAGAGTTGGAAAAGAACAAGAGTTGACAAAGGTATGTCGGATAGGATAAACCCAACCCACGCTCCCAATTCGAGAGCCCCTTTTAGTCGCCTCTTATGACAGACAGGGGATATCGTGGGTGTTGTTCTATAGCTCCCACTCACAGGAGGATCTAATGGATTCCTAGGAGAATAATGGACTTGGTCATGCAGGGTAAGGGAGGTAGGCCCCTGTGGGGGGGGGGCGGTAGAATAACACCCACGGTATCCACTGCCTGTCGTAAGAGGCGACTAAAAGGGGCCTCAGGGGCTCTGAACTTTCGAGCGTGGGTTGGCGACCACGGGGCCCTGAGCTGAGTCCTGGCATTGCTTCCACTTACTTGTGCCAGGCTCCTAATTTTGATCTATCCTATCCGACCTCTCTTGGACAACTCTTGTTCTTTTCCGACCCCGACGCTATTAGGTTTGCGAGGGCTAGGGAGTCTTTCATTTTCACGCCCGTCGTGGCCCTTGTCTTCCTTTGGCCGATACCTTCATTTTTCGAAGTGTCGGATCCCTTCCATTTTTCCCTCTGATTAGTGTTATATAGAGGGTGGTTGCCTAGTTGTACTTCCTCTTAAAACAATAATCACCACCACCACCACTAAGAGAGGTAGGATGAGACCAAGACAATGATGATTAGACAGAGTTTTCCGGGCTTTAAAGGTCAGATCGTCCTGTGGGGTGGGGGTAGAATAACACCCACGGTATCTCCTGTCTGTCATAATAGGCGACTAAAAGCGGCCCTAGGAGCTCCAAACTTGGGAGCATGGGTTGGTGACCACGGGGCCCTTAGCTGAGTACTGGTATTGCATCCAATTACTTGTGCCAGGCTCCTCACTTTCATCTATTCTATCAGACCTCGCTTGGTCAGCTCTTGTTCTTTTCGACTCTGACGGTACTAGGTTGCGAATCCTAGGGAGTCTTTCATTTTCATAGCCCGTGTCTTCCTTTGGCCAATATCTTCACTTTTCGAAGTGTCGGATCCCTTCCATTTTTTTCTCTCTGATTAGTGTTGTATAGAGGATGGTTGCTTATTTGTACTTCTTCCTTAATCAATAATCACCACCACCACTTAAAGGTCAGATGTGTAGAACTAAACGAAACCACAAAGCTAGTTGCGAAAAGAGGGCTTTGAGGAGACATAGTTAATGCGCAGAGGATTGTAGGCTGAACGGTGAAGGGCATAACCGTCTATAATGTAGATTTATTTTATTGATGCTTGTACTTTTGCTGAAACCATGGTACTGTAATCTCTCCATTAACTGATGAAGGCCTAGACTTGTGTGGTGTAAACATTGTTTGTGTACATTGTAATGAAACTACCACCTCGGCGACAGCCCTAAATGCAGATCGCTGATGATTGATTGTCTTTTTTCATGTACAACTACATATCCTTTCTCTGAAGGAAAGATCAGTTTCATCTGCTTCTCGTGTTGTCATTTATAATGTTTGTAGTGTTTTCAATGTATTCATTAATTTGCAATTCATTAAACTTCAAATGTCATCATGATATTGTTTTTATTGGTTGATAAGGTTAGCGTTTCTCAACACAGAATACAAAGCGCTCAAAGCTCCTCATTCCAAACTGAACACACAGCGTCTTAGTATGCGACATTGTAGTCCTGTTCCCAGTGAAAAAGTTTATTTTTCAATTTGTAAATTTACGAATTTAGCGAGCTGGCCGCGATGATAGGTATGAGAATCTTAGCTTGCGAAGTACCTCCTGGTATAAAAACTTTCGTTTTGTTATTTAGGATATCCCGCGTCCCCACACGTTTCTCAATATTTTAACATATTGAATAAAATATTGAATTTCGTTTCATTATGTATACGAAAGTCTGAAAATACAAAGTAATTTATGAACCAGTAGTAAAACACATTGCGCAGGCATGCCATATTCATTATGAGAGAAAAAATGTAGACTACTACATGTTTTTCAACATGTTAAAATATTGAGAAACATGTGGGGAGGCGGGATATCCTATATAACACAATGAAAGTTTTCATACCAGGAGGTAATTTGCAAGCTAAGATTCTCATACCTTTAACCAAGGCCAACTTGATGCGCCGCTCTCGCTTGCGCAGTAAGGGATCCATTCGGCCGTGGTATAACTTAGCAGCCAGACCACTAAGGGCGCTGCGGTTATCTTTGTTTCCTAGCTCTAACATGGACTGTGCACTTCTGTTATTCGGTGTTCTGTGTTTAAAAGTATCATTTCTTTCGACATGATTTCCGAGTGGCATGAACATCCACCCAACAACGCTCACTTGGTTCAAGATGCAACAAAGAAGATTGAAGGAGTCCAACTACCGCGTCAAACCTGGTCGAAGCTGAAGCGAATGGGAACGGGTCAAGGGAGGTGTGGCTACATGCAGAAGAAATGGGGTTTCCGTTCATCTGCTGACTACGACTGCGGAGCGGAGGAGCAGACAATGGAACACATTGTTAAGGAGTGCCCACTTCGAGCGTTTAACGGTCAACTGAGGCTTCTACACCAAGTGTGCTCTGGACTGGTTGTCAAATTTGCACATTTCCATTTGATATTAGATATTTTGTGCACTTGTAAAGCAATACGATATATATCAAACTAAGAAAGCAAATTCCGAAAATCTCTTTCGGGTTAAATGCAATTCCGGAAAAACAGCCTAAAATCACTTGTTTCTTTACTCGTATTACTTTCAATTCAGTTCCTAGCCACATCAACTTATTTACATCATTCTTTGTGTAATGTGTTCCCTGGTTCAATACACTCAGATTTTTTAAATATAACTTAGGCCTATTTTGAAAAGTGTTCACACCGAAAGTAGTTATTGGGGTTTAAGTGAAACTCTCCATTGACTCACATTAGCGCTCGTAGTGGCGCTTAAGTGAAACAATGCACTGACTCACATTAGCGTTCGTAGTGGTAGAAAAATACAACCTGCTAATCATATCACGGCCGACTTGATGCGTCGCTCTAGCTGGCAGCGCAGCGAGGGATCCAGTCGGCTGTGATCTTATCGACCGGATATCGATGATTAAGAAAAGAACTGCAATTTTTAGGAATAAATAAAGAATATATTCTCGTACTGTATTATATTTTTATTTGCCTACAATTCGTAACTCACATCCCTGGGATGTTTTCAACATCGAGTTGCTTGATTGCTTTTTTTGCTAGTGGCTTTACTTCGCACCGACACAGATAGGTGTTATGGCGACGATGGGATAGGAAAGGCCTAGGAGTTGGAAAGAAGCGGCCGTGGCCTTAATTAAGTTACAGCCCCAGCATTTGCCTGGTGTGAAATTGGGAAACCACGTAAAACCATCTTCAGGGCTGCCGAAAGTGGGATCTTCCGGATGCGAGCTCACAGCCACGCGCCTCTAACCACACGGCCAACTCGCCCGGTGGATGCTTGATTGTAGGGCTAGACCTATGGACTTTTGAAATAAAGAATTAAAAGGTGTTTGATATTGTATATCACACATATTTAAGTGAATTACTAATTCGTATCTAGCACTTACAAAATGGGACAATCAAACAAAATATGTTAAACTGTTTGTGGCATTTCACAGTTACAAACGTAGGGCTTCTGGATTTTTATTGTAAACCTCTCAAAATATGATCCAAATTTTCCATGTCCTGACATAAACTGTGTTAAAACATGGCCATGTGTTAATCTACTTTTCAGTCTATCCTGCATCTCGAAAGAAAATAAGCCTTTATATGAAGATCTGAACACTTACCGTACTTTGTCTCAGTTATTATTAACTGTACAATAATGTTACATGATCACATCGTTTCAATTATTTACTCAATGTACTTATCTTTGCTTAGACCTGAAATAACAGGGGAAATATTCTGAAATAACGGATTTAGAAAACGAGTCGTAACTTATAGGTCCCATAAATAAACGAGAGAATATTAAACCATAATTCACATTTAAATCCATAAAACTCCAAAAGTCCATTTTCTCAGATCCGACTTCCGAATTGCTTTATTTTCATATATTATTTTAAAGATACCAAAATATACTAGCATTTTATAGAAAAACTGAAAACTTACTGACACATTACTGGAACAATGTTTCCCTGTTTTTGTACATATTGTTTCCAATATTTTTGTTCTATAAAATTATTCTGATTATAAATCGAAATAACAGAAAGTAATACATATCTGGAATGTTCATTCCATTGCTGATAAGTTCGCATAATATGTGCGACGTTGAAGATGGATCCAAGAAAACTGTTGGCAATACTGGCTACAATGCAACAGCATGTTCAGTATTCATAATGGCTGCCAGCTGTGAGCAACACGTGTGTGATGCTGTAACGCTTGAGTCCCCTATGAAATACTTGAAAGCTAACAAACGTGGAGAAAAATTAAGTAGGAAATCTAAACCAAATTGTTTTAAACGTTTACAGTAGCCTACGAGATTAGAATTCGCCGTGGACTGTTGAATACGTGGTGAATAACACCGCACAGCTGACCGGCGTTTCTGTGTACAGTATTTACGACGCTCGCGTAGAATTTAAACACGGAAAATCCAAGTCTCCAGCGAAAAGTCGATGTGTCAGCTCAGCACTCGCCGTAAATAAAGCAGGAAGGGCCTTAACACGGTATGGGAATAGAATCCTTGGCGAATTCGATAATAATAATAATAATAATAATAATAATAATAATAATAATAATAATAATAATAATAATAATAATTAATTTGTACTTTGCTTTACATTCGTAACCGCCCTCTACCTGCAGAAATGTTGTCATGAGGGGATCATGAGTTCGTTTTCACCTTCCGAATGACGAGACTACAATATTTACAACATGCCTGGAAACATTGTATTTTGCAATCCCACTCCCAGGTGTTTTTTTCAGCTTTTTGAACTGCGAGAAACTGCCACTGACAGTCGTTGCACGAGAGCGGAATCGTGTACTTATGTTGGAAGTCCCCATGTGCCTCACACAAATTGCATTATGAAATAAAAATAAACCTTGCTTCTCTTGCCTCGGTATTCGTCAGTTTCCTGTAGGTATTACATGGTCAATAAAGGAATAAATAGGTATGGCACGTAATCAAAGTACAGCTATGTGAAAGGATGTGATTTCGTTTGATGCTTCACTATTTCAGAATGAAGTACTTGTCAGATAGACGCACGGCGTTAATAATAAGCTGGTTGTGGCGGAGATGGAGAACGGAAACGGAAAGGGGAACAGGCGACGTGCTCACGTGTGGAAGGATACTTTTCCTAAGCTCTTGAGTTGAATTTCAGTATAGTAGGCCGTAGGAGAAGTAAGTTCAAAATACGAACTAGCGCTGAAGTGTCACGTCGTAGAAATACAGTGACCGGGTCAATGGAATTTGCCATAACCCCCTTCACCCCTCACAGCTCGCAGAATGAGGGGATGATGTTCAGGTACAAGAACGAGTCGGTCCCATCCAGGATTAGACCTTTACTATGTTGCCTAGTTTAGTCCAGGGCTGCTAGAACAAGAACAACCATGGTGAATCATAGCCTCTTGAACTCACTGAAGATGGTCGTGGCACTAATCGTGTATAATGTTGTTCTGATTTTTATAATAGTTTTAATCGGTGGAGGGGCGCGTGACCATATGACCTAAAGGCAGAACCACGCCTGCTGAGGAGTGGTAGCAACACAACAGTATTAGCGCTCGGATACTAAGTGACTCACAGGCTGCGTTGAACACAATCAACGAAAAGCAATATAGTAGTATAATAGGACAGTTCGGCCGCCACCGCCACGGCAGGCTCCCAGAGGCCTCCTCAACCGCCACCACAGCCAGAGGCCTCCCAGAGGCCTCCTCCACCACCACCACAGCCAGAGGCCTCCCAGATATCTCCTCCACCACCCGCGGGAAATTTGAATTTGTAAACAAAGCCACGTGCTTTTTGATAGCTATCATCGACAACAACGCATCGCTAACCTCAGTACTGCCATCTTGACGGGCCTAAACCTCAGTAGTACCAACTTAACCTAACTAGCGCGAGATTTGAATAGGTAAACAAATCCACGTGTTTTTTGACAGCCACGTGCTTTTTGACAGACAACAACGTATCGCAAACCTCAGTGCAGTCATCTTGACGGACCTAAACCTCAGTGCTACCAACTTAACCTCACTAGCGCGAGATTTGAATTTGTAAACAAATCCACGTGCTTTTCGACAGCTGTCATCCGCCATCTTTAAACTACAGAGCACCGTGCTGCCCTCTTTATCGCAGTAGCTGCAAATTCGTCACCTGTCATCGGCAGTGCTGCCATCTTGGCGGGCCAAAACCTTAGTGCTACCAACTTAACCTCACTAGCACGAGATAAACAAATCCACGTGCAGCTGTCATCCGCCATCTTTAATCTATAGAGCACAGTGCTGCCCTCTTTAGCTACTTACCTTTGAAATGTGGTGGCGGATAATTTGAAAAATGCTTTTTGACAGCAGCCATCTTTAATCTAGAGAGCACCGTGCTGCCCTCTTAAACAAACTCACGTGCTTTTTTCTGACAGCTATCATCCGCCATCTTGCATCACAAACCTCAGTGCTGCACTCTTTAGCTAGATACCTTTGAAATGTGGTGGCGGCAATTTGAAAAATTCTACATTCTCTTGTTTGGAAACAAACCCATGCGCTTTTTTGACAGCTATCATCCGCCATCTTGAATCCAGAGAGCACCGTGCTGCCCTCTTTAGCTACTTACCTTTGAAATGTGGTGCCGGAAAAATTCCCCGTACTCTTGTTTGGAAACAAATTCCACGTGCTCTTGTTTGGAAACAAGCTCACGTGCTTTTTTCTGACAGCTGTCATCCGCCATCTTGCATCACAAACCTCAGTGCTGCAGTCTTTAGCTAGATACCTTTGAAATGTGGTGGCGGCAATTTGAAAAATTCTATGTGCTCTTGCTTGCAAACAAAGCCACGTGCTTTTTTGATAACTGTTATCCGCCATCTTTAATCAATAGAGCACTGTGCTGCTATCATGCGGGCAATTTCGTCAGCTGTCATCCGCCATCTTTCATCCACAGAACACCGTGCTGCCCTCTGTAGTAGCGGGCAATTTGAAAAGTTCTGTTAGCTGTCATCCGCCATCTTTAATCAAGAGAGCACCATGCTGCCATCTTTAGCTAGATACCTTTGAAATGTGGTGGCGGCAAATTCAAAAATTCCACGTGCTCTTGTTTAGTAAACAAACTCACGCGCTTTTTGTCAGCTGTCATCCGCCATCTTTAATCTATAGAGCTCAGTGCTACACTCTTTAGGTACATACCTTTGAAATATGGTGGCGGATAATTTAAAAAGAAAAATTCTACAGCAGCCATCTCTCGACGCTAATTGCATAAGGTGGTGGCTATACATGACTCCTTAAGGGTGCTTACGCAAGATGGCTGCTATACACAGGTCCTTATGAGACAACCCCTGGGATGCTTGCGCAAGATGGCAGTTATACATGGCTCCTTATGAGATGCCCTAGGGATGCTTGCGCAAGATAGCGGCTGCTCTTATGGGACGGCTTAAGGGTCCTTGCACAAGATGGCTTGAGACGCCCTAAGGATGCTTGCGCAAGATGGCGGACACAAGATGGCGGCTATACACAACTCCTTATGAGACGCTTTAAGGGTGCTTGCGCAAGATGGCTGCCGCTCTTATGATGAAAGCTAGATTAGAGGCTAACGTGTCGTGCTAGTTTGATTCATTAAATTTGGGGCTTAAATGCAAAATGTTAAATATCTCGAAAACGGTGCACCGTAGAGATAAAAGGACAAAATTTTTCTGCCTAACACCCAGGTTTGCAGTATGAGGAACATGATAGCATAAGAAAAACATAGTCTATCAACGCTTCGGTTCCTACTTAGGCCCTTTGGCATTCGCTCTGTTTTAGCTTGTATTGAAGCGAGTCTTCATAACATGATCAGGCCTAGCTATGGTAGAGAGTATAACGTACCGTGCTGATTCGATTCATTAAATTTGGGGCTTAAATGCAAAATGTTAAATATCTCGAAAACGGTGCATCGTAGAGCAAAACGGATAAAAGTTTTCCACCTGATACGTAGGTTTGCAGTATCAGGAACAAGAAAAAACATAGTCTAATGATGAGATCGACGGTTCGATCCCTACTTAGGCCCTTTGGCATTGGCAGCTATCTAATTCTACAAGATGGCGGCTATACATAGCTTCTTATGAGGCAGCTTAAGAGCGCTTGCACAAGATGGCTGCTGCTCTTATGAGACGCCCTAGGGGTGCTTGCGCAAGGTAGCAGCGACAAGACGGCGACTATACACAGCTCCTTATGATACGGCCTAGAGGTGCTCACACAAGATGGTGGCTGCTCTGATGAAGAAAGCTAGCTTTGCATCGTGCAGGTATCTTTACAGCACTAAACCTCATACCTTTGAAATGTGTTGGCAGGTAATTTGAAAAATTCTACGTGCTTTTTCTTAACAGCAGCTATCTTTAAACAATAGCGGCTATACATAAGCTGTTAAGGCCTCCTCTTATGTCAAGGCATAGCTCTATCGAACAAGTTTAAACCTGCATCGGGATAGCTAGAGTAAGCACGTGCTGCAGTGATGACGTCATTATGCATGTTTAGACTTGCAAATCACTAAAGAAACATAACAAGACTAGAATCGAACACTGCACTCTAAGCTGTTAACTTTATCATGTGATCGGAACATTGATTGAAGTATTTAGAACACTAAATAAGTGATCAAGACTAAAATAGAACACTGTACTCGAACCAACATGTGTTTAGAACATGTCAGGGGATACCTTTGTTCTAAGAAGATTAGATTACCGCACATTCCTTGTAGGGCTAATAGGCTAAAGGGCTAATGGGCAAAAGGGCTAAAGGGCTAATGGGCTAAAGGGCTAAAGGGCTAGGGTGCCTCTCCTCTCTTTATCCGGGCTTGAGACCGGCTATACAACTAGAGGCGGAGTTAACCCGCTAAGGAAGGGAGAATGTTGGGAAATAATCTATACGAATATAGCTACTCGATCGACTATATACTACAGATGGATGACTTAGGTGAGGATAAGCGCTTACTCTATAATACCTATACGACGTAATTCATGCTCTATTTCAAAAATATCTTCTTTGTACTGTGTGTAACCAGCATCATGATAGGCTCTTAGCAGTTGTAAACGTTTTACCAGTACGTTGGGGTCTTTACAGTAGCTTATATCTACATAGGGTAACAGAGGCTCGTTGTGAACTTTGAGTCTATATGCAGACAGTTGATGTGTAGGGACTTGATTTGATGTAATACGTGCTTCAGCAGTAGCGTTTCTAGGTACAAACTTAACTTGTTTCGATAGCGATGAAGCGTTGAAAACTCCTTCTTCTTTACCTTGCATCTCTTCTTGAGATGTTTGCACTGCGACAGAACGTGTAGTAGGCTTAGGAAATGAAGTAAAATCATCAAGCTGTAATGGCAATGAAACATTCAGATTTTCTTCTTCTACTTTCCCTTTACTACTGTTTTGATCAACATCATTATCCTTATTATCATAATCATGATCTTGCCTCTCTTCATCTTGAAGTTTGTGCTTAGTAACAGAACTCGCAGCAGGTCTAGACAACAAGGGAGAATTAAAAATCTCTCGCAGAGGTGTACTTTTTAAACATAAATCAGTGTTCGTTGGAATATGGTTGAACTCTTTGTATTTTGTTCCCGATGAAGCTACATTACACGCGGCTTCATGACGTTGAGCGTTGTATGCGTTCTTGAACTCTCTTCTACAATGTTTGCATTGAAAAATTGTCCTACATGATATCTCATGACGTCTCCTGTGATAGCTTCGGGAAAATGCTTTTCCACACTCTTCGCAAATATACCTAGAAATAGGTTCTCCCATGACGGACTTTTACCTTCTGGTAACAGATTCTTCTTTAAATCTACTTGACATTTGTTACTCTCTACTTCGATGATGCGAACAGCTTAGCGATTAACAGTAAACTAACACAAAAGCGTATAACCAAGGTAGCAACAGTAAGGTTTAAGCCCATCAAGATGGCAAGAGTGAGGTTAGCGACGTTCTGTTGTTGGATTTTAAATTCCGCGCTATAACATGCATAAGGTGGCAGCCTTGAGGTTTACCGCCGTACAGATGGCAGCAGTGAGGTAAGCGACGCTCTATGTATAACTGCCATCTTGCGCAAGCATCCCAAGGGCGTTTCATAAGGACCTGTGTATAGCAGCCATCTTGCGTAAGCACCCTTAAGGAGTCATGTATAGCCACCACCTTATGCAATTAGCGTCGAGAGATGGCTGCTGTAGAATTTTTCTTTTTAAATTATCAGCTACCATATTTCAAAGGTATGTACCTAAAGAGTTTAGCACTGAGCTCTATAGATTAAAGATGGCGGATGACAGCTGACAAAAAGCGCGTGAGTTTGTTTACTAAACAAGAGCACGTGGAATTTTTGAATTTGCCGCCACCACATTTCAAAGGTATCTAGCTAAAGATGGCAGCATGGTGCTCTCTTGATTAAAGATGGCGGATGACAGCTAACAGAACTTTTCAAATTGCCCGCTACTACAGAGGGCAGCACGGTGTTCTGTGGATGAAAGATGGCGGATGACAGCTGACGAAATTGCCCGCATGATAGCAGCACAGTGCTCTATTGATTAAAGATGGCGGATAACAGTTATCAAAAAAGCACGTGGCTTTGTTTGCAAGCAAGAGCACATAGAATTTTTCAAATTGCCGCCACCACATTTCAAAGGTATCTAGCTAAAGACTGCAGCACTGAGGTTTGTGATGCAAGATGGCGGATGACAGCTGTCAGAAAAAAGCACGTGAGCTTGTTTCCAAACAAGAGCACGTGGAATTTGTTTCCAAACAAGAGTACGGGGAATTTTTCCGGCACCACATTTCAAAGGTAAGTAGCTAAAGAGGGCAGCACGGTGCTCTCTGGATTCAAGATGGCGGATGATAGCTGTCAAAAAAGCGCATGGGTTTGTTTCCAAACAAGAGAATGTAGAATTTTTCAAATTGCCGCCACCACATTTCAAAGGTATCTAGCTAAAGAGTGCAGCACTGAGGTTTGTGATGCAAGATGGCGGATGATAGCTGTCAGAAAAAAGCACGTGAGTTTGTTTAAGAGGGCAGCACGGTGCTCTCTAGATTAAAGATGGCTGCTGTCAAAAAGCATTTTTCAAATTATCCGCCACCACATTTCAAAGGTAAGTAGCTAAAGAGGGCAGCACTGTGCTCTATAGATTAAAGATGGCGGATGACAGCAGCACGTGGATTTGTTTATCTCGCGCTAGTGAGGTTAAGTTGGTAGCACTAAAGTTTAGGCCCGCCAAGATGGCAGCACTGCCGATGACAGGTGACGAATTTGCAGCTACTGCGATAAAGAGGGCAGCACGTTGCTCTGTAGTTTAAAGATGGCGGATGACAGCTGTCAAAAAGCACGTGGATTTGTTTACAAATTCAAATCTCGCGCTGGTGAGGTTAAGTTGGTAGCACTGAGGTTTAGGTCCGTCAAGATGACTGCACTGAGGTTTTCGATACGTTGTTGTCTGTCAAAAAGCACGTGGCTGCCAAAAAACACGTGTATTTGTTTACCTATTCAAATCTGGCGCTAGTTAGATTAAGTTGGTACTACTGAGGTTTAGGCCCGTCAAGATGGCAGTACTGAGTTTAGCGATGCGTTGTTGTCGATGTTAGCTGTCAAAAAGCACGTGGCTTTGTTTACAAATTCAAATTTCCTGCGGGTGGTGGAGGAGACCTCTGGGAGGCCTCTGGCTGTGGTGGTGGTGGAGGAGGCCTCTGGGAGGCCTCTGGCTGTGGTGGCGGTTGAGGAGGCCTCTGGGAGCCTGCGGTGGCAATGGCGGCCGAACTGTCCTATTATACTACTCACAATGCCAACCCAATACCTGCTACTATAAGATCTAGTGCACAGCCGTGGCCCCACGTTTGTCTTTCCTGGATCCGAGGACACACCGGTTCTCCGGGAAATGAAAAGGCACACATCCTCCCAAAAGCAGCCTCCTCGTCCAACATATAATTCACCTACAACAAATCACCCCCAGGCAATGTAAAAACTGAGATCAAAACACATCTAATAAGACAGTGGAACAACCTCCGGATATCAAGTACAAAAGGATCAGTCACAAGAGAATTATATTTTCCCCACATATATAGCCGACTCGAGTACAAAATGTTAGTGCCCGAATTCATTCTCATTCAGATTCTCTCTCAAAGTCATTATACCATCTCTTCAGGAAATATTGCTGCTACAAACAGTTCTTTAAGTTCATTCACCATTCCCATCTTCAATAATTTAGTTTCCTAATTTTGTGTCAAGGACCTATAATTAAAAACTGACCAAAACTATAACCCTAACATACTTATGTACAATAGGGTTCAAACTGTTAGGATATTTAGTAAATAAATTACTTCGGGTCAAGTTCCGAAGATTACGACCACAGTAAGATCCATTGTTTTCTAGCGCGTTGCAAAAAAGGACATTGATGTTAAAGGAGATTGTGTGACTACATGTTATGGTGTTTCTTTCTGTGCGGTCGAAATATGACACAAGATTATTACCTAATTGGGTGTGATACACGTAATCTACAAATCGAATTATTGGATATAAATTTAGAGCATCGCAAATAGGTGCTGAAACAGGGGAAGCAGGTGACTGATTGAATAACTTCAGGATAAACAACGTCTTGTTTCCTATAAACGAGGTATTCTGTAGATCGGTGGGTTCATGCACACCACTGAACGAACAACTACGAGTTTACTCGAGCGACCCGCACAAGGCAATTTAGTTGAGTGCGACTGAAAGGGGATACCTTGGTGCTCATATGGCATCGGTTAATAAATGGCGTAACTTGGGATGATACCACCGCTCCAAAGTGGATAACGCCCTATCAGTGGGGAGTTGCGAATGAAATAATGTGGCAGTCAGATAGCCAATATTTTTAAATATTGATTGAGATTGGTCCGTAATAGATACGATCCATACATTCTCAAGTTATGTGACAATAGTATCAAATTTACTTCCTTCACCATGATTAGAATTACGATTCTAGTCAGATCGGAGTAAAGAATTATCATTAGATTTATGACAACTGTGTGTTGCGGAAGCACGTTTTATTTTTGGGTGTTTCAGAAATGATTGTACAAGTAAGTGATTGTCTTAGCACTGGAAGTTCTATAAATATACCAGAAATGGAACCGTGATTGTAATGGGCTGTATTGGTATGTAGACTGCCTAAGGGTCGACTGCTTGTAGTTTTCACTGTTGGAAAGGACCCCGTGCTTCTTCTGGAAACATCTTGGCCACTTTCTCTGTCAGATACTCTGAAAGAGATTACGAGACTATAAATTTTAATTACCAGGGTCTTATATTAATATATTTATTAATTACTTTAAATTAGTTTAAACTGTTTCTCAATTTTGTGAACAATGACTTTGTTTGGTGTATTGAACTGAATTACTTTTCAAGTTCACAGAGAATAATATGATATCAACACACAGTTAAAAACTACGTGGGGGGGGGGGGGGGGCAGGAGAGCGAAGACACTACTGGGTCACCCTGCACAAGTCTGATACGTTTTGACGGACTTGAAAATTCCGCTGAAATTGCTGGTGGCCATTGGCTGTCTGCAACAATATAAGGAACAATACATGAAAATATCACTCCTCTGTAACATGATGATGATTATTTGTCGATATAACTATAATCCAGGTACAACCACGTGCTCTATGTTTATTTCTGAACATTCAAAAACACTCAAAAATTTATTCCCCCTCTACTTTCCCATTCCCCCACTCTTTTCCCTATACTATCCTATAAAAGAGTATGAGCTCCATACTTCGCGCATTTCAGCCCACGCCCTGAGATGGCTTTCTGAAATCATTCCTCTAACGAAAGCCGACAATGGGCTTAACTTAGAAAGCAGGATCCTGCTGTACAAAAACTCCGTTCGCCCAATTCTCGAATATGCCAGTCCAATCTCGGGGATCGCAGCTAAAACTCACCTGGACCGAGAGTCCAAACTAGTGCACCGCGCATGATAACCGTTGCGCAATGGTGGGAACGGAATCGAGACATCAACCCAAAACGATCTCGATATTGATGAAATTTCTACCAGAATACAGAAGACTTCCCGAAAATTCTATTCTGGTATAAACTCCAACCCAAACCAGCTCATCTCATCCTTGGGCGAATACGACACTGAAGGTCTTCGATACAAGAGGCCCACGTCCCTTCTAAACTAATCACTCCCACAGCGTGCAGGTCACATTCTGACCAGCTCTATTCCGTTCAACAAGTACCACCACTTACCACATCTACGCAGTCTAGTTTACCAACCCTGTCGAAAAATGCGCTCAAGGCCCCCAAGGCTCCACCCAAATCTGTCAAGACGTGTGGTCTGTTTGTCGTCGCGCCATGATCTCAGGGATGGACCTACCTGTGGTGGCAGTACCTACCCGATCACCTAGCTCTCGTGCACAACCCTAGCTAGAAAGACGCCACACTGGGTATGCGAAACTGATAGCTTAATGAAAGGGAGAACGAATGGGAACAGGGGTAGCGCCCTGAAGTGCCGGACCTCTCTCATGGGGAGAGGAAGCTACATGACTCATGCGAAAATCTGGACCAGAGCAGTTCTATCGCGGACCCTAACTCAGAAAACCCGAAACTGGTAGTTGACGACTTTCGTCAGTCTGACTAAAGAGCTGACTGGTAAGGGGAAGGGACGGCTGCACCGGAACTAGAAGGGTAAGAAGGGCCCACCTATCGATTATCCTAGGACCTGTGCCCTCTCTGGCGGTTCTGTTAACTCAACCATCCCCAAACACAAAAAACACCACAACAACATACGAAATCAGCCGAGCACCATATACTCAAATGACCTCCTGAAAATTGAGACCGCGTTTCTCAAACATCTCCCTCATACCGAAAGTTCATTAAACCCAGGAGGGATTCGCATGAATCTGTCCACCTGATACTTTATTCAAAAAAGTAGATAAATGCGCTTTGAGACAGTATTAAATAATGTGAGCCTCCCCCCTTATAACCATTTTGAAACTGGCCTTTGCGCCCTAGAATATCTGTGCCAAGGGACTACTTGACTAACAGTTTAAGCTAATGTAAGCTGCGCGCCGTTCTCCTAGCTCTGTTTGGTTGCGCATGCGCAGTCCTACTACCAGGCAAAACTGGCCTCCTCCTCGCTTGCTTGCCGACGCGAGGCTCAGTTCGCTTTGATCAGCCATGTTGTCGAGCTCGTGTGGTTTTGTGTCCGGGGTCATGGAGTCGTGGAGTACCTGGAAACCACCGTAATCTCCACGATAACGGGGATTTGCCCCAGATGAACTAATTGGAGACCTCCTGCCATTCCTTCTGATCTTGTTTTGGTTTTATTGTTCGTCTGGATACTTCACAACGAGGTCTGGATGCCAGTGGTGTGACTGTATTTCTTCGTCAACAATGTCAGGTTAAAATTCCTTTCTCTTCTTCATCACCAAAGGTATGTACCAGTGTTTGACACACTTTAAACGTCGTCCTGAAGAGGATTTTGATATTTTCGAAAATTTCTGGAAAAATAATAATAATAATAATAATAAATATTTGGACTTCGCCGTTAAATTAATTCCTATTTGCGTGTGTGGTATCGAAAATCTGAAAAACAGTTTCGGCAGCTAATCACAGTAATGTGGAAGGTTCACCATGAACTAAATTGGAATTATTAATTTAAAATTTTACTGATCTACTTTTGGCACTTTCAAATTGTAACCTTCTTTGTAAACCAAGGTACAGCCTCCAAGGTATCGAGCCTTGCCTTCTTCGGCTTTCTGTTTGCTTTCGTGTGTTTGTTTTCTAATTCGTTTGGTATGTTTTCTTCTCCCCTCCCCCCTTCTGGGGTTTTTGGGTGAATTAAATTTATTTTCTCTTGCCTGGTTTCCTCCGTGTTTTAGGAGGCGTTGCTTTTGTTGAGTGGTGACCTTGGCAACGGTTCGTGTGGGTATTGTTGTCGGATTAAGCGTTGTCTGGCGTGTTGTGCCTGTGTGGATCTTGATTTATATATTTCGGGGTTGAGTGTATCGTTTACTGTTTAAATTAATTTATTTATTTTCTCCTCCTTTAATATTGTGTTACCATTTCCTTGCCCCGCGTGAGGAGGTATTTTTACGTAAAATTCTGTTTGCCTTGGAAACTGTCCTTGGTGTAAACTGAACGTTTTCAAATTTGGTAATTATGAGAAGCGACCGCGTTGAAGATCCAGTTTATTGAATAATTGTTAACTTAGTTTTTTATTAAATAACTATCCGTGATCGATCACATTTTTTCAAGTTGTACTTATGTAAGAGAGTCTATTAGTTTTCCGTTGTTTTCTGATCACATTTTATTTGGTACGGAGGTCACCCCTTTCCTTTCTTTGTTGTTTTCATAAAGTTCCCCATTTATTATCTGTTAAAGAGTATTTATTTTCCATTAATTGTCAATTAGTAATGAATTAATTTTCTTTTAAACCCTACCTGGGTATATTCTTATTTATTTAATTTATTGTTAACTTCCCTTTCCATTTTTCAACCTTACGTTTATTTTATTTACATTTTGGCCTTACGTTTTAAAATAAACTTAGGTTTTATCAACTCAATGACTTGGTTTGTTACTTACTATTTGCCCTTCCATTAAGTTTTTTAAACTTCATGTAAATGCTGGTTTTCATTCGCCACGTTCGGTGGAGCACTGCCTCTGATTAACTTCCACGGCCTTTTAGTCGTCTTCCTCCGCTGTTTCCGGTAAGTTTTTCTATGGTTCTTGTTTTTTATATTGTGATTGTACTTGTTGTCCTTCTTCTCGTGCCCTTCATTCTCCCGCGTGTTCGCTATAACTCCCATTTTGGGGCGGACACGCTAACAACCTTCTCGCCAGGGTCTCTATCTACCTCTCTCTCTCTCTCTCTCTTCCTCTCTCTCTCCGTCCTTTTTCGCTCTCTTCTTCTCTCACCCTGGTGGGTAAGGTTATTCACCTCATCATCCCTAGGTGGTACCGGGGTCCTAGAGGGTGGTGAGCGGTGAGAGCTTGATGAGCTGGGAGGACCAAGAGATGCCCAATGCATCTGGGCAGAAAATACAGGAAGAACCTATCGCCAGCTCTACTCCTCGCAGGAAGCGCACCGTAAATAGGCTTACATACAAAGCAGCCGCTGCACAAACCGAGCCCACTATCAATCACAAGACCCCAACCCAGCCACAACACCCTACAGGATCTTCAAGCATAAACGACCCATATAGCCGAAGACATACCGAAGTCACTAGGCATAAACGTATCACTCAGCAACCTAATCGCTACTATTCTTAAAGAAGGTGGCTGAGGATCAGTGGTGTATGCTGAGATGAGGACGTGGGCTACCACTAGAATTAAGTTACTCGTTTTCGATATTTGGTTTAGCGAACGTCAAGCATTAAGCGCTTTGAGCTGCAACCAATAGTCAAAGGAGGAGTCTTTTTTTTTATTTTGTTTTACGTCGCACCGACACAGATATGTCTTATGGCGACGATGGGAGAGGAAAGGCATAGGAAGTGGAAGGAAGCTGCCGTGGCCTTAATTAAGGTACAGCCCCGGCATTTGCCTGGTGTGAAAATGGGAAACCACTGAAAACCATCTTCAGGGCTGCCGACAGTGAGGTTCGAACCCACTATCTCCCGATTACTGGATACTGGCCGCACTTAAGCGACTGCAGCTATCGAGCTCGGTAAGGAGTAGTCTGCTGTGTTGTCAAGGCTGCTTCACAAGCTACTGCCCTGGCCTCTGCTACTGTCAATACTCAACACCTGATCCGTAGAGACGGTAGCCAAAGGTTTAGCAAATTAAAGTCTGGCTAAATGGATAAAATGCTTGCCTTCGGTCCAATGGGCCCGGTTCAATTCTCATAATTAACCCGCTCGTACTCTTATGACATCCTTGCCATTCATTTCGTTCTTATTAGGACACCACTAAGCTTATACAAACGTCATGCACTATTATTATTATTATTATTATTATTATTATTATTATCATCATCATCATTTGCCACTGCACCAAGAATTCTGTCATCCGTCACTGCAACGACTTCAATCAAGAAGACCAGCAAGTGTCACTGCAGGGCAACTCATTGCAGATGGATTTGACCTAAATGAAAGCTGGAAGCATGAGTGGTCAACAGAAACATTGGGAACAAGTGTTCACCATCTTGATCCCACAAAGAAGCCAAACCTCTGGTGCCGTATCAACACGTTAAGGAATGGACATGGTTGTTGCAATTATTTCAGGTACAGGTGGGGTTGGATCAGTTCGCCAACGTGTGATTGTAACCTGGAAGAACAGACGATTGGACACCTGGTCCAACGCGTCCTCTTTTACTAATTCCAAGTTACCTTGATAAATAATATTAAATACTGGCACTCCTGACGATTTGTTCGCTCTCACACCCTGTTTAACTGAATGGCTGAGAAGGATGGACTTTTTGATTTTGCCTTGTATATATATTGTATAAAATCACCATACGATTAAATAAATTATTATTATTATTATTATTATTATTATTATTATTATTATTATTATTATTATTATTATTGTTACCGTGTTTTTGTGGTAGTTATGCGTGAAAGAAGGTGCGGGGTGGTGAACGGGTCTCAAGCTACTAAAGTAAAATTAATTAAAATTTAACCAGGTTATATTTTCTTTTCAAAAACAAAGAAATAACAAGCATGGCAGGTACAAAGTAGCAAGTCAAAGGGTAGTTACAATATTTACAGGATTTGGGCTTCGAGCCCTGAAAACACAATGCCTGGGCAATCAGCTCAGTTTTACCTCCAAACACAAGTTTCAACAGAGGGGCAGAAAACCCCATTCATGCCTAGGAGCCCTAGCTCCAAATTACACTGAAAAGCCTCCACGAGGCATACAACACTCAATTTTCAAAAGAGCCACTCGCTCTCAAATTTAAGCCTCTCCCAGGCCACACCAAACTCCACCTTCAAGTTGTCCTCAACGGACATAAACACAGGGGTAAAATACCCAATCTACTGAGGTCTATAAAATGAAAAGAAGGTTAATTAAATGACCTCTAAGGGAACAATTTGAGAGGAGGCGAACTTGCACTCCTAATACACTTTGATTAAGACCTACTTGGCACTAGGCCGATAATACCAGGGCTAATCCCATACTAAAGAGGTGACTTAAGAAAAGAACAATTTGTTTAACGTTAACGAGAATAGGTTGAGAAAAATAAGTTCACCTCAAAACAATATGAGTGGGAGCTCGAGAGGGTTAGCACTCTCTATCCCAGTATATAGCTTTAAAAGAGAATATATGAAAAGAGTAGTTACATTTAGGAAAAGGTTACATGGTGGAACGCTTAGAACCCGCCCCGAGAGTTAAACTGCTGAGCAAGCAAAGAAAGAAGTTATTAATCGGCCATTACCTTGTTGTTGACCGCTGCCGAGGAAAGAGGCGCTTCCCGCCTCCTGCTATGTACTTAATACACTGAAAGATGGAACAGAAGTGGCCCGGAGACCCTAAAATCAGCAGTTTATATCCTCTCGCGGAAGGTTCTAGGTGTCAGGGGAATGAAAACACCCTCCCACAAACCTTTTATTGGGTAGGATACAGCAACATATTCAAGTTGGGGGAAGATACCTACGATTGGTCAGAAATTAATAACAGAAATTCGGGATTGGTTAAATGCAAAACAAGGGGAAAGAGAGGGGTATACAGCCAACTTAATCAATAACTGAAAAAAATTTAGCAAAGACAAACATTTGAAATAAAAATTTCTCCAACAAAATAGTTCTTTGACTTCGCACTAGGGTGCACTATTGTTGATCTTCAGTAGTGTCCTCTAGAAGAGAAAGTTCACACTTCTTACTTCAAGCAAAACAAAAACACATCAAAAATGACACAGTTCAAAAACTCAAAATTTTCCACGTGGTGGCATCTTCTGAGAAGGTAGCGAATTAATAGCGTATATAAAGTTCAGACTTCCTCCAGCAGAGGAGTTTCAACTGGCGCAAATTTTAAATTAGCGGCGTGGAGGTGTACCGCCCGGTACAGACCTCCCCCCCCAAAAGTACCTCCAGGGGTGACACATAAAATCTGTTTGAAACAAGGTCCAAGTTATGCTGTGGATATGAAGATTGATTGCAGAAGCATTTATAAGATTTTCTTAATTTGGTTTGATTCAGTTTCAAAATTTTGTTGTTGCAGGTGAAGTAAAGTCTTTATATTTGTAGAAGTTGAATTTCTGAAGATAAACTTTTAATACTTAGAGGTGAAGAAAATTTTTTGCAATTGCCGCCAAATATTGCTGTTGAATTCTCAAGTGTAGTCATTGCTTATCGTAACTGTCCATGTAGTTGATGTTGATTAAGTTGAATGGCCAGACCGGCCGTTGCAGCTTGCGTCCAAAGGGAGGCCGCTCGGACCCCTCAAGTACCCTGAGATACCGCTCGCCCGCACTATGAGGGGAGCAGAGTGTTGAAACACGCCGCGCCCGCGGTGAACATATACAGGCTGCGGGCAAGTAGCAGGTCGTGCGCCGCGCATCAGCCTTGGCCGGGAGGAGAGCTCCGGCTCGCCGTGCACCTGACGTCCTCGCTGGAGAAGAGGGGGCCCGTCCTCTGCCCCAGTTGCTGCACGGCGCCGCGCGGCTGCGGGGGCACTGAAACATTAAAGCTAGGCGGCAGAATTGTGTTGGACCATCATCTTTTTGAGGGCACAGGCTTGGTGAAGGGGTTGAGGGGTCAGCGGCGTGCAGATGTCCATGGCATTTAATATAATTCAGCCACAGTGTGTATTGGAGCAGGAGACGGGAGCGTGGTAATGGCCGAGGCAAGGACAGGATGGCAGTTTAACAAATCAGGGGAGGTTTCACACAAATGCTTACATATAAAACAAAATATTATAGAAGGGGCAGAAAGCCTTAAAAGTGAAACTCAAAAAAAAATATAACCTTCATATTCCTTTCAAAATAATATGAAGCAAGTTAACACGGAAATTACACCGGTTTCACCTGTGACAGGTGAACCCTAAATATCCTCTCGGTGGCTGGATTGCTTACTAACAACGTAACTGGCGTAAGAAAATGGAGAATGATACAAGGCCCATGAAATCTGGGGGCAAGCTTGCCCGCGGAAACAAAGTTCTTGACCATCACCTGGTCACCTACATTCAAGGTGGTGGGTCTCCGTCCACGATCATACCTATCCCTAACCTTTTCATGAGATACCTTAAGATTGGCTTTAGCCTTCTTCCAAAGATCTTTAATATTATCCGGATCTATTGTCTCGGGTAGAATGTCACTCAGAGACCAGAGGTTAGAGAGCGGCGAGTTGGGAACAAACTTGAACATCAAAGAAGCTGGAGTAAATTTATGTGATTCATGAACCGCCGAATTCAAAGCAAAAGCTAACCAATGCAGGGACGTGTCCCACCTGGAATGATCATCATGATGATAGGCAATAAGTGCGGACCTGAGATTACGATTAACCCGTTCAGCCAGAGATGGTTGAGGGTAATAAGCAGAAGTAGTTACATGAGAGATGGATAAGTCAAAACAGAATTTACGAAATAAATTAGATGTAAAAGCCTTAGCATTATCAGATACAATATATTGGCACGGACCAAAAGAAGCAAAAATAGAATTTAGGCAAGTAATGGTAGACTGAGCGGTAGCCAGCTTAGTCGGAAATAACCAGGAAAATCTGGTAAAACCATCTACACATACAAAGATGAATTTGTTGGCATTTCCCTTCGACTGGGGGAAGGGTCCTACATAATCAATATACAGGCGTTCCATGGGGCGCGATGCTTGATGCGAAGACAAAAGGCCTACCTTGGTGGACATGGTGGGTTTACTGAGCAAACAAGATTTACAAGCTTTTACAAGTTCACGGATTTCACCGTCCATACCTTTCCAGATGAACATTTCACGAATCTTTTCACGAGTTTTAAATATTCCCAGATGCCCCCCCAATGGGGTCTCATGATAGTATTTGAAGATCATAGGCACAAGGACAGCTGGAACGACAACCTTCATCATCTTGTCATGCCTCGAAGGGCAACATAGAACACCATTCCTCAGAACATAAGGGACGACATGTTCCCCAGAAGAAAGGGTTTCCATTATCGGAGCCAGCGTCGGATCTTCATGTTGGTATTTCTCGATATCCCTAAAGAGCATGGGGGCATCAGTTAAGATGGCATTAACATCAAATAGTGTGGACTCGGGAGGTGATGAACGGTCGACCGGTTCATGGTTCTCAACGTCGTTTGGAAACATACGACTGAGTCCATCAGCAACAACATTTTCGGTACCTCTGATATGTCTAACATCAAACTGGAAGGCAGAAATACGGATGGCCCAACGGGCTATACGACCAGTACGACGCGGCCTACCTAAGACCCAGCTTAAGGCTTGATTATCTGTCTCCAGGTCGAATTTAACATGTTCCAGATAGAGACGGAACTTCTCTAAGGCGAATAAGACTGCCAAACCTTCTAGCTCATATATGGAATACTTGGCTTCTTGAGCCGACAAGGTCCTAGATGCATAGGCGATGGGTCGCCTCCCTAGTTCAGTCTCTTGAAGAAGGACTGCCGCTACTGCTGACGACGACGCGTCGGTTTGGACGATGAATTTCTTCGAGAAATCAGGAATAGCAAGTACAGGGGCATTACAAAGAGCTAATTTAAGGTCTTCGAAAGCGGCTTGTTGAGAAGGTCCCCACTCAAATTTGATGCCTTTCCTACGAAGAAGGTTTAAGGGCGCCGCTCTATTAGCGAAGTTAGGAATAAACTTCCTGAAGAAATTCACCATACCAATAAACCTGGCGATGCCTTTGATGTCCTTGGGAGGTTTAAAATCACGGATGGCCTGTGTTCTAGAATGATCGACGGCTACACCATCAGGTGACACAATATGCCCTAGGAAAGACATAGAGGGCTTAGCAAAGGCAACCTTGGACAACTTAACAGTTAACCCAGCTTTACGAAGGCGATCGAGAACTTCTCGCAGATGATCTAGATGCTCTTCAAAAGTCTCTGAAAATACGACGACATCATCCAAGTAGTGATATAAGTACTCAAATTTGATGTCGGAGAAGACCCTATCTAGCAGCCTAGTGAGTACAGCTGCTCCCGTGGGGAGCCCGAAAGGCACGCGGTTGTATTCATATAAATTCCAGTCCGTGGCAAACGCTGTAAGGTGTTTAGACTCTTCGGCAAGGGGAATTTGATTATAGGCCTGATTCAAGTCCAAGATAGTAAAGAACTTGGCCTTACGAAACCATGAAAAACAAGAATGAAGGTCGGGAAGGGGCACAGATTGTAACACCACCTTCCGATTGAGAGCCCTGTAATCAATGACAGGCCTGAAGCCCCCTTGGGGTTTCGGGACTAGAAAAATAGGCGAGGAATACGCTGACTTAGAGGGCCTAATAATACCATCCTTCAACATCTGATCGATAATTTCTTTCAGAGCCTTCATTTTAGGTGGAGATAGCCTATACGGTGGAAAAC
The DNA here is from genome assembly GCF_040414725.1 of Anabrus simplex. Taxonomy (NCBI): domain Eukaryota; kingdom Metazoa; phylum Arthropoda; class Insecta; order Orthoptera; family Tettigoniidae; genus Anabrus; species Anabrus simplex. Next base: position 325,937,303 of record NC_090271.1, read on the forward strand.
GGACAGGAATCGAATCCGTGACCTCAATTTTGTATTCTATCAGGTCAGTAACACCAAGAGTATCAGAAAACACCTCTGGAAACGACTGACACAGCTTACGAATACTATCAGCCTGCTCCTCAGGTAGATGTCTAAGGTCTAACAACATCTCATCCTGGGTAGGCGAAATAGAAGAACATGATGCAGAATTACACTTTAATAAAGGGATGCTACAATTAGAGGCAAATTTGAAAGTGCAAGACCTACTCTGAAGATCGAGCACAAGACCAGTGTGAAAAATAAAGTCCGCTCCCAATATAATGGGGCAAGACAAGAGCTTGGCCACAAACAATTTAACTTTCCAAGTGAATTTAAAAATACGAATTTTGACCAATAAGGAACCTAGAATTTCTAATGGGGAAGAATTAGCCGAAACATATTGAACAGGAGATGAGACATAGTCAGGTAGTTTACAAACGGATTTCAATTTAGAATACCATTCAGCCGAAATAATCGAACAAACACTGCCTGAATCTATGAGAGCTGTAATAGGCTCGTTATTTAACTCAATCTTAAGAAAAGGAACCGGTGTGGGGGAATCCGCCGCAATCCTAAGACACTCTTTGGGACCTTCAAAAGATAAATTTGAAAATTGCTCGTTCCCTGAATTTACAACCTGTTTACAAGGGGCTGAGTCTCGGGAAGATGGATTAGTCGACTCAGCCGAAGCCACTAGTCACTTTTTATTATTGGCATAGGTAGAATTTGCACCAGAACTTGAGCAGGAGGGGGTGCTATTCGAGTTTGGGCAATTCTTGGCGATATGTGAGAAAGCCCCACATTTAAAACAGCCTTGTGCTGAACCAGCTCCATTATTTGCCCTACTAGTTTTGACCAATGGACATTTATTGCGAAGGTGGTCAGGCGACCCGCAAGCATAACATTTACGGGGTGTGACTGGTCGGCGAGGTGGAGGCCGAGTATTACTAAACGAAGGAGGGGGTTCTTTTGCCACACGCAAAGAATCGGCGTACCTAACTCCTTCCGCTGAGACGGCCAACGCTTCAAGTTCAGAGAAAGTTTGCGGGCACGCCGCGAAACACAAGTATGACCTATAAGATGGTGAAATACCTTCCACAATAGCTTGTACAATTTGATCCTCAGGGAAGTGAAGAGCAAACACCCTAGTATAAAACTTAATGTCTTGTATGAAATCAGCCAAGTTCTCATCCAATCGCTGTACACGATAATAGTACTTCTGAATCAGAGAAGACCTCGCGCGGGCGGGAATAAAATTTGCAAGCAAGTGTGCATGAAAATCTTCAATAGATGACTGTTCGGCTATGGCTCTTACTATTTTGTCAGAAAGAATACCAATTGCATAAGGATAGATAATTTGCAAAATTTGACATGGAGAAAGAGAAAACACAAGGGCATGATCCTGAAATTCAACCAGAAATCTTAAAAATGAAATTACTTCACTGGTGGTATTAACCGAAAACTTAGAGATACCTCTGAGCAACATTGCCAATGGGTGAGGCAAGCTGCTAAACCCGGGTGACATAGTAGGTAAAGGTTTCAATGGCAAGGAAGTTAATTCCGAACGGATGTTACTCAACGATGCACGGCGTTCAGATTCGTTGTCCAATGGGGCAGAGATAGTTTGAGCGGCGATGGTTTTCCTATTAACTTCTCCCTTATGAGGCTCTTCCTCGCTACCTACATTCACTGTGGTGGGTAGATCGCTTTTGGGAGGAACCTCCCCTGTTAACAATTGAGTGACCTTGCTAGATAATTCAGACATATTTTCAAGCAGCGTACTAGCTTCCTTCTTCTGAACGTCATTCAACTTTAGAGACAACAGATCGTTAACTCTATTGGAAAAATGAAACAGCCTAGCTTGCACACGCTTAATTTGATTAGGAGAAGGATCATTTTCATCAAAAAAACTAACTACAGAAGCTAGCCCAGTAATATTCTCCGTGATCGTGGAAAGAGAGTCGTCAATTTCTTTCTCTCCCAAATTGGGGATGGAAATGGGCAAATCTAGGGACCCTCTAAGCTTGTTTGTGTCTACTGCAACCGTGCCTCCAGATTGTACATTTCTAATAGTCAATTCATAGATCAACTCCTCCTTGCGCAAATAGTTAAGATGGAGAACATCGCGAGGGCCGGGCATGGTGACAGAACAATTTTGAAAAACTCAAAAGATTCCAGCAACTGGGAAAATAGTTAGAGTTCGGAACAAAACAATGTTTAGCCGTCAAAAGGGGCTAAATTGAGACCCATTCAACCACGCTCTGCTACCACTTGTTACCGTGTTTTTGTGGTAGTTATGCGTGAAAGAAGGTGCGGGGTGGTGAACGGGTCTCAAGCTACTAAAGTAAAATTAATTAAAATTTAACCAGGTTATATTTTCTTTTCAAAAACAAAGAAATAACAAGCATGGCAGGTACAAAGTAGCAAGTCAAAGGGTAGTTACAATATTTACAGGATTTGGGCTTCGAGCCCTGAAAACACAATGCCTGGGCAATCAGCTCAGTTTTACCTCCAAACACAAGTTTCAACAGAGGGGCAGAAAACCCCATTCATGCCTAGGAGCCCTAGCTCTAAATTACACTGAAAAGCCTCCACGAGGCATACAACACTCAATTTTCAAAAGAGCCACTCGCTCTCAAATTTAAGCCTCTCCCAGGCCACACCAAACTCCACCTTCAAGTTGTCCTCAACGGACATAAACACAGGGGTAAAATACCCAATCTACTGAGGTCTATAAAATGAAAAGAAGGTTAATTAAATGACCTCTAAGGGAACAATTTGAGAGGAGGCGAACTTGCACTCCTAATACACTTTGATTAAGACCTACTTGGCACTAGGCCGATAATACCAGGGCTAATCCCATACTAAAGAGGTGACTTAAGAAAAGACCAATTTGTTTAACGTTAACGAGAATAGGTTGAGAAAAATAAGTTCACCTCAAAACAATATGAGTGGGAGCTCGAGAGGGTTAGCACTCTCTATCCCAGTATGTAGCTTTAAAAGAGAATATATGAAAAGAGTAGTTACATTTAGGAAAAGGTTACATGGTGGAACGCTTAGAACCCGCCCCGAGAGTTAAACTGCTGAGCAAGCAAAGAAAGAAGTTATTAATCGGCCATTACCTTGTTGTTGACCGCTGCCGAGGAAAGAGGCGCTTCCCGCCTCCTGCTATGTACTTAATACACTGAAAGATGGAACAGAAGTGGCCCGGAGACCCTAAAATCAGCAGTTTATATCCTCTCGCGGAAGGTTCTAGGTGTCAGGGGAATGAAAACACCCTCCCACAAACCTTTTATTGGGTAGGATACAGCAACATATTCAAGTTGGGGGAAGATACCTACGATTGGTCAGAAATTAATAACAGAAATTCGGGATTGGTTAAATGCAAAACAAGGGGAAAGAGAGGGGTATACAGCCAACTTAATCAATAACTGAAAAAAATTTAGCAAAGACAAACATTTGAAATAAAAATTTCTCCAACAAAATAGTTCTTTGACTTCGCACTAGGGTGCACTATTGTTGATCTTCAGTAGTGTCCTCTAGAAGAGAAAGTTCACACTTCTTACTTCAAGCAAAACAAAAACACATCAAAAATGACACAGTTCAAAAACTCAAAATTTTCCACGTGGTGGCATCTTCTGAGAAGGTAGCGAATTAATAGCGTATATAAAGTTCAGACTTCCTCCAGCAGAGGAGTTTCAACTGGCGCAAATTTTAAATTAGCGGCGTGGAGGTGTACCGCCCGGTACAATTATTATTATTATTATTATTATTATTATTATTATTATTATTATTATTATTATTATTATTATTATTATTATTATTATTATTATTATTATTATTATTATTATTTTGAATTTTGCAGCGTTACTAACGGTCGTACCCATCGTCGACTGGTTTATTAACTTCCTCGAGAGATCAGTGTTCGTGCCTAGCCCATGATCACCGGTTCGATTCCAACCAACAAAAGAGAACACTAAACATGAAAGATTGCATTTCATTTCAGCAGATCTACCTATACATACTGTACCGGGAGGTACACCTCAACGCCGCGCATTGAAAATAAGCGCCTTAATGAACTCCTCTATCGAACTAAAGTGAAAACTTCTACAACTGGAACTTAGAACTTTAATCAGAAGATGTCTCCACTGAAATATTAAGTAATTTTGTTATTGTGAAGTTTCCTAAACTGAGTGAATTTCTCCTTGTTTTGTTTGCCATTTATCAAGAAGTTTGGACATTTTTCTAGAGATGACACCACTAAAAAACTTATGATCATGCCCTCTGGTGCAAAGCGAAAGAACTTATAATTTAAAGAAGTTTTGTATTTCTAGGTTTTTGTAACTGATTGATGTTCATTTATTTTTGGGTTGGCAATATTTCCTTTCTCTTTCCGCCAGTTTAGAATCTAGCCAATCACTAATTTCTGTAATTAATTTTCAACCTATCACAGGCTTCTTGTTCGATTCTGAGGGAACATTGAGATTAACCAATTCAATTGAGGGGGCGTGGCTTGGTTAGCCTTTAATGATCTCGATCCCTCCCTAAGGGTTTATAAACTGCGGCTGTTCACGTTTCTTGGCCAATTGATCGTCGTCTATCTGAGTGTGTGTGTTAAGCAGGAGGCGGGCGGCTCCTTCGTCGGCAGCAGAACATCTATAAGGTAATGGCCACATAAATTATATCTTTCTTGTCGTAGTTACCTCCGCAGCTTAACCCGAGGGGAAAGGTCCGAATCTTTAACGATGTTATCGACTTTTCTAAAATATAAATTTTCTTCTGACTAATGCAAACTTCATAAAGCTTTAACTGTAAATCGGGGATAGAGAGTGAGCTACCCTCTCGAGCTCCCCTTCATCTTGGTTTGAGGTGGCGACGTTTTCGCAACTGTAATGTATTACAGTTATTTCCATCCGCGCCACCTCAGTAGCTTGGGATTAGCCCCTGTTTCTTCGGCCGAGAGCCTTACAGGTTTTAATATTTCATTATCTGGAGCGCTGTGGATGCCTCCATTCTGTTTGTGTTCGGGCCGTTTATTTAACCTGTTCTTTTTCGCAAAGGCCCTGTAGGTTGTGCACGAGATACCTCGAGGTAATAATATTTATATTTGTAAATAGTGGTTTGTAAGGCCAGAGATTGTCAGATTTTCATGCAATGTTGCCTTGAGTAGGCTTGAGAAACCGAGAGCTTGTTAGCTCTTTTTCAAGTTTTGTAATTGTAAAGAGTGCCTCCGGAATGCTAGATATTGTAATTTTAGGAGCAAGTGCTCTTTGAATTAGGGGATTTCTGCCCTTGACTAAATTTGTTCTCATTTTTTGAATTGTAAATTTGAGCTGGGAGCTCTGGAAATTGTAAAATTACGGGCTTGAAGCCCAGGATCTGTAAAAGTCACTAATCTCGGACTTTCCTAATCTTTTTTCAAGAGTACTTTGTACCTGATATATTTTATGTTCACCAAGTGAAAATTGTTTTGTTGTTTTCTGAAAAATATAACCTTCAGTTCAAGTTAAAATGATTTTGATATTGTGATATTTCACCCCGGCACCTTCTTTAACCTCTTTCTGCTCCACGAGTAACCCCGTAACACCTACAAAAGGAAAACTATATTACTCCTAGAAGGATGCTTACATTATAATATGCTTTAGCTTTCCATTGTTATCATTTAAGGTTCGGGCTTCAACGATAGCCTTGGTAGCCCTTACTATACGCCACCGGAGGAGGATCTCAAGTAGCTGAGGACCATAGTAACTCTTTCCCAGAACTTGTCACAATGGAAGCAAGCGGAATACACCTGCCATTAGCTGGCCATACACAGAAAGATTTTTTTTTTTTTTTTTTGCTAGTTGCTTTACGTCGCACCGACACAGATAGGTCTTATGGCGACGATGGGACAGGAAAGGGCTGGGAGTAGGAAGGAAGCGGCCGTGGCATTAAGGTAACTTACAGCCCCAGCATTTGCCTGGTGTGAAAATGGGAAACCACGGAAAACCATCTTCAGGGCTGCCGACAGTGGGGCTTGAACCTACTAACTTCCGAATACTGGATACTGGCCGCACTTAAGCGAAAAGAATTTTTCGCAGGCCTCGCCTTTGGGGCCAGATCCGACAGACCGCCTGCTGGCGTGACCTTCAGAGACCCGGCCTGCTGCTCGCCATCAACTGTGACACCAAGCCTGTCGTGTTGTGCAACATAATCTGTCAACATTCCAGGCCCTCCCGTTAATTGGAATGATCCCTTTGTTCTCGGCAGGCCAAGCCTCATCCGCTGGCCTTTCAAACTAGTTTGAAATCCTTGCCGGCCGTACATAGAACTGTGCGATGGACATCGAAGCAAACAGTGTCCAGAGGAAAAAAAAATGCTGTTGCGGCTGTTGGAGTGCATTTCGCTATATGTTAAATCATGCAAAGAGACGAATCGATCAAAGTGGATGAAATCATGGATAGGAGAGCGAGACAGCTTTAGTCACATGAGTCTGATACAACACCTGAGAGAATTTGCGAATGGACCACAGCGATTATGATATGCTGTTAGGTAAGCATGTATGGATTTTTCTCGTTATTATGTTAAATGTTTGATCTGTCTCAGTCTCATCCTTGGCTTTGACAATACGAAAGTGACTGAGGTATGAGCGATGCTAGTAATACCATTCCTTATGCAGCCTTTCCCTGTTAGGAATGGTATGAAAATATCACTCATAGGGACAACTGGCGCGTGCATTTCGGTGGGCTTGTCAGAGTGATATGCGAGCGACTTCTGGATCGGTGAGGAAAGCAACGGGAAACTACCTCACTTCTCATTTCCTTAGTACGCTTCTTCAGTGATGCCTAGATCATCTATGACAGCTGTTAGCATAGCTGTGGAGGATCAAACCAGCCTTCGGGCTGAGTACCAAACATACACAACACATACTTAATGATTTGTTTTGCGTAGCTATTACTGGTGAACAGTCTAGTTGAAAGCGTATTTACTTTAGTTATTGTAGTTTCTACGCTGAAGAAGGAGGAAAGGAGGATACTGAAGAACGCTTGATTGCGACACTGTGACACCTCATGTTTTGTCAGAGACACAGCCGCTCTTTGTACATTTCAATAAATTTCTCTAGCAGTGCCTGTGTCCACTCCATGCTTTCCGTACAAGAGGCTTAATCTGTGAGGCGAGGTCCTTCCGTTAAGGCGCTTACAACAGGTCTCGCCTATAGCAGATAACTCCTCGAACTGATCTCGCTCACAAACGAGCAGTCCTAGCCTGTCGGAACACGTCACAAAAGGCCACCTTTTGAACAGACTAAATCGGAAGTAACGTCATTGCCTCGTCACACTCGCCGCTGTTGCCATATGAACCGGCGCGCGATTCAAAGTTAGACTCCAGCACTATAATACAGCACAGCTCACGGATTGTAGACGGGATAGACAAGGAAGAAGGAAGGAACCGGTCGTGGCATTTGCCTGGAGGAGAAGTGGGAAACCACAGAAAACCACTTCCACCTCCACTCATTTGACATCTCGGGGCTGAGTGGACACCGTTCCAGCCCTCGTACCACTTTTCAAATTTCGTGGCAGAGCTGGGAATCGAACATGGGCCTCCGGGGTGGGAGATAATCACACTAACAACTGTAACGGTTCAAATCTCGTTACAAGATGATATTATTATTATTATTATTATTATTATTATTATTATTATTATTATTATTATTATGTCCGTATTATTATTATTATTATTATTATTATTATTATTATTATTATTATTATTATTATTATTATTTTATCTGTGAGATTACTTGTCGCTTGCGTGATTGTAGTTAAATATATGGATATATACGTGTGTGTAGATTAACAATAAAAACATGCACAGTGAGAGTTGCTGTATATCAGATGTGGATGTGACATTGTTACATTGTGCAATACTGCTGGGGTTACTGCCAAGTCATTGCTACGTCATCGTGCTTATTTAGCGGTGAGCTCACGTTCTTGGAGATACCTACTGGGTGCTGCGGGCGATTTCGCCATAGAGTGTAACATTTGTCGCGAGGTGGGAGTAGATCATAGTTATTGCTAAAGATTGCGTAGGTATGTCAACCAATGTCTATAAAAGGTGGCTGTATATTGTAGCGTCAGTCATTATTCAATTGGAAGAAGAGGCCACAGCCGGTCATTAGTCATTAGTTAAACGGAAGCTGAACAGTGAAGAAGTCACAGGGATGCAGAGGCCTCCTTCGGTCAGTCAACGAGAGTCAACGAGAGTGAACGGGCTGGAGAAGACTCAGTGAGCCATTAGTCATTGGTCATTGAGAAAGTGAGGCCACAGTTGGTCGGTCACTTAGTTGAAGATACGGACGGAAAGGCTTGCCATAGAGTCATAGAAGGATACACTTACCACGAAGTCATACAGTACTGACTTACCAAGAAGACATATGATATGGAAAAGAAGCAGTCACATGGATACTTAGTCGTCAATGAAACGAAAAGGATACATCATCAAATTAGGCTTGATACATCTACAGTAAACATCAGATCAAAGGAATACGTCGCAATTACACTCAAAGTGTTGAAGGTACAGTCAAGTCAACCAATGAGGGATTAATTTTCGTGTATAATTGTTAAATATCCGGTCAAGAATAATTCAAATTCATGCCTAGTTTCTTTCAGTTGCAATGTCATAATTTCATATTCTCATCTACCTTATCGCAGCAAGACTTAATATTTTTTCTATATAATTTAAAGAATATATTTTGTTCTATCAAACGAATTTATCGTATTATTTCAATGACAGAATTAGATAACCTCAAATTTAGTGGTGAAACCGAACACCAATCTCCTTTTCCCAGAACTTATATGGTATGTTGTCACAAGTAAGCTTATTACCCCACACCCTAGAGATATTCAAGATTCTTATCCTGTTATTGCTGCACTGAGTTGTAGCTGGCGCCCTTCAAATAACGTATGTGTAAGTAAGCAGGTAAGAACTAAGTGTGAGTACAAGGTCCGACGATTGTGTATTTTATTTAACGAATATTAATTTTCAATTTAATTTCAAGATACTATGTTTTCAAGTTAGTAAACGAGTTAGGAACCTTTACACAACTACACCACAAAGTCGAACATTATTATTATCAAAATATATATATCTGTATTGTATCATTTACCATTCACTATTATCTAAATATATGGTCTGATTCCATTAGAAGTAATCCATTCCAACTAATTGAAATGAGCTGCCGGAGACGTCTGTCATGCTACTCACGAGCGATTGTTGAATAGGCGAGTGAAGTGATGATTATGTACCCGTACTGGAATTAACTTGAAACTGACAGGGGAAGTTGAGGATCCAGGCGAAAACCCGTCCCACCTCCGCTTTATCCAGTACAATTTCAATAAATTAATTATTACAAATACATATATATTTATTCTCCGGTTTTATAATCGGCTTTTACCTTGAACACGAAGCTCCCACTGCCTCTGCTGTCTCTCTCGCTGCTTCATGAACAGCAGTAATCCCGCCGTAAATAGTTTTCACTCGGAAATTCTTATAAACAGATGGAATCATGTTTCTCTCGCCGGACGTAAAAATCTTGCGTTTCTTCAACTGATAACAGTCTGGTGAAATTTTGCTCGGGTCCGTTGCACAATAATATCCGATAAAGAGTAAGAAGAAACCTACAAACGTGCAAAGACTACAAGAATTAGCACACAATACACACTTTCTCTTTTTGTAAAAGCGAAGCACACTGATAAAATTCTCTCAATGCTGTTTTACGAGTAAACAGACTATGATTGGAACTGCACCCACGTGCTCAAGACATTCACTGAGTGAGTAAGTAAGTATGGCAGCACCGCATTGACGGTACCATTGCCAAAACTCGCTGTGAATAGCGCGCCCCCTTGCCTCCCACCTACCATGTGACAACACCGTAGACGCTGCCCTTGCCGCCCGCGCCATCCCCTGGTCCATGCACACTTCCGCTTTGGTAGGCTCTAAAGGTGGTTTGGAGAATAGTGGTGGGTGAGGAAGGGGGCGACTTTAATTAATGTCATCGCAGTGTACTCCCCATCAAAGACCCAGTTTCAAACAGGAAAGCTGGGGCTGCCTAAAGCCTAACAAACAAGGCACCACGCTGTATGAGCACATGATCGCTCATGAATATGTAGTAGCAGTGCCCAAGCCACATTCCTTGCTCCGAGAGGGCAAACATCAGACATGGGCTACTTGACATTGCCCTATTCAACCATATCCCGCTGGAGTACAGCATAAAGGTACTGTAGTCGCCTGACGAGAAGTCACGTGGTTGCTGGATAAAGATGGCCGCCGCGCAGGCGCCTATATCAAGTTTCAAGGCTTGACAATAAACATCTTTTCCGTCCGCGATTATTCTTGCCAAATAAGAGGCGCTGTTCTGAAACTTGAATTGTTAATGCAATTGTGCTTTAGTTACACATTTGCTGTATGTACTAGATAATGAACAAGTTAATAGTGAACATGCAAGTGTTTGAGAGAGCTCGCACTGTCTGTCAAGATGAATGTTTGTAGCTCAGAGTGTAGCTGCCACAACTTCTCGTGAGACGTAGATAGTAATAACACCAACCAGTACTATTAACACTGGATGCAAATCACGCTGGATACAACCTGAATTCCAAGCGAAGGCTAAACTTTAAAGCAGCAACATGGGACGAGTTCCGAAAGAAGCTCGATACGTTGATGCAGGAAATTTAAAATAGCTCCCTCGAAAGCCCTGTGGAGAACGACGAGGCAATCTCAACCCTCATCAAAGCAATACATGTTACAACGGTCGGACGAACTGGGCAAATCTGCGTATAGTAAACATTTTTAATATATCAATATACATGGAGTAAGGTGATTTCTTTAGAAGTTCCAGCTTATAAATAGACCAACAGCTCAAGTAAGTTGATCACCTAGTTCACTTAATGCCGTAATTAATAATTAAGAACACCAGAAATATTTACAGTGATCAGAAAGAAACGAAAAAGACAACTACTAGAATCGAATCTCGATTATGTTACGTACACATTTAGGTATTTTATATAATTAAAGTCTACTTACCCTGTTAAAAGGATGATCTTCTCTTCTTAACTATGCTTATCTCACCAACATTACATCCAATCTGTTCGTCTCCATCAAAAGGTCGAAAGGTTAGTATAAAGTACCCTGTTATAGCCGGCATGTCTTGTAGGTCGTTTAAGGACAAGGCATACTCAGAAACTCTATATACACCCTGAAACAGTGAACGTTACAGTTCAGTTTTGGTGTTTGGTGACTGTGATGGAATCTGTGACATTAACAAAAAGGAACTGAGCGATTGCAATATTTGAGCATTTCAGATTACAATTGAATTAAGTCCAACATTCTTTTAAAATTTTATATACAGAAACGTTTAGTGCAGTATTGAAAAATGATAATGAAATGAGATGAATTCATTCTCTTTACAAGTTGTTCTTAATATATATAGTCTGAGATAATAATGTGTATGTTTAAGAATGAAAAGGCCGTCAGGTCAGGAAATATCCTGCTACCGTATGTGACAGTAGACGGTACAACCTGCGACTGTCCGGCCGAGGGTCGGGCGGCCATTACCAAACCTGACAACCAGAAGGGGGGCCAACGGCTACGGGCGGAGGAGTTCCCCTTTTGGAGGCCAGATGATGCCTGTGTGCAGGAAATGGCACATAAATTCATCAGAAGTTGGCAGTCAATGCCTACGAAGGAGGAAGAAGGAACTTTGTAAACACCTCAACGGCGGAGTAGGCAGAGGAACTGCGAACCACAAACTGCTGCCTTGCAGATAGGGAGTGGACCCCAAAGGCTAAGGGAAGATACCCTGACAGAAAACGGGCTGGCATGACAGCTAAGACGGCAGCCCCTTCATCATGCTAGCTTCCGTAGGGCTAATAACCCCCGTGGAGCGAAATTAACTATTCAGAGAAACGTGAGAGTAGCCGGACGGATAACAAGGGAACAACCAGGCGCGAAAAGGTATATGAGAATTGGTACTTGGAATGTGACGTCTCTGTCAGGGAAGGAGGTAGAAATAGTCGAAGAAATGGAAAAGTACAAGCTTGCCATACCTGGAGTCAGTGAAACCAAGAGAAAAGGTAATGGCCAAATAAATTTGGATAAGGGATATGTAATGAGATACTGTAACGAATTTTTGCAACATGAGTTATTTTGGCATAGTATTTTTGCATCGGCGCTGTTTGAAAAACAAGATGATTCCAAAGCAGTGGTGAGAATACGTCACCGACTCTTCTAACAAGGTTGGTGAGACCAAGATTCCGCGTAAAACAAACAGAAACGAACAGAGTGATAGGAAGCAACAGTGGGAGGGGGATAGGAGAGGTTTTCCGTGGTAGGCACCAGAAATGTGACAAATTCGGATAATGAAATATATTAGACAATTGACTTTGTAATTACATACACAGATTATCATGGGATTTGAAAAAGAGGTTCAAGAGATAACATTGATGAAGTCCAGTAATGAGTTTTCCCACTTCATTAAAGGCCACAGAGTTCGAAACAATCAAAACAAAGGAAGAAAACTGCTACCCAAAATCTTCTCACAAACTTTAAGATGATTTACACATACCGTAAACTCACAACTTTCCTTTTTAGGATAACAATGATAAACTTTTCATAATGGTAACATTGTAGCATTTTACAAACATAATTATTGGCCACGATAAAAAAAAAAACTAACACCTCCAGGGTGTTTTACAAAACTCTAATAATGCAAGCAAAGGAGGGACGGGAGGGAAAGGAGGAAGATGAAAAATAGCAAGGATGAGGGAAAAACAGAAATCCGACTGCGCAATACTTAGAGAGAGTTCTTTGGCCGGCTACTGTGCTATTTAAGAGGTTTAAACATATCATATCGACGGTGGTCACTCTTAGTCCAAATTAAAGATTCTCATCTTCATTTTATGTCGTGAAAATTTCAAGTCCAGAGAACACAAAAACAGTTAAGGCACTAAATAAGGCCTTGAATAAATAGAATGAATAAACAGGCAGGAGTCTGAAGGGGCAAGTTCAGATTTTGCAAAGTTAGAAGTGAAGTGTTAGCTCACCCAGTGTCCCGACGATACGATGCTTCCAGTTGGACGGAAAATACTTGCACTTCATACAGCAAGCCGCACAAGGACAGTGGCCCCCACCACACACACACACACACACACACACACACACACACTGTATAGAATTCGATGCCAGGCTGGTGAGACGAACAAGGCAGTGCCTTATATACACGCGAAGAAAGGAAGCCCAGTAACTTCGAGAAGTTTAGGGTGACGTAGCAGATGACGTAAACCGTAGAATGCAAACACAGAGTGGCAATCAGTATGTATTGAGACACGGGAAGGAAGAGACGGGTGAGCACCAGATATGATTAAACCATTAACACATAGATAATAAGAACAGTAGAAAGCATATAGTCCATTAGAAACGTCGATATTGCGGAATATATGGAGACGTAGATGTGACGATATTTCGAGAAGCTTGTAGAACGTAGGTGGAAGGGTTATGGCAGGAGCACGTTACAATACTCAGGAGTCACCAGGAATGAACGGGCAAAAGAAGGTGTGGCCATCATTATGTCTGAAGCAGTGGAAAACAAAGTGACAGGATGGGAACCTATTAACTCCAGACTTATCACAGTGGATCTGGAACTAGAAGAATGTATTACACTATTGCAGATCTATGCCCCCACTGAAGATATGCAAGAAGTAGATAAGGAGCAATTCTATGTTCAAATGCAAAAAGCTATGGACAAAGCTAGGGAAAGAAGTAGACATGTTATTGTGATGGGGGACTGGAATGCTAGGATCGGAAATAGGTTACGTCGAGGACATGGATGTATGGGTCAACATGGAGCAGAACGAACCATCAATACCAATGGTGAAAGAATGCTGGAATTCTGTATTGATAATGACCTAAGGATTGGCAACACCTTCTTCCCCCATCAAAGTATCCATAAAATAACTTTTGAGGCAGTAGACTGAGGAGCAAAGAGTTGTATTGACTACTTTTGTTACACTAAGAACATGACTTATGCAGCACTAGATGTAAGGGTCTTCCGCATTGCAGAAATGAGTACAGAACATAGGCTTCTGGTTATGAAAACAAGGTTCAAGGCTACACCCACACCCTCTCATCTTCGATTTGAGAAAATAAGAATTTCTGCATTTAGAGAGGAAGAGGTAAGGCAGAATTATGCTCAGAAGTTGGGGGAAATACTTCAGTAAAGAGAAAGAGAAGAACCTGAGAGAGGTTGGAACTTAGAAGAGAGATGGAGTGAATTTAAGACGAATATTATTAAAGTAGCAGAAGAGGTCTGTGGGAATACTACAGTAAACACACGAAGGAAACGAACAAAGTGGTGGACTGACGAAGTCAAGGAAGTTGTAAGGAGGGAAAAGGTAGCTTGGAAGGAGTACATGAGAACAAGAAGGGTAGAGGACTGGAGGAACTATGTTGAAGCACGTAATGAAGCAAAGCGGCAAGTACAAGAGGCAAAAGAAAGTAACTGGCAGGAATTTGGTGAGGAAATGGAATCAGAATACAGAAATAATCAGAAGAAGTTTTGGAAGATACTAAGGTCCCTCCAAGGCAAAACTGGAAAGAGAATCAGGAACATTAAAGATAGGAACCAGAAGATCCAAACGAGGCCACGGGACATCCTTGATACACGGAGCACGTGCTATGAGGATGTGTTCCGCGCAGACCAGAATTTACAAGACGACGCCGGTAACGGAGCAGAAGAAGAACTAAAAGGAGGGGAGACAATTATGCAGAGGGAAGTAAGAGAGGCTATCACTGAAATGAAGGTGGGCAAGGCAGCTGGTTGGGATGGAATTTCACCGGAATTGATGAAGTATGGAGGAGAGGCAGTGGTGAAATGGATGACGAGAATATGCCAACAAGCATGAGCATTCAAAAGATTCCAAAGGATTGGGAGAAGAACATTATTGTTCCTATCCATAAGAAGGGCAGCACTCTGGGCTGTGCAAACTATCGAGCAATTTGTCTTTCCAGTGTGGCCGGAAAGATATACTCTCGCATATTGGAGAGGAGGTTGAGACAAGAAGTAGAGGAAAAATTGGAAGAAGAACAGTGTGCTTTCAGGCCAAGTCGACAAACACATGACCATATATATACACTAAGAACTGTTATAGAGAAACTACTTAGTCGAGGGAAAGATGTTCTAGCTGCATTTGTCGACCTAAAGGCCGCATTTGACTCGGTCCCCAGGGAACAGCTTTGGGCAGCACTTGAAGACGAAAAGGTAACAAAGACTCTCTTATGCCGCATTAGGAGCATGTACAATAGAGTCCAAGGAGTGGTGAGAATAGCTGGTGAATGCTCTAGGGAATTCGAAATGGTGAAGGGAGTAAAGCGGGTGACAGCTTGAGTCCTCTTCTCTTTGTGATCTTCATGAACCAAGTCATTAAGCAGTGTAAAAGAAGAACTAAAAGAATTAAGGTGGGAAACTGGAACATGAGACCAATATATGTCCAATCCCTGGTCTATGCGGACGACATTCTGATTTTGGCTGGGAAAGAGGAGAATCTCCAACAAGCTCTTACTGAATGGGCTTATGCCTTCCAGGACCGTGGGATGGAAGAGAATGCGAGCAAAACCAAGGTCATGCAGTTAACCAAAGGAGAAAAAGTACAGCTACAAATCAAGTCGAACAATGAGGACATAGAACAAGTAGAACAAATTGAGTATCTGGGCGCCATTTTCAGAGAGGACGGAAAATTAGAGGCAGAAATAAACAACAGAATTAGAAAAACTAATCAAGTTTACTATGGTATAAACAACACAATCATAGGGAAGAAAGAAATTATTAGAAACACAAAAATGCGGGTATATCATGCCGTGTACCTGCCAACCCTTCTGTATGGTGCAGAGAGTTGGACAGTGCATAAAAAACTGGAGAGCCGTCTGGTTGCCGCTGAGATGAGATATTTACGGAAAGTTGCCGGGAAAACTCGAAGAGACCATATTAGAAACACCACAGTAAGAGATGAGCTTCAGCAGGAGCCAATAATGGATGTCATTGAGAGGAGAGGATTGGGATGGATTGGTCACCTAGAAAGAATGGAAGATGAAAGGAAAGCGAAGCAGGTGTGGCGAGCCAGACCAACAGGAAGAAAAACACGAGTGAGGCCACGGATTGAATGGGAGGAGTACATCTTGGGACTGATCAGGAAGCGAGGGAAGACCCTGGGTGAGGTTCAGAGAATGGCGCACGATAGAAGAAAGTTTAGTAAATGGCTGAAATATCCCGACGCCTAACGGCACAAAGGGAAAGAAGAAGAAGAAGAAGAGAATAATGAAAGGAAATGTATTAAAATGTCATGTGTGCTTTTGAATTACACCACTCTTAAAACAGAACATTTCTCAAAAAATACTTGTTGACAGACTTTCACCACATTTGTAGGGGCTAAAACATTCTATGATTGTTGGAAGCACGTTAAGCTAGATATGGCAACACCTTGGTATTATTATTATTAATATTATTATCATTATCGTTATTAATATTATTATTATAACTAATCTGGGGATATTAGGTCGCGTAATATTAATAATCTGCTCACGCGTTTCGATCCTGCGACCAATATCGTCTTCAGAGCAGTAACAACTAATGCATTGGCAACTGTAACTCCATGTATTGGGTCGATGCATAAGTTGGTGCGGTTCTTATATTTTATATTTTATATTTTATATTTTATTTTATATTCTATTTTATTTTATTGTCACTGTCACGCACTGTAACTCACAATCACTCAGGGATGTATTCACTTCCACTCTCTATGACCTTCTGCCAACGTTCAGGTAAGAGTTGAATGCCTCGCCTGTAGAACTGTTTTGGTTTCGACTGGAAGAAATCTGTTAGGCATTGGTCAAGGGAAGCTTCGTCAGGAAACATTTGTCCCTGAATGTGGTTAGAAAGAGTGCGGAAAAGATGGAAATCTGAGGGGACAATGTCAGGAGGATACGGAAGATGAGCTTCCCAGCCAAGTTAAGCAATCACACCTTCGATCAATTGCACTGTATGCGGACGAGCGTTATCATGTAGCTATAAGACTGGTTGTTGTTTTTGTATTTTGTTGTCATTAGTAACGGTAAGCCGTCTTAGCTGGTCACTATACACAGCAGAGCTAATCGTAAGGTTTTCCTGGAAGAAGTTCATGATGAAGAATGCCATTTTTGTTCCACCAAACACACAACATGATTTTCTGTGGATGGGCACTATCCCTGGCACGGAGAGTGGCTTTTTGATGGGCTGAGCCACTCTTTCCTCTTCTTCATTAGACATACAGGCACCATTATTCTCGTCACCGGTGACAATGTTCGAAAGGAATGCTTCGTGCCTATCACAAGCCAACCGTTGCCGGGCAAGCAATGGCGAACAGATGTTTACTCGTTGATTTTTTACTGTTACCTAGCACATGTGGTATCCAATTTCTTTACCTTACACATCGGATGCAAATGTCGTTCACTAGTTGACCGATCACATTAAAAAACGTGCGCCATTTCTCGCGTTGTTTGACTTGGAGTCTCATGAAGTAACTCATTGAAGCGATTTTCGTCAAAATCAGAAGGTCTTCTAGAACATGAATCTTCAGACAAGTCAAACCAAATACAGTAGAGATAATACGCGACACTTCCGGATTTAGCCTTGTTAAAATGGGAGACAAGTCGCAAGTGGCGCTCCTAGTGGCTTGGTCTGAAAATTCGCACTAAATTAAAATATCAATGGAAATGTATATACGGAAACGGATAAATAAATTACGTCTAGAAAGAAAGTGTTACTAAGATATTAACTTCAAAGTTGCTAAAGCAGTTCTGGATAAATGAATGAAGAATTATTTAACAGGTTATTATTTAAAGACTGAAATTAGATATATAATCAAGATGTGAAATGGACTGCTGTGAAAGGGCTTGCATTACTTATTTTAGCTTTAGAATTCCTGCCTGAACGTTCACGGCTGGATTTTTCTTTTTTTCTCAATTAAAAACATAGTATCATCATGTTAAAACACATGTCAACAAAAGTATCGGCACATTCCTTACACGCATGATTCAATGAATTTATATTTAAGAGCTGGACAATTTTCGTTTTAACTTGAAGCCTACTAACAGAAAGGAAATATATAAATTTAACCTCAAAAACTTTCAAACTTTCCCAATAAGCAATACTTGCCATAATGCCATTACATTAGGGTAAAGCAAATTTGCAACGTCATATTGTTTCAACAAAATATGTACATTTCTTAAATCACCCATATTTTCTTCAGTGCTTGACGACGCATTACGGCATTCCAAATGGGGTAACTTGGAACACAACCAGCCACGCTCATATGCATATGTATTTTCCTGAATTAAATCAAACCCACAGATCACACCTACAACAATACATCGGTATTGAAGGTTAACTGCTGCACTATACAATAAAATATGCGTAATATATTTTAAGCCAGTTAAAATATGGGTCGAGCAGATTAAAAGATTATGAAATACTATAAAAATCTTTTTTCACTGGAAGAATATATATGTAAACACAATATTACTTACATTTTCTTGTCACGAGGGAAACGGAAGAAAGACCGCGCATTCTTCTCTACTTCAAAGTTACTGCAGCCAAACACAGCACATACCTTTCCCCTCATGGTGAGCGGAGATATCAAGGAATGACACACGCTACTATTTAATTATGTCAACTCACTGAAAACGCACAAATAACACCGAAAACTACACACACAATTACACGTGCTCATTTGACAGAATCTGTAGTTCTCAAGTCAATCCGCTAGAGAGAGCTCTAATAGCCGTCCCTCGATATCTCGCTGAGTGTCGCGTATTGTCTCTACTGTATTTGGTCAAACCGTCCTGCTCCAAACCGGGAAAACCATATTTGTGCTGTTCTTTCAGAAATTGCTTCATTCCCGTACACTTCACAAATTGTTCTCGCAGCTCCTGTTGCACTGAATCCTCGGTTAAACTCAAGAAGTAAAATGTGTCAGAAATCCTCACTCTTCTTAAATTGACATTGCATATCCGTTGTCTGAAATGTACGCAAATAATAGGTTCACAATCAAGAAAAGCTGTGTTTCACAAAACACAAACTCCAAACTAAGTTAAAACAACGGAATAACGATAAGCAATCCCTTCACGCCACATTGTTGCCAACCCAAAAGAATAGCGCAAAACGATGGTTAAATAACATTCAGGCACTTACGTCTTTGCCGGCCAGAGAAGTCTGCTTTGGCAGAACATAGCATACATAATGACCATAAAATCATTTCTGATGTAGGCTCTGTCCTTTATAAAGAGAAACATTTTATACCTGGAATAATTCGTCAGGCGATAGAAATTGCTAAACACCCGTATAATTTTAACAAAGTTGATGGTTATATACCGAGTAGATCATGGCTACCCTCCATAGTTAACACGTCAACATCTTTCTCCTTGACTCTGGAGGCCCTGGAATGAACTATACTTCTGACAGTGTCCCTCTATCTTCAGTCTGTCTACTGTGGAGTGACAGTTGCTTTGTTACTGCTCTGAGGTGGATCCTGATCGCAGGATCGAAACGTGTCAACAAATTATTAACATTACGCGACCTAATATTCCCAAATTAAGTTTTATAATGCCATTTAGTGGTCGTGAACGTCTACGTATTATTATTAATTATGATTTCTTCAGTTTATCGTAGATATTTCTATTGCCTCATTAGCAAAATGATTTTAGCTATTGTTCTTTTTAATTACCTTAGTGAAAAAAATGTCTGACTTAAATTTGCTTTCTTTCTGGCCACCTCTGCGATAATATGTTTTGTGTTTTCTTTCCATTTCATTGACCCTTTTAAGCTGATACTAATAATAACACACTGCATACAAACACACAAAAATGTACTGTACACTGCAAATGTTATGATTTATAGGTTACAGCTCTCTTCATCTCCCAGAGACATAAGAGAGGAAAGGATTGACAGAAGCACCCCACGACGAAGACAGCGTAGCTAGGTGACAACGAACGTATCAATCCACCTCAGCTTCTCGACTGCGACACGGGAGTGAAAACTCAGCCTACACCCTACCAGGATAGCACCTTAATATTATTATTACCTCCTTTTTTTCTCATGTTATTCTTTGCTTTTCTTTAGATAGTACTACTAAGATAAGAGAGCGGATGAGCATTGTATTTGTATGTATGTTAATACCTATAATTATCTTTGAATTAATTAGTACAGATACAGATACAGAGACATGTGTGTGCCACCGCCGTAAGAACGGGACGTCGGCAGGTGGGAGAAGATAGCCCCTTACCTCACGTAAGGTTTGGCATATCTCCCTTCTTCGCAAGAGGAGATTTGGCACCAGAGACCACTGGCTGCTGAACCGCGCGACTATCCTGTGGCCCAAAGCCCAGGCGCTAGTAAACCCGAGCATGAACCCGGTAGTGACAAGTCGGACTGATCTCTTTAATAACTGACGAATGCAAGGAAAATTGTTATGGAATGCATGACACATATTCCTAACTAACACTACCACTGGAAATTTACAGCCCACATCCTTGCCTGTGCATATATTGTTCATCATACGAGGTTTTACCTATAGACACATTCTATTCCGCCTTTGGAATATTTCCTGGTCCTTACTACCAATCTCTAACCTAAAATAACCCCGTGGCACCACAGCCCTGTAGGGCCTTGGCCTACCAAGCGACCGCTGCTCAGTCCTAAGGCCGGCAGATTATGAGGTGTCGTGTGGTCAGCACGACGAATCTTCTCGGCCGTTATTCTCAGCTTTCTAGACCGCGGATGCTATCTCACCGTCAGATAGCTCCTCAATTGTAATCACGTAGGCTGAGTGGACCTTGAACCAGCCCTTAGATCCTGGTAAAAATTCCTGACCTGGCCGGGAATCGAACCCGGGGTCACCACGGGGCCGGCACTACCAACCTCTAGTACCACGCAACCCAATACAAAATCTGCCTGGTAGCGGGGCAGGCCGATACTTCTTTAGTATCACATTCCCAATCCTCCTTGCAGTCTCATTCTTCTTAGAACTAGTGGCATGTCGGAGGCGATGTAGATTTGTGCTGATCTCCACGTGGGGGGTGCGGCTTCGGAGACCACCCGATAAAGAAAATACTCGGGGACTCACACGATCACAGTGGATGTTCGAGGAAGCCGGCCTAACCGCGGGACATAGCTGGATCTCAGCTTCATGAGGCTTTATACCGTCGTTATTAGTTTAAGGTGAAAGATAGAGATAATTTATTTCAAGCCTCCCTCCTAATATCTTTCTTTCATGGATTTACTATGGCCTTTCCGGGCAGGCAAAGTGTGAAAGCATAAGATTCATTTCAATGGTCATTGTTCCGCTTTGAACTAATAATATTCGATTGTGTTGTTGTTTGAGTCATCAGTCCATAGACTGGTTTGATGCAGATCTCCATGCCACCCTATCCTGTGCTAACCTTTTCACTTCTACGTAGCTATTGCATCCTACATCTGTTCTAATCTGCTTGTCATATTCATACCTTGGTCTACCCCTACCGTTCTTACCACCTACACTTCCTTAAAAAACCATCTTTACAAGTCCTGGGTGTCTTAAGATGTGTCCTATCATTCTATCTCTTCTTCTCGTCAAATTTAGCCAAATTGATCTCCTCTCACCAATTCGATTCAGTATATCTTCATTCGTGATTCGATCTATACATCTCACCTTCAGCATTCTTCTGTTACACCACATTTCAAAAGCTTCTATTCTCTTTCTTTCTGAGCTAGTTATCGTCCATCTTTCACTTCCATACAATGCCACGCTCCACACGAAAGTCTTCGAAAACAACTTTCTAATACCGATATCAATATTTGAAGTGAGCAAATTTCTTTTCTTAAGAAAGCTCTTCCTTGCCTGTGCTAATCTGCATTTTATGTCCTCCTTACTTCTGCCAACGTTAGTTATTTTTCTACCCAAGTAACAATATTCATCTACTTCCTTTAAGACTTCATTTCCTAATCTAATATTTCCTGCATCACCTGCCTTCGTTCGACTGCACTCCATTTACCTTTGTTTTGGACTTATTTATTTTCATCTTGTACTCCTTACCCAAGACTTCATCCATACCATTCAGCAACTTCTCGAGATCTTCTGCAGTCTCAGATAAAATAACAATATCATCGGCAAATCTCAAGGTTTTGATTTCCTCTCCTTGGACTGTGATTCCCTTTCCAAATTTCTCTTTGATTTCCTTTACTGCCTGTTCTATGTAAACATTGAAAAGGAGAGGGGACAAACTGCAGCCTTGCCTCACTCCTTTCTGGATTGCTGCTTCTTTTTCAAAGCCATCGATTCTTATCACTGCAGACTGATTTTTATACATATTGTAGATAATTCTTCGTTCTCGGTATCTGATCCCTATCATCTTCAGAATCTTAAATAGCTTGGTCCAATCAACCTTACCGAATGCCTTTTCTAGATCTACGAATGCCATGTACGTGGGCTTGTCCTTTTTGATTCGATCCTCTAAGATCAGACGTTAAGTCAGGATTGCTTCACGTGTTCCTACATTTCTTCTGAAGCCAAATTGATCTTCTCCCAACTCAGCTTCAACTTGTTTTTCCATTCTTCTGTAAATAATACGTGTTAAAATTTTGCAGGCATGAGATACTAAACTAATGGTGCGATAGTTTTCACACCTGTCAGCACCGGATTTCTTGGGAATAGGTATAACAACATTCTTCCGAAAATCGGATGGGACTTCTCCTGTCTCATACATCTTGCACACTAAATGAAATAACCTTGCCATGCTGGTTTCTCCTAAGGCAGTCAGTAATTCAGAGGTAATGTCATCAATTCCAGGTACCTTGTTCCTATTGAGGTCACTCACAGCTCTGTCAAACTCTGACCTCAAAATTGGGTCTCCCATTTCATCAGCATCATCAGCCTCTTCATGTTCCAGAACCAAATTATCTACATCTTTACCTTCATACAACTATTGGATATGCTCCTGCCATCTTTCTGCTTTGTCTTCTTTCCCTAGAAGTTACCTCACGTTATTGCTAATTGTAGACTTCCATTCCTAAATTACACATAAATGATACGTTCAGTGGACGATGAATTCAGGAGATTTCCCCTAGAGAAGTGCGGTGTATGTTGGGCTCAGATGATCCTTTTCCTTTCCTTTCCCTATTTACCCTTTTTAATCACGCAGTTTACTTAATATTTGAAATAGTCCATGTATTTGGAAGGGTAATATTCTAAAATTGTTCATCTTTCAGGTTAGTTAATAGGTTGATATACTTGACAACTAGAATTCTTTGCGTATGCTTAATCACAAATGTCTGTGTCTGTTAGGTCATCAGCCCAGAGGCTGGTTGGATCCTCAAATAGCACCACCAAAGGCTATGCGGTTATAAGGAAACCCCAAAAGCCAATGGCAGCACCAAAATGAGGCGTACTAGGCAAGATGAGGAGTGAGATAGTTTGCCATTGCTTTCCTCACTGGGTCAGAAAGTGCTGACCCTATGAGCAACACCTTTCATAACACTCAGATGCACTAGTCGTGCTGTGAATGTCATTACTCAGCACCACCCATACCCCAGCAACTTTCATGTCACAGCCATGGATGTTGACTGGGACTTCAGTGGAAGCTACACTTTACTCTGGCCTGTGCCAAGAGATGACCGTATCCATCAAGAAATGACAGCAGGCACACCAGAAATGTAAGGGTGTTAATCATAACCTGATGTCTTGCGTAGGGAATACATGCTGTCTGGTCCTTTATTTCAAAATGAGCCGTATATGAAGCTCAGCGTAAGTGCCACAAACTTGTTAGTAGGAATCTGCCTTTCCACCAGTTTATGGGAATTGTAGCCTTCTTTGAATCGTTGTTGTAGCGCTTTTATTATTTATTTATATGATGGTATTCTTGAGTAAAGTTCATTTTTACGGGATATCAACCGAATGCACAGAATTTATTGACCAAAAAATAATGTTCTAATTCGATTAGTTGGGAGTTGATTTCCCTCGTGAAGCCCGTATATTTCAAGGAGAGAGCATTCGATGTATTTTAGTTTCTGAATTGTTCTATTCCAAGCTTGTATTTGCGTGTGCTGTACCTAATGATCCTTGAAGGTCCTCTGCATTCTGCGTTTACTGATCTGCATTTAGGGCAGTCACCCAGGTGTCAGATTCCCTATCTTTTGTTTCTCTAGCCTTTTCTTAAATGATTTCAAAGAAATTGGAAATTTATTGAACATCTGCCTTGGTAAGTTATTCCAGTCCCTAACTCTCCTTCCTATAAACGAATATTTGCCCCAATTTGTCCCCTTGAATTCCAACTTTATCGTCATATTGTGATCTTTCCTCCTTTTAAAGACACCACTCAACCTTATTCTTCTACTAATGTCATTTCCATGCCATCTTTCCATTGACAGCTCGGAACATACCACGTAGTCCAGCAGCTTGTCTCCTTTCTTCCAAGTCTCCCCAGCCCAAACATTGCAACATTTTTGTAACGCTACTCTTTTGTTGGAAATCACCCAGAACAAACTGATATGCTTTTCATTGGATTGTTCCAGTTCTTCAATCAAGTAATCCTGGTGCAGGCCCCGTACACTGGAAACACTCTATTTGGGGTCTTACCAGAGACTTATATGCCCTCTCCTTACTTCCTTACTATAACCCTTAAACACTCTCATAACCATGTGAAGAGATCTCTACCCTATGTTTACAATCCCATTTATGTGATTACCCCAATGATGATCTTTCCTTATATTAACACCTAGGTTTTTACAGTGATCCCCATAAGGAACTTTCACCCCACCAACGCAGTGATTAAAACTGAGATGATTTCTCCTATTCGTGAAACTCACAACCTGACTTTTAACCCCGTTTATCATAATGCCATTGCTTACTGTCCATCTATCAATGAATATTCAAGATAAACTTAAATATTATAATTAAGCGGTCCGCCTATTCAATACAATATATAAATTATATCTAGTACGTGTTTCGTCCCCTAAGGGACATCATCAGCTAATAATAAATTAACATTAATATATCAGAAATAAATGTTATTAAAATTGGAAAGTCACATCAATTTTTTTAACATTTAAAGTAAGATCTTCGAAATTTTGTTAAAATTGTAATGAGATGCACACTTACCTCGGTAGAAGTGAGTCCTTCTCAGCACATCGGGGCCAGTAATAAGGAATAACATTATATCCATTACCACACAGAACTTTACCATCACGGCCCCGATCTGACTTTAAATTTTGAAGCATTTAAATTTTATTATACCATCTAAGGAATACTTATTAAGTTTCAACATCTTTCACCAAGAGATACAAATCAAGTGTGCTATCTACAACAAACGATATTTTAAGATTTTATAAGCAAAACTGGTATTTTCCAAGAATATCAACAAGAGAAATATGGACAATTTAACTGTTTTATCTGTTTTATGACTTACGATTTTAACACAATTTCGAAGATCTTACTTTAAATGCAAAAAAAATAAAATAATAATGTGTCTTTCCAATTATAATAATATTTATTTCTGATATATTAATGTTAATTTATTATTAGATGATGATGTCCCTTAGGGGACGAAACATGTACTAGATATAATAAATTATATATTTTATTGAATAGGCGGACCGCTTGATTATAATATTTAAGTTTATCTTGAATATTCATTGATTGATTATAGTCAATACGGGATTAATATTACTTGAAATGAAGCTGTTAAAGCTTATCACATGTAATACTGTCCATCTCACAATATTATCGAGATCTTTTTGCAGTTTCTCACAATCTTGTAACTTCCTTATTACTCTATATGAAATAACATTATCCGCAAAAATCCTTATCTGTTAGTATAGTAATGATTTTCAATGTACGGTACTAGGTTTTTCTAAAATTCTGTTTACTGGTTGTAATATTGTATCCTCTGGTAGGAATTATTTGAAAATACAATGTACATATGGCCATCGTAACTTTAACATGCCATTGCTTTTATCCTCCTTGTTAGATAGATCCTCGGTTCCTACAAGTAGACACCCGTGGTCGCTTATGATTATTATTATTATTATTCCTACTCCACTTCCTACGATATTACACGTTCTCACTTTTCTTATGTGGTACTATTTCTTCTCTTCCACTGCGCTACTCAAGACTAAAGTGTTGATGACGAACCCAAGCTCCGAGCGTGACCTTATACAAATCGACGAACCAACCTCTCAAATATAAATTATCCACGTACGGGCAAATTACAATGAAACTGTTATAACGTAAGGTAGTCAATATTTGACATAAACTGAACTGATATAGATGTTGATTCCCATAGGGAATCTGAAATATTTGTCCTGAATGAGTAAATTTATAATACCAATATAAATGGTCCACGGTATGCACTAGCCAGCGTATTGGTAGGTGTGCTAGGTACCAACTGATGAGCCCACCCTAGCACACGAGGGCGAAACGCTGGCAACCAAGAATGAGTTAGCTGGAAAATTTATAATGTCCAATAACGGACCATTTATATTGGTATTATAAATTTACTCATTCAGGACAAATATTTCAGATTCCCTATGGGAATCAACATCTATATCATCTGATGGCCAAGCAGGCATCAATTTTTGATAATGAGACAAAGTCTCTTAGTGCATTGGCACTGCCGGTGGCTCTAGTTAGCCTATGCAGTGGCCTCCACGGTATGCACTAGCCAGCGTATTGGTAGGTGTGCTAGCTACCAACTGATGAGCCCACCCTAGCACACGAGGGCGAAACGCTGGCAACCAAGAATGAGTTAGTTGGAAAATTTATAATGTCCAATAACGGACCATTTATATTGGTATTATAAATTTACTCATTCAGGACAAATATTTCAGATTCCCTATGGGAATCAACATCTATATCATCTGATGGCCAAGCAGGCATCAATTTTTGATAATGAGACAAAGTCTCTTAGTGCATTGGCACTGCCGGTGGCTCTAGTTAGCCTATGCAGTGGCCTCCACGGTATGCACTAGCCAGCGTATTGGTAGGTGTGCTAGGTACCAACTGATGAGCCCACCCTAGCACACGAGGGCGAAACGCTGGCAACCAAGAATGAGTTAGCTGGAAAATTTATAATGTCCAATAACGGACCATTTATATTGGTATTATAAACTGAACTACCAAAACTGTGTTCGTAATTTCGTCGCCACCAAATTTATGAAAAGTACATTTAATTTCAATATATTTTTCCTTTCTAACCTTACCAAATAATTTCGCTATAATGAATTAATTGAAGGCCATTTATGAAAAACGTTTTCGTGGTATTCTGTTTAACGTAGTTTTTCACCGTTGCTCGTGGGATGTTAAACCCTTTACTTGCACGTTTGTCACCCATTATCTTGTCCCTCACTGTCTTAATAGCCTTTTTCACAGCTTCCTTATCCCATTGCTTGCGTTTTCCCATCTGAAAATAATAATAAACTTCATAAATAACAAATAAAATGAAGGGGGACGAAATTACGGATATTCCCAGATTTGTTATAATATCCGGTACAGTAACTTACGCCATCCACCTCACTGTAGCGATTACACGCGAGGAACTACACCACGCGACTGAAATGCAGTCCAGTATTTCATACACATAGCATTGCTCACTCTAGGAATATCAGGCTCTTAATTTGAATGCTGCACTAAATCAGCTCAGCACGAAATATGAATCCTCCTTGTACACGGAAACTAAACGTGGTGCACACAACCAACTCTCACAAGAAGACAACGTGATGAGGCTACGCGAATGCGCGCGGCTAAATATTAGGTACCAACCGTACAAACTGGAAATCCCTGGGGGAAAGGAATTAGGCGCGAAGACTGAATTTGCCCTCCCTAACATATATAAGTGTCTATGGTAGTGTTCACACATCTTATGTTTTCCTCTCTCAGTGGAATGGAGTGGTATCACAGCCGTGCGTTGCTCGCCTACTAGAGTCGGCCACACCCATCCTGATGGTTTACGTAATATTTTCATACCCCACTGTCCTTGAGGAGAGGAGTATGTCGAAGGGGACATAGTAAACTTGGCTGCAATTAACCGCACTGGTATGTTTTGAACAGTTCTTGTATGATAATACTTCTTCTAAGTCGGTCACATGATGCGAGTATCATGGTCTCATGAACTACTTTGTAATGCTGTTTTCTGCCATCCTAATGCATGGCTGAAGTGGAGCATTTAATCTGTTCCGCATATTTTGTTGAAACTTTAAGGCCGGATTATATGCCCATCATCTATCGCCTGAATTATACTTTTTCTAGGCTATCTTGTTATATTGATTTACTAGCTGATGTACCCGTGCTTCTCTATGGGATCCTCAGAAAGACTGACTTTGTGGTTTTCCTAACTGAAGTCCACATAGGTCATTACAGAAACGTCAGTAGGAATATAGCGATTAAAAGCAATGTTATCACATAAAATACTCGATCAAGTGAAAAACTGCACATTTTCTCACTTTTAACGAACAGTACTACAGCGCCGATCTAACAGTCCAAAGTTCCAGAGTTGGAATGACCAAGCCGCAAACAGCCGTGAACACTTCTCTGACATTATTCTGTTAAATATGCACACATCTCATTCCAATAAGTACCTCAGAGTAGGGATTGAATAGCTCGAATGCTATGATGAACCAGTGTGTTACGTACCAGTAGTATCGGAAAATTTAAGGAACAGAGGAATGGCATGCTAAAGAAGAAATTTACCTAACTCTCCAGCTACTTCCGACCAATAATTAGGCAAACTGTTACAGTCGTACGACTGGGCGAGTTGGCCGTGTGGTTAGGGGCGCGCAGCTGTGAGCTTGCATCCGGGAGATAGTAGATTCGAACCCCACTATCGGCAGCCCTGAAGATGTTATTTCGTGGATTCCCTCCCATTTTCACACCAGGCAAATGCTGGTACCTTAATTAAGGCCAAGGCCGCTTCCTTCACACTCATAGCCCTTTCCTATTCCATCGTCCCCATAAGACCTAACTGTGTCGGTGCGATGTAAAGCAAATTAAAAAAAAATACTCGGTACGCAGCAGTAATCCTATCTATCGGAGATGAGTGGCAACAGAAGACAAAGCACATCACAACAAACAGTGGTCAATGTAATGTTATTGTTGATCAATTTCATGATCTTTCTATATTGTAGGCCTTCACATTTAGTTTTCTTTCGACTCTGTGATATTAGAGCTTCTTATAAATTATTTATAGCGTAGACTGTAGTTCCTTATTCTCCGACTTTATATACCAATTTTCATACATATATGGCCACTAATAACATAAATATTTGAGAATTGAAGTTTAGGCCTACCCCTAAACTACCATTTTATTCAGCTTGAATACAATTATTTATGGCCTGTATTTTAGCGACTTATTACCCAACTTTGTATACCGATTTTCATTAAATTATCTTCAGCCATTTTATCGTGATGCGTATACATACGCACATACATACATACATACTGTACCTCGTCGACCGTCATTTCCCGTGGTGACTTTCTCAATTTGCCACTCACATGGGTGACAATTAATGCTCACAACGGGGTACATTATCCGTATCGTGCCTTTTCCCATTATTTTATCATAAACTCCGGCCAATAATTCATTATCTAATGTTAGGCGGCCAAATAAATATAATGAATTCCCGCACACTACAAGTTATCATACGGATGGGAATGAGACATGAGGGCATCATCCTAACTCTGTGACCTTATATGAATATAAGTGTCCAGTCTTGTCCTAATATTTGAATATTTCATCCCGTCCGATATAAATACTCCTTCGCCTTCATCGATTTTTACTTATTCTGTGAAATATCTCTTACTTTTCATGTTATGATATCAATTACATATATATTCACTGCACGATACCTTTCAGGGATAAAATTTGTGATAAAAGTATATATATCCGTTTTTTTTTACGTGGACTCAACTGAAGATAATGCACAGCCTCATCCTTAAGTCCATTCGTAAACCATCACAGCTCAATTGTAACCCATAACTAAGCAAAACTCTAGGTTCATTTACCAAACAGCTAGTTCATATGCCTCCAAATACCTTTACGAATTATAAAATAAAGAAATAAATGAATGAATAGTAAGAATTCCAATCAAAGTTCTTATCACCTAGTTTATTGAATAATAAAATGATAGTACTTGGAAAATAGTAAAGGAAATCATCTACATGCTCATTTGTATTCACTGAATTCCAATCCCTAAACAAAATATTGTAAATATTTCTTAAAACATTATCTGAATATCATTAATAATAATATTAATTACCATTTAAATATTTTTCAAATATCAATCATCGATGTTGTAACATCTTGTATTACTGTTGAAATAACATCTAAGTATTATTCAAATTTAGGTTAAATATCAAGAATGATGTTTACATATTGTTCAATTGTCCTTTAGAATCATTATACCATATTAAAAAAAACTGTAGAAATATTTTCAAAATATTATTTAAATCCCAACCAAGTGTCCTCAATTTTCTCAAATGAATTAAATATCTTTCCTCAAGAGTTTCTGACATAGCGTAAGCAACATAAGCGAGTTCCAGAAATCATGGCTTAAAAATTGCCATTCATTATCATATTATCGTAAATCACCTTAAAAAAAATATGTCTATAAAATGAACTTAAATATCCATAATTTTTCCTAAAAGTGTGTAGGAGTAACCTAACACAACATTCATGTGTCAACAAGCAAGTTATTCAACTGATAGTGTCATACCATGATTCAAAAATAACAATAATCTATCTGCGAAAGATTTCGAATAAAATCGTAAATGAAAGTCATCTATTAATGGATGGTAATTTTATGGATCATGAAAACATTTCCTAGTTCCAATCATGTCTTTGACCAGAAATCAACTTGAAGTTAGCCTAGCATGTGAAATATTTCTAGAAAAATACTAAGTTTCTCTCGTAAATACGTTACTTCTAGGATATACTCTTGATGATCGTACACCATAAACAGCCTGTAAGTTTAAAAACCTCATATGGTTGTATTCGTATTCCATTTAACCCAACATGACATGCTACCGTATATATCGCGTGACAATAACAACAACATTAACCTAATATCGGCGTTACGCTGCATAAATTCCACCAATTATTAATATATGCCATATTTTCGCCATATACGCAGCTTACGTCTCATAATTCCTCATAAATCATCTTTACTACCATAAATCCAACCTATATTCTTGCGCACAATATCCTCATTTCATTGTACATATCGACATTTTCATTCAATTACTTCAATTGCTGCTTTACGAGTGTCACGAAGTACGCATATTCCACTAAACACAATATCATAACATGTCATAAGTTTATGATATTAAATAACACAAGTAACTATATTCCTCCTGCAATTAAAGGCATGTATTAATAATTCAGGCTATGTTACTCACGTTTTTTTATGACGATTAAACATCATGTCATTTCCTTCTGTCTTAGAGTACGATCTCATTTCATTGTACATTGTATTAAGCTTTATTTGCATTATGAAAGACGTATAATCCTGTCACAACGTTGTAATACTGATTTTCAAAGCTTTCCTCAAGTAAACAAACATTCCTATTCTGTTCTATTCGTGAAGTTGATTTGGGCTCGTTATTTCACCCTGACACAATACTGTATTATATTTGTATTAGCTCTACACACGCACACAATTAAACATGCCTATACATGGAGTATAAATTTTTGGTTTGTCAAAGACTAACTAGATCCGAGTTCTCAAACGATTACATGGATTATTTTTCAAAGACACTATTCATGGAGTTTATATCTCGATGAACCAGATATTAACCTTGCTGTACAAATATTTCAACTTAAACACACACTATTATTCGCACAAATCTAATAATTTAACTACGAAAATTAACTATAAGGAACTCCACTTATCTTGCTTCCGCTATTCCGCTGGGCTGGATTTCATCCTGGGTCTTCTTTGGACAGCATGTCGCGTTCATGTGCTCGTCATTGCCGGTAACTGGACTCGGGCTTCGGGCATGCAGAACGGTTGGTTAGGGTTCCTCCAGATTGTGACCCCATATCCTTGAATTACTCAGCCATGATGTCTCCGTCGATTACATGCAATAATAAAAATATATTGAAGGTCGTCATTAGATACATGTTTCAATTATGAACTGAACAATCCAGGGTATATTCTCTATCTTTTTAGCAAACACTAAGAAGGTGTAATATTTTATATAGTAGTCAAAAATGTTTTCTGCTTGACGCTGATTTTAAAATGTAAACTGGCGACTTCTCCTGCGAGATCAGATCTTCATTCCTTGCTCTTCTTCCGCGCCAGATATTAATAATTCGTATATGAAATTTGATGTAATTTACTTTACTTTTCGCATATGGTTGTAACTGTATTAATAATTTCTCTTCTCCAGCTTCAATCCCTTCTCTTCTTGTATAGAATCTCGTTCGATACTTCGTTCCGAAATTGACTTCTTTTTAGATTTTTTTTAAGTGACTCTTGTTTTTTTAGCTCGGGATAACAATACAATTTTTTTTTTTTTCACGGCCGCATGGATTCGTTAGGTCTGTCCGTCTCAAGATTTATTCACGTCCTACTCGACTCGACACATCTGCAGTTTTTCTCTCGACGTGTTCACGGCCGCATGGATTCGTTAGGTCTGTATTTCATTACTTCGAACTTTCTGCCGCACGATTTACGGAACTTTACCGCTATTCTCGGCAAATGACGATTTCAATGTCGCGATTCTAAATGACCAGGGCAATGAAATGGTACAATACATACATACATACATACATACATACATACATACAGACAGACAGACAGACAGACAGACAGACAGACAGACAGACATTACGGAAAAGTAACAAAGTGCATTTCCTTGTTACTGTGGGCACGACTGATACAGAAATACCATTCTTTTTAAATTCTGAGCAATGTACAGACAAAACTCTTATTTTATATGTACAGATGAAAAAGCTTTCGACTATGTGAAACATGAAACATTGTTACATACCCTACACGATATCAGCATAGGTGGTAGAGGTATCCAGATTATTGCCAATCTGTATTGGAATCAGAACGCAGTTGACTGCACAAACACCTGTGCTATTGAAATAAAGCAAGGTTGTGCTCTATCTCCGCTCCTTTTCAATATTTACTCAGAAAGGATATTTTCTGAAGAAGTAGAATGAAAATAGGAGGGCGTCGTTGTTAATGAGATATGGAAATTATACTGCTTTGCTTACAACAAGTGCTGAAGGTCTGCAGACAATATTAAACTGTGTGGCATGTCTGCGTTTAAATACTAAAAAGACCAAACTAATGGTCTTAAGCGAACATGTCATTCAGCCCGTTAACTTCACAATAGCTGACACATCACTGGAGCCAGTCCACCGCTGTATCTCGGCAGCGAACTTGATGACAGATGGAACAATGCTATTGAAATTAGGTCGCGGATTGAACAGCAAGGACTGCATCCAAGAGTACGAGAATTTTTTTATTTTTATTTTGCAACAGGGACTTTAAGATCAATCTCCGTCTCCGTTCACTTCGGTGTTATATATTTCATGTCTTAAGATATGGTGCGAGACTTGGGCCCTAACAGAGCAC
This sequence comes from Anabrus simplex, assembly GCF_040414725.1. Taxonomy (NCBI): domain Eukaryota; kingdom Metazoa; phylum Arthropoda; class Insecta; order Orthoptera; family Tettigoniidae; genus Anabrus; species Anabrus simplex. The sequence goes on from NC_090271.1 coordinate 325,970,988, forward strand.
ACCATCAAAAAACTTCGATTTTTGAAATGTGGTGCTTACCGACACCCGTTCAGAATAACATGGGTTGGCAGAATATGTAACACGAAGTACTCCAACGCCTAAACAAAGAGCTAGAGGTCATATACAACATCAAAAAGAAGACGCTTGAGTACTTTGGTCATATCATTCGAAATGATATAGACTCCATCAGCTTATCTTACAAGGTAAAATTGAGGAAAGGAGAAGTAGGAGAAGGAGGAGAATGCCGTGACTACGCAATCTATGAGAATGGGCCCAGTGCCCCCAATTTTTCCGAGTTACTGAGAACAAGAACCAGATCGCCCTGATGACAGCCGACATCCAATGAGGATATGGTATAAGAGAATAATAATAATAATAATAATAATAATAATAATAATAATAATAATAATAATAATAATAATAATAATAATAATAAGAAGAAGAAGAAGAAGAAGAAGAAGAAGGCCATCTTGCCTTATTATATGCCAGAAGAATTGTAGCATTTTTGTACTTACGCATACTGTCAGTTTAAGCCCGTTTATTATTGACTGATTTGTTCACGGAATTCTTAGCATCCGCATTCAACAGTACTCTTCAAAGGGGTATCAAAGTGCCTGCATCAATCTCTTATAGCTGCCAGCATTCGAAAATATTCAGGAATACGGAGAACGCTAGTGTCTTAATAAAGTGTACGCAGACAACGAATAGAATACCTAACTAAATTTTGCAGTGAATGCAAGTTTAAAAATTATGGCTTGAGACAAAGTATACCTTTATATTCATTTTTAGAAGATTAATAAATGTTATTGAGAAATTTTGATGGTAACCTATTTATAACAATGGTTTGAGTTATCAATGAACCCCTTACGGCTATGACGGCAATCTCCACTAACGTAGTAATTGGCAGAGACATCTGCTTCCAAAAATTGGCTAGCGATGTGACGAGTCGAATACTTCGTCAACTTGAGTCACTCGTATTCAGAAACACTACCGACTCGAGTTTGGACTCGAGTTGACGAGTCGATCGGGTAGGGCAGGGAGAGCGAAACAATCGCAATATCTCGTGAAAGGAGCGAGGAGGTGTTGACTCGAATTGACGAGTCGGGCAGAGGGGGCGAGACGAGATGCCGAGGCAATCGTTATGTCTCGTAAAAGAGGCGAGTGAGGGAACTCGAGTGCTTTCTGTATGCGCAGAGTTTACAGGAATCTTTGTTATGACTGTGCGAGTTGCACATTTGAGACATGAAAACGAAGACAATTGTATTTGTAGTAGTACAGTAATGTATTTTCTACCAGAAATCACATACTCATTAAATTAGCATTGGCTGTCAGAAATACTGAATTCTTCTCAAACATAAAAGAAATAATAGTCTCAACCCTGCGTATAGAAAATTAATTTTGTGATACATTACACTAACGCTAAAGGAAGAAGGCTTAACAATTTGTAAAAGTAAAGTTAATACTGTAACGTGTTTCTTGCTTAGGTTAGGAACCGGTCAAAGAATAAAAAGCATTCGACCGAACTCATGTAGTAAATTGCGAGTCGAATACTTCGTCAACTCAAGTAACTCGTATTTGGAAACTCTACTAACTCGAGTTGGCGACCATCGCTATGTCTTGCGAATGAGATGGCATGAAAAAGTAAACAACTATTACTTTTATAATTGAATGAATATTCGATAGTTGAACTTGAGTTCACTTCCTGGCATTTATTAAAAATTGATCCGTCAATGAACAGAAATCACTCGATCTCACTCGAGATGATTCTGGCGAGTTCGTGTCTCTGACTCGGGAAACTCGGGAGCGCGTCAGCGAGTGAGGTCTTATCGCAGTTGGCCATGATTCATCTGGACATCCGTCGATTTCTTTACTCGAGTTACAACAGAAAGTCACTCGAGTTGACTCGAATACATGTTTGACTCGAGTTAAACGAGTTGAAATATTCGACCAAGGGCAGCCTGTACATAATATATACATTTTTATGTATATGACGATATCATAGATTTTCCAAATTCAGTTTTTTGTTTGTTCAAAATATTGGCCATCTACACACTTCGCCCATCTTTCAGGTACGTTATGAATTCCACGCCAGAAAAACTGCTTGTCTTTTGCGGCAAAGCATTCATCGAGGCATTTTCCAACTAGCTCGAGATTGCTGAAGTGCTGCTCTGCGAGCGCGTGCCCCGTTGAGCCAAGAGGTGAAAGTCAGATGGCGCCAGGCCGTGGCAGTACGGCGGGTGCGGAAGGATGTCCCATCCAAGCGATTTCAAGGTGTCTTTCACTGCCTTTGCTGTGTGAGACGGCGCATTGTCGTGTAACAAAATCACTTTGCCACGTCTTCAAGCACAAGTGTGACATGATCACTGAACGATACAACACAGGACCTTTGCATTTAGATGTTGCCCTACGCAAAAATTCAGTGAAATTCCCAAATTTTTCTTCATTTTTAACTTGTAGTCTACCAGAGCGTGCACTTTCTTTCAGATTGATATCACCACGATTAAATTGTCGAAACTATTTATCACATGTTCTAATCGGTGGAGGGTGATCATCATACCACGAAACGATGACTTTCCACAGCCTTTTTCTTTTGACTAAATAATAGCGTGCCGCAAATGTTTTTTTCTCACGCACAAGTGTGACATGATCACTGAACGATACAACACAGATACTACTGTTTGGCGGCCTTAAGTTATGTGTGATGGTAGGTTAATGTCAGACGAATAAACTGACGTATGTGTCAAATTCATACGCTGCGTACTCTTCGCTGGCTCCAGCTCTTAGTGAAACCGGAAAAGACTCATGCATACATCTGGTAAAGAAGTGGTTTTTGACAAAGTGCAAAATAGTCAGCGTTAAAAGCGTACTGGAAGGCAAGAGGTTCAGTGTTCTTTGAGATGTCCAACAATAACAGAGTCAGTGTTCCAGTCAGACTTCCTCGAACCGTTTCTAAAACAGTTCAACATTTGAAGAATTGGTTAATTGGTTGCTTGCTTACTTACTTGATTGAGACATAAAATAAGTCAAATGAAAAATAAAAAATCATTGGAGGGAAGTAGGGAAATTGGTTTGGAAAAATCATTAACCTACACAATTGTATATTACGTGATACTTACAGTTTCAATTGGGCATTTGTGTTTAAAATCGATGATCGTGTCCACAAACGCTTTGTATGGTTTTGATGGGTCATCCATGTCCCTACATATGTCAGTTAAAGTTTCTGAAAAGAAATGTTGACAGCTGTCAACCTGTTGCTTACTGTCACATTTTGTTATTTCAAGAACGATCTGAAATCAAAAAGAAATAGCAAATGTGTGAGAAGGAAAATGTTCTTACAAGAATTAATATCAGTTGTCATCTATTCTCACAAACCTCTCAAACTTGCCCTTAAGAGCTTCGTGCGTTATGTTTTATTAAATATTTCTAAAAATTCGTACAAAGAAACAACAAAAAATTTGATATAATATTTATAAACGATATGCACTAAAATAAAATGTTTTATTGTAACCTATTCGGTGCCAGTACAATAGTAGAGCCCTGTTCAAGAAGCAGACAGCTCCACTTTTTGGTCAGTTTCGTTTTTTTACTGCAAGCTATCATAAAAATGGTCTATCTGCTTGTGCAAGAACTGTTCTGCTCCACTGGTCTGGTGCGTAGTAGGAGTATAAAATGAGCTGTCGGGATTGTTTTAAATGTTTCTGCCGGCGCATGAACCCAGACTGCTCCTGGAGCTGTAAGTTTCTTGCAGCGGCTATAGTTCAATGTTCGACCGCTGCGACCGAATCGAGACGGAAAAATGAAAGTGAGGGGGTATAGTTTGGCCATAATATTATCATACGCTGGTATACAACGCGAGTCACAAGTTCATTGTCTTTAATTTATCTAGAAGACAGTGATATTTTCGACTAGGTTAAGTTAGGTTATCAGTAGGCCTATCAGTCGATATGGAAAATAGAGAACGATCGAGGGTGCCAAAGTTTAGCGCATTTGAAACTGAAATGCTTACTTAGTTTATTTCTTGATGAGACAGGATTATTCCTGTGAGTTGTGAACTCGAGTTTGTCACTTAACAGGGACGCCACACTCTCATTCTCTCTGTTCATCATACTCAAGAAACTAGAGATATTGGATATGTGGTGTCAAAATACATTTTAACGATAAGATCACGGCACTTTGGATGCATGCAACGTCACGACCAGTAAACGTTTAAATCAGGTCACGACACTTTTGGTGCACGTAATATACAACTTACTCATGTGGTAAGACTCGGTGGAGCTGCCCGCTTGTTCACCACCGGCTAACTTTTAACAGTGGTAAAACGTCACACATTTCAAAACCGCGCTTGATGCAACAGGAATTCAACTGAACTATGGTAAGCTATCAAATTTACCACGGTTAAGTCGTGACCTAGTTTGACACACCCGGGCACCAATATGGTAAATAAGATTCCGCACATCAAATCACTAGCGCAGGATATCGACCGACATTTAAATGAGTCATAACATAAAGAATAAATGGCCAAGAATTTCCAACTTTCTGAAGTGTTGACCAAGAAACCCAAATCATCAATTGAAATAACCATATAATGATGTAGGCTGTACTTACGTGAAACTTGTCGGATAATTCTCTATTCACATGTAGGTTTGCATTCAAGACTGCTGTTGTCCTGTTGAACTGTTCTCAGTATCAGTATATGCCGACCCTTTGCAAGTGTAATAATTCTCGAGCTTTATCTTGACTCCGAACTAGAAGTTTAAAAAAATCATATTAATACTAATTATAATACAAGGGAAACGCGTACATGGGTGGAGAAGATTATTATCCTGAAAGTAGAACCTCTCGTAACGGCTCGACATCCACGATACGGTAATTATGATTCGGGAAACGTAAAATATTACAAAATACTCCATGACTGTCACAACTTCCTGTGAGTAGATGGCATCAGAAGAAGAAGAAGAAAAACAACGGAGAAAATGCATTAATTCAATGATAGGGATGATATCCTTCTTCTTTCGCTGTATTGTAATGACGTCTGAATTCATCCTTGGATTAAGAAGGAGATTGTGGAGCATCAGATCAGCGTAAACCACTCAGTGGTGTTGGGACATTAAAATCGTGAACAAAAATGAAATATCAGAGTTATAATGATTTATACCTAATCAAAATATGATAGAAAATATGAATTAAATATACCATCATATGGAGTTAAATTTAACATTTTTCTAAAAGATTATGGACAAGAAATTTAGAACGTAAACAAGATACTTCCATACACAATACACTCAACATTATTAGCATAGTATTGATTTTTTCTTGAATAGAACGAACCAAAAACCTCGCTAAACACCATTACTTGCAGCGAATTTTTCAGTGTGGATTACTGTAATTAAATCCTAGTTTTTGAAGCCTGGGCAAGGGCTGAGCTGCCTAAAAAGTAATCCAAAGAGTCGGAATATGAGTTGCTATAGAACGGGGGTGGCTACTAACCTTAATTGTGGGAGCCCAAAATTTAGGAGACAAAATTGGGAGCATGTTTAGAAAATGGTTTATAAAATGAAGACACATTTTTTACATTTTACAACACATGAAGGAACATTATTGTTCAGGTACACATCGTGGAATGAGATTTTACTTTTTAGAAGTGCTTTTTCGAGTATTCATTTCTTTTTTCATTCATTTTTTTGAAATCAGGCTGATAATTGGTAAGCTCAGTTCACACAAGTTCACTTAAATTTTCATTAGTTAGTTCAGATTGATATTTAGATTTAATGAATTTAATCGTTGAGTACAGTGATTCACACACATAAGTAGTGTAAAGATTGAGATAAGTCTCTTGGCACACTCTTTTGTTAGTGGGTATTTTCCTTCTGGAACATTCTTCCAATATTCTATGGTAAAAACGCCACTTCGTTTGAGTCCTTTTAGTCCTTCGTCCTCTTGCAGTTCTAGTAGCTCTAACTCTACAGCTGCGGTATCCTTTGTTATTGGTGATGAAATAGGACAGCCATCGCCCACAAAATCAACAGAAAAAGAATTTTCCAGGAATAAAAATGAAGGTTTAAGTGATCTCAAATCATTTTATCTGCCATTGATTTCTTCAGCAAGGCCAAACATTTTACTCATGTAATCTTCAGTTTCCACCTGAATGGCAAGAAAGCTTTCAGTAATTTTCTTCAAACATTTCAAGTGATAAAATGTTCTTGTCTGAAGGTCTTTCCCAAATTCAGTGAAACCGCATTTTGAAATAACTTTAAATCAAGCGAATAACTTGGAGATGCATTCTGGAAATCTTAGTTTGTTTTCTGGGGAATGTGTAAATGTTAAGGTAACGATTAAGGGGACATATCTGAAGGTAATGGATTTTACTGCCACAAAGTATTGTGAGCATTGCTATTGTTGTATTATTTAACTTTGATTGAATGAGCATTGAATGTGGAGATAGTAAATTGGAAACTTTGGTCATCAACCGATGTAATTTAATTGTGTTTAGCCTTCAGCTTAGAAACTCGGATGGTCTTGGGGTCATCAACCTCAGTGACTTAGATTAGGGCCATATGCCACTGTAGCGTCATCATCCACAATGTCTTTAAAGTAACTTAGAAGTTTAGATGTCGGTCCATGACATAGACGCAGGTCACATCGATTCAATTAAGGGTCCATTCTGTATAACCACTGCGTGGTACACACCGATTGGACTGCCTTAATTATACCCAGAGTCCAGAGTTCGTTTTACGAGGACTGGACCATAACGAATCACTATGATGGTACATGTAGTCTCACATGGAAGCCGAATTTAAGGATTTCCAGACTTTCCTTTCTTTAATAAAAAAAATGAGACCATGGTTTCTAGTAAGAATGCCCATCAGGCAGTTACGTCAAAGGCTCACACCAGTGTTGTGACCTTCTATGTAATAAAAATGATTGTGGTGTCCAGTGGACACATTTAATTTCAATGATACCGCTGACAAATCAGAATGCTTCAGAATTTCATGAATAAATAGGAATCTTTTAAACAGACCTTTCATTTGAGTAGATAGATTAGAATTACTGAACACTACCTTTACCTCAGCAAGTGACGAAGAACCCGATACGACCCAAGAGACAGATCTCATGAACTTTGCTGATAGGTAAGAAAGGTAGGTATCCTTCAATATGGACGAAAAGGGTTCAATACATATCTAATGTTTTGGTTTCGTGTGCAAACCAGGGGTGGAGCGTGGTATTGTTGCAGTGTTGCACAACTTAAAATAATTTTACACTTCATTTGTCGTTTATTCTTCCAATTTTCTAGTTCACTAAACCAACCATATATTCTAAAATATGTTAAAATTAACCACGTTTAGTCTTCTGATGTACTAATGCTTCGTATTGGCCCAATAAACACTGCTGATTTCGAATCAAACTCAGGGGGTTTGCTTTCCTCCAACAAGGCCCAGTCGGACATCACAGCACTGTGCAGTTTTAGCAGGGACGAGCCTGAGCCTATACGTAACATCAGATAGTACGCTCGCCATTATCGTTCCTTGGGCGTTGCACGAGACCAGCAAGTCCCCCAAATGTCCCCATTAGATTGTACCACTTTGCAGAGATGAATTCATTCCTGAATTTTGTTCTCTAGCAACGGCAATTTCTTTTCCACGCCACTAGGGTATGCCATACTGGACCATCCACAATATTACCAACATTTTGCGTCAAAGAAGAACAGGAGAGTAAATTTTCGATTTGTTATTCTTTGGCTGGCGTCTTTTTCATTGCACTGTATTTGATTGTATTCGATCGAAGTGAGGTAGGAATAACTGTAGTTATAGTGTATAATTAGTCTCTTATTTTCTGTTTTTCAATTGCCGCATATATTTCAGTTTTAATAGTAAAGTAGTTCATTACTTAACGATACTAGAGCTTATTGCTATTTCTGTAAGCTTCTCATATTAAAATATGACAGAGAGTTTTGGTGCAACACCCAGCTTCCGATATCACCAACCGCCACTACCAGTATACTACAGGTTCCATCAGGATATAAAGGACATGGAACGACGATACCAGGGAACTTGGGATGTTCGGATGATGGGTGACTACTGCTGGATGCTTCACCGTGAGCACACAGAAACGCCCCATAAGAGGAAAAGCAGGGGCCACGCCATGACAATTAAGAAAGCACGGAATGAATTACGTTAGTGCATGTTTTTACCACATTCTCTGTATGCATCTGTTCACTGTGTGCATATTTTAGTATGTTGCGGTTTTAAACTTGTATTCTAGTTCAGCATGATTCGTGTGCTATATATATGCACTACTTCAATATGTGATATCATTATTAACAAAGTATACGTTTTGTGCCAAAACTGTGGGTGATACAATATTTTCAGTGTCACTTTTGAATCCAGGAGGCAGAAATACATAAAATACGCCTACTTTTGTGAAAAAAGTTTTTTCCCTCTTGCATAGTGTTATTAGTTTATTTTTTCAGCTAGAATAGGCGAGTTTTTATAACCTGTTAGGCCTGTCAGAGAACAAATGTCAAGGTCACAGATACAGTAGAACATTCCTTCCAGCGGGTTCCGTCCCACGAGTTCGATTCCCGTGAGTTCCGAAAACAAATTGGTTAGGTAAAACGTCCCATGAGTTCCTACCACGTATTCACGCCTGAGTAAACAAGCTAATGAGTCTCACTAGTTCTGAATATCTCTGGAAAATCCAGCTGTTTCGTATAATATTCGCATAACCTACGTTGAAAGTTGAAACGTGCATTTCCTCATAGGGAAAATGTTTTCATTCGCCTGCTGATATCCGAAGCAACTCGCTAGACAGGAGTAACCGCTGGAAGGCGTGTCCTCCCATTAGTTCCTATTCCCGCCAGTTCCGAATTCTTTCTCGAATTGGCTATCTGCAATTACTCGTTTCCTGTTCCTCACTTACAGCTTCCAGGTTTGGAGAAAAAAATCAAGGTGAGAATGTAAAAAATGTAACTTCAAACTCATTGAGCATCCCAGCATTTTCAACTTCGTCAGCATGCTCTCCACTATGTCGACATACTCGGGGCTGCGATTGTTTCCCAGGAAGTTTTGAACCACACACTTAAAGACAGTCCAAGCTTCTCGCTCCACGGCATTCGATGAATTAAGGAAATCTTCATCTAGCATTACTTTCGGAATATCGGGACCATTGAACACACCCTCCTTCAGCTTAGCATCTGACAGGTTGGGAAACTTGTTACATAGATATTTGAAACAGTTGCCACATCTAGGTAATGCTTTGATAAACTGCTTCATTATCCCCAGTTTGAGATGCAGAGGTGGCAAGAGTATTCTGTCTCTTTCCACTAGAGGGTCACACTTGATATTTTTTGTCTCCTGGAACCAATTCCAACCTTCGGGGCCACTGCTTTTACTCACAATGTTTGTCACGAGCAGGGACGGCCATACCTTATGTGCTGAAGTTCTGCAGCACATTGCCTATTTGAAAAATAAATTACTTTAATGCTATTATCTACAATCAAATCATTCAACACTCCTCACAGCCACGTAACTAGTCGTGCGCTCCACGCCGGGTGCTGGCTGTGCAGATCACAGCTCAGCGTGGCTTCAGCGAGAACTTCTAAAGGCGCGCCCAGACTTGCAACAGAACATCGTAACGCAACCGCGCTGCGTAACATTGCCCCGTTTAACCTTGGCGCGCGACGTGGTTACGTTACAGAGTTAGGCCGTTGCCTACGCTATAATAGAAGGCCTGGACAAGCTGACACATATCTGGGCGAACAAAGTAGTTCAGGCAATGGCCGCTTGGATCGCGTTTATGTTCTGTTGTTCTCATGTTCTGTCTATATCCTTAAGATTCATTCAATAACGCGAAATAATACATTCTTATTTTCATTACGCCCGGTGTGAATCAGATATAAATATATAAAACAAGTTAGAAAACACTACACTTCATAGATTTCTTTCATTTTGCACTTGTTTATCACACAAGAATAGAGAATAGGGAAATAGGCCTAAATGGAAGTACTCACCCGATTTTCCCCTATTTCTACAATTTCAGCACTTTTTCTGCTCAGAGACTTGCGCTTGAATTTGTTTAATAAATCACAGTTACTAGTCACTTTCTTTGCATTATTATCAAGAACAGGCCTGAAAAATGTTGTAAGTATAACGTATGTGATGTGTGCTTAACCACAGTCGCGGCACTGAAACGTCTCTTTAAACTTTAGAGCGGTAAGGAATTTCAGCTTTCGGACAAGGTTACATTTTCCGAGATATCCTAACGCCCCCGTTGTAAATATTAATACATTTTTAAGAAAACGAATTTGCGTCGGCACATTGTCGGGGAACAGAATTCCCCTCACAGTATTTACACTGTAATATGATTCGACAAAGTGCAAGCTACGTATTCTGCAGTTGTCATTAGGAGCGCAAAGAGATCCTATTCTTCTGCCCTGGCGAGAGATAGCAAGACTCCATTTCTCCCGTAAACTCGGATCTTTAGGCAAAAGATGAAAATTTATATTTGTGTATATTTCTTTGTTGTGTCAGATGTGCAGTTAGGCACGCAACAATAAACCATCTTAACCTACAGAATGGAAAGAGAAACTTGACTATAATTAGCCCCAGGAACTCTGAACTTTGGAGCGTGGGTTGGCGACCACGGGGCCCTTAGATGAGTCCTGGCATTTCTTCCACCTACTTGTGCCGTGCTCCTCACTTTTATCTATCCTATCCGACCTTCCTTGGTCAACTCTAGTTCTTTTCCGACCCCGACGCTATTAGGTTTCCTAGGGCCAGGGAGTCTTTCATTTTCACGATCTTCGTGGCCCTTCTCTTCCTTTGGGCGATATCTTCATTTTTCGAAGTGTCGGGTCCCTTCCAGTTTTTCTCTCTAATTAGTGTTATATAGAGGATGGTTGCCTTGTTGTACTTCCTTTTAAAACAATAATCACCACCACCACCTTGACGGTAATTTGGAAGCACATAACTAAACAAATGTTAAATGCATCTCAGCAACCATCCATATATTGCAAATCGTGAGACCAAATAAATTTAAAAACGACAACACTCTTCATATTTCATGTTGGATAAGGCCTAACCATATAAAATGAAGTTTAATATGTTATTTCTTTTCATAAAACATCTTGTAGTAACACACGTAATCATAAAATTCGCGCCAAACAACAGAACATAAATGCAAACCTAGCGGTGGAAAAGAGAAAACTATCACCCCGCTTTTTATGCAAGAAATTGGCTTTCTGTCCAGGCCTTCTAGTATCTAGTAGGCTTTGGTTAGGTGCGCATGTCTGTACCCGCCTTTAGCCTTTTGCCAGAAAGCAGGAACTCCGACTTTTGCGCATGCGTGCCTAACTTCTTCGATAGGCTGTGGAAAGAACAGCCAAGACATCACTTGACAGCGAGTCTTCGTTCGACCACATGGAGGCAGCACTGGTCACACCAGAAATTAGACCGAAATGAGAAGGTGGCAGGTGACTCAGCGGTAGTATTTAAGGGTGGATCGCTCAAAGCAAACGGGAAACAAAATACTGTAGAGAAAGCTGCAGGTCTTTCAATACTCCCAACTTGCCTATTCCATAGCCACATTTGTAAATGGATGAACTATAAAAAATGTCCTTTTTATGTTGTCAATATAAGGACAATATATTGCGATGTACTTTAATTACAAAATGTCTAGTTTATAAATTTCGCTAAGTAAACTCGTGTCCTCATCCCGAGGTGGTGCAGCTCTTTTCAGGCACACCTCCCAATGGAGGTGAGCTGCATGTGCCATTTTAACCATATAACAGCCCTCCTGCCATTCTTAAATTTCTGGCAGTACCTGGAAATGAACCCGGGCCCCCGAGGACGGCAGCTAATAACACTAACCGTTACACTACGGAGGTGGACATAAATTTCACTACAACAACATAACATGTAATTTTGCATTACGACGTTGCTGATTTTGTTTCAATGATTTTTATAACGTTGCGTTGTTCTGTTTTTGCGCACTCACAGCAAGTGTTTCTGAGTTCGGGAATGTTTTGTGATTGAAGGTATTATTGTGTGCGTTTGATTAGTTTTGTATGAGGAATGTGTTGGGGTTGTTTGCGTTTTTGTTCAGTATGAAAAACTCAGTGGAGAGCCTCTTCAAAACCGCATATGTTTCTAAATGTTGTTATTTTTGGACGGGGGATGGGTTACAGCACACAACTGATTTTCTGCACCAGCTGCCACAGGTCACGAACACGACTGTCCCATTCACAGATGAAACAAGGAAACTTGGTATTTCCGGTCTGTTGTCCCAGAAGCATACCCAACACTTTCAAATCGCCACACACCATCCAATTGTGATTCTCATAATGCATGGTAGTAAGGAGCACCTTCATGTTATTGTATGTTTCCTTCAGGTGTATGGAATGTCCGACAGGTATTGAGGCATGCATGTTACCATTGTGCAGCAGAATTGCCTTCAGGCTTCTTTTAGATGAATCAATGAACAGTCTCCAGTCACCGGGTGCGTACGGAATGTTGAACTGACTCATCAAACCTTCTACATCACTGCAGTACACTAACACGTCATTTTCAGTAAAATATTGCATGAATATCAAGTCTCTTTTTCTATAAAATGTAACGGACGTTCCGGGTGCTAGGAAATGCCTTTCACGCAGTCTTGACCCTAGGAGCTCAGCTTTATCTTTTGACAGTCCCAGATCACGGACTAAATCATGTAGATCTGACTGAGTGAACAGAAGAGGGGCCTCATCTGTGCCTAATTCAAAGTCAGTATCATCCGTCTCCTGCATGGCATCCGTGTCATCACTGTCATCAGTATCTAATGTCTGCGGAGGCTGTGGTATAGGTAAATCAGGGCCAGGTGGAATAGGGTCAATAGCTGAGCGAATGTTGTACGGATACTCAATAGTCTTCTTGTTTTTCTTTTTGAATCCAGTTACCTTACAAGAGCAGAAGTAGGAGTCGTCGGTATGATCCTGTTGCTCTCGCCAGACCATAGGGATGCCAAATCGTAATGACTTCTTTTCTGCCACCCACCGTCGTAAATCTTCTAAACACACAATGCACACGACCTGTGGAGCCCATGGTTTGTCGATGTCGCCGAGTTTCACTCCCAAATAGGCATGGTAGACCGTTTTTCACGAAAGTAGTAATTCTTCGGTCCTTTTTTCATCACAAGTTCACCACACATATATAACAAAAACTGTTAGGAGAGTTTACACAACCTCGGGTAGACATTCTGCACTAAGACTAACACGTACTTCATTCCACAAATACAACACAGTGACGGAAAGGCAGCGTCATCTGCAACGTGACAGTTCGTTACGTGTCTCTAGGAGCGCAAGTGTTGAACAGTTGAAAGCGATATACCGCTTCTGAGCTTCATATGGTGTTTTTGTTTGTTTGTTTTTTTTGCTAGTTGCTTTACGTTGCACGACACAGATAGGTCTTATGGCGACGATGGGACAGGAGTGGGAAGGAAGCGGCCGTGGCCTTAATTAAGGTACAGCCCCGGCATTTGCCTGGTGTGAAAATGGGAAACCACGGAAAACCATTTTCAGGGCTACCGACAGTGGGGTTCGAACCTACTATCTCCCGAATACTGGATACTGGCCGGACTTAAGCGACAACAGCTATCAAGCTCGGTCATGTGGTGTTTTCATGTCTATTATAATAAACACTAAAACCTCATATGAAGCTCAGATGTCAGTCAGAATATTATTATAATACCATTGAATTGCATTACCATTAATTACAAATGTATGCGATTTGTGCAAAAACTGTGGGTGATACGATGTTGTCAGTATCATTTTCGAATTCAGGAGGTTGAAATACATAAAGAATGCGTACATTTTTGAAAAACGTTTTTGTGACCTTAAAATTTGTTGCATAGTGTAATACATTCATTTATGTCAACAGAACCCACATTTGATTGAACAACAATAAATTGACTCATCAAAATTGGATTCTCGTATTGCACCAACCGCCATTAACATCAATTACCCATGCAAATGTCCTAGACTGTGTCTTGTTTCTATCACTATTCGAAACTGAAACCTTAGCCAGTTTTCTGAACGCAGTGGTCTGTGTACCAGTACAGATGCAGAGAGTTAAAGTTGCCACTCAACACCGCCGCCGTCTGATAATCCTAAATTACTGGAAGAAAGTAATCTGAACCTAGAAATTGAGCGACCCATCCTTCTTTGTACTTACGGTGAATTACTCATAAGTCTGATTCATTACACTATTTATTAACGTAATTCATTCAAACTACACTTAACGAAATAAAACATTCGCCCGTGAACTATAGAATGAATAATAGCAAAACGGCAAACATTCAAAACAAAAATCAATTTATTCACTTACATCATCCAGAGGCATAGAACAAGATGAGCTGAGTAACGAAATGAAAGATACGAGCAATAACATGTTCATAGAGTACAGGTGCCAATAGCCTGTAAAAAAAAGGTTAAAATGAGCATCGCTTTCACTAGAGGAACAGTTTATAAGCGGTTTCAGTGCTGATGATAGACGGTTCGGTGCTCAAACATAATTGAATATCCTGCTGATGATAAGGAAGGCCATTCGTGTTTCCGAGAATAAAGCGGAAGCAAGTTGATATTACAATGGCTATAAAATTAAATGAACGAAAAGTCCTAGAGAAAAAAGGGCATTGTATCATTAAGATAATACATTGTTTTGTTTATACCGAGCAAGTGGATGGATCACGTAGCTATCAGCTTGCATTCGGGAGGAAGTAGGTTCGAATCCCACTGTCCTTGGCAGCCCTGTGCTTTCCCATTTTGGGCCAATGTTAGGCCCCTTTAAACAACAAGCATCATCATCTTTCCCATTTTCACACCAGGCAAATGCTGTGGCAGTACCTTAATTAAGGCCACGGTCGTTTCCTTCCAATTCCGAGACCTTTCCTATCCCATTGTCGTCATAAGTTCTCTCTGTGTCAGGGCGCCCTAAAGCAAGTTCTAACAAAAGTGTAATCATGGGGCATTCATAATGGATTTCTTTTACACTTCGAATCTTCTACGGACAGGTCATGGGTGTTAAGTAGAGTAATACACGGCAAACCGGCACAGTAACAAATGCGCAAGATAGCCGCTGTACATTGGTCTTATGGTGTAACTCTGGGGAGCTTGCACAGTATCAAATACAGGCTGCGCGTTTCTACCTCTGATGTCCTGAAGCAATAGGATTACGTCACTTGTTTCGCTTGCCTTCTACCAGGACCCCAAAGTATGTGGGGTAATTTTTTGAGCAGTTGACCATGTTGTTGATGAGTAACTTACTTTTATCAGATAACCAGATGCTACGTTGCGTACTTTCATATAGTAGGGTGATGACATAACAATTTTAACAACCACCAACCTGCAGCTATTCTTTGTTCATAATTGTGTGAGTTTGAAGGTGGTCCTCCCTTGTGTGGGTTCATCCTAGTGATCACACCGACTAAGTATGCTACCTCTACTGTGACAGCAGGGAAAATATGATATAAACAGTGCAGGAGTGTTGCATAGTTTCTCGTGAGAAGATTCCTTAGAAAAGCCTTCTTATGTACACGAAACGATATATCGTATACCAAAGCATCTGATTTCTGACTAAGAATGCTACCATCTACTATGACAGAATGAGAAGAATATTATAGAGGGGGTTTCAAAAATACAGGCATAATTTCAGGGTTGGCTTCCTCAAATACAGAAAAGGAAAAATGTCTATATGAACATTCATATTCATACTCAAAACTTTTTAAGTAATACAAATAGGTAGGACGAGTGGAAAGACGAGAACTAAGCGGGTTGTCGAAATCCGGAAACTGCACTGAGATGGGGACAGAGAACTAGAGAAACAAATGCACAACAACCAATATGCCAGAGCTCAGTGACAGAGAAAGGTACAGGAAGAGTGGGGGAAGCAAGAGAAGAGATTCTCAGGAGAGGATACTAAGAAGAGGATACTGCGGATGATGTTATTCTGTATAGTGTAATAAATAAGTCACAGGATTGTGAAAAAACTGCAAAACGACCTCGATAATGTTGTGAGATGTACAGTAGATAATGGGAAAAGTCACGTTGTCAGTTTCAAAAATAGGAAAAGTCCTTTCAGTTTTAATTGCTGCGTTGATCAGGTGAAAGTTCCTTGTGGCGATCATTGTAAGTATCTAGGTGTTAATAAAAGGTAAGATCTTCATTGGGGTAATCACAGATCTCTGCACATGGTTATGAGGGTATTTAGGGGTTGTAGTAAGGGTGTAAGGAAGAGGGCATATAAGTCTCTGGTAAGACCCCAAATAGAGTATGGTTCCATTGCATGGGACCCTCACCACGATTACATGATTCAAGATCCGGAAAAAATGGAAAGAAAAGCAGCTCGATTTGTTCTAGGTGATTTCCCACAAAAGAGTAACATTACGAAAATGTAAAGTTTGGGTTGGGAAGACTTGGAAAAAAAAGACGAGTTGCTCGACTAAGTGGTACGTTCCGTGCTGTCAGTGCAGACATGACGTGTAATAAGTTTGAGGGGTGTCCTTAAAAGTAGGAAAGGTCACAATATGAAGACAAAGCTGGAATTCAAGAGGAAGAATTGGGGCAAATATTCATTTATATGATGGGAAGTTAGGGACTAGAATAACCTACAAAGGGAGATGTCAAAAACATTTCCAACTTCTTTGCACTTATTTAAGGAAAGTGTAAGAAAACAACAGGTAGGGAATCTCCCACCTGGGCGACTGCTCTAAATGCAGATCAGTAGTGACTGAAATCAGGTGTAGAACGGGAGAGGAGGAGAAGGAGCATGAAGAAGTTCTGGAAGGAGGAGGAAACCCAAACCAAGACAAAGCTGCCCGTGGTCCGACAGAGGCCACAACGAAAGAAGGAGAAGAAAATGGAAAAGAAGTAATACAAATTAACTAGCACAATAAATTACAAACTTAGCAACATCGAAAACAAATGCTTACGTTTAGAAAAAAATACCCATACATGTATAAAATACCAAAATTAATATAATTCAAGTAATTTTTATTACCAGAGTTTCAGTAGTTTCATCAAAACACTGGTTCTCCGAACCAATATTAAGATACCTCTTCTAAAATTCAGAGGATAGAATATTCTTCTTACTATCCCCAATTTGAACACTTTACTCTTAATTCTGAAGTTCAGAATACTTACCTTAATTAATACTTATCTTTGAAAAATCAAGCTTTGCTGTAACACTAATTCTCATTATTAAAATAGGCATCTCAATAACTACCGGAATAATATCATATTCTTCTGATTTTCGTACATCCTATATCTAGTATTTTTAGAATATTCTTGTATTCATAGCCAACTGCCGTAGCCGTGTTGAAACACCGGATCCCGTGAGTTAAGCAACATTGGTCTTGGTCAAGATTTGGGTGGGTTGCCACGCGCTGTTGGTGGATGTAAGGGAATGGAGGAGCAGAAAGGAACTGGCCACCCTACCGCACGTAAACTCCGGCTCAGGCACACCTCTGCGGAGGTTCGGGCCTGCCTTCGGGCAGAATACTTACACCCTTACCTTACCTTGTATTCATCTATAACCATCAAAATGTTTCCGTTCGACGGCCGTACAGTCTTGAATCCTGACGCCAAGCAGTCAGTATTGAGGCACTCCTCCCACCGACGCACAAGGTCAAAGATCCCCGTGTGGAAAAGAAAAACATTGTGTCCTGCTGCGTGAAGAAGTCCATAATATCCTGCTGCACCTCCTCGTCCGTCTCCATACCGCGAGCCACGCCAACTCAAGTGGGGGACACTGGAGGACCCGCCGTGTAACCATGCCATTGTCACGCCTCAAAAAGGCCTTCAAGTGTCGACGTTTCCTGTCGGACGAGGAAGTGCAGCTGGCGGTTACGGACTTCTTCACGCGAAGGACACGGTGTTTCACCATCCGGGGATCTTCAACCTTGTGGGTTGGTGGGATGAGTGTCTCAAGGCTCACGGCGATTTTGCCTGTTTGGCGTCCCAATTCATGACCGTATGGCCACCGAACCGAAACTTTTTGATCTCTCCTGATACATTACAACCTTAGCATTTAATTAGCTATTTTATGCTTCCTTTAAAATATCTCGTAATTATCCTCCTAATTAATACCACCATTTTAGTTTTTACTTCCTTTACAGATCCATATTTTTGGGGTATCTTACAAAAAAACTTGGACCTTATATCAACAGGCCTGAGCACTAGTGATTTAAATACAGAAGCAACACCCCAACTACGAGAGCTATATAATAAACACAACAGTTTCATTACCTTAATTTTTGTAAACTATTCATTCCGCAATCTAACTGTTATCGTAAAATTCACAAACATATTTTGGGACCCTTACGGCAAAATTTTGTGATCAAACCTATAGGTGTGTCCCAACACTTATTAACAATTTCGTACAACACCCCCGTCGACACGCCTGTTCCTTCTAATATTTATGTAGATGAAACTTCAGATAACTGCTCGGATTATATTTTAAAATGCAGATTGCAACGGACCTATTTTCGATTATGCACTACACTGCAAACGTAGATTTAGCAATTCGTAGTATCCCCTGCCTGTTGTAAGTGGAGACTAAAAGGGTAAGACCCGCTGCGGGTGGGGGACGCACATGTAGAATACACCCCTGGCATCCCCTGCCTGTCGTAAGAGGTGACTACAAGGGGCGACCTAGGCGCAGACATGGATTGCAGTTTGGTATTATATGTTGGACCCGCTGTGGATGGGAGAGGCTGAATACATTCACAGATACTCCCTGCCTGTCGTAGAAGGCGACTAAAAGGGTTATGTGGCCTCCTTTTTTAACATTTTCTAGCGTAGCTCATATCTGTCGAGACGTCAACTATGGATGACTCTTACGAACTTTAGACGAAAAAGGAGCTTCCTTCTTTCTTCATTTGTATATCTCTACATGTAGGACGAGGATAATATTGCGACTCCGATAGCTAAATGCACACTTGATGTGCTGGAGTGATAATGCTTCTTCTAGTAATAAGAACAGCCTTTATAGACTACGTCCTTCCTTGAGGCACCGAACTAGTGGCCGCGTGGATTGGTTCATCTAGCTATCAGCTTTCATTCGGGAGATAGTGGGTTCGAACCCCACTGTCGATAGCCCTGATGATGATTCTTCGTGGTTTCCTATTATCACATCCAGCCCAAAACTGGGGACTGTACCTTAATTAAGGCCACGGTGGTTTCTTTTCCACTCCTAGCCCTTCCTTGTCCATCGGCGCCATACGACTTATCAGTGTCGGTAGGACGTAAAAAAAAAAAATGTCATAAACAAAAGCGCTTCATTCTTTCACGACTGAACACCGCCATTGACAAGATCAATATCATTAAAGAAACAAGCGAGGAAGCTTCAAGTTACTCTTGATATCAAAATCATTGCCACGAATCACATCGAATCAAATGGACGTGACTTTTTCAGTTCAAGAATTGCATAAGAAATGACCAAGACTCAAACTGTGCAGACTGTGACGTGCTCACTCATCTACTACGCCCCCCCCCAAAAAAAAAACCCAGCTAGGATTACAACATCAATGATAAAATGAAACACCGTCAGACAGAATCCTGTCTGGTACACACGCTATGTGCGGAAACGAGAGATATAAAGATTAGGCTGCAAAAAATATCCTTCCACGCTGGGAAACAGCGTATAGTATATTATCCGAGGATAATTTCTGTGACAAAGTCGCTCTTTTCATGCATAATATATTGAGGGCTTCCTGCGTGAATGGTATTTCAAAGCA
This sequence comes from Anabrus simplex, assembly GCF_040414725.1. NCBI lineage: Eukaryota > Metazoa > Arthropoda > Insecta > Orthoptera > Tettigoniidae > Anabrus > Anabrus simplex. Next base: position 325,990,752 of record NC_090271.1, read on the forward strand.
ATGAATAACCATCATTGTACCGTGTGATCGCGAATTTAATTACAAAGAGAGTACAGTCTTTATTTATCTTTAACTACAACTCTGTCGACATTTCACTAGGAGCTAGGTCCATAAAGAAGCGTAGATCAACACCGAATGGTTTCAAAGTATCATCATTTCATTTCTCTTTAGGATTGAGACCCTTAATGGAAGATTAATTTGTAATGATGCTGCATTCAGTATATGTCATTAACACGTATCATCTGTATATATACGATGCCTAATTCTGCCTGTCATTCACAGCGATATTGAGTCCGGCTCCATGGCTAAATGGTTAGCAGCTGGTCTTTGGTCACAGGGGTCCCGTGTTCGATTCCCGACAGGGTCGGGAATTTTAACCATCATTGGTTAATTTAGCTGGTACGCGAGCTGGGTATATGTATCGTATTCATCACAATTTCATCCCCATCACGATGCGGAGGTCGCCTACGGGCGTCATATCAAAAGACCTGCACCTGGCGAGCCGAACTTTTCCTCGAACACTCCCTGAACTAAAAGCCATGCGCCATTTCATTTCAGTGATATAGGCCTATAGAACACGAAAAGGTTTGAACAGCTGAAATTCGTACCAGTTATAGATTGTTATATCTTCTTTACAAGAAAAATACAATGAACCCCTCACGACCACGACTTTTTACTTTAAAAAAAATACGGGGGCGAGGTAAGCATCATAATGTTCGTGGAGTGTTCGGCCGCAGCTCGGGAGCCGTCTCTCGTAAGATCGCAGTTACAGTGTGTAGAACCAACACGAGGACTACTTGATACGAAAAAGGAAAGCAGCACGAATTGTTTCGGGTAATTTCCGACAAAAGGGCAGTATTACGGAAATGTTGCGAACGGGAGTAAAAGGACGAGATGTTTCTAGTTGTAATGGCGCGGAATGAGTAAGCTTGAGCAAATGTTTTAAAAGTAGAAAAGATATGAAGATAATGTTAGAATTCAAGGGGACGAATATTCATTTATAAGACGAAGAGTAAGGGACGGGAATAAAAATCCACAGCCTGTTTCCAGTCATCTGACCGGGTCAGGAATGGAATGAATGAAGCCCCCTTCAAGTGGCGAGGATGGGAATTGTGCTGGCTGCCCAGGCCTGTCGCACTCCTCTGGGGCACAGATGAAATTAAATGATATTGGAGAGTGTTGCTGGAATGGAACATGACAGGGAAAACCGGAGTACCCGGAGAAAAATATGTCCCGCCTCCGCTTTGTCCAGCACAAATCTCACATGGAGTAACCGGGATTTGAACCACGGAACCCAGCACTGGGAGGCCGGCTAGCTGCCTCCTGAGCCACGGAGGCTCGTGGACGGGAATACATTATCAAAAGGTAAATGTCCGATAAATTTCCAAGTTCTTTAAACATGTTTAAGAAAAAGATAGGTAATCTGCCACCTGGGTGACAGTTCTAAATGCAGATCATTGGTGATTGTTCATGATGACTGATGATTGACGATGTATGTTCAGGTCACCTGCAGGACTAGGTGGACACGATCAGTCAGCAGGTTCCTTGGTCGTTCATCGGTGAGGGAGGCTGGCATAGACAACACAGGTCGCATTTCATTCCTGGTGGACAGTGCCCATTCGAAGATATCACCACCATTACAAGCAAGAGGGATATATTGTCTCATGCGGTTTGTGATACATTCGTATCCTGCTATCAGCGTGTACCATCTGGTACCTCGTCTCATCTGTCCAGGTGACCTATTTCCATGGCAGTGTTCCTTTGCCCATGTCTGTCTTTGTGCCTTGGACGTGTGGTCAGCATGGGTACCCTAGACGAGGCTTCCGCACCCCTTTGCGAGGTAGTGTGGCTGTTAACACTTCATCGTTGTCTAGCACTGAATCCATCACTGACCATTCTGGCCGCTCTTACCATCCAAGTTACTGGACGACGACCCTGTCATCAACACACTGTACTCCATAGCAATTGACTCTGGCGGTGGTCATTTTGTCCGAATTCATGTACTCACGCGACATTCTTCACACCGTGGGCCGTATCAGTATCTGTATGCCCTTGCAGATGCCACCCAAAATCTAGTCACGTTGCTCCGAGCTCTCTTGTCTTATCCAGCCTGTGCTCACTGCAAGTACGATGTCTGAAGACATCACAGTGATATTTGGTCAAAATGTCAACTATCTCTAATGCTCACGGTAAAATGTTCCGTAAAATTTGTTGTACAACTAATTTTATAAAAATATGACGAAACGAGGTTGTGTTGTTCGCGGAAAAATTATTTTATAACACCCGTGGAAACATCAGGTTTTTTAAATTAATTTTTTTCAATTTGCTTTACGTCGCACCGATACAGATAGGTATTATAGCGACGATGGAAGTGAGAAGAAATTGGCCGTGGGCTTCATTAAGCTACAGCCGCAGTATTTGCCTGGTGTGAAAATGGGAAACCACGGAAAACCATTGTCAGGGCTGCCGATAATGAGGTTTGAACGCACTATTTCCCGGTCGCAATTTCGCAGCTTCGCGCCCCTAACTGCGCAGCCAACTCGAGCATCAGGATGGCCTTCTATGAACTAAATTTTGAACTAAGATGTGTATGTGCAGCCAGGAACTGAGATCCAATCCCTTTTATATTCACCTTTACATCAGCCTCGCTTGTTTTCGGCCGAACTTGTTACACATATTCCGCGATTGAGATATCTACCACCCTTCTTTCATTTCTGTTATGATACATTGGCATTTTAACCTGATAAAAACACTAATTGCTTCCTTAGTCCACCCGGATCCCGCAATTTTTTAAGTGTTTGTTTATGTTTAGCACGGCCGACTGGATCCCTCGCTGGGCACCAGCTACTGTAGCTAGAGCGACGCATCAAGTCGGCCGTGATGATCTGAAACGAGCTTCACAAGCTTCTCATGTCGTAGCTCAGCATCAACGTAACGGCAGCTTCGCTAATTGGTTCGTTTCGCAAAATTAATCTTACGGAATAGAACATATCATATTTTATGAAACGTTTTATCAAAGATTTTATAAAATCTGAATTTCACGGTGAGCAAAATAAATTATGTAATATTAAATTATTGTACAAAATACTGGAATGATAATATTACCGTGAGAAAAAGGCATACTTGAATTGCTCAGCAGTCTAGGAGAGCCAAGAAAGCCAACGGCGGTGCCTTAATGAGACATTCAAAGCCTAACTATAGACGGTTTGCCACTACCCCAAAGTACTAGTATCGCTGCAGCACAACCAGCCTTGTGAGTAGCGCGATTCATAACATCCACATGTACTAGTCGTGGCTCGGAATGTATTTATTCAGCACCACCCATACTTCAGCAGCTTCCACAAAGTCACAGTCATAAATGAAACTGGGACATCGTTAGAAAGTAAATGGTAACAGCAACCAACATTAAGTATAATTTATGTGTAAGTTTTATATATTGTGAAACTGTAACTAATATGAATTCTCAGTAGCCTGATAAGCTCCGAAGGGATAGGAGAGGAAGTGTGGATTAACAGTAACATCCCTTGTTAGTAGCCTTATGGTGTTGGAAATTACGAGTGAAGAGGTAGTAAGAAGATGTATACATACTGTAATGGTCATAGCGTCCGTCATGTCAACTGGCAGTGGGCCCGGCCCGGCACCGATAGACCCACCCCTTACGCTTCAACTCCGCCAATCACTAGCAGCGCTTACGTGTTAAGCCAGCCCCACTCGCCTCCGCTCGCGGTCCCGTAGCAGAGGAGTATGGAAATGATTCCACGATTAATCTGGAGTGTTCCATCTCGCGATGTTCCTGGATCCATCCAGAATCCGGATGATTCTAGAAGGGCCAGCGCAGGTACATAAGAGAGGAACGACCTGCCTGCAGTCAGTGAGAGTTAGACTGAGTTAGAAGTTGGTGTGGTTCAGTCGTGAGCGACTCCCAGTGTAGTGAAGTATGTGAACTGCCGTGGTTATCGGACTAGTGTTCTACAGTGCGGACTGCCGGCGAAGGAGAGAACGTGTAGCCGTGCGACGCGGGACCTTGTGTGTGAGTGTAAAACTGTGTAGTGTGAGAACAAGTGAGAAAAGAAGGGTGAGTTAGCGCGCGAACTGCGTAAGTGTGTGTTATGAGCAAAAGTTGTGTGCAGTCTTGTGCAGTTTAGTGCCTAGCTAATAAATCTTAGTATTGAAGCTACCAGTCTAGTATTAATTGATCCTACTACCCCGCCAACTCGTTACAACTGCTGTCAGAAGCGGGATCGACTGGTAGCAGTAATTTCGTAACTAGGAATTTCTAGTGAATCGTAAAATGGATAGCGAACAGTTTCAGGCTCTCCTCAATAAGTTCACCTAACTCTCATCCAAACAGGACGAAATCAAGAGCGAACTGAAACTAGAATTAAATGAACTTAAGGGTGGACAAGATAAATTAGAACACGAAATGCGCTCTCTAGAAAGAAAATTAGTGACATTATGCAGGTCGAACAGGAACTGGTTGAATGCAGATCAAAGAAATACCGCAGGTTGTGGAGTCAGGGGTTCGAGACCTGAAGGAAGAAGTAAGTGCCCTGCGTACGAGAGTGACAGCCATGGAGACTCGTGCTAGGGCCACCCGCAGCAACAGCGGCTCCAGCGCCGGGAAAGTAAACCCCCCGCGCTTCGATGGGACAACATCTTGGGGGACCTTCCGGGCCCAATTCGAGACCGTGTGGGGGCACAACGGTTGGACATCGGAGGAAAGGGCCGTGTACCTAATCGCCGCACTGCAAGGACCAGCAGCGGAAGTACTACACAGCCTTCAGCCGGGTGCCACTTACGACAAGATCGTTAGAGCGTTCTACAGCCGGTACGGTGACCACCCGCTGGCAGCCGCCTACCGAGTCCAGCTGAGGAAGAGGAACCAGCGCGCTAATGAGACGCTGCAAGAATTCGGGCAAGATGTGGAGCAGCTAGCCCACAAGGCTGTGGATGAGCTGCCTCTGGACCATATTCAGCGGGAGGCAGCCTATACATTCATTGATGGGCTCCGCGACGCTGAGATCTGTCAAAAGCTGATGCTCAGCGGGGACCATGACCTCAGGGAGGCCCTGACGTTAGCCCTGAGGGTGGAGGCAGTGAGGGAACAGTGGCACCGTCACCAAGAATACGAGCCCTGAGAAGCGAGGACGCGCCGGAGACCCGCGCCGTTACGGGAGAGCGACCCACGCCGCCATTGAGATGCCGACGCACCAACGAGATCACCTGTTGGAATTGCGGCGAGCGTGGCCACCTGCGGAGGAACTGCCGTATGGAGGCGGCCCCTGATCAGGGAAACGGGTAAGGGCCGGCAAGGAGAGGAGCTCATCGGCACCGTCAGTACCGTCCCCTCGTTTCACGCTAAATGTGCTCACCGAGCGGAGCGACGACAACTTGATCGCCGACGGGTGGCTCGGAGTCAGGCCGTGCCGAGTCACGATAGACACGGGGGCGCCATTGACCATCGCCAGGCCGGACATCGCTGAGGAACAGCCAGAGAGGGAACCCCACCGCCCTTATCTGCTGCGGACGGCCTCAAGAGACACCATCCCTGTCTTGAAGGAGGCGCTACTTCAACTAACGCTGGCACAACGACGCCTACGAGTCTGGGCCTTCGTCGCCGCCATCACGGATGAGGTCATCCTGGGCCTAGACGTGCTACGGAAATACGAGGCGACTGTCGACGTGGGACGACGTGTATTGTGGCTCGGCAAACAAGAGGTAATGCTGCGACGCCCAGGGACGCAACCTCGAGTACCGCGGTTAACGTTGGCCAGCGACGAAGTGATACCAGCCAACAGCGAGGTGATGGTTACGGCACGGTTAGAGGAACCCATACAAAGGGACAGCGTGCACGTGGAACGCGGTTCGCCGATCACCGATCAAGGACTCTACCTGGCCAGGATGCCCGTTCCAGCACGAAGCTGCGTGCTGGTACGAATATTGAATTCGACGTCGCGGGAGCAGAGGGTACCCAGCGGGACCGAGCTTGGGTCGTGTGAACCAGTCACGTGCGTCGTGCCAGTTGACGACGAAGACGCACAGACCCTGGAAGCATGCGAAGGATTGGATAAGCTCTGGAAGATTATATCCGACGCCCGGAAACATTTAGAGGCGAGACAGCTCAGGCAGTTTAAGGAACTAATCCATGAGTTTCAGGACATTTTCACTGCTATCGGACGTGACTACGGAAAGACGGACAGAGTGTACCATCGCATTAACTCCGGCGACGCCGCTCCAATCCGACAGCCACCTCGTAGAGTACCCATGGCGAAGAAGGTGGAAATCGACCAGATTCTAGATGACATGGAGCAGCGGGGAGTCATCGAGGAGTCGAACAGCCCCTGGTCATCGCCAGTCATCCTGGTGAAGAAAAAGGACGGTGAAATCCGTTTCTGCGTCAATTACCGGAAGTTGAACGACGTCATGAAGAAGGACTGTTTCCCGTTACCTCGGATAGATGACACCCTGGACACGTTATCTGGAACCCAGTGGTTATCGACTCTGGACTTGAAGTCTGGATACTGGCAAGTAGCGCTCCATCCGGAAGACAAGGAGAAGACGGCGTTCTCAACCGGCCAGGGCTCTACCAGTTCACCGTGATGCCCTTCGGCTTCTGCAAAGCGCCGGCGACTTTCGAGCGACTGATGGAAGTCGTGCTGAGGGAGCTAACTCACGACGCTTGCCTCGTGTACCTGGATGACATAATTATTGTGGGACGCACGTTCAAAGAGCACGTGGAGAACCTGCGGAAAGTGTTCGACAGGCTACGTGGGAATCACCTAAAGTTAAATCCCGTAAAATGCCAGCTGTTCCAGAAGGAGGTCCGCTACCTGGGCCTCATCGTGTCATCGGAGGGAGTAGCCACGGATTCGGAGAAGTTTGAAGCTGTCAGGGACTGGCCAGTGCCGAAGGACAAGCGAGAACTAAGGAGTTTTCTCGGCCTTTGCACGTATTACCGCAGATTTATAGCTGGCTACGCAGACATCTCAAAGCCTGTTACACGGCTCACCGAGGAGAGGAGGTCTTTCCAATGGTCAAGCGAGGCGGAGGCTGCCTTCCGGAAGCTGAAGGAGTCGCTGTGTACTGCACCTATCCTCGGATATCCCAAGCCTGGGGAGAAGTTCATCGTCGATACCATCGCCAGCGACGTGGGAATTGGTGGGGTACGTTCACAAGCGCAAGACGGCCAAGAGAAGGTGATCGCCTATTTCAGTAATACGTTTCAAAAGCTGAGAGAAATTACTGCGTGACGCGTCGGGAATTGCTGGCCAACGTGAAGACCTTGGAGCACTTCCACAAGTAACTGTATGGGCAGCCTTTCCGCCTGCGCACCGACCACTCCGCATTGACCTGGCTCCTAAGCTTCAGAAACCTGGAAGGTCAGACAGCTAGCTGGGTGCAACGCCTTCAAAAGTACGACTTCACCACCGAGCACCGACAAGAAAAGAAGCACTACAACGCCGACGCTCTATCGAGAATACCGTGCCCTGCGAACTGTACACACTGCCAGAAAATGGAGAGACAGGCAGGCATCGTGGACGTCCGGGACGTGAGGGCCACCGCCGCTGAAGGATGGGATCGAGACGCCCTCAAGAGGGAGCAGCTGAAGGACGACGACATTGGGCTGATCTTACGAGAAGTAGAGTCGGGGCAGAGGCCGGAATGGAAAGACATCGCCTAACGCAGTCCAACCTATAAGGCGTACTGGGCCCAGTAGTCGTCTCTCGGGGTTAGTGACGGGGTACTTACACGCACGTGGGAATCAACCGACGGAAATAAGCACATTGCACAGCTGATAATCCCCAGGAGCATGAGAAAAGAGGTGCTGACTGAGTTGCATTTGGGCGCTACTACCGGCCACTAGGGAGTGAATGAGACACTAGATCGTGCCCGACAGCGTTACTAATGGGTGCACTTGAGGAACGATGTTGAGAGAATGTGCCAGCTGTGTGACACCTACACAGCGAACTGGGGTCCACGTACCAGGAGTAGGGGCCAAATGATGCAGTACAACGTTGGAGCACCATTCGAGAGGATCGCCATTCATGTCGCTGGACCCTTCCCCGAATCTGACGCAGGGAACCGTTACCTACGCCTGGATATGGACTACTTCACGAAGTAGCCGGAGGTCTACGCCATCCCGAACCAAGAGCCATCGACAGTGGCCGATGTCTTGGTCAAGAACTTCTTCTGTCGATTCGGTGTCCCGAGGGAACTTCATAGCGACTAAGGCAGAAACTTTGAGTCCCGGTTGATGCAAGTGGTTCTGCAACGCTTAGAAGTGCGGAAGACCGGTACGACGCCTCTCCACCCTCAGTCAGATGGTATGGTGGAGCGTTTTGTGAAAACCGTCGAAGAGCACCTCAGGAAGATGGTTTCGGTGCACCAGAAGGACTGGGACGAGAGGGTCCCCTTCTTCTTGATGGCCTATCGAGCGTCCACCCATGAGACGACGGGCATGATACCTGCCAATATGGTCTTCGGAAGGGAGCTCGGCCTGCCATGCGATCTAATGTTCGGATCTGCACCTGACCAGCAGCAACCAGCGACAAACTATGCATGGCAGTTAGTGGATCGGCTCAACGACATCCAGGATTATGACCGACATCATCTAAGGGTAGCCGGCGACAGGATGAAAGCCCGCTACGACATGCTCGCGAACTCTGCTGGTTTCCAAGAAGGTGACAGAGTGTGGCTGTACCGTCCGCTGCGGACGAAAGGGAAGTCACCGAAACTGCAGCCACAATGGGAAGGCCCATATAAAATCGTCACCAGGTTCAACGACGTCGTCTACCGGATCCGGCGGCTTCCCCGACGGAAGATGTTGGTTGTTCACCTGGATCGCTTGGCACCGTATCGTGGAGCAGCTCGGGACGAGCAGCCTTGAGGAGGGGGCAGTGTAATGGTCATAGCGTCCGCCATGTCAACTGGCAGTGGGCCCGGCCCGGCCCGGCACCGATAGACCCACCCCTTACGCTTCAACTGCGCCAATCACTGCAGCGCTTAAGTGCTAGGCCAGGCCCACTCGCTTCCGCTCGCGGTCCTATAGTAGAGGAGTATGGAAATGACTGCACGATTAATCTGCAGTTAGTGAGAGTTAGACTGAGTTAGAAGTTGGTGCGGTTCAGTCGTGAGCGACTCCCAGTGTAGTGAAGTATGTGAACTGCCGTGGTTATCGGACTAGTGAGCTACAGTGCGGACTGTCGGCGAAGGAGAGAACGTGTAGCCGTGCGACGCGGGACCTTGTGTGTGGGTGTACAACTGTGTAGTGTGAGAACAAGTGAGAAACGAAGGGAGAGAGAGCGCGCGAACTGCGTAAGTGTGTGTTATGAGCAAAAGTTGTGTGTAGTCTTGTGTAGTTTAGTGCCCAGCTAATAAATCTTAGTATTGAAGCTACCAGTCTAGTGTTAATTGATCCTACTACTCTGCCAACGCGTTACAACACTATCTCTGAGAAAATGGAATATATTAATATTTCATGGAACTAGCGTGGCTTCAGTTTGAGAAAATATAGGATGGGTGACAAATATTCAATATTTATAAGGAATTAATGAAAAAATATCTACAAGGAAAAATTGCAGAGATGTTTGCTTAAATAACACCGGAAAACCTTGAGGCCATGCCGTTAGTAACCTCATTCTCAGTCATATCATTGACGCATGACGTCGTAGTTACTTGACTGGAGTAGAGTCTTGTCACCTGGCTCGTCTTATTGGTAAAACCCAGAGAGACTAGCTATGTGCTTACTTTAGGTAGACTACCTGTTTGGGATTTCATAACGATAGAATGTTCAGGAGTGCTCGTTCTGAATATTGTTCCAATGTTTCTACCCTTGAGAATGTACAGCTAGGTAAACGTCTTCTCTTAATACTAATCGAAGACAAAGTTGGAGACATCCGACACTTCGAAGAATTCATTCATTTATTTATTTATTTATTTATTTATTTATTTATTTATTGACTTTATCAGTGGTAAAGTTAGGGCTCGCGGCCCTCTCTTACTCTTAACCACATAATTTACAGAAAATACATATATACAATACATGTACTATTCTATTATAAAATCTAAGGTAAGCTAAACACTACAGATTTGGACATCTAATGAAGAAAGAAAGCAAGGTTAAACAAATAAAATAGATTAAAATAAATCCGGAGCATAAAGGTAAAAAAGAGATAAAGTCATAATGAAGAAGTAAGATACAAACTGAAAGAATTAAGCAATGCATAAAGAGAACACGATACGTAATAAAGTAAATGCAAATATAACTATGGCCATAAAAAGTGATCTATGTACATGCGTAAGAAGCTAAATATTATGTTCATTTACACAATAATAATAATAATGACAATCACACGAAACAATCAGCGGTATTCGACAGGTAATCTCCACATGCAGTCTTAAATTTTGGTACTGATTTGGAGCTCCTTACAGCAGTTGGGAGTGAATTCCAAGGTCGTGACGCAGCCAGAATGAAGAATCTATTATACTTTGATGAGTGGTTGACGGGAATACCGAGGGAAGTGCCAGATCTTACGTTACAGTTATGTAACGAGGATAATAAATGGAATTTCAAAGAATGTATTTGGGTAGATTTTCCTTCTGAGTTCGATATATCAACATAAGTATGTGGACTTTCCGTCGACTCGCGGGTTTCAACCAGGAAAGAAATGTGTAGCTAGGGGTTATATGAGCATCATAACTCAAGTTAAAAACAAATCGAAGACCAGAGTTCAGTGATCGTTGAAGTTGCATAGTTAGTTCAAGGGTCACATCAACGAGGACAATCTCGCAGTAGTCAAATATTGCTATACTGAGAGTCAACTAAAGACCTTAGCGGTCCCTTTGATGTTAGTCAGACTTCTGGTCGGTGAAACGGCTTCCGCAGCGCCAAATAGTTACCTAGGTTTGTTACTTGTTCCTGAAGTCAGGAGCTTCCTTCAGTTTTGATAGATATCCTGGTGAACTGACTTGACGAATTAAATTTTTTTGCCTTGTATAAATATGGAAAATATATCACAGGTTGTATGGTTCGTTACCAACTCTTATACTTTATACGTAGATGGCTATGAATAGTTATTGTTCTCAGTGGTGTATGTAGCAAAATAATAATTATTTAATATGATATTGATATCTTATTGCACTATGTACTTAGTAAGCTTTGTTCGAGTTCATTCCATTGCCGATAAGTTGGCATAATATGTGCGACGTTGAAGATGGATCCAAGAAAACTGTTGGCAATACTGGACTACTGGCTGCAACAGCATGTTCAGTATTCATAATGGCTGCCAGCTGTGAGCAAGACGTGTGTGATGTGACGCTTGAGTCCCCTGTGAAATACTATAAAGCTAACAAAAGTGGAGAAAAATTAAGTGGGAAATCTAAACCAAATTGTTTTAAACGTTTACAGTAACCTACGAGATGAGAATCCGCTGTGGACTGTGGAAGACAGGGTGAAAAATACCGCGCAGCTGACCGGCGTTTCTGTGTACAGTGTTTACGCCGCTCGCGTGGAATTTAAACTCCACGGAAAATCCAAGTCTCCAGCGAAAGGTCTATGTGTCACTCGCCGTAAATAAAACAGGAAGGGCCTTAACACGGTATGTGAATAGGATCCTTGGCGTATTCGATGATAATAATAATAATAATAATTGTACCGGGCGGTACACCTCTACACCGTTTATTTAAAAGTTGCGCCTGTTGAAACTCCTCTTCTGGAGGAAGGTTGAACTTTATCTACTCTATTAATTCTTTACCTTCTCAGAAGATGTCACCACGTGGAAAATTTTGAGTTTTTGAACTGTGTCATTTTTGATGTGTTTTTGTTTCGCTTGAAGTAAGAAGTGTAAACTTTCTCTCCTAGAGGACACTACTGAAGATCAACAATAGTGCAATCTAGTGCGGAGTCAAAGAACTATTTTGTTGGAGAAAATTTAATTTCAAGAGTTTGTTCTTTGTTAAATTTCTTTCAGTCATTGTTTAAGTTGGCAATATTCACCCCTTCTTTCCCCTTGTGTTGAACCTAACCAATCCCGAATTTCTTAAATTAATTTCTATCCAATCAGATGTATCTTCCCCCAACTTGAATATGTTGCTGTGTCCTACCCAATAAAGTGTTTGTGGGAGGGTGTTTTCATTCCCCTAACGCCCAGAAACTTCCGCGAGAGTATTTAAACTGCTGATTTTTGGGTCTCTCGGCCACTTCTGTTCCATCTTTCAGTGTATTAAGTACATAGCAGGAGGCGGGAAGCGCCTCTTTCCTCGGCAGCGGTCAGCAACAAGGTAATGGCCGATTAATAAATTCTTTCTTTGCTAGCTCAGCAGTTTAACTTTCGGGGCGGGTTCTAAGCGTTCCACTATGTAACCTTTTCCTAAAATGTAACTTCTCTTTTCATCTATTCTCTGGTAAAGCTACATACTGGGATAGAGAGTGCTAACCCTCTCGAGCTCCCACTCACATTGTCTGGAGGTGAACTTATTTTCTCAACCAATTCTTCCGTAATGTAATGTAAATTGTTATTTTCTTAAGTCACCTCTGTAGTATGGGATTAGCCCTTGCACTAACGGCCTAAGGCCAAGTAGGTCTTAAACAAAGTGTATTAGGAGTGCAAGTTCGCCTCCCCTCAAATTGTATTTTAGAGGTCATGTATTAACCTTCTTGTCATTTAATAGACCTTAGTAGGTTGGGTATGTTACCCCTGTGTATATGTCCTTTGAGGACAGCTTAAAGGTGGAGTTTGGTGTGGCCTGGGAGAGGCTTAAAATTGAGAGCGAGTGGCTCTTTTGAAAATGGTATATTGTATGCCTCGAGGAGGCTTTTCAGTGTAATTTGGAGCAAGGGCTCCTAGGTATGAATGGGGTTTTCTGCCCCTCTGTTAAAATTGTGTTTGGGGTAAAACTGAGCTGATTGCCCAAGAATTATGTTTCTGACTTTTGAAGCCCCAAATGGGGTACCTATGTAAATGTATTTTTCAATTGTGTTTCGGCTACTAAGTACCTGTTCTATTTGTTGTTACCTAATTTTGAAAAGAAAATATAACCTTGTTAAATTTTAAAATTAATTTCACTTTAGTAGCTTGAGATCCATTCACACCCGCACCTTCTTTCACCTCTACCTACCGCTAAAACACGGTAACAAGTGGTAGCAGAGCGTGGTTGAATGGGTCTCAATTTAGCCCCTTTTGACGGCTAAATATTGTTTGTTCCGAACTCTAACTATTTTCCCAGTTGCTGGAATTTTTTGAGTTTTTCAAAATTGTTCTGTCACCATGCCCGGCCCTCGCGATGTTCTCCTTCTTAACTATTTGCGCAAGGAGGAGTTGATATATGAATTAACTATCAGAAATGTGCAATCTGGAGGCACGGTTGCAATAGACACTAACAAGCTTAGAGAGTCCCTTGATTTGCCCATTTCCATCCCCAATTTGGGAGAGAAAGAAATTGACGATTCTCTTTCCACGATCACGGAGAATGTTACTGGGCTAGCTTCTGTAGTTAGTTTTTTTGATGAAAATGATCCGTCTCCGAATCAAATTAAGCGTGTGCAAGGTAGGCTATATCATTTTTCGAATAGGGTTAACGATCTGTTGTCTCTAAAACTGAATGATGTTCAGAGGAAGGAAGCTAGTACGCTCCTGGAAAATATTTCCGAATTATCTAGTAAGGTCACTCAATTGTTAACTGGGGAAGTTCCTCCCAAATCTGATCAACCCACCATAGTAAATGCAGGTAGTGAGGAAGCGCCTCCCAAGGGAGAAGTTAATAGAATAACCGTTGCTGCTCAAACTATCCCTGCCCCATTGGACAACGAATCTGAACGTCGTGCATCATTGAGTAACATCCGTTCTGAATTAACTTCATTACCATTGAAACCTTTACCTACTATGTCACCCGGGTTTAGCAGCTTGCCTCATCCATTGGCAATGTTGCTCAGAGGTATCTCTAAGTTTTCCGTTAATACCACCAGTGATGTAATTTCATTTTTAAGATTTCTAGTTGAATTTCAGGATCACGCCCTTGTGTTTTCTCTTTCCCCTTGTCAAATTTTGCAAATTATCTATCCTTATGCTATTGGTGTTCTCTCAGATAAAATAGTAAGAGCTATTGCTGAACAGTCATCTATTGAAGATTTTCACGCACACTTGCTTGCAAATTTCATTCCTGCCCGCGCGAGGTCATCTCTGATTCAGAAATACTATTATCGGGTACAGCGCTTGGATGAAAACTTGGCTGATTTCATACAGGACATTAAGTTTTATACTAGGGTGTTTGCTCTCCACTTCCCTGAGGATCAGATCGTGCAAGCTATTGTTGAAGGGATCTCCCCACCCTACAGGTCATATTTGTGTTTCGCGGCATGCCCGCAAACTTTCTCGGAACTTGAAGCATTGGCCGTCTCAGCGGAAGGAGTTAGATACGCCGATTCCTTGCGTGTTGCGAAAGAACCCCCGCCTTCCTTTAGTAACACTCGGCCTCCACCTCGCCGATCAGTCACCCCTCGTAAATGTTATGCTTGCGGGTCGCCTGACCATCTGCGCAATAAGTGTCCTCTGATCAAGTCTAGTAGGGCAAATAATGGAGCTGGTTCATCACAGGGCTGTTTTAAATGTGGGGCTTTCTCACATATCACCAAGAATTGTCCCAATTCGAATAGCACCCCCTCCTGCTCAACTTCTGGGGTAACTTCCAACAACAGTCAAAAGTGACTAGTGGCTTCGGCTGAGTCAACTAATCCATCTTCCCAAGGCTCAGCCCCTGGCAAAAAGGTCGAGAATTCAGGGAACGATAAGTCTTCGAATACATCTTTTGAATGCCCCAAAGAGTGTCTCAGGATTGCGGCGGATATCCCCGCGCCTGTTCCTTTTCTTAAGATTGAGATAAATAACGAACCTATAACAGCTCTATTAGATTCAGGCAGTGTTTGTTCCATTATTTCGGCTGAATGGTACTCCAAATTGAAATCTGTTTGTAAACTACCTGTCTATGACTCTTCTCCTGTTAAATATGTTTCGGCTAATACTTCTCCATTAGAAATTATAGGTTCTTTACTGGTCAAAATTCGTATTTTTAAGTTTACATGGAAAATCAAACTGTTTGTGGCTAAGCACTTGTCTTGCCCCATCATACTGGGAGCGGACTTTATTTCTCACACTGGTCTTGTGCTCGATCTCCAGTCTAGGTCGTGCACATTCAAATTTGCTTCTAGTTGTAAAATCCCTCTATTAACGTGTAATTCTGTGTCATGTTTCTCTATTTCGCCTACCCAGGATGAGATGTTGTTAGACCTTAGACATCTACCTGAGGAGCAGGCTAATAGTATTCGTAAATTATGTCAGTCATTTCCAGAGGTATTCACTGATACTCTTGGTGTTACTGATCTTATTGAATACAAAATTGAGGTCACGGATTCGATTCCTGTCCGTTTTCCACCTTATAGGCTATCTCCACCTAAAATGAAGGCTCTGAAAGAAATCATCGATCAGATGTTGAAGGATGGTATTATTAGGCCCTCTAAGTCGGCGTATTCATCGCCTATTTTTCTAGTCCCGAAACCCCAAGGAGGCTTCAGGCCTGTCATTGATTACAGTGCTCTCAATCGGAAGGTGGTGTTGCAATCTGTGCCCCTTCCTGACCTTCATTCTTGTTTTTCATGGTTTCGTAAGGGCAAGTTCTTCACTATCTTGGACTTGAATCAGGCCTATAATCAAATTCCCCTGGCCGAAGAGTCTAAACACCTTACAGCGTTTGCCACGGACTGGAATTTATACGAATACAACCGCGTGCCTTTCGGGCTCCCCACGCGGGCAGCTGTGCTCACTAGGCTACTAGATAGGGTCTTCTCCGACATCAAATTTGAATACTTATATCACTACTTGGATGATGTCGTCGTGTTTTCGGAGACCTTCGAAGAACATCTAGATCATCTGCGAGAAGTTCTGAATCGCCTTCGTAAGGCTGGGTTAACTGTTAAGTTGTCCAAGGTTGCCTTTGCTAAGCCCTCTATGTCTTTCCTAGGGCATATTGTGTCACCTGATGGTGTAGCAGTCGATCATTCTAGAACACAGGCCATCCGTGATTTTAAACCTCCCAAGGACATTAAAGGCATCGCCAGGTTTATTGGTATGGTGAATTTCTTCAGAAAGTTCATTCCTAACTTTGCTAATAGAGCGGCGCCCTTAAACCTTCTTCGTAGGAAAGGCATCAAATTCGAGTGGGGACCTTCTCAACAAGCCGCTTTTGAAGATCTGAAATTAGCTCTCTGTAATGCCCCTGTCCTTGCTATGCCTGATTTCTCAAAGAAATTCATCGTCCAAACGGACGCGTCGTCGTCAGCTGTAGCTGCAGTCCTTCTTCAAGAGACTGAACTAGGGAGGCGACCCATCGCCTACGCATCTAGGACTTTGTCGGCTCAAGAATCCAATTATTCCATCTATGAGCTCGAAGGTTTGGCAGTCTTATTCGCCTTAGAGAAGTTCCGTCTCTATCTGGAACATGTCAAATTCGACCTGGAAACAGATAATCAAGCCTTAAGCTGGGTCTTAGGTAGGCCGCGTCGTACTGGTCGTATAGCCCGTTGGGCCATTCGTATTTCTGCCTTCCAATTCGATGTCAGGCATATCAGAGGTACTGAAAATGTTGTTTCTGATGGACTCAGCCGTATGTTTTCAAACGAGGTCGAGACCCACGAACCGGTCGACAGTTCATCACCTTCCGAGTCCATACTATCCGAGGTTAATGCCATCCTAACAGATGCTCCCATGCTTTTTAGGGATATCGAGAAATACCAACGTGAAGATCCGACGCTGGCTCCGATAACGGAAACCCTTTCTTCTGGGGAACATGTCGTCCCTTATGTTCTGAGGAATGGTGTTTTATGTTGCCCATCGAGGCATGATAAGATGATGAAAGTTGTCGTTCCAGCCGTTCTGGTACCTATGATCTTCAAGTATTATCATGAGACCCCATTAGGAAGGCATCTTGGAATCTTTAAAACCCGTGAAAAGATTCGTGAAATGTTCATCTGGAAAGGTATGGACGGTGAAATCCGTGAACTTGTAAAAGCTTGTAAATCATGTTTGCTGAGTAAACCCACCATGTCCACCAAGGTAGGCCTTTTGTCTTCGCATCAAGCGTCGCGCCCCATGGAACGCCTGTATATTGATTATGTAGGACCCTTCCCCCAGTCAAAGGGTAATGCCAACAAGTTCATCTTTGTATGTGTAGATGGTTTTACCAGATTTTCTTGGTTATTTCCGACTAAGCTGGCTACCGCTCAGTCCACCATTACCTGTCTAAATTCCATTTTTGCTTCTTTTGGTCCGTCCCAATATATTGTATCTGATAATGCTAAGGCGTTCACATCAAATCTTTTTCGTAAATTCTGTTTTGACTTGTCCATCTCTCATGTAACTACTTCTGCTTATTACCCTCAACCATCTCTGGCTGAACGGGTTAACCGTAATCTCAGGTCTGCACTTATTGCCTATCATCATGAAGATCATTCCAGGTGGGACACGTCCCTGCATTGGATAGCTTTTGCTTTGAATTCGGCGGTTCATGAATCTCACAAGTTTACTCCAGCTTCTTTGATGTTCAAGTTTGTTCCCAACTCGCCGCTCTCTAACCTCTGGTCTCTGAATGACATTCTACCCGAGACAATAGATCCGGGTAACATTAAAGATCTTTGGAAGAAGGCTAAAGCCAATCTTAAAGTGTCTCATGAAAAGGTTAGGGAAAGGTATGATCGTGGACCGAGATCTACCCCTTTGAAGGTAGGTGACCAGGTTATGGTCAAAAATTTTGTTCCCGCGGGCAAGCTTGCCCCCAGATTCCATGGGCCATGCATCATTCTCGATTTTCTCACACCGGTTACATTGTTAGTAAGCAATCCAGCCACCGAGAGGATATTTAGGGTTCACCTGTCCCAGGTGAAACCGGTGTAAATTTTGTGTCAACTTGCTTCATATAATTTGATAGGAATATGATGGTTATATTTTTTTTTGAGTTCCACTTTTAAGGCATTCTGCTCCTTCTATTTTATTTTATATGTAAGCATTTCTGTAAACCTCCCCCGATTGTTAAACTGCCATCCTGTCCTTGTCACGGCCATTACCACGCTCCCGTCTCCTGCTCCACTAAATACAGTGGCTGGCTTAGATGAAATGCCATGGATATCGCCACGCCGCTGGCCCCTCACTCTACATGCCTGTGCCCTCTAAAAAAAAGATGATGGTCCAACACAATTTTGCCGCCGAGCTTTTATGTTTCAGTGCCCCCACAGCCGCGCAGCGCCGTGCAGCAACTGGGGAGGGGGATGGGCCCCCTCCTCTCCAGCGAGGACGACATGTGTACGGCGAGCCGGAGCTCTCCTCCCGGCCAAGGCTGATGTGCGGCGCACGACCTGCTACTGGCCCGCAGCCTGTATATGTTCACCGCGGGCGCGGCGTATTTCAACACCTCTGCTCCCCTCATAGTGCGGGCGAGCGGTGTCTCAGGGTACTTGAGGGGTCCGAGCGGCCTCCTTTGGACGCAAGCTGCAACGGCCGGTCTGGCCATCCAACTTAATCTACATCAACTACATGGACAGTCACCATAAGCAATAATTACACTTGGGAATTCAACAACAATATTTGGTGGACATTGCAAAATTTTCTTCACTTTTAAGTAGTAAAAGTTTATCTTCAGAAATTCAAATTCTACAAACATAAAGATTTTCATTCACCTGCAACAACAACATTTTGAAACTGAATTAAGAAATCTTGTAAATGCTCCTGCTATCTATCTTCATATCAACATCATTACTTGGACTTTGTTTCAAACTGATCTCATGCGTCACCCCTGGAGGAACTTTTGGGGGGGGAGGTCTGTACCGGGCGGTACACCTCTACACCGTTTATTTAAAAGTTGCGCCTGTTGAAACTCCTCTTCTGGAGGAAGGTTGAACTTTATCTACTCTATTAATTCTTTACCTTCTCAGAAGATGTCACCACGTGGAAAATTTTGAGTTTTTGAACTGTGTCATTTTTGATGTGTTTTTGTTTCGCTTGAAGTAAGAAGTGTAAACTTTCTCTCCTAGAGGACACTACTGAAGATCAACAATAGTGCAATCTAGTGCGGAGTCAAAGAACTATTTTGTTGGAGAAAATTTAATTTCAAGAGTTTGTTCTTTGTTAAATTTCTTTCAGTCATTGTTTAAGTTGGCAATATTCACCCCTTCTTTCCCCTTGTGTTGAACCTAACCAATCCCGAATTTCTTAAATTAATTTCTATCCAATCAGATGTATCTTCCCCCAACTTGAATATGTTGCTGTGTCCTACCCAATAAAGTGTTTGTGGGAGGGTGTTTTCATTCCCCTAACGCCCAGAAACTTCCGCGAGAGTATTTAAACTGCTGATTTTTGGGTCTCTCGGCCACTTCTGTTCCATCTTTCAGTGTATTAAGTACATAGCAGGAGGCGGGAAGCGCCTCTTTCCTCGGCAGCGGTCAGCAACAAGGTAATGGCCGATTAATAAATTCTTTCTTTGCTAGCTCAGCAGTTTAACTTTCGGGGCGGGTTCTAAGCGTTCCACTATGTAACCTTTTCCTAAAATGTAACTTCTCTTTTCATCTATTCTCTGGTAAAGCTACATACTGGGATAGAGAGTGCTAACCCTCTCGAGCTCCCACTCACATTGTCTGGAGGTGAACTTATTTTCTCAACCAATTCTTCCGTAATGTAATGTAAATTGTTATTTTCTTAAGTCACCTCTGTAGTATGGGATTAGCCCTTGCACTAACGGCCTAAGGCCAAGTAGGTCTTAAACAAAGTGTATTAGGAGTGCAAGTTCGCCTCCCCTCAAATTGTATTTTAGAGGTCATGTATTAACCTTCTTGTCATTTAATAGACCTCAGTAGGTTGGGTATGTTACCCCTGTGTATATGTCCTTTGAGGACAGCTTAAAGGTGGAGTTTGGTGTGGCCTGGGAGAGGCTTAAAATTGAGAGCGAGTGGCTCTTTTGAAAATGGTATATTGTATGCCTCGAGGAGGCTTTTCAGTGTAATTTGGAGCAAGGGCTCCTAGGTATGAATGGGGTTTTCTGCCCCTCTGTTAAAATTGTGTTTGGGGTAAAACTGAGCTGATTGCCCAAGAATTATGTTTCTGACTTTTGAAGCCCCAAATGGGGTACCTATGTAAATGTATTTTTCAATTGTGTTTCGGCTACTAAGTACCTGTTCTATTTGTTGTTACCTAATTTTGAAAAGAAAATATAACCTTGTTAAATTTTAAAATTAATTTCACTTTAGTAGCTTGAGATCCATTTACACCCGCACCTTCTTTCACCTCTACCTACCGCTAAAACACGGTAACAATAATAATAATAATAATAATAATAATAATAATAATAATAATAATAATAATAATAATAATAATAATAATAATAATAATAATAATAATAATAATTGTACCGGGCGGTACACCTCCACGCCGCTAATTCAAATATTGCGCCAGTTGAAACTTCTCTACTGGAGAAAGCCTGAACTTTAACAAACTGGATTAACTCAACGGTTTCTCGGAAGATGTCACTACTGTAAATTTGGTAATTTTGAAGTGTTCTGAACTGTGTCTATTTTGATTTGTGTTTGTTTGCTCCGTATCAAGAAGTTTGGACATTCTCTAACAGACGTCTCTACCAAAACTTTGATAACGCACTCTGGTGTAAAGGAATGAACCTTCTTGAAGAAATTTAGCATTCATAAGTTTTGTTTTTACTAAATTTTGTTCTGTGGTTTCTTTCCGCCTGTTTCGAATTTAACCAACAACTAATTTTTGTAATTAATTTCTGACCAATAGTGTCTTTCTTTCTCGATGCTGATGTGTAATTTTCAGCTATCCAATAAGAGCGAAAGGGTGTGTCTTCTCATTCCTGAAAGGTCTCGAATGTTCCACGAGTGTATATAAACTGCTGATTCTCTTGTCTCAGTGCCACTTCAGTAACATCTCTCTTAGTGTGTGAATATGTAGCAGGGGGCGGGAAGCGCCTCTTTCTTCAAGCAGCAGTTCTTCTATAAGGTAATGGCCTGTTAACATCTTCATTTCTTGCTAGCTCAGCAGTTTAACTCTCGGGGAGGGTTCGAAACCTTTAGTATGTGACCTACCTTTTTAAAATGTAATTCTTTTCTGTCCAGGTAAAATCTATAAATTACTGTAAAGCGGGGATAGAGAGTGCTTCACCCTCTCGAACTCCCCTTCATTTTTGAAAAGGAGGTGATTACGTTTTCATAACCGTTCTTCTCTTCTTTAATATAGTAAAGTTTTCTCATACGTGTCACCTCCCTAGCTTGGGATTAGCCCCTGTGTGATCGGCCTAGCGCCACATAGGTTTTAGACAAAACTTGGTGTAGGAGTGCAAGTTATCGCTTCCATTCATTTTGTATTTTGGGCCATTTACTTAACCCGTTTTGTTTTCCTTCCTGCGAAGGCCCAGTAGATTTGGTATTAGTTACCCTTGTTTCCTTGTGTGCCTTAAGGGCAGATAGAAATGAAGCTTGTTGTAGCCTTTGATAGGCTTGTAAAATTGAGAGCGGGTCTGCTCTTTTTCTTAACATTGTAATTAGGAGCAAGTGCTCCTCGTACTTAGGGGTTTTCTGCCCTTCAACAATTGTGGTTGTGAGCTGAGAGCTCAGGAATTAAACTTGGGGCTCGAAGCCCAAATCTTGTAACTAACTGTAATTTGTTAATTTGTTGATCTGCTACTTGGTACCTGTTATACTCTGTTAATTGTTAATTTTGAAAAGAAAATATAACCTTTGTTAAAGTTTTAAATTAACTTTAATTTTGTAGTTGAGACCTATTCCAGCCCGCACCTTCTTTCACCTCTAACTACCACGGATATCTCAGTAATAATAATAATAATAATAATAATAATAATAATAATAATAATAATAATAATAATAATAATAATAATAACAATAATAATAATAATGTTGTCATGAGGGGATCATGAGTTCGTTTTTTACTTTCCGAATGACGAGACTACAATATTTACAACATGTCTGGAAACACTGTATTTTGCAATCCCACACACAGGTTGTTTCTTCAGCTTTTTCAACTGTGAGAAACTGCCACTGACAGTCGTTGCACGAGAGCGGAATCGTATACTTATGTTGTAAGTCTCCATGTGCCTCACACAAATTGCTTTATGAAATAAAAATAAACCTTGCTTCTCTTGCCTTGGTATTTATCAGTAATCTGTAAGTTTTACATGGTCAATAAAGGAATAAACAGGTATGGTACGTGATCAAAGTACAGCTATGTGAAAGGATGTGATTTCGTTTGATGCTTCACTATTTGAGAATGAAGTACTTGTCAGATAGACGCACGGCGTTAATAATAAGCTGGTTGTGGTAAATGAAATGGCGTATGGCTTTTAGTGCCGGGAGTGTCCGAGGACATGTTCGGCTCGCCAGATGCAGGTCTTTCGATTTCACACCCGTAGGTGACCTGCGCGTCGTGATGAGGATGAAATGATGATGAAGACAACACATACACCCAGCCCCCGTGCCAGCGAAATTAACCAATTAAGGTTAAAATTCCCGACCCTGCCGGGAATCGAACCCGAGACCCCTGTGACCAAAGGCCAGCACGCTAACCAATTTAGCCATGGAGCCGGACGGCTGGTTGTGGTGGAGACGGAGAATGGGGACGTGAAGGGGGAACAGGGGACGTGCTCACGTGCGGTAGGATACTTTTCCTAAGCTCTTGACTTGAATTTCAGTATAGTATCAAAGTTTGGAGAAGTTTTATTTATACGTCTTGTGGCAAACTGTTCTTATGTCGTTTCAGAGGGTGTAGCGTCGCGTACATCTTTCTACATGTCTTTCTTACGTGTGCAGACCAATCAAGAGTTTCATTCAGGGTCATACCTAGGTTCTTCACTTCCTTAATGAACGGGATTACGGTGGCATTTAATGTCACCGGAGGAACAGCATATTTTTATACAAGATGTTTAATAATTTCTGAGAACCGATAATGATAGTTTGAGTTTTTTGGGGTTGAGGAGGAGAGAGTTTTCACTGGCGTACACACTGAGTTGTTGAAGGTCGGACTTAATATTTCTTATTGCGCTCGATATATCATGTATTCTAACGTGGCAGTAAATTTGGAGGTCGTCGGCAAAGAGATAATACCTATTATACTTTATTTTAGGGGAGATGTCATTAATATAGAGGACAAACAAAAGGGGACCAAGAACAGAATCCTGACGGTTCCTTCCTTCCGGAGTCGCCTCTGTGAAGCAGTATCTTGTACTATAACACGTTGCATACGATCTGCAAGATATGTGGTGAAATATTTAAAGCAACATTACCGAAATACGATTCGAGCTTCTTCAGCAATGTCTGTATGTTCATCGTGTCAAAAGAACTGCTGGATCCAAGGAGTATGAGTATTGTCATTTGTGTTTCATCCATTGCTTGTCTGATGTTCTCAGTCACTTTGAATAAGGCAGTTGCTGTGCTATGGCCCTTCTTGAAGCCAGATTAGAAGCGGGTCAAGACGTGCAGGTATTCCAGTATTTGCACATGTACCAGCTGTTGTAACGCTTTGGATAGAGCAGGAGGAATCGAAATGGGACGCTAATCGGATAAGATTTTCGAACCTGGGTTTTCAGAAAGTGGAATTACATTAGCGTACTTCCAAATTGCCGGCAATGTGGCGCTTTTTAAATAGTAATTAAAATATGGGTGAGAATGGGTAGAATAGCGCCAATAATATTATGCATGAAAGTAATAGGAATTTCATCGTTCATCCCTTGCTTTGAATTTAATAGAAAACTTTCTTAACTTCATTAGTGCTGACGACACGAAAGGCAAAGCAGGGGCGATTTTGTGGGACACATGCTGGGACGTTATTTACGTGTGGTCTGTTAAGCGGATTAGACTGAGCGGTCTCTTACGTGAAATACACATTTAAATCGTCGAGTGGAATGTCAGGTACCTAAAGCTGTTTCTCTATTTTTTCCTATGCCCACGGCTCGGAGATGCCTCCAGGCACTAACCGTATTTAGGGTACTTACTGTTTCACGAACATATTTAAATTTAAGTTTACGGATGATTTGTTTAGTTTTATTCCTAATTATTCCATACTTTTCATAGTCACTTGGGTCATGAGTACGATTGTAATGTCGGTAAAGAGTATCATGTTGAAACATCATATTTTTAACTGTAGAGTTGGCGGGATATTCTGATCTGTCTTTTGGGTGCATGTTTGTTGTAAAGATTGTGTATTAGAGAATTAATTGTATTTACTTTTGCATCGATGCCTGTCGTATTAAAAATGCCATTCCACGGAAGATCGTAGGCATCGTGTATTAATTCATAGCTGTCAACATCGTTCATATTCCTGCACGTTATACACCTAGGTTTATATTGTCTAACGCGAAGTGAGTAGGCAAAAATATAAGATCGTGTGTGAACACGGCCGGTTGTGAAATTTGTCAGTGCGTTACCACTTTCTGAAGGTTGTTTGTCGCTTTGAGATCTATTAAGATGTGAGAAGTGTTATTGGCAGTATGTACATAGTTAATAGGGTGAGAGGGGAGGATAGACAAGTCACACGAGGAAAACAAGTCTTATAGTTTCTTAGTAACTTATTTTTTCGTAAGTAGATTAGTATTAAAGCACTCTAATATAATAATATGCTGATAGGCTAGTAGCAAGTTAAGTAGGTATGTTCCAAACTCGGTCAAGTAAGCTATTTTAGCTGGTCGATAAACCACTCCACTAAGTGTATAAGAATGGAGGTATTGGTGAAAGAAATCGAAGGCATCTGAAGGGCATGAACATGAAAGACTCCCTAGGCGTAGCAAACATACTCATGTCCATATAAGCCAAAACATCTTGAGAGACTAGAGATAGGAAGCTCATATTCACAGGACATGTACACAAGTATGTTCTAAAGATATGATTAGCATTTGAACCATGTTGGTCCTCAGGTTCAAGGTCCACATCAATATTTTTGCGCACCACCACCGACTGGTAAAATGTGCCTGCGGCTCTCGTTGTCAATATAAACCGAGGGTAATGGATCAGTGTGACTTGAGCAGACGTGCAGGGTGCCTCGCAGAGGTATGCGAGAACCGTACCGTCAAATGAAGGAGTTTGAAATAGGGCCCATTATAGACATGAGAGAACGTGATGCATCTATCCGGGAAATTGCTGCTCATATGGGACGAGATGTGTCGGCATTCCAACGGGTGTGTGCAGAATGGTTCACAGAAGGCTGTAGGACACGACGAGATGGGTCTGGTCGTACCACATAGACCCCACCCACGACAAGATCGACACCTCATCCGAATGGCATTGCTAGACAGATCTGCGTCCTCCTCGGCTCTGGCTCAACAGTGGAACAGTGTAACACATCGTACACCATCAGGAGTAACAGTCCGTCGCCGTTTGTTACGGGCTGAGTTACCGTCTACCTTCGACTAAGGTGCATAAAAATGCTAGCCAGCAGTGGTGTATGGAATGACGTCACTAGGAACAAGAATGGCAGCAGATAATGTTTTCGGAAGAACCGAGGTTCTGTTCGTTTGAAAATGATGGTCGCATTTTTGTTCGCTGCAGACAGGGGGAGAAGCATCACATTGACTGCATTCGCACAGGACATACAGCCCCAACTCAAGGTCTAATGGTGTGGGTGCTATTGGTTACGAGCACAAATCACAGTTGGTGCGTGTTCAGGGCACTTTAGACCTATCTGAATGATATCCTGCCACCCGTAGCATTACCCCAGATGCTATATGTCAGCAGGACAATGCGGGACTACATGTTACTGCACGAACACGTGCCTCCTTGTTGTCACAGGATGTCAGGCTGTTGCCCTGGCCCGCTCGATCACTGGACTTGTCGCCAATCGAAAATGTGTAGGATATGGTGAAACGACTGGTACGACGCTGTGACCCAATGCCAACCACCAACGATGAACTGTGGAACCAGGTGAATGCAGCATGGATGGCTGTACCCCACGACTCCACTCGCGCCTTACACGCGTCGATGCCATCACGCATGGAACAAGTTATCAGTGCCCATGGAGGACCCAGTGCCTACTAGGCAACAGGACACATGCTGAACTTAGGTGACTGAAATGCTAATCGTTCCTGTCGAACATACTAGTCAACATGTCCTGTGAATATGGACCTCCTATCTCTAGTCTTCCTAGGTGTTCTGTTTTTATGGATATGAGTGTATAATACAGTCGGATCGAGAGAGATTGGAAGTTGATCAAGAGAGGTAGGAGAGGAAAGCTGAAAGTGAGGAACATGGCACAAGTCATGCCAGTCTCAGAAAGAGTATTATTTTAGTCACTTGTTTCGACAGGTGGGGAATATTTCGCCCCCAATCATATCATTGCCGCGTGACGTCATAGTTACTTGACTAGAGTAGAGTTCTGACTTGTCTTATTTGTAAAACCCAGAAAGACACTGTGCTAATGTTAAGTAGCCTACCTGTTTGGAATTTCATATAGATGGAACGTTCTGGATCTTAGAGGACCTTGTCTTTGCTATGAGTTACCTTGACATGTTGAACAATTTTTTAGACCATAGTTGGATCAAGATAATCTTCTAACCTACCATTTTTCAACAAGATCTCCAAGTAGAGAGCCCCTG
Source organism: Anabrus simplex (assembly GCF_040414725.1). Taxonomy (NCBI): domain Eukaryota; kingdom Metazoa; phylum Arthropoda; class Insecta; order Orthoptera; family Tettigoniidae; genus Anabrus; species Anabrus simplex. The sequence continues at coordinate 326,017,395 of NC_090271.1, forward strand.
GGGTTTTCTTTTAATCGCCTCCTTCTGCAGGCATGGAATACCGTGAATACCGCTACACCGTCCGCCTCCGTAGCGTAACGATTAGTGTTATTAGCTGGCGTCCTCGGGAGGCCCGGGTTCAATTCCGGTACTGCCAAAAATTGAGAGTGGCAGGAGGCTGGTATTTGGTTGGAATTCAGCTCCAATGGGGCGTGCCTGAAAAGAGCTGGAACACCTCGCGATGAGGTCACGAGTTTAGTCCGGCTCCATGGCTAAATGATCAGTGTGCTGGCCTTTGGTTCAGACGGTCCCGAGTTTGATTCTCGGCCGGGTCGGGGATTTTAACCTTAATTGGGTAATTCCAATGGCTCCGGGGCTGGGTGTGTGTTCCGTCTTTAGCATTAGAATTCATCGTAGGAAGGGCCCCATCCTCACAGTCGCGCAGGTCGCCTATCATGCGTCAAATTGAAAGACCTGCACTACATGCAGTGTTTGCTCACGGCTAAAGATGGTTTTCTGTCGTTTCCCATTTTCACTCTAGGCTGTACCTTAGTAAAGTCCATTCATTCCCACTCCTTGGCCTTTTCTCTCCCATCGTCATCATAATACTTACCTGTGTCATTGCGACGTAAAACAATTTGAAAGAAGAAATCATTATTTCACAGCCACTGAGATTCGTTAAAGCCTCCAATGCATCCTCAGTAATCGTGGATTTTCGTGTCAGTACCGAATGCTGAGGTCGGCCTCGTTTTCTTTCGAAAGGGCACGTGACTACAACACTCCTGTTCCACATCGTGAGAACTGCGAAATGTGATGTTGTCACAAATTAATGAGCGGAAGCTCAGAACCTAAAGACCAAGACATCTACAAAATATCTCAGCATCAACATTGCACCGATAATAGCTCAAGTTGCTGACAGCAAAACTGGCGGGAATGTACATATATAAGTTGTACGTGTAGCAAACGATTGTGAGATAACCGCAATACTAGCACGTTTGTATTATGCACCAAAATAAACGTCTTCATCTCAGGATTTTTAGAAAAATTATTTACTTCATTAAGTGCGTATAATAGTCATTTGTTCGAATAATACGAGGGTTACGTTAACTATGCGCCGGCAGATGGTTCTATGAACTTGTCTCCGCTGATCTTTCTATGCCAGACTCATAGAGTTCCGTGGAAGTTGTCAACGCAGATCTTCCTATATTATTCCGATAAATGGGTCTGAAAAGTCCTGTTATCACCGGAGTGTAAGTTGCTGCTCCATGTTGGTGTTTTGTTTGGGGTTCCTTCATTCCATGTTGTACTCTGCTCATTCGAACTTAAAGAACTCTATCTTGGATACAAAATATGAAACACCTACGGTATGAAGTTGTGCCATTGTCCTGAAGATGTCACAATTGAAGTAAGGAATAATTGTGTTATTGTAAAGTTGCCTAAACTGACTGGGTTTATTTGCTTTTTGTTTGTTTACTTCAAGAAGTTTGAACTTTTCTCCATAGATGTCTCTACAAAACTGAGGTCACGCACTCTGGTGCAAGGAAGAACAATGTGTTATTGAAAGAAATTTTGTGTTTATAGGTTTTCTCTAGTAAATCAACTTTCATTTATTATTTTATATAATTCTAGGTTGGCAACACCTCTCTCTCACTCCGCCAGTTTTTGAACCTAACAAATCACAATTTTTCTGTAATTATTTTTCAGCCTATCAAAGGCTGCTTGTTGATTTTTGGGTGTAACTTTTGAATTTGCCAATAAAATTGAGAGGGTGTGTCCGGATTAGTCCAGAATCCTCTCGAACAATCCCCTCGGGTATATAAACTGCGGCTGCTCTGGCTACCTTGTCTCATTGATCGTCGTCTTTCTGAGTGTGTGTGTTAAGACAGGAGGCGGCGCGCTTCATTCTTAGACAGGCAGAACAACAGCCAGGTAATGGTCACCAATACTCTACCGTTCTAGCTGTCTCCGCAAGCTTATCCGAGGGGAAGTTTCGAATTTCTAACTGTGTAACCAACCTTTACTAAAATGTAAATTGTCCTTCGGATAATGTAAAATTTCATAAAGTCTTTAATTGTAAATCGGGGATAGAGAGAGCGTTACCCTCTCGAGTTCCCCTTAAACTTGGTTTGAGGTGACTAGAATTTCGTAACTGCTTTCCTTTCCTGTAATGTATTAAATTAACCTTAATTCGAGTCACCTCAGTAGCTTGGGATTAGGCCCTGTATCACTGGGCCGAGAGCCCCGTTAGGATTTTATTCTTCATTATCTAGGAGTGGCAAATATTTGCCTCCATTCATTTTGTGTTCGGGCCATTGATTTAACCTGTTATTCTTTTTCCACGAAGGCCCAGTAGGTTGGGTACTAGATACCTTTGTGTACTAACTTTTGTTAATTGTAAACTGCGCCTAGAGAGGCCAGATATTGTAAGGTTTTTGTACTGTTGCCTTAAGTGGGCTGCCGGAGAGCATGTAAGCTCTTTTCTGAAGTTCCTGTAATATTGAGGGGTACCTTTGGAAGGCCGTACTGTTGGAGCCAAGTGCTCGTGAACACTGTGTATTGGGAGACGTGAGCCACACCCTCACCATCTATCACTACATAAATCAGCGATCCAAGCAATAACTTAGTGAAATATTCATGGGGAACAATATTTGAGGCCCGGATCGTGTCGACTGGGCAAGGCACATACATAACCCTGAGCTGAAAACCCCCCCTTGTAATCAGGCGACAAGGGCAAGACTACATCTAATTGAAATAAAAGAAGAAATGGTTTAAACCAGGGGATTTATTAAATAAATATGAGAGAAAAATTAAAGCAAGAAAAGAAAATCACACAAAATAAATAGGGAAATTCATCGTATTACTGATGGACGTACCTTGTTCTTTCTCACATAGTTGAAACATGGCGTGAAAACTCACTAATACTCTTCAAAAAAAAAGATACGTAATTTAAAATGCTCACTGCTCCTCGACACATCGCTATTACAATACCAGCAGCTTCCTTCCATCATAAACTATTCAACCAGGTCGCCCGTTTTACCAAGATTCAAATATCCAAGGCACTGCATCATGTATTCATTAGGCAACTAACAATGCGAAAAATTCGCATAACAATAAGCCGTGCCGGAGAACAAAAGGCAGATAAGAATAACGACAGATGAGACTGAGCACAGCCTCCATGGACCAATCAAAGCCAAGACAAGACCCAAAGAATACAATAGGTACGCCCATGCGCAAATATGAAACCAACATGGCGGGTACTCAAGCTGAGCATCAGCCATGGATAATAAATAAATATAGCTCTGCGCTGAAAACCAAACAAGGCGCAGAATTTGAAAGACAAATACAACAGGTCAACCGGCATATCAACCTTTCCTCTCCCACACATTCTAACTCACATGCATACCACATTCACGCACACACAATGAGGGTATCGGGAAAATAAAACACGAACGGCCGTTCAGATTTCGTGGTCAAATACAAACCATAAATTATGACTCCCCGGTCATTATCAGTGGGTCTCAATTACTCAAATGTTTGCGTGCGGCGTGCAATTACACATAAGGTCAGAATTGGACATTACTTTATTCACATCACTGGCATGTTGCACCTTGTACAACCTGGATTGGTCTCTCCTGCGGTCGAGACAAGGGGCACATCATGAGGATCACGCAGTATTAAAGCACGCAGCGCACCAAATCATAACCACAGAGACCCTTTTTCAATCATAACAACAAGACCACAAATACATTCATTCAAAGCACATCGGATGACGGAGCGGAAGGATGTATGCCATCGACCGTAACATACGGGAATAAATCGTCACCAAATTTAAATATAAACCAACTATCACGTACCTGTGATTATCAATGGTAAAATCAAATAGCAGTTAGCGTGAAAGGTCCAGGCTTGAACACATTAAATGAATATTTGAGGCATAAAAATGCCACACCAAACATAGCGGCAGCCATTGTTAGTATCTGCCCCACATAGGACAGCAAAAGAACTCCACAGAGTAAAAATTATCGCTCAGCAAAACGAACGACCTCACAGATAAAAACATAGCGTGTGCTGCTCCCTACTGGACGTCATTAGACTGACACACAAAACTGAAGGAAGCTATTTACATAATTAAATGTCAAATCGTGGAACATGCGATAAGCATGGTTCAAATATCCAGAGGCACCGCCTTTTAAAATGCTCCGAAACTCGTTGATCAGACGAGTGGACGCATTTTAAAATAGGTCCATGACTTAAAGCTACGAGCGCGCGCCCACTTAACCTAGGTACTTATGAACTACTTATATTTACAATATTTACGGACACATGAAATTTACAAGAACAGTCACCACATTATACATTTTTAAATGAGAAAGTCTGCCTCATGGGAGGTCTGTATTAGCTTGTCACGTGCAACGCTGATTTACATCAGTCCATTATTACACTGTTTCATTCGCGCACTCAGGTTGAAATCTAGGCATTCAAAAGTCGAGGCGGTTGGGTATAATATTTCCATGCACTCGTGGATCTGGATGTGAATTCAGTTCAACTCCAGCAATTCGAACCACTTCCCTTTTTTTTTCTATTTCCTTTCTTTCCTTTCTTTCATTTCCGTTCTCATTCATGAAACACGATTTTTACCTGAAAGAAAAGGCATGTTAGAAAACTGGGAATTCATTAAGGACAGGGTTAATATACACCACTACAGATACGTAAGATATGGAAATATACGAGGTTTACTGGCTTCTTTGATGGTAAGCCTTTACCATCGAGACGTGAGCCTTGCTCACCTTCTTACTTACTACATCTTCCAGTTCTACTGTCACAGGTCCTAGGAATCTGGTTACCTTTTTAGGCTGAGACCATTTATAACATAATTTGGCCGTGACTTGATTTGCCGTCGAGCTCAATGGAAAAACTTTCACTACGACCAAGTCTCCAACTTCAAGCTTTACTCTCTTTCTGTTCCGATTGTACCTCTCAGCCACACGGCCTCGAGCCCTGGTTAACTGTGTCACTGCTTCCTTCCATTTGGCCTCTACGTCCATCGTCCTGGACGGTTTGGACAGATACCCAATATTCCACTTCAACTGCAGTGGGTCGACAAGATCCCTGCCTAGAAATAGAGCAGCCGGGGCTTGCCGGTGCGACTCATGTACACTGCTGTTGAATGCTAAAACAAAGAAATCAAGATTACAGTCCCAGCTGCGCTGGTCAGCGTTGTGAAATGCCGTCAAGCAAGCTTTGAGATTTCGATGGAACCTTTCAACGTGCGAGGGTTTGGGATAGTGAGGGCTTAAAAACACATGCTTTATTCCCCACCCAAAGCATAAGTGTCGGAGCTTACGACAGTTAAAGGTGGACGCATTGTCGGTCACTATCGTCTTAGGGGGTCCGTAAATTCCAAAAATGTGCCGGGATAAGAAATGCACAACGTTGTTCGAATTTATCTTGCGCACGGGAAATAGCCAAACAAATTTTGAAAATGCATCAACGACGGACAAGATCCCAACGTTGCCACTCTTGGACTTGGTGAGGGGGCCAAAATAGTCAATGAATAACCTTTCTCCGGGGCATGTTGCTATGTCGGCAGAATGGGGTCCAACGAGAGAAGACTGCGCGGGTTTAGCCCTCTGGCAAACATCGCAACTTCTTACATACTCCAAAACATCTCTTTTCAAGTTAGGCCAGAAGTAGTCGCGAGAGATTCGATTTAAAGTTTTATATTGACCTAAATGAGCGCCCAGATAGGAGTCGTGATAAAACTGAAGTAGCATGGGCCTCAATTTCAAGGGTACGTAAATTCTGTCACTACCATTTTTCCGACATCGACGGGACAACAATCCTCTCTTAACACTATACGACTCGTCTTCAAGAGAGCCATCCGCGATTCGTTTCAACAACTCGCGACACTCGGAGTCGTCCTTCTGGTGTTCGGAGATATCCGTGAAGGACCATGGGAAATTTTGCAAAATACTAATGGTGTTATCTTCTTCGGTTGGGACACGGTCTTCCTCAGGTTCGACCGCACTCTCCTTCACTCCCTCGAACATGCGCGACAAGCAGTCGGCTACAACATTGTCCTTTCCACGGACATGTACGACAGTAAATTTGTACGCAGATAATCGGAGAATCCATCTGGCGGTTCGACCAAGTCTTTTCACATTAGCGCTCATCCACGAGAGAGCTTGATTGTCCGTGTGGATGTAAAAATGGCGGTGCTCAAGATACGAGCGAAACTTTTCGACACCCAAAACTACTGCTAGGCATTCTTTTTCGTAAATGGAATACCTCAGTTCAGCTCCATGTAGTAGTTTACTGAAGTACGCGACGGGGACTAGCTTACCCTGCTCATCGGCTTGATTGAGCACCGCGGACACAGCGAGCTCGCTGGAGTCGCATTGCAAGATGAAATCGCGGGAAAAATCCGGACTATGTAATACAGGGGCTTCACAGAGTGCCTGTTTCAATTGTTCGAAGGCCTGGGTTTGATCATGGCTCCAGACAAAGCGACAACCTTTTCTTTTCAGCAGGTTTAAAGGGGCCGAAATCTGAGAGAAATTTTTGATGAACCGGCTGTAAAATCCTACCATACCAAGAAATCTTCGCACACCGCGAACGTTTTTGGGCGGGGGAAAATCTTTGATGCACTTAACCCGATCAGGGTTTACAGCGATTCCAGAGTCAGATACAACGTGGCCTAGAAAATTTAGCCGTTTGGTACAAAGAGAGACCTTCTTTGGGTTGATCGTGAAGCCGTGCTTGCGCAACCGACTGAGAACTTCGCGAAGATGGGCCAGGTGCTCGTCAAAGCTGGGCGAAAAGATTAGAAGATCGTCCAAAAAATTAAATACACAGGAAAATTTGAGGTCACCGAAAATTGAGTCCATCACGCGGCTAAGCGCTTGTCCTCCCACAGAAATGCCCATCGGGACTTTATTGAATTCGAACAATCCAAACGGAGTGGCGAAGGCAGTACAGGGGCGACTTTTAAGGTCCAAGGGGATCTGATAATATGCGGAATTGAAGTCAAATACAGTGAAGTACTTGGCGCCATGAAAATGCTGGAAGGCACTTTCGATGGTGGGTAACGGGAAGCTGTCGAAGACAATGTTCTTGTTGACCTTTCTGTAGTCTATCACGAATCTCAGCTTGCCGTCCTTTTTAGGGATTAGGAAGGCGGGACTACTAAAAGGGGACTTGGAGTGACTGATGACCTTCTTATCTAGCAGGTCGTTGACATATTCCCTCATAGCGGACAACTTCGGGGGCGAACAACTGAACGGAGGGGACCTCACAGGAGTGTCATCTTTGAGTTCGATGCAGTATGAAAAATTCTTAGCACACCCAAGCTTATCGGTCAAGACGTCGGAAAACTCCTCTAACAGGCAGTTCAACATGAGATTTTGGTTTTCGCTGAGCTCACATGAGGCATTGATAAGAGGAGGTTCCGTCAGAGCGGACACAGTGGGACGCTGAAATGGTGTCTCAAAGGGGTAACTGACATCAGATTTAAAGCGAAAGGCAAAGGATCGATTAATGAAATCGAGGGACAAGCCGGTAGCCAACATAAAATCGGTGCCTAGTATGATCGGCGCGGACAGCTTGGGCACAACATGAAACGTCCAATCCCACGACAAACCATGTATCTTGATATGGCACTTGGTTCTACCAACGGGACACACCTCACGACCATCGACAGACACGTACTTTCTCGGGTTCTCACTTTCAGGAAGATACTCTAATTTCATAGAAAGCACTAGGGATTTGTCTACAAGAGAAATACACGAGCCGGTATCCAACAAGCCATACAATACACGAGACCCAATATAAACTTTGGCCCATGGGGTAGATGACGGAAGGCCCCAGATCCTTTTATTGAGACCGACCTTAGGCGCCAACGGCGGGCCATCACGCCGGCGCGCCTCTAGTTTCCCTGCTGAGGGTTACAACGAGGACATACGCGCGCTGTGACACCAACAAGACCACACTGAGAACACTTTGCAGGAGGCCTGGACCAACAGTTCTTTGAGACGTGGCCTAATTTACCACAATTCCAACATGACTTGACTCTACCACCCTTTACAGGAGCAGTGTTGGATGGTTGGGTTGCATTGACATAAAGCGGGGGCGGAGTTTGAGGGCTGGGCCTGCGTTCGGGGCTACGGACGAGACGAGACGGAGGAGGGGAGGTACCAAAACTAACAGATTTGATGGGCGTACGACAAGCGACGTCAGGAAAAGAGCACTCGGATGGGATGGGAGGCGGACGGTATTGTTTGTTTTGGCTGACTACCCCCTCGAATTCGCGACCCAGGTTGATGATGTCGTCGACGCTCTGAACTAGAGACCGTTTAATGTGTAGCTTGTAGTCGGGGGCAAGATTTCTATAGAATTGGTCGAAAATCTCGTCTTCGGGCACCTTAACATTCATACGGTTAAATAACGTCAAAATCCCAGTGGCATAGTCGTCGATGCTTTCACCTACTCCTTGCGTTCTACGGAAGATTTCCTGCTTCAGACAGTAGTGTCATGTCCAGGGACACGAACCTTCATCAAGTAGCAGCACATAAGTAATACATAGTGAATATTTTGTTAACTCAATCCATTGGCCTTGCTGTCGGAGCAGCCATGTGTTGGGGGTGATATAGAATGACAGTTAAAAACAGAGTTGTGTGAGGTCAAGAGGTCTCACGAGGAAGTCGATACGGACAAATCTAAAAAGTCACGTCCTGTCGTCTGGAGATGGCAAGAAAATGGGGGTAGTTTGAAGGATACGATACTTAAAATTAATGGGCTACCCAATTAAGTGAAACGGGACGCAGTGTCATGTTTATGATGACAAGTATTAGAAATGGGGAAGTTATTTTATGAGCATAGGTTTAAGGGCGAGAAGTCAAGTTCATGTTAATAAATATTGCCACGTGCATAGTGTGGGATTTGAGATACATGGGGGAGGTGGTAGCACCAATAGTAAGCCAGTAAGGCTTTATCTGAGAGGAGGGGAGAACCTCATATCATATTGCTAGTCCCTTTAAATACGTATGTAATTGAAGGAACAAGCGTCTTATTGCATTAGTCTTCGCCTTGGGAGCCTTGCCTTCCGCTCACGTTAGAGGGTTGCGATCAATTCTCCAAGCGGTCTCGCTACTTAGAATATTTCTTAGTAGATCAGGTTGAACGGTGGTGCTAACACTTGGTATTCACCATTCATACTTTGATTCTCGACTTAAGCCCGAGTTCTTCTGGGTTTTATCGTAGTTGGCAACTTAAAGCTTGAGGAATCTCTGTGAGATTTCACGATACTCTGTTTTTAACATCGCTTAGCATTTCAGTGGGACTCTAATGCTTTAGAGTCCACTTGCATTTACTTGGAGTAGCCGTTCTGAGGAAGGCTAGTTCCAGTACGTCACAATACGTGACCGACTTCAATTGTACGTGTATATTCTTTGTACATCATCTGTCAATATACGCACATATATAGGAAATCATATGAGTTTCAACTCTTAACAACCAACTTACCTAACGCCTATAAATTACCATCTTATATCCCTTTCGTTTTTAGTACTGTTGTTAGCCATCAGGTGATTCCACTCACCGCTCGGCGTCTCACCTGTTGGCCGGGATACGACAGGAGAAGAAAAACTGGTGGCAGCGATGGGATTCATAGGAGTCCAAGGAAGGAAGACGCAATCGACCCGGCGTACCTGCACGTCGTCAGCTCACCATCAGCACGCAGTAGAAGACCAAGTATTGTAAGGTAAGCCAAACTCAAAATCAGTATGTCTAATTCTGAAGTGGGAAGTGCCAGTTATAATTCAGATAACAATTATATTAATATCAATCAAGCGTTCAAGTTAATCGGAGATCCTTTTGACGGGAGAAATCGGAGTAGGTTGAAAGAGTTCTGTGCAAATGTAGATTCAGCAATAGAATTTGTTCAACCGGATGAACATCCGCTGTTTTTTAAATATGTTCTTACCAGAATAACGGGTGAAGCTAGAAGCAAGTTATTAGTAAGACAGGATGTTACGAGCTGGCCAAAAGCGAAGGCAGCTTTGTTTGAAAATTATGGAGAGCGAAGGACTATTGATCATTACGCATGTAAAATGTTTAAAGCACAGCAAAATAAAGATGAATCTGTAATAGCTTGGGGTTCGAGAATGGATGCAATGGTAAGCGAACTTAAAGAAGTTGCCACGGCGAGAGTCGAACCGGAGGCAAAAGTTCATAGAGCGAATTTAATAGGAGAGTTAGGGATATCATGTTTTGTACAAGGATTAATTGATAAAAGCATTCAAACGATTGTCCGTAGTAGGAACATTACGGATGATTTCGGTTTAGCAGTTGAGGTGGCGGCCCAAGAAGAGTCGGCCGTACTCTCAAGTAAAGAAAAGCACGGTGAATCAGTTAGGAGAGATAAATATTGTAGTAATTGCAATAAGAAAGGACATTCGGCATCCTCATGTTTTCTTAAAATGCGACCAAAAGAAGTTAAGGCAATAACGTGTTACAATTGTAATAAGGAAGGGCACTATTCACGAGAGTGCAGAGTAATAGTTTGTAAACGTTGTAAGAGAACAGGGCATGTAGAGAAAAATTGTAAAAGTACTAAACCGCAGCAATTCACTAATTACAACGGTAAAGGTTACGAGAACAAGCAGGCGGAAAACTAGAACAGGATCATGACGCAAGGCCGGTTATAGGTCCTAAAAGTGTTCACATAGGCCAAGTACACAATAAGTGTAATAACAATGAAGGTACAGTTTTACTATCTATAAATGATGTACACGGACCTTTTCGATTTTTAATCGATACAGGCTCAGAAATAAGTGTAATAAAGAAACAATGCGTACCGAAGGAAATAAAGATAGATACAAGTGATAGATTAAAATTGCTAGGAGTTAGCAAAGGAACACTATTCACGTGTGGAACCGCGAAGGTAACTTTGGGAACATCTCAATGCAAATTGTATGTAGTAGATGATGAATTTCAGCTGTCACAAGACGGACTGATAGGTAGAGATTTATTGAAAGATGCTGTAATTAATTTCACGGAGGAATTCGTAGAAGTAAATGGTGATAAACATCAAATAGAAATTAGAGAAGCTAAAGTAATAAAAGTACGTCCGAGAACGGAAACTATGTATGACATAGGACAAGACGAAATTGCGCACGTATTGAAGGTAGAAAAAAGTGACGCACAGAAATGTTCACAATCGAGAACTCGAAGAATAATCGAACTAATTAGGGCAGATCATATGCTAAAGAGTGATAGAGAAAGGATATTTGAATTATGTCCAGAATTTAATGATAGATTTTATTTAGATAGAAAATTAAACGAGATTACGATCGGTAGCATGTACCCTATACCAGGTACTACGGAGTTAAGTAACTCAATAGGGAAAGCGAATTATTTCTCGACAATTGATTTAGCCAGTAGCTATTATGAAGTTGAAGCAGAGAAAATATATTGAAAAGATCACATTTTCGGTATTAGATAGGCATTTGATATAAATTTATGCAAATGATGTTCATGAGATTAATTAGCGGAGTAAATGGAACTAAGTGTTATGCTAACTGTATTACAAAAAATAAAACACAGTATTTTCAGCATTAGATCGGAATTTTGAATATAAAACGTATGTCAGTGACGTTCATGAGATTAATGACAAATGTATTAGCGGAAGTAAGTGAATTAAATGTTTATTAAATGAAATTAAATTATATGATTATTTTGAGATTCAGTAAAATAATAATAATAATACTAATAATAATAATAATAATAATAATAATAATAATAATAATAATAATAATAATAAATGATCGACGTTTTGGGGAAATTAAGAGATATTTTCTCAACCCACGACCACGAAACAACTTAAGGGATTTTTGGGATTATCGGGATATTACAGACGTTTTATACCAGATTATAGCAAAATTGCTAAACCACTGTATGAACTTTTAAAGAAAGAAGTAGACTATAAATGGGAAACTAAACAAGAGGAAGCATTTCAGACTTTAAAGAATAAGTTGATAACGTATCCGATTTTACAATATCCAGATTTCGAGAAGCCGTTTATTGTAACAACCGATGCAAGCAACGAAGCGTTAGGCGCAGTATTGTCGCAAGGGAAGGTAGGAAGCGATTTGCCAGTAGCATACATATCTAGAGTATTGAATAAGGCAGAAAGAAATTATTCAACAACAGAAAAGGAAATGTTAGGAATTGTATTTGCAGTAAAGTATTTTAGACCGTATGTCTTAGGACGAAAGTTCACTGTAGTGACGGATCATAAACCACTTAAATGGGTATTTAATGTGCAAGATCCAACCTCAAGATTGCTAAAATTTAGATTGAAGTTAGCAGAATACGATTTCGATGTTGTTTATAAACAAGGAAAGTTAAATACCAATGCAGACGCACTGAGCAGAATACACAAATTAGAGGAGGTTGAACAAGAAGAAGTTTCAGAAATGGAAACAGATGAGAAATTCACAGAGAAATTAACAGAGGATGAAAAGAAAGAGATTATGAAAGAATTTCATGCATCTTTAGTTGGAGGACACCAAGGCATTACACGCACGTATGCTAGGTTAAAAGATTATATTGAGTGGCCAGGAATGAAGAGAGATGTAGAGCAATACATTCGATCATGTCATTCATGTCACACTAATAAGTTTACGAAGCCAGATACGAAGGCGAGTATGGTTATCACAGACACACCGCAGATTGTGTTTGAGAAAATAGCGTTAGATGTGGTTGGACCACTTCCACTTACACTCGACGGAAACAAATTTATTTTAACGTGTCAAGATCAGTTATCGAAGTACTTAGTAGCAGTGCCAATGAAAAATCAAGAAGCAGAGACAATTGCAAGGGCATTGATGGACAATGTAGTAGGAACATTTGGAATACCAAGTGTAATATTAACTGACCAAGGTAGCAACTTTTTGAGCGAAGTAATGAAGAAATTATGTAGATTATTAAATATTAGGAAGATTCATACTGCCGCATTTAGGCCACAGTCAAACGGGAGTTTAGAGAGGTCTCATGCAGTATTAGCTGAATTTTTGAGACACTATGTATGTGGAACCCAAGACGATTGGGATAAGTTCATTTCAATGGCAACTTTTGTATACAATACAACGAAAAGTACGTCAACTAATTTCACACCATTTGAATTAGTATTTGGAAGAAAGGCGAATATACCAGGGACATTGCAGAGAAAACCAAACGAGAAGAATTATAATGAACACGAAAGCTATGTGGAGGAATTAGCTCGAAGGCTTAGAGAAAGTCACGAGGTAGCACGTAAAACTCTAATAGAAACCAAGTTGAAAAATAAAGTCCAGTATGATACAAGAATAAACGAAGTAACGTTTAAGATAGGAGACCAAGTTCTTTTAAGAAATGATTCAGTAAGGCGAGGTCGTAGCAAAAAATTAAGTCCAAACTTTGTTGGCCCGTACACAGTACAGGAAGTTTCAGGAGTGAACTGCGTTTTGAATATGAATAAGCGAGGGAAGCGCGTTACAGTACACAGTAACCGATTAAAGTTATATATTTAAATGAGAAGGAAAATTGTATGTAAATACATTGTGAACAACCAGTAATAAATTATAGGCAACGCAAGGTAACACAAATCTGTTACTTGCAGGTCAATGGCGCTGATAGCAGCGGCGATCGCAGTGATGGCGATATTTACGAAAGGAGGAAAGGCAATTGATTTCCAGCTCCAACCATATGAGTCCACCCCAGGGGTTTATTTCGACAAGCTAGGTGAAGTTCAACTCTATAACACTGAATGGAAGGTAGTAACTTATGTAAATTTAGAAGCGTTAAATGATGCGTATAATGTTGGTAAGAAATACGTTCAGAGAACCATGAGATTGTGTTCAGAACTGGAAGTAAATTTAACACATACGTGTGAGAATGAGGTAAAGCTTTTAATTATGCAATTAAATAAAACTCAAAATTTGCGTGAATTAATAAGACAAACAACTAAGACTGAGGAGAAGGAAAATTCAGATCAAAATAGAATGAAGCGAGGAGTTCTTAATTTTGTAGGAAGTATTGCTAAAATTTTATTCGGAACCTTAGATTCGCAGGATGCAGCCTATTATCAAAGTCACATTAAGGATCTTGAATCAGAGAATTTGTCGATGTTAAAAGTCGCGAAAGAACAGATGATTGTAGTAAAAAGTACGTTACAATCAATGAATAGCTCATTGTATGACGTCGCTAAGAACGAAAAAGAATTAAGCGATAATATAGCAACAATACGGGGATATCTGAAGGATGAGACTGAGCAAATAGAAAGCGCATTTAGGAGAACGGAGATTGAAATCGCGGTCAATAGGCATTTAATTGACACGCAAGGATTCTTAGCGCAATTAAAAGATCATTATGAGATTCTGTTAAATGGAATAATGTTGGCTCAAAAGGGAGTCTTACAACCTCAGATTATAAGTCCTAGTGATATAATAAAGTCGTTTTCAAAGGCACAGAATAATTTCCCACCAGGAATGACATTACCTGTTGAGTTGAGACTGGCTTATGGCTATTTAATAACTAGAATAGCAGAGATTGAAGTGTTCATTACTAAAGAAATACTTGGTTACATTGTAAAGGTACCTTTGGTAGATAAGGTAAAATATGATCTTATTAAGGTTATACCATTCCCAACAAGAGTGAATGGTGAGATAGAAAACTTTGTTTTTATTAATAGTGAAAATGAATTTATTCTTTTGGACCAGAACAGGCAAAATTATGTAATGTTAACTGAAAATCAAATTAATAATTGTAAGAGGTTGAGTGATAAACTTAAGGTATGCAAACAAGAGTTTGCTATCAAACTAGCTCATTCACATGAGGAATGTGCAGTAAAATTGTTGACAGGGGCACAGGTTATGCCACAAGATTGTCAAAAAAATGTAATTAGAGTACAAGAAGTAATGTGGTTTCCCTTAAGAGAAAATAAATGGATTTATATCGCTCCACAGGAGGTAAAAATAACAGTAGTATGTCAAGAGTTGCACACAAGTGATGCTAAGTTAACAGGTACAGGAATAATAACAATGTTTAATAGATGTACGGCCTTTGGGCCAAAATCAAAAATTCTATCTTCAAATGTAATTAAAACAAATAGTACCAAAGATCAAGGGTTTGTACCTGATCTATTGTTACAGTATGACTGTTGCGATCATTTAGGAATTAACACTAAATTGAGTCAATTGCAGGATGAAGGAAAGATACCGTTGGTAAATGTGCTTCACCATGCAGAGGAATTAAAATTAGCAAGTCATAAAGTAGAGGCAGTTGAAAAATTAATACTTGAACAGGAGGATGAATTAAAGCAAAATCATAAATT
This sequence comes from Anabrus simplex, assembly GCF_040414725.1. Taxonomy (NCBI): domain Eukaryota; kingdom Metazoa; phylum Arthropoda; class Insecta; order Orthoptera; family Tettigoniidae; genus Anabrus; species Anabrus simplex. The sequence continues at coordinate 326,032,744 of NC_090271.1, forward strand.
GGATAAGTTGAATTTTCTGTCTTATATAGGTGGAGGAACAATTGTTATTTTGTTATTATTATGTTCCTGCTGTTGTTGCAAAAGATGTTGCAAAAGATTTAGAATTGCTCATAAACTGTCAGAGCTAGGAGATGAGTGTTGCGGAAAGGTATGTATCCGCCAAACTATAATTAATAGTCCTAACTCACATTGTTCAGACGAGGACGTCACAGTGCACTTTGATAGACAGGAGTATGTAAGAGGTAAGCGCGTAAATGAGCGCAGGGGTAGAAGTATGACAGATCTTACTACTTCCAGTATAGAGCTTAATGAAAGGTCTCTCATCAGAGAGCCAAGGAGGCAATAAAGAGGGAGCGTAACCACATTAGTAAAGTAAAAAAAATTTCAATGACCATTGTATAAGTAATGAATCACTAGTAAGACAGTGTTAAGGCTGTAATGTAACGAATGTAACTTTAAAATTGTTAAAGTACAAAAAAAAAAAGACTTGCCAAAGGGCAGAGTCGAACAGGCAACCTTATGTTAAGGTAAAATTTCATGAGACTGGCCTAAGGAGGCACAGTTCGGGCTTGTCGAGGGAGGCAAGACCCAAGCGTCCATTCCTATGAGTTTGGTACGGGTAATGTCAGTAATAGCTGCACAAGAATTTGTGAGACTGGCCTAAGAAGGCACAGTTCGGGCTTGTCGAGAGAGGCAAGACCCAAGCGTCCATTCCTATGAGTTTGGTACGGGTTATGTGTCAGTAATGACTGCACAAAAATTTGTGAGACTGGCCTAAGGAGGCACAGTTCGGACGTGTCGAGAGAGGCACGGTCCAAGCGTCCATTCCTATGAGTTTGGTACGGATAATGTGTCAGCAGTGACTGCACAAGTTTGTAAGACTTACTCAAGAAGTATAGTCAGGGGAACCGAGTTGCTATTGCAATCTCGAAGCCGGCCATTCCAAGAGTTTGGTACGGAAGTAAAAACCGACCAGAGAAGGCTGGAAGGTAAAGTTGTATGTACTGTGAAGCATATAAATTGATATGTGTTAATTACTGTGAAATATGAAATAAAAAATGTGAAATGTAAACGAGTGATATTAAGTACTGTAAAATGAAAAAAAAATGAAGTGTTATATGTACTGTGACATATATAAATTGATATGTGTTAATTACTGTGAAATGTGAAATAAAAAAATGTGAAATGTAAACGAGTGATATTAAGTACTGTAAAATGAAAAAAATGAAGTGTTATATGTACTGTGACATATATAAATTGATATGTATTAATCACTGTAAAATGTGAAATGAAAAATGTGAAATGTAATATGTAAATGAGTTATATCAGTACTGTGAAATAAAAAAATGAAATGTTATATGTACTGTGAAACATATAAATTGATATGTATTAGATGTTAAATCTAAACTATGTTATATTAAGTACTACATGTACTGTGGAATATATGAATTGAAATGTACTAATGCAATATGGTTTACTGTGAAAGAATATGTTAATTGTAATGTGAAATGTAATTTTGAATATTAATTGTATGCAGGGTAAAGAGAATTGTATTAATGTCAAAATGTAATAAGTTGAAGTGTATCTATGAACTGTAATGTAATGTTGCTAAAATGTAATGTGCCATGTAAGGTACATGCGGTAATTAACCCTGTATGTACGTGTACTCAGGTGGAAACCAGTTGCATGTGTGGCAACTAGTTTCTTTCCTAAGGGGGGAGGTGTCATGTCCAGGGACACGAACCTTCATCAAGTAGCAGCACATAAGTAATACATAGTGAATATTTTGTTAACTCAATCCATTGGCCTTGCTGTCGGAGCAGCCATGTGTTGGGGGTGATATAGAATGACAGTTAAAAACAGAGTTGTGTGAGGTCAAGAGGTCTCACGAGGAAGTCGATACGGACAAATCTAAAAAGTCACGTCCTGTCGTCTGGAGATGGCAAGAAAATGGGGGTAGTTTGAAGGATACGATACTTAAAATTAATGGGCTACCCAATTAAGTGAAACGGGACGCAGTGTCATGTTTATGATGACAAGTATTAGAAATGGGGAAGTTATTTTATGAGCATAGGTTTAAGGGCGAGAAGTCAAGTTCATGTTAATAAATATTGCCACGTGCATAGTGTGGGATTTGAGATACATGGGGGAGGTGGTAGCACCAATAGTAAGCCAGTAAGGCTTTATCTGAGAGGAGGGGAGAACCTCATATCATATTGCTAGTCCCTTTAAATACGTATGTAATTGAAGGAACAAGCGTCTTATTGCATTAGTCTTCGCCTTGGGAGCCTTGCCTTCCGCTCACGTTAGAGGGTTGCGATCAATTCTCCAAGCGGTCTCGCTACTTAGAATATTTCTTAGTAGATCAGGTTGAACGGTGGTGCTAACACTTGGTATTCACCATTCATACTTTGATTCTCGACTTAAGCCCGAGTTCTTCTGGGTTTTATCGTAGTTGGCAACTTAAAGCTTGAGGAATCTCTGTGAGATTTCACGATACTCTGTTTTTAACATCGCTTAGCATTTCAGTGGGACTCTAATGCTTTAGAGTCCACTTGCATTTACTTGGAGTAGCCGTTCTGAGGAAGGCTAGTTCCAGTACGTCACAATACGTGACCGACTTCAATTGTACGTGTATATTCTTTGTACATCATCTGTCAATATACGCACATATATAGGAAATCATATGAGTTTCAACTCTTAACAACCAACTTACCTAACGCCTATAAATTACCATCTTATATCCCTTTCGTTTTTAGTACTGTTGTTAGCCATCAGGTGATTCCACTCACCGCTCGGCGTCTCACCTGTTGGCCGGGATACGACAGTAGTCCATATCAGATACCCCGAATCGCTCCTTTATGCGGCTGGCGAATTCACTCCACGTTATGATACTCCCTTTAATAAGCCTATACCATTTTAGAGCCGGCCCTTCCAGCATTCCCGGGATGACGGGCACAAACAAATCGAGAGGTAACGAGCTACACTCAGCTATGTCCTCAACTCGCTCCAAAAATTCAATTACACTGGAGGTTTTCCCTTCACCAGAGAAATTTAACCTCCATTTTCTCACAATTTCAAACACGGGGTTCACTTCAGCATGCCGGTCGGAACTGGGCCTAGGAGATGGGGAAGTTAATCGCTTACGATTTTCGTCAGGAATAGGATTACGAAAGGTAATGACATTGTTATCGTCAGGGCATGAATTACAGCGGTTGCTTCCCGCGGACGAAACATGGACTTCATTCGTCCCTTGCTCCATTTCGCTTTCCGGGTTAGGCATGTCGCTAGTAATACTATCGTTACGATTATTTATTTCTACAGCCTTCTGATTATCCATATCGCAACCCAAGTTTCAAAGGTTTGAACACGAGACACATACACAATATAACAACAATGGATTTGAATTCAACAATGGACATAAATTATAGATCACACTTAAAATTAGGGCCAGAGACTAACTGAATCATGAGATTAAATTAAAGCGACCAGAACTGACTTCGAATGGGTTTCCAGCTCTACCTCGTCCGATTTCCTTTCAGAGGAGGTATCCCAGTCGAGCACGCTACTGCTACCATTTACTGAGCCACACCCTCCCCATCTATCACTACATAAATCAGCGATCCAAGCAATAACTTAGTGAAATATTCATGGGGAACAATATTTGAGGCCCGGATCGTGTTGACTGGGCAAGGCACATACATAACCCTGAGCTGAAAACCCCCCCTTGTAATCAGGCGACAAGGGCAAGACTACATCTAATTGAAATAAAAGAAGAAATGGTTTAAACCAGGGGATTTATTAAATAAATATGAGAGAAAAATTAAAGCAAGAAAAGAAAACCACACAAAATAAATAGGGAAATTCATCGTATTACTGATGGACGTACCTTGTTCTTTCTCACATAGTTGAAACATGGCGTGAAAACTCACTAATACTCTTCAAAAAAAAATGATACGTAATTTAAAATGCTCACTGCTCCTCGACACATCGCTATTACAATACCAGCAGCTTCCTTCCATCATAAACTATTCAACCAGGTCGCCCGTTTTACCAAGATTCAAATATCCAAGGCACTGCATCATGTATTCATTAGGCAACTAACAATGCGAAAAATTCGCATAACAATAAGCCGTGCCGGAGAACAAAAGGCAGATAAGAATAACGACAGATGAGACTGAGCACAGCCTCCATGGACCAATCAAATCCAAGACAAGACCCAAAGAATACAATAGGTACGCCCATGCGCAAATATGAAACCAACATGGCGGGTACTCAAGCTGAGCATCAGCCATGGATAATAAATAAATATAGCTCTGCGCTGAAAACCAAACAAGGCGCAGAATTTGAAAGACAAATACAACAGGTCAACCGGCATATCAACCTTTCCTCTCCCACACATTCGAACTCACATGCATACCACATTCACGCACACACAATGAGGGTATCGGGAAAATAAAACACGAACGGCCGTTCAGATTTCGTGGTCAAATACAAACCATAAATTATGACTCCACGGTCATTATCAGTGGGTCTCAATTACTCAAATGTTTGCGTGCGGCGTGCAATTACACATAAGGTCAGAATTGGACATTACTTTATTCACATCACTGGCATGTTGCGCCTTGTACAACCTGGATTGGTCTCTCCTGCGGTCGAGACAAGGGGCACATCATGAGGATCACGCAGTATTAAAGCACGCAGCGCACCAAATCATAACCACAGAGACCCTTTTTCAATCATAACAACAAGACCACAAATACATTCATTCAAAGCAAATCGGATGACGGAGCGGAAGGATGTATGCCATCGACCGTAACATACGGGAATAAATCGTCACCAAATTTAAATATAAACCAACTATCACGTACCTGTGATTATCAATGGTAAAATCAAATAGCAGTTAGCGTGAAAGGTCCAGGCTTGAACACATTAAATGAATATTTGAGGCATAAAAATGCCACACCAAACATAGCGGCAGCCATTGTTAGTATCTGCCCCACATAGGACAGCAAAAGAACTCCACAGAGTAAAAATTATCGCTCAGCAAAACGAACGACCTCACAGATAAAAACATAGCGTGTGCTGCTCCCTACTGGACGTCATTAGACTGACACACAAAACTGAAGGAAGCTATTTACATAATTAAATGTCAAATCGTGGAACATGCGATAAGCATGGTTCAGACGTCTCTCCTTATCTGACTAAAGCTACATCTGTGAAACTTGTAAATTTGGAGCCTGAAGCTCAATACTTGTCAATCTGCGGCTTGAAGCCCAAACTTGGTAGATTCTCTTTTCTGGGGTTCTCCATTTTCCTATCTAAAGTTGTCATTGTTATTTCACTAAGTGAAAGATTGTTAAGTTTGTTTTTGAAAAGAAATATAACCTTTATTTAAAGTTTTAATTCCACCTTCTTTCACCTCTTTTTGCTCACCGGATAACCCCGGAACACATACAACTCACTTCGGTTGGTTATCTCATAGTCCGCACCAGACATAAACCTAGTTATTGATTGTGTTCGTCGTTTTTAGCGGTCAGCACACTTATATGGTTGCGTATTTTCTTCTTCGTACCAAAAGAACTGCCGTTATTGGGAAAACGGGACTGCGGAGCTCGTCGAGTGTTACAGTAGCTGTCTTATATCATAGCGCCAATATGGCACATTTGATTATTTCTTCGCAGCAAAAGGACCATTGCGTTAAATTTAGAATGCACTGACGGGAGGACATATTATCGATAACTGGATGTTCTGTGTTTGTCTTACATGGTTTCCGTTTCCTTTTCATGGTTACTTATTCTTTGACTAAATATCGTGCTAGCTAGCAGAAAGCCAATCATTATTCTATCCTGACGCTGAAGAGCACACACACACACACACACACACACACACACACACACACACACACACACAGAGAGAGAGAGAGAGTTTTCGATGTTCTTTTGTGAAATGTGGAATGAGTTCAGTTCCTAGGCGAGGACGCCCGAGAAGGCGAGCTGGTTTACGGAGATGTCAGAGCTCGAACTAGGGACGAGTTAATAATTTCCGCAATAGGGACAGAAGTCTGTTAGCTCGGAACACTACTGACGATGAAACCTCCATTGCATTATGCAGGCAAGTGTTATTAATTGAAATCTGTATGCACTGCTAAGCACGACTATTTACTGCGGAAATGATAAATGGACATTTTAATTCGTGTTGCCACAATGGTTTAGTTTAATTTCCACATCATCATCATCATCATCATCATCATCATCTGTTTACCCTCCAGGTTCGGCTTCTCCCTCGGACTCAGCGAGGGATCCCACCTCTACCGCCTCAAGGGCAGTGTCCTGGAGTTTCAGACACTTCGTCGGGGATACAACTGGGGAGAATGACCAGTACCTCGCCCAGGCGGCCTCACCTGCTATGCTGAACAGGGGCCTTGTGGAGGGATGGGATGACTGGAAGGGGTAGGCAAGGAAGAGAGAAGGAAGCGGCCGTTGTCTTAAGTTAGGTACCATCCCGGCATTTGCCTGGAGGAGAATTGGGAAACCACGGAAAACCACTTCCAGGATGGCTGAGGTGGGAATCGAACCCACCTCTACTCAGTTGACCTCCCGAGGCTGAGTGGACCCCGTTCCAGCCCTCATACCACTTTTCAAATTTCGTGGCAGAGCCGGGAATCGAACCCGGACCTCCGGGGGTGGCAGCTAATCACGCTAACCACTACACCATAGAGGCGGACTTCATTTCCACAACCTCAAGTAAATGACGTACTTCAAGGTATTATGCTACATGATAAAGATTTCATGAACCTTGTAAGACAGTATAATAATGCAATGTTCTTTGCATCCTTCTCTACTAACCATAGCCACAATCTACGATTAGGTTCTTACTGTTCTAAGATTGAGGGGACGATTCATAGGTATTTTTCAGATTTACTGCCTGTTGAAACTTGCCGAGGACTATACGGCCAGCTTTAAATGATAGATTCACGTCTTGCGAACAGAAATCGCTGTGGAAATTCTATAAATTCCTCTCTCGATCCAAAGACAATTGAAAGACTGTCCAAAAGTTTGCTAAAGAACCCATATGCTACATCATAGCATAATGCTGGCAAAGCAATGAGACAAGAAATAAGTTTGCCACGATAGACCACTTGTATGAGCGCTAATTTAGTTTGGGCACGATGGCAGATGCACATGTTGTGTCGTCAACGGCACTATTCACGATGGAAATCATGACGCCTCGTCATCATCCGTCTATGCGCTAATACATGCTAAATTTCAGTATTTATAAAATAATAATTTCACAGTTGATACATTGGTTGGTTTATCCTAGTCTACCTACCTTCTTAACATTCTCTTGACTGACATTGCCTCCGTACAGCCACTGTTATGTTCAAGTATTGTCCTATTCAGGGTCATTTTTGGTGTTTCTGTAAGTGGATATTGATTTGATTTCCAGAAACGTGGAATGAAATAAATTGTAAATCTGTGAGTGACCCATGAAACATATTTATTTCCTTCTCCACTGATTTAAAACACGATTGTACTAAAACGGGGGTAAAGTATCAACATTAAAGCAATAGACTTATGACAACTGTGTGTTAAATAATAATAATAATAATCATCGTATGGCCTCAGCTACCATTTGTAGACATTTCGATTTGACGCCATCTGGCTGTCTGCTCGTCAATTTGGACGTTCCGGTTTACTCTAGGTTTACTCTGTCTGCCATCTAGCGGACCTAGAGTAAACCGGATCTCTCTTGGGCGTCTATGGCTGAGATTTAATTAATTTTGTCGGGTAAATACCAAATGTATCACCAGAGATCTTTTACATGCCGACATCGTACGACATGGAGTGTCGAATGGACTTTTTTCCGCCCTTCAAAAATCCGACTACCTCTGCCGGGTTTGAACCCGCTATCTTGGGATCCGGAGGCCGACACTCTACCACGGACCCACAGAGGCAGCTAACTGTGTATTGATACCGTTGCCTACGTTATAATACAAGGCCTGGAAATAGAGCCCGTAAAACGCTATGGATTTGGTTACACTGAAGTTCAATGCCGGGCCGCTAGGATCGCTTTCTTGCTTCCTGTCTACCAGGCTCGCGCCTTTAAACGTGTTCATTAACTGAGTTGGTTGTGAATGTATTATGTATTTGTCTGATGTTAAGCATTCGCAGTTCCAGTCATGGTTTATACACGAGAAATTAAAGGTAGTGGAATTTCGTTTCACAATTTCCAGTGAATGTTCAATGTTCGAAACATTATACAGAGGAAGTATTACGCATGAGATACGAATTCAAGCTGATCGAAGTAGGCCTCTGTTCCTAAGTTTTGATCCGAGTTACGCCATAAGAATCGGGTGATCCCAAAATTTGTCACTGGGCTTTTTTTAAACTATGCTACCGTGACCGGCAATTATTTGAGAGGCATCTTCAAATTCAGAAATCTTAAATTAGGAAACCAACCAGGAAAATAATTTGCCCAACAAATTTCACGAAAATGAATGTAACAAGAGCTAAAAATATTGTATTTTCCCCTGAAACAATCTCCGGTTTGAAAAGTATGGAGGTGGTTTTGTCCCGAGAGCATAAAATACAGTTTAAAATAAGCCATTTGTTTTATGGAGCATTTTATTAAATTGTACAATGCGCATAACGTCTACAACACCTCACATGGGACATATTCAGGAACGAGAACAAGCGAGCATCTTTTAACCGGGCGAGTTGGTCGTACGGTTAGGGGCGCGCGGCTTTGAGCTTGCATCCGGGAGATGGTGGGTTCGAATCCCACTGTCGGCAGCCCTGAAGATGGTTTTCCGTGGTTTCCCATTTTGACACCAGGCAAATGCTGGGGCTGTACATTAATTAAGGCCACGGCCGCTTCCTTCCAACTCCTAGGCCTTTCCTATCCCATCGTCGCCATAATACCTATCTGTGTCATCTTTTAGTACTGAAGATGAACTCCTCAGTTGGTTAATTAATGTTTTCCTGTCATATATTAAGAAACTTAAAATGCATTCAGAGAAAGTAAAAAAGAATCATGGGAGAAATGTATCAGGCATAGATCTTGACTACCCAGGCCACTGTGGCCTGCGTAAAGTACCTCATAAGTATACATTTGCATTATGCATTGACGAGAAACCTAACGAGCTATGACATCGAGCTCTTCTTCAGCTACCTAAGACGCTAAGCGGAATACAATGACATTATGGTTCGTGTGGCAAAAGAAAAAACAGACTGTAAAGGCTGTTTAGAACATATCTGTTCTCCAGCTACTCAAAGTCCAACATTGTGTCTTATTCGTTTTCAAGATCGAGGAGCCCTCAGATACCGAAAATCATCGCCTGTGGCACTTCTGCAGTGAACGACGGAATTTGTCACTTCCGCTACGCAGTACTTGTCCCGAAGAGAGTTACTAAAAGGTGTACGTTTACTTTTTCGAAAGACATGTTCAACAGTGAAATTAAGTGTGGAAAGTGTAAACGCGACAAACCACCTCTTTTTCTACTATGAAAATTTCTGAGACCTCTGTTAGACAACATTGCTTTGAGCCACTCAAGTAGAAGAGAGAAAGTTTTGAAACTTGATAAGAAGCCCCTCAGAAGGAAAGTTTTGAAACTTCAGTGACATATCCAAGCCAATGCAGCACTGCTCTATAAATAAAGTACTGGCAATACTCGCAAAAACATTCAGTTCTTTTTATTTAGGATATACTTTACTTATTGACATATACGACCATGCGAATACAAGGGGGCAACACCGCGATCCTAGCGGCTGAATGGTGAACTAGGAAGCAACCCGTTTCCACGAGTGCATTTCAAGGCCTTGTTTATAGCGTAGGCGACGGTTGATACCCGGGGAAAGCTCATTTTATTTTCATGTATATGAGACTTTATTGTACAATTAAATGATAATCTTGGCACCTCAACTTCTAGAACTACTCGAGGAATGGATTTTGATTGTAATGGGTTGTAATGGTTTGTAGACTGTCGACTGCTTGTACTTTGTCATTGTCCGAAACGATCCCAGAATTCTCCTGGAAATATCTAGGCTGTCTTCTCCGTCAGGTATTCTGAAAGAGATTACGAGACCATAATATTAAATTACCTGTGTGTTATTCAAATATATTTATTAATTATGTTCAGTTATTAAAAATTGTGTTTCAATTTTGAGAACAATGAGTTTGTTGGATTTATTGAATTTAATTTATTTTCCAGTACATACAGTGTTATATAATATAAATACATCGTTTAAAATACGGGTGACGGCAGGTGAGAAACTCCTCACTGGGTTTTCGTCACAACGTTTCCTAGTAAAAGTCTGATATCTAGTGAAATTGAAGACCTGTTAGAATCAATTCAACAGAATTCTTACTTGCAAGCTGCCGATGGTAACTACAGTAAGAGATCAAGTGCATCATATTGCGGGATTGTTAGCTCAATAAATAAATAAATAAATAAATAAATAAATAAATAAATAAATAAATAAATAAATACTTCTCTATCGAAACAGACTTTCAACGTATTAGGTCGTGTTACGTACATGTAGTACGTGTTGAAAAGATGTTAAGTACGACTTAAACGCACTCTACAGTGTGCTAGCAGAAGTGCCAGACCTGTAGCTCAGATCCTTTCAAACAGAATAAAGATGGCCTAGGCTACCATAGCTCAATTGGTAGAGCAGCCGACGCGAAATCGGGAGGTTGTGGGTTCGGATCCCACTGGTGTCCGGCTGGCCATTTTTGTTCTGTACTTAACATCTCTTCAACACGTACTACATGTACGTAACACAACCTAATACGTTGAAAGTCTGTTTCGATTACAACGCGGTCGTGAAAATTCAATATTCAAATACTTCTCTGTATTTATTGCTGTATCCCCATTGAATGATTTCCTATCAGTGAAGCATATCGTTGACGATAACCTCTCTTATTGTCTGTTCTATCGAAAAGAGTAAAATGGCTCTTTAGTTAAACCATTTATCTCAACTTGAAATGACACGACAACCTGTAAAACGGTCCATTAATGATAAATCCCTGGTTATCCTCCTATCGAAAAGGTGCACATGAGAAAAACATTTTAGAAATTGATTTCTGTTAAGGCTGGTAGATTTCCATTAAGTTTTATTGTGTGTATGTATATTGTGCAAAATCACGGTTTCGTATAAACCCCAGTCACTTCAGGGATTTAGAAACAATATTAGCCCTAAAACCTACCCAAGGACAGATGGTTTCTAAATATGAAGTTGGTAAAAGTATATCCAGTAGTTTTCAAGTTATAAGAACTCAGACAATCAAACCGACAAACAATCAAACAAACAGACACCAAAGCTGACAATATGCAGATTACATTATTACCCTTGAAACGAGTTACTGAATAAAAATTTCGCCAAAATAGTCAATGTACAGACACACGGCCGTTACGATTTTATTTGTATCGATTACCATGATTTAAAGAGAAATTGAAATTAATAGGATATGTGTTGGATCTAGTGACGTAGTACCTTACGTAAGCCGGAAGTTTTGAGGCATACGTCAGTCATTCCGTAATGGAGCAAATTTGGCTCTTGTACCTTAAATCGCTGGAAATAATTCGCACCTTCAGCTGACAATAATTACTGTACCGGTATTAGTAAAAAGAATAAAGTCACTCATAATTCGACATACTGTATTTTGGCCCTTAACCTTACTGTATAAAGTACGGTTAAAATTACAGTACACTTACCCAGTTTTTACAATGATCGTCTCTTCTTAACTACGCTTATCTCATTAACAAAACATCCAATCTGTTGGTCTCCATCATGGGGATAAAAGGTTGCTATCCAGTACCCTGTCGTACCAGGCGTTCTTGCTATTTCGCCTATGTCAATGGCATATTGAGGAATTTCGTATACGCCCTGAAACGGTACAAGTTAGAGTTCATTTGTGTTGTTTCACTATTTATTTTATCATCGGTGGCGGATTTCATGTGTGCAACAACAAGCAATAACTGGCCCCTTCAGAACAAAAATGAATGAAGCCAAATACAGTTTTGAAATATTTTTATGCACAGACTGTTTTAATGTTGGTACTGAAAAGCCAAACTGAAACAAGATGACTTTAATTCCTTTGCAACTTTATTAATAAATATAGTGTGAGAAAATAGCGTAGCTTACTTTAAAAATGAAAAAGAACTTATTAAAATATCATCAGTGTTTTGAATTACATCACTGTCGAAATTATAATTTTTCCAGCAATGCTTGTTGAAAGATTTGTATCACACATGTAGATGCTACAAAATGCTGTTGATATTAAAAGCTACGTTAAGAGAGAAATCCTGGAAACAAAAACATGATATGCAAACACATTCGTAATAATAATAATAATAATAATAATAATAATAATAATAATAATAATAATAATAATAATAATAATAATAATAATAATAATAACAATAATAATAATAATAATAATAATAATAATAATAATAATAATAATAATAATAATAACAGCATATTGACTGAACAAGTATATTTTTAACAAAAAATTTCTCTCTCGTAACACCAAACTGAAAGTCAAACTAGAGGAATTCGTTCCTACCGGATCGCTACGGTGTTCTCACAGCCTATGGCACAACCATCCAGGGTTCCTTCCTTCACTCCCCGTGACTATATGGTGCGCTAAATAAAATAATTACAAAGTGTTATAATGAGCATATTATGATATGGTTCATCCTCCTTCCAAGCAGGGAAGAATAAAATATGAACAAGTATTTTTCTTATCTATGGATAATTTAAACTTCTCAACACTGGGTCTCAATTCCCTCGCCTTCTCTTCTCTCGATTCTTAGTCGCTGCGCGTCTTCCAGTAGGCGCTCCTTCTCTTTCCTTGCTTGGTAATATATATCTAGCAATGCCTGGAACTCCCTCTGGTTGCTTTCAAATTCAATGCATGAGTCTCCATTAGGCTTGACTGGAACTTCAGCATCTATCATATTTACATCTTCTGAAGCTTCCTCCTCTTCTTCCTCCGGGATCACAGACTCCTGTTCTGGGTCTTCCTCGTCCTCGATGTCATCTTATTCTTCACCATGCTCATTTGTGTCATGCATCTCTTCTACATCTTGTATATCGTTGGTTCTAATCTGGCTTGGTGGGTGATATAGCTTCAGGCTTGCTGCATTGAAAGTGTTCTCTATCGAACCGTCCATGGTCCTAACTTTGTATGAGTTATTGTCATAAACATGAACAGTTCGATATGGACCAATGTATAACACTGCAAATGTGTGGTAAAAACGAGCAGGGGAATTTGACGTAGCAGGTCTCTTTACCAACACTTGTTCACTGATCAGTAGCGGGCGATGGAAACGCTTATCATCCTGCGTAAGCGCCGTTCTGCTTGCACTTTCAATCGTTCCGCCGTGTTTTTAACGCACATCTTTGGAGACGGCCTAGGGCCACCTGGACAAGGTATAACTCCAAGCCATGGTATAGTCGGATACCCGTTGCAATGTTCCACCGAGAGTATCTGTCCGATTGATTCATGTCGAGTAGAATTCATGCTTTCAGTGATTATTGGGATGACATCAAACTCTTCCAATGTTCCCTGGGGATGAAAATCCGGCAAAACGTAGCCACTTCTCGCATTATACCTTCACAATGGTTCAATTCTGGGTGACGGACAGAAACCAAAACATGCTTGATTTCTAACTTCTCAAGCTCGCACTTGAATATCGGAGAGGTCCATGATCGCTTCACAAATCGAAAATGCATGACATGTTGCCAACAAACAACTGCAAATGCCTGACAAACTTGGTACCAATTATGGTCACTCTCAGGCTTCGAACCAATAACCCTGACTTTTAACCCCGTTTATCATCATACCATTGCCTACTGTCCATCTCACAACATTATCAAGGTCATTTAGCAGTTCTTCACAATCTTGTAACTTATTTATTACTCTGTACAGAATAACATCATCTGCAAAATTCCTTATCACTGATTGCACTTCTTTACACATATCGTTGATATATATAAGAAAACATAAAGGTCCAGTAATACTGCCTTGAGGAATTCCCCTCTTAATTTTTACATGGACAGATAAAGCTTCGCCTACTGTAATTCTCCGAGTTCTGTTTTCTAGAAAAATAGCCACCCATTCAGTCACTCTTTTGTCTAGTCAGTTGCACTCATTTCTGCCAGTAGTCACCCATGATCTACCCTATGAAATGACTTAGACAGGTAAATCGCGATACAGTCCATTTGACTTCCTGAATCCAGGATATGTGCTATATCATGCTGGTATCATACAACTTGAGCTTCAGTGGAATATCCTTTCCTAAACCCAAACTGCCTTCTATCAAACCAGTTATTATTTTCGCAAACATGTCTAATATAATAAAAAGGATTGCTATCCCACAGCTTACATGCATTACATGCCAAACTGACTGAGCTCTAATTTTTAGCTTTATGTCTATCACCCTTTCTTTTATACACAGGAGCTACTATAGCAACTCTCCATTCAGTTGGTATAGCTCCATCATGCAAACGATAATCAAATAAGTACTTCAGATATGGTTTTATATCTCAACCCACTGTCTTTATTTTTCCTTAGCTGACTTCTTTGCTAGATTCAATTTCCCATTGAGTTCCTTCAATTTCTCCTTTCCAACCTGCACCTCCTTCTTAGTCCCTTTACTTCTCTGTTATAATATAGTGGATCTTTACCATTCCTTACCACCTTTAAAGGTACAAACCTATTTTCACATTCCTCAACAATATTATTGAAGGAGGTAGTAATCAAAAACTTATATTGTTTATTCGAGGGAAAGCCAAGTCAGGAACTCCAAGTGTAAGTGGATATAATCAACAAAAACATACCCATCCCAGAGACTGCTTACTTTCTTATTTGGCTTTTTACACCGATCATGGTTACTTTTCAAAATCTCTCTCCTGCCTGTTTTATCAGCCATATGGTACTGCATAATAGTCCTAATTTTAATACCTTCCTTTCTTTCACATTTATTTTTAACTGCCACAAAACCACTTCGTGATCACTAATACCATCTGTGACTTCGGTTTATCTAAAGAGCTCATCTGATTTTACCAGCACCACATCCAGAATGTTCTTCCCTCTAGTTGGTTCCATCACTGTCTGAATCAGATGCCCTTCCTATTTTAACTTATTTGCCATCTGTTGGTCATGCTTCCTGTCGTTTTCATTACCTTCCCAATTTACCTTTGTTAAATTGAGATCACTCGCTACGATCACGTTCCTTTCCTTATCGTTTCCTGCAGCTGACGGGATCATTTGTAAATAACTTTCACTTCTGTCTCTGCCCTCAGCCTACATCTGAGTCAAGGGAGCATTTATATCTGGGTCAGAACAATATCACGTCGGGGTCTGGCGCACATTCTCAGTGCTTCAGAATGGCATATAATTATCACCAGCAAAATATAGCTCAAAGCCATACGTTTATCTCGTATAAAAAAGACTTGCTTATCAACTCATATATATCATAACTCCGCATATAACACCATGGCTTCCATCACCTATCTCTTGTCATCTCAGCCCAGTAAATATCTATCGGCAATTCTTTAACCTTGCATATAAATGATCCGCTTATCGATGACCGCTGCATTCATGAATTTGTCTGCCACCATACTCAAAGGCCCTACTCTACACTCGACGCTGTTATATCTCCCGTTGCGTCTCCTCACAGCTGAAATTCATGCGTCATGCAAAGAAACATCCTAACATATCGTCTCTATAGTCTAATCCTCTTTAATATTACGACGCTCTTGGCATACATTTCATTAGATTTTATGAAGAATCTGCCCGAAGAAGTCTATCTAATATGAACACACACTGGAATACAATACTAATAACTATAACACACACCTATATCTAAACTATTCTCACCCTTATTCCCATCTAATTGATATACAACACTTAGTTCGGGGCGTTAGCATATATACAGCCCTGAACATATTTAATTTTACTTAAAATGAGCAGAACAAGCACTACTTTGGCTTACATGTAAATATTAATGTACTTGTTTTAGTATGCCCTAACTAGTGCATCTAGATATCACTTCACATGCTTATAAAACAAGATGATTAAATTAGCAGTAACTTCTCCATCAGCGACGAATCACATAACCGCTATGTCATTCGTGCTTAGCCCATGACGACGGTACACAGCATAGGGGTGAAGGTTCTCTTCCCTACTCCGGGATACTTCATGGTTACTGTCTCCTTAATGTCGGTCGCTCAGTTACGTTCGAAACATTTACTTCACTGCTTAGCGTGCTGGAATACACGATTACACCTTAGCACTGTTTACTGTTTGACTATAGCCTTCGCGCAGATATAAGTTCAAACTGTGCGGCACTAAATTAAGGAAACTGGCCCGTTTGCAATCAGTCCTTGACAGCGGTTATATTCTAAACGACTCGCACACGTTAAAAACACAATTCGCGTATGCGTTAAATAATACTTATAATTTTATATCGTCACTAGCTCTTGTGAGCTGAATCACGGGGATTGTACTTATGTTTAACAACAAAAGCTTCACAAAGAAATATGGTGTTGTTGCCCCTGAATTACGACACGTCACACTTGGCGTTTCAGACAGAAGGAGAATGAGTGAGTTTGAGAAAATAAGAGCCCTTCCTTTCTCACCAGAGATTTTATAGCCGCTAGAGGACGAGGGTAAGCCCCGGCAAACAGTCCATTTTCCTTTGTAAGAGCTAGCCATATGTTAACGACCGCCCTCGTAAATACGCATATATCTCAGTTTAGCACAAATAAATAATATTATCAGCACCTGTTACTCTATAATTCTAATCTTAATTATGTGCGGTGTCAGATCTGTGGAATTTAGCTTCGTGGCGGATTAATTAATTGAAATTAAGATGATTCCAGCCCTGGAAAAGATAAGTTTTTCAACCTGTGACAATTGTTTGGTACATCCCTCGTTTAAATCTCACCCCCTCCAGGTTTGCTGTGCGCTAGGATGCGCCGATCTTGGGATCCACATGATTGAAATCACGGCTTGAGGCTCAAGTCCAATTAGAGAAATTCGTTCCTACCGGATCGCTGCGGGGTACTCACAGCCTATGGCACGGCCATCCAGGGTTCCTTCCTTCAGTCCCCGCGACTATATGGCGAACTAAATAAAATTATGCCACATTGTTATAGTAAATAAATTGAAACATATTATGATATAGTTCAGTATATCTCACTAAAATTAACATTTCCATTCACGTTTTCAGTAAATGTGTTAACTTTATTTATAGAAAAAACATTTAAAGTTGGCACAGTTTTTATAAGTTAAATTCAATTGTTTATTTTGAAAATGCTTGTTTTGTAATATTTCTAATTCATTGTAGGTTATTTCAAAACACGTATATGCTGTTCGAATTTTTCAAGTTCACTTTCATTTCGGAGTGGGTTTGAACCCTCTTCCCTAACCTTGCCCCTGGGTACGGCCTTGGTGATGCCTTAGACGGAAGGTTCAGTACAAACAAATATTATATTGAGTGGATCCACCGCCTGCTCGATCTGCATCCAATGGTTGCTTATACTGCCTGCTCATTAAAACATTTTAACATGGCACTAAATGAAACATTGCGTTTACAATTACCCAGGGTAGGCGGCAGCACCAAACAGCCCCAGTCTCTTGGAATGAAATAGAGGAAAATAGGCTAGTTATATACTGCTTTTCAGTGAAAATGGTGTATTATACGGCATTTTATTTGTCGACATTAGTCAAAAGAAATCGGAAAGCGTAGTCGAATATTTAGAAAGCGAAGGCTTGATAATGGTAAATCAAAGAGACTCTAAAACATATATATGTGTAAATGGTTGCAGCGCAATTGATCTAGTCTTCAGCAATGTAAGGTCAACGCAACAGAAGGTACTATCAAATATAGTTGCAAGGAAGCACCTACCAGTGGACACTTTCATAAAACTGGAAGTGTTGCTAAAGACCGAGAATGAAAAATAAAAACCCAAGAGGGGGAGAAGAGTTGACCTAATTAGATTAGCTGAAATGGATACAGATGCAATAACTGAAAACATTCGTGAAGGCAATACAGATAATGCCATTGCCAATTTAGAAAGATGTATCAAAGATACTGTCGTATATAATAATCAACAAAATCGAAGAGCGAAACCCTGGTTTAATCACAACTGCTATAAAGCAAGGAAAGACACGCTGAAGGCACTGAGATGCGCGAGAATAACGCCAACAGAAACATCGCTACGAAAATATAACGACGCAAGAAAGAATTATAAAACAATAATCAGAAGAGCAAAATAAATGTTTCAAGACAAAGAAGAGCAAAAACAAATAGAAGAGGCAGAACAACAATGGTACAAATCAGTACTGCCCAAACAACCACATTTTCCGAGCAACATCCCGATTAAAATATGGAAAGAACATTTCAGCAAAGTCTTGCAAGCAAAAGAAACTCGACCAGAAGAGCTAAATGAAGACGAGTATCCAGAGAGTAATTTCACTCCCTTTACGGTAGAAGAAGTAGAACATGCAATAAACACAACGAAAGACAAAAAAGCTTGTGGTCCAGATGAAATTTACTACGAAAATCTTAAAGGTACAGCAACCCATCTCAAGAAAATATGGACAAACCTATACAATGAATGCATAAAGCAAGGAAAAATACCTCATAACTGGAGACTTTCTACTCTTAAAATTTTATACAAAGGGAAAGGAAATATTAGGGATCCAAACGCATGTCGTGGAATAGCGCTCGAATGTACTGCCCTAAAAATACTGACAAGCCTCATAACAAAACGTCTATACAGCTTGGTTGAAGGATTAATACCGGAAGAGCAATTTGGATTTATGAAGGGAAAATCAACACTCCAAGCGGTAAAATGTTTACAAGGGGATATATGAGATGCATTAAGATTCTACAGAGGTAAACTACACGCTGTTTTTATAGACTACACTAAGGCCTTCGACCTCGTGAATAGAAATATAGCAATCGATAAACTGGAAAAGCTCAGTGGGAAAAATTACATCACGAGGATTTTAAGGAACATTCTGAACAAAACTTTCATACAAATAGATGCCAATGTTGATATATCAGATCCGATAGAACAAACAAACGGAGTTTTGCAAGGTGATCCGCTTATTCCGCTCCTATTTAACATAGTAACTGCGGACATAACTAAGAGCATTAGAACAGAAAAGGTAAAATTGTACGCATACGCGGACGACATGGTGCTTGTATCCACTGAGTTAGCAAATCTCCAGGAGGCTTTCAACAAACTTACAGTATGGGCAACTGAGAACGAACTTCAGTTAAATGAAAATAAAACTGTGTCAATGACTTTCAGGAAAGGAGGCAAACCGGCAGCTAGCGATGTTATAATTTATAAAAGAGACTCACTATCGATCGTAACACATTACAAATATTTGGGAATCACATTACAGACTCACGGAAATGTATACATTATCCATGTTCGGGAGAGAGTTATCGCCGCTTTATCAACTATGAACAGTATACCGAATTTACGGAAGTTATCATTAAATACCGCGTTAAAAATTTTCAATTTAAAAATCACTCCAATAGTGACATATGGTTTGACTTTAATTTGGGACCAATTAAGAAAGAAGAATGTGAAGGAAATCGAAAAATTAAAAGCAAGATTCCTGAAGAAGGCCTTGTGTATTTCAAAGTATACACCCTCACGTCTGGCATATCTTCTCGCCAGAGAATCCTTCTACATTGAGGATTTAAGATACGACCTATGCCTGCCATCAACAGAAGCATACCAGAGTCTACTCCGTGAACTGCAAGGAAAAAGAGAAGAAATATTTCCTGAATTTTACGCTACAGATGCTATGGTCAACAGAGAATGGATAAAAGCCAATTACGCATTGAGACACTTCATGACGCGTTTTGCTGTTCATGGTTTTCACCACGGTATCTGCACGAGAGACATCTACCAACAACCGGATGAATTATGCGTGTGCAAACTTTGTGATAACCCATGTGACAGATATCACGTAATGACATGTAAGCGCAGAGAAATATCTCTGACAAAATTCTGTGAAAATGCTTAAGAGTATGTCCTCTAATTATGCACATTGTGCGAAATTAAATTAAATTAAATTTGTTGGCGGATTGCTTCTCCGAAAGGTTACGAGTATGATCAAAATTAACATTCATCTTCACGTAGTACATTAGACAGGTATCCAGGCACGATGAAGTGTGGAGCAGGCATTTCACCTCTAATAAAGGAAAGATTGAAAGCAGAAGCCAATAATTTGAAAGATATGAAGAAAGTTTGCTCTCCTATTTGCGAGAAAATGGCAGTTAATGGGCGGCTGTTCTATAAAGATGACAGATTGTATGGACTTACCGAAGCAGAGGGAGTTTATAAAGAAGAGACTGGAATAAACCCTCAACTTGCCAACAAATTGTTGTGCTTTGTAATTCATTTATTGACGAATAAATTTACAATTCCGCCTTCCTATTTCATGGTGAAGTCAGTACGAGGTTCAGCAGGTTTGGAAGGCTCGATTCTATTTTATTCGTCTTGTGACGGACAAACAAAGAAGGGATACTCCCATGTTCAAAAATTTGGTGATGGAGAAGTAGGTCATATGTGGTACATCCTCGCAACTCCATGCGGCAATTTCTGCCAATATGTTTCAGAGATACAAGAAAATTCTAAAGCTCCCAATAAAAAACTTACTTAAGAAACACATCACGCTATTACTATTATTACTGTCTGACTGCTTGGCTTAATGGTCGGCGTTGAGGTCTTTTGTTCAGAGGGTCCCGGATTCGATTACCGTCCGGTTCGGGAATTTTAATCGCATCTGATTAATTCTCCCCGCTCGGGGGCTGGGTGTTGGTGTTTGTCTCAACGCTCTTATCTTCAAATACAGATAAAATCTACACTACCAACCACCACAGAAACACGCTATAGTGACTACATCCCTCCAAATAGGGTTGGTGTCAGGAAGGGCATCGGGCAGTAGAAACAGGAGACAATCCACATACGCGTGACATAGTTCCCACCCGCGACCCCAGAGGTTTGGGAAGAGTGCTGAAGGAAGATTATCTACACCCTCTTTCATTGATCATCATCTACAGAATGAATTTTCTTATGTGCTGAAACAGGCCTTAAGGGAGATCCATTTGAAGCCATGTTTAAGACTATAAGAACGGAAGAGGGAGCAGTGACCTGACTGATATGGCCTATCCGTTATTTTAATGTCCACCGTTGGTGCTAGCGTTATCAACAAGCAAAATTCACAATTTTCTGCCTCAATATCTTCTTCCAGACTTCACTCAACAGAATCAATGGTATTTGATTTACTGTGAGATGTTCGTGAGCCCCCTGAATCAGTTTGTGCCGGGCACTAGTGTGTGTGGTTATTTGGTGTGTGGAATCCAAGAAGAAATTGAATGCAGTACGTGCTTGAATAACGTTTATACCTCATTCATTGCATCCCTATTGATGAAATTGATCAGTCACTCGGATGGAGGAGGCTTCAGGTATCCCCAGCCACGATTTACTGGCATAACTATGAGGCTATATGAATCTGTTGAGGTTGCTCTGCCGTACTGCAAGAACTCTTTAAGACTTTTAAATTGTGTTATTAACAATAATCATCAGGAAATTGCGTCAAAACCTGTGGTGGCCAAAATTATGAAACCTTCGCTTAGTAATGTAGGGAAGTATAATACAGACGAAGTTTCCAGGTTTTCTTGTCCGTCGAAACCTCCTTCTCCAGAAGTCCTGAAGCTATATATATATCTAGAGCACTACTCTATAAATAAAAACGATTTCCTTTTTCTACTTTATTCTCAGAGTTTCAGCTTCGCTTATCTGCTTATCTACCTGTATTCCCGTGATAACAAGGGCTGTTTGGTTCTGCCATCTAGCGGTGGATTATTCGCAAGTCATGTTACACGTTTGAGTATGGAAAGAGCAGGCAGTATAAGCAGCCATCGGGCATATCGAGCAGGCGGTGAGTGGATGTAACTAACACAGCTCTGTCAAGAGATATCGGATTGTTGCAGTGGTAATTGAATTAGCCAAGGCATTCATTCGATCTTGTGACACATGATATCCTAAATTAGCGCGTACGGACATTGACGTCAGAGTAGTAAAGTGAGAACTCCTCAATGGAAGATCTCAGAGGGTGCGAGTGGGTGAAATGCTATCTTCTCCAATAAACGGCTCGTCTGGCGTGGCTCAGGGTGGAATTATTGGACCAATTCTTTTCATTATGAATGATATGCCTGATTCGATAAAATCGGAAGTGCACCTCTTTGCTGATGATTGCGTCATATCTCTTTCCTGCATACTGAGGAAGGCTCGCCCATGTACCGGCACCCTTCTTGCAAAGTCATCGTACGTTGGTTATCAGGCACAAAAATCTTTCGATCCATGCGACAGCATACAGACCTCAGTGTTATTGGCCCCTAAATGCACGTATGGAAATAAAAACGCCAATGGCATCTGTTGGTGAACTTGAGAATTACGACGAATAAGTGATTCACGCGTTGCATCACTGTGACAGCAATGCCAAACCATTAAGCAGGGTTATGTACAATATGCATCACATTGCCTCAAATAAGGAGGAAAAAATGATGCAAAAAATAAATCACCGCGACAGAAGAGATATACCGGTAGATAAAACCGAGAGGACGAAATATTGCTTCAGCAGGATTTAGATACGATTGAAAAATGGGTGCGTGAAATTGAATGAAAATCCACAACGGAAAAGCAAGAAATTGTTTCAGTTAAAAAGAAAAAGACAGTATAGAGGAATTACGGACTTCGGGGGGGGGGGGTGGAAGTTGATAGTTGTAAGTAATCTAGGTGGTAGTATTAGAAAAGACTCAAACTGTTCAGAAAATGTGGAAAATGTCGTTACAATTTATTATGCGGAATCTCAAGAAAGCTAATTCTGGTGTCAAACGTAAAGCTTATAAAAGTTTGGTAAGACCGATTCTCTAATATGGATTTGTGTGCTGGGATCCGTACAGGGTAGGTTTAATAAATTCCCTAGAAAAATTTCAAAGAAGAGCGGTGTGGTTCGTAAACGGGAGTAGGAGGAACACAATTAATTGAGAATGTCTTGAATCCATAAGAACTAGAACTCGCCTGTGTGATCGTCATAAGAGTTAAACAGGAAGTGCCGGCTGGAGTAGTATTAGGAATGGGTTGGAACCTCCTTCGTAATTATCGAGAAATGGTCACAAGCATAAAATTAGGGCCAGAAACCAGCATACGGACGTGGGAAAGTTCGTAAGTGATGGAAATTTGTGATTACCTATACCGTTTATCAATGTCTGGCTGTTTTTCACCTGTTCCTGTTATACAAAGACCGCGATATAAAATATTATATTATACAATAGTTTAATTCTGTGACCATGGAGTTCCAAGCCTTGATAATCCAGTCGAATCACTGACGTATTCGATCGAAAGTATACAGTTTCATCTCAACTTAATTATCAGCAGTGTTGTTATTTTATTGATATTAACTTATTTTATTATTGAGGTTTTTGTTGTCATTACTGTTATAACTATTTATTATTATTATTATTATTATTATTATTATTATTATTATTATTATTATTATTATTATTATTATTATTATTATTATTATTATTATTATTATTATTATTATTATTATTATTATTATTATTATTATTATTACGGAAATACGGCGGTCTAGTTGAATTTAATTCTGAATTTACTAAGTTAATAGGTTTTTATTAATGTTTTATTATATTTATCGTTAGCAAAACTATTATTGGAATCACCTTTAATACTTTGTATGAATTTCATATACGGGTTCATCACCATTATTCATTTTATCACCGGGCGAGTTGGCCGTGCGCATAGAGGCGCGCGGCTGTGAGCTTGCATCCGGCAGATAGTAGGTTCGAATCCCACTATCGGCAGCCCTGAAAATGGTTTTCCGTGGTTTCCCATTTTCACACCAGGCAAATGCTGGGGCTTTACCTTAATTAAGGCCACGGCCGCTTCCTTCCAACTCCTAGGCCTTTCCTATCCCATCGTCGCCATAAGACCTATCTATGTCGGCGCGACGTAAAGCCCCTAGCAAAAAGAAAAATTTATCTTCTCTTGACATCCAGAATCAATACATTGTAGTTTATTCATTTTATTGTGTTCATTTTGGTATTGTGCATTTTATGCTGTCATCAGTTGTAAGCCACTTGTAGCAGAAATAAGTACGAGGGCGAATCAAAAAGTAAGTTACACTAGCTCGCCGCGAGAGAACGCTGTGTGTCATGACCGTGGCCAATGCGGAGCAAGTTACAGTAACTGCTGACACGTCCGATAGGAAGGTTGGTGTGGTATCCGGTAGTGTTGTGTGTGCAGAGCGGGCTAGGTTCAATGGGGTGTCAATTGGATGTTCACTTCAAATTGGTGGTGCGAGCAACGATCAGATTTCTATGGGATAAACGGCTCAGTTGCACGGACATTCAACGTGAAATCACTACTGTATATGGCGAGCGTGCAATTTCTCGACCAGGTATTGTAAATTGGTGTAAGCAATTTGACGCCGGACGCACGGATCTCGCGGTCGAATATCGCGAAGGCAGGCCTGCAACTTTCAGTGCCGATGCAAATGTTAACCGTGTGAATGGGATCATTAGAGAGAATCGGCGCATAACACTGCAGGAAATTGCCAGCAAGCTGAACATTTCGTATGGCAGTGTGTTCTCCATTGTTTACTAGCACCTTGGATTTCGTAAACTGTATCAAAGATGGGTCCGATGTCTGCTCACCGACGTTCACAAAGAATAACGTTTCCAATCGTCACTGGCATTTTTGCAACGGTATTCTATGGAGGCCAACGAGTTTCTGTGGTGGGTCCACCCTTTCACCCCCGAAACAAAGAGAACATTGGTGGAATGGGTGCACACTACATCTCCACCACGAAAGAAGGCCAACGTCCAACCTTCAGCAGGAAAGGCAATGGCGACAGTGTTCTTTGATATGAAGGCTATAGTGCATGTGAAATTTATGCTGGAAAGCACGACAATCAATTCCGATTCATACTGTCCAACGCTGAACTCGTTGCGTAAGGCAATTAAAGAAAAGCGGCGGGGAAAATTGAGCACCGGTGTGATTTCGTTGCACAATAACGCAACATCTCACACGGCCCGCCAAACGTCCGAACTGATGCAGTGATTCAAGTGGGATGAATGGCAACATCCTCCATACAGACCAGACTTAGCGCTGTGCGATTTTCATGTGTTCGGTAATCTGAAAAAGGATCTCTGTGAAAGACGACTCCGAAAGTATTAGGAAGTGAAAGGAGCTGTCTCTAGGTGTTCACATAGCGCTGGATGTGATTTCTGTGCATCCTAAATAGAAAAGTTGGTTGAGTGTTCCGAGAAATGTTTACAGTCTCTTGGGGACTGTGTGGAAAAGTGAACATATATTGTAAGTTGTCACAGCCGTGTTGTTCATGTGTATGTGGTTTCATAAATGGCCATAACTTGGAAGTGTAACTTACTTTTTGATTTGGCATGGTACTTACATACTTACGTACTTACTTTTACTTTACTTAATTCCTAGGTGAAACGTAGGGCCTCGAGTACATTTCTCCAGATTATTCTGTCTGCTGACAATGCCTTCACCTCCCTCCATATCTTGTTGACTCCAGCAATCTCCTTGTCTATGGTTTTCTTCCAGGCAATCCTTGCTCTGCCTTGCCTGCGACTACCTTGTGGATACCATCTCAATGCCTACCTTGCGATACTTTCTTGTGGTCTTCTCAGGGTGTGCCAAACCATCTCCATTTTCTTCTCATTTTCTGTTCTTGTATGGGAATTTCAGTTCTGTCCTCCCAATGGTCTTTTTTTGAGATGGTCCTTGGCCACCATATTTTCATAATGTTTATATAGAACAGCCAGTAAAGAAAACCAAAGAGGAATTTGGAAAAAGAATCACAATCCAAGGAGAGGAAATCAAAACCCTGAGATTTGCCGATGCTATTGTTGTTTTATCTAAGGCTGCAGAAGATCTGGAGAAATTGCTGAATGATATGGACAGAGTGTTGGATAAGAAGTACGAGATGAAAATAAATAAGTTCAGAACAAAAGTAATTGAATGCAGTCGTGCGAAGTCAGGTGCTGCAGGAAATATTAGATTAGGAAACGAAGTTTTAAAGGAAGTAGATGAATATTGTTATTTGGATAGTAAAATAACTAACGATGGCCGAAGTAAGGAGGACATAAAAAGCAGATTAGCACAAGCAAGGAAGAGCTTTCTTAAGAAATTCGCTCACTTCAAACGTTGATATAGGAATTAGAAAGATGTTTTTGAAGACTTTCGTGTGGAGCGTAGCATTGTATGGAAGTGAAACATGGACGAGAACTAGCTTAGGAAGAAAGAGAATAGAAGCTTCTGAAATATAGTGTTACAGAAGAATGCTGAAGTTGATATGGATAGATCGAATCACGAATGAAGATACACTGAATCGAATTGGTCAGAGGAGATCCATTTGGCTGAATTTGACGAGAGGAAGAGACAGAATAATAGGAAACATCTTAAGACACCCAGGACTTGTTCAGTTGGTTTTTGAGAGAAGTGTAGGCGCTAAGAATGGTAGGGGTAGATCACGATATGAATATGACAAGCAGATTAGAGAAGATGTAAGATGCAGCAGTTATGTAGAAATGAAAAGGTTAGCACGGGATAGGGTGGCATGGAGAGCTGCATCAACCCAGTCTATGGACTTATGACTCAAACAACAACAACAACAACATTTACCTCAAACTATTTATAGTCCAGCTCCATGGCTAAATGGTTAGCGTGCTGGTCTTTGGTCACAGGAGTCCCGGGTTCGATTCCCAGCGGGGTCTGGAATTTTAACCATAAAAGCTTAATTCCTGCGGCACGGGGACTGGGTGTGTGTGTCGCCTTCATCAGGACTTCATCCTCATCACGACGCGCAGGTCGCCTATGGAGCCAAATCCAAAAAAGACCTGCATCTGGCGAGCCGAACTTTTCCTCGGACACTCCCGGCATTAAAAATCATACGCCATTTCATTTTCAGCTATTTATAAATTTCGAAGAACAAAAGTAAGATCGATCGGTGATTGATTGGTTGTTTGCTTACTTAATTACTTACCTACTCGATTGCTCCGTAGATCAATGAAAAATCAACAAAGAACGGTAAGAAGAAGGGTAAATGATATAGGAAGCCACTAGCCTACCAAATAGTTTCTTAGAGAATAAAGAGTGTCTTAATTGATACTTACCACTTCTATTGGACATTCGTGTTTAAAATTGCGGATACTGTTGACAAACGCTGAGTATGGAGTAGCTGGGTTATCCAGGTTTTCACAGACCTCAGTTAAATCTTCAGTCATGAAATGTTGACAGCTATCAATCTGTTGTTTACTGTCACATTTTGTTAGGTCAAGGAGGAGCTGAAATTAAATAAAAAAGACAGTTCTTTAGGAACCTGGCCTTCTATTAATGAAAGGAAATTGTGGCCTAATTATAGAAAACTTAGAAACCAACCTTAAGAGCTTCGCGGGTTATATTTCAGTAAATAATTGCCAAATTCAGATAAACAAAAGACAATACGACTAATTTGTTATTTACGCACGGTGTATGAGAAATAATTCATTATTGTAACCTATTTGGTCAGTTGAACACTACTCTGTGTCCATTCACACGTTCATTTATGGCCCTAAAAGGATACAAATTTTCAAACTTGTAAGACATATAAAATAAACGTGCATTTTTCGCATTTATACGCTAAATACTTAAAGCCTCGACCATTCTGCATTAATTCAGTCCAGTTACGCGCCTTTCTTTTGTAATCAACCTTTATTTTTCTCCCAATCTTACAGTTTTCCAACCTAATCGATCTCAACGGAGAAAAATAGAAACAAAAATTAGAAAAAAATGCAAGCAAAAGCAAGCGAACCAAGACAACATCAGACAATACACTATAATGGTACAATAATACTCCACTCTAGTGGACAAAACAAAACTGAAATGCAAAAACAAAAGAAAAAGAAAAACAACGTCAACGCGGCAAAACAAAATCAATATTGAACACAAAACAAAAATACTAAATATTGGCAACACAAGGTTAACTACCTCACTTCCTGAGTGCGTGATGGCAGTGTAACGCAATCTTTCCTGACCTAGCATAAGGGATCACGCTTCTGGTGACACATGCCATTACCTTCCCCATTTCACTGTTAGCCAGTAGTGGGGAGGGCCACCATTTCTCCTGTGCTTAGTAGTGAAACTTAACACTCTACCTGTGTCATGATAATCTACTGCCTTTTTCGTTCTCCTCTTGACACAGCTGAGAATTAGCCTTTACGGCGGCTAAACATCTGTTGCTAATTCTGATCAAAAACCTCCATAAATTACCAGCACACTTCCACTCACATACGAACCACCTTAAAAGCTTATCCCCATTGCACGGATGAGCTATCCACTTCAACTGCTGTTCATTAAACGTCCGCCTCTCTTCAATTGTTTCTTTACATACTGTCAGCAAATTAATGTCCTTTCCCCCTCGTCACCACATAATATACACAACGTATTCACTTTTGACTTCGTCCAACCTCTTCATATAAACCTAAAAGCCACCAAATTAAACCTCTTCTCACCGTCCTATTTACATTTACTACTCTCATATTCACCATCTGATTAACCCTCAGAAACATCTTTAGGGTAACCCTTTTCCTACATTCGGCTACCAGCTCTTGTTCAGCAATATCTCTCGCCCTCTTAAACACGTGTTTCTAATATGTACACAACATCCTTACTCCTGCACTCGCGGTACACAATGGCAACCCCATAACAATCTTACAGAACTTACTACTTACCTGCTCTAATACCACACACTCTTTCTCCACCCCCAAACATCAGAAGCATACAGCGTATTACTGCTCACCACAGCATTAAACACCATGCTTTTTATATCATAGCTTACTCCCAGAAATTTATTCTCCAATATCCTAGTTACTGTAAGTGCTGATTGGCCTTTCCATTTAGCTCGCTTAATCTGCTCCACCCAACTACCATTTCTACTTATCATCACCCCAAGATACTCCATCTTTTCCACCACCTCTATCTCTTCCCTGCTTATTGCCCACGTTATCTGTTATCTGTTCCCATTCCTACATACCTTCACCTTAGTCTTTTTACTGTCGATCTTCAATGACCATTTCTTAGCAAAAACACCAAACCACGTTCAAGCTTTTTTTGCAGGCCCACAACTGTCAACGTCAACAATAATACATAATCCGCAAAAATCAACCCTGGAATTTCTTGTATGCCTAGTACCGGATAAGCCCACTTTTTCTCTACATGACTGCCTAGTAAGTCGTCAATAAACAATAAGAAGAGAATTGGCGACAATTTACTCTCCTGTTTCAGCCCAACTTTCGATTCAATCAATCCACTAACCATCCCTTCCTCCACCTTAATGCTACAAAACACTTTTTCGTATATGTTTCTGATCGCTCTTCTCATCTTCTCCCCCAACCCCTACCCTCCCCAGTATTTCAAACAAGGCTCCCTGCTCACTGTATCGAACGCCTTCTGGAAGTCATTTGCAGCCATAAACACTTTAGATCCTTCTTTTCTAATATATTTATCTATTATTCTTCTCACAATAATTAAATTATCTGCCGTCTTCCTGCCTTTTTCTGAAACCACTCTGAAAAATCGATAGAACTGAGTAATCTTCTGCCCACTTCCTCAAACTGTTTGCTAAAATACCCGTGTACACCTTGCTCAGGGAGTCCAGCAGGGTTATGCCTCTATAGTTACTAGGATTTGTCCCCTCTCCTTTGTTTCTATAAATAGTACATGTGATCCCCTTTTGTCATTCCTTCGGGAATTTCGCCCCCTCGAAAAGCTTGTTTAGAAATGAAACCAAACTCTCTGTCATCTGTCTATTTTTTGCTACTTCCTTCCAATAAACATCATCCCACTTTCCGCTCCCGCAGTCCTGTTCCTCAATTTATTTGTCACTCCCATCACCACCTCACCTGTTATTCTTTTATCCAACTCCTAACAGACCCTCTCTTTTCCCCTTTAAACTGTATAGCCTCCTTCTACCCTTACACACCATTCCTTCTCTCCTAATAGTTCCTGGAAGGACTCCACCCATGTTCCATACTCAATTTTAGGTTTAGTCACTCTACTCGTCCCCTCATTAATTTTATTAACCCTTGCCCACACCTTATCTCCTTCCCTGTCTTTACACTCCCTGTTTAATGATTGCGTTTGAGCCTCCTGCCATGCCCTTTTCCTCTCACTTAGCATTTTCTTAAATTATTTTCTCAACCTGCAAAACTGTTCCCTTAACGCACTCCCACCATGTTTCCCGTACTCAACCAGCGCTCTCATCACTACCCTCCCCTTCATCTTACACTCTTTATCGAAACAACCCTCCCTATGATATCTGGACTTCTTGTATAATTTTTCCATCGCCACTCTCCTACCAGGATATTCCAGTAGCTCTAAAGCCCTATCAGTATTATTGCCCTCAACTGCTACCTCGATCCCTACCCAAATGATCTGAAATTCTGCATCTTCAAGGTAGTTTTTTAACTTCGCTTTCCCTTCCTCAGTCCAAATATACCTGGGAACCCTGCGACCTTTTTCTCTCCCCCCTCTTCCTAATCATCCCTCTTCCACTCTCCCATTCCTATTCATGATTACATATACCAAGAAAAGGTGTGATTCCACTCAAACAGCCACCTCCATCCTGTTGATTCTATCTAACATATCTTCTGAAATAATAACACTTCATCCCTCCTTTGTAACGTATGCCATTTTTCCTTCCATATCGCCCTTCCACCACCCATTCAGAATGTACAAGTTGCTCATCCCACATAATTCTAACAACTTCTGCCCTAAGCGGCCCTCCCTTTATCTTCACTTTTCCTCCATCCCGTTTTTACTACCTTTTCCTCTTTACCATACTCTGGACAGGAGCAACCGATTCTCGCGTTCAAATCCCCTAGCAAAGTCAATCCATCCTCTGCGTACTTTCGTCTAATATTATTTATTTCCTATATCAGACCATCAAAAAATATTTATTTGCATATATCGAGCCCCTTGATCGATTGTATATAAAACCCATGCACACACTCTTCCTCTCATCTCCTTCCAGCTTAATCCTAACCCATATTACCTCTTCCATCTCATTCTCTATTTCTTTAATTCGATCACTTAACTCTTCTTTAACTAATAATGAAGAAAACCGCTGGATTTCTTCCCTTCTTTCCCTGATTTTTACTCGTTTCGTTCTTTACTACGAACCCCTTCCGAGTTAGATTTATCCCTTCTTTTAGCCATGTCTCTAGGGGGGCCACTATATCAAAACTCTCCACCATCTTAGTAACTTCTACATTACCCAACTTACTTCCTACCCCTTCAATATTTACAAAGCCTATCTCACACCCTAGCTACCTACTACACTCATTTGCCCCGTCGTAATCACCCTTGTTTCTATTTACATCAGCTGCGTTATTCGATTTACTACTAGTTTTACGCATTCCTTCCTTTTCCTCCCTGTTCTCTACCTTCTTGACGTCTTAGCAGATTCTTTGCTCCCCCTATCCTCCTGCCCTTCGCTTTTCTTCCCACACAGATCTTTTAGACTTACACTTCCAACAGTGCTCATGACCTCTCGCCGGCTACTCTCCTCCCCCACCTCCACAGCACTTGCCGGTGACTCACGACTGCCTCCACCTCTCTCCGTACGTTGATCAGCCTCTTCTTTTCCCCCGCCGATCTTCACTGTTGCCTCCTGTTCTTTCTTCACACTGGAATTTGCTCCTCTCCTAGCCAACAGCCTTACTCCGTCATCACCAGCCGAACTCTCCTCTTCTCTTGTCACACCTGCCGCTCTCGTTTGCATAATCGCCTGCAGATAATTCTTGTCCATTAGCTGCAACTTTTCAGCCGACCATTCTCTTACCATCTACCATTCCCCACCACCAACTTATTGCCTCTAATGAACGCTCTCAGCCCTGTTACACGCCTTTCATTCATACGCTTTCTCAGTGATACATTGAGGTAATGCTGCCCAAAACTGCGAAATTTATACATTGTTGTAAAAGGAAGTTCAACACCGTGTCTGTGTATAGCTTGATGACATTATATGACCAACACTATACACCAATCTAAATAAAAGTCAACAAGTGCTGAAGGTGATTTGCAGTACATCAATTTACAGTGTATCCTTTCCCAGTTGAGAAGGCATACACGCTTGTGTTCTCGTATGTAGACGACTTTTTGGAGATGAATATCATCCTTGTGGACAGTGTTCTCTGTCTCCTGCATCTGTTATCACATATGTGCAAGGTTAGTAGCTCGCCGTATAGTCTGGAATAGACGTCATCCCAACATGTGGTATATATGTTTAGGGATCGTGCAGGCCAGAACGCTTCTCGAACATCACGAAGAGCATATGGCTTATTGGTAGCAGTATTTGAATGAGCATTACCCGCGGAAACAGTGCATCACATTCCTGGAGCAGGAATGGCAGCAGGAGGGGTAAAAAAATGTCCTGAATGTAGTGGAAACTAATCAACAGATCCTCTAAAAAACCAAAGGTGAACGGCAATTTTAAGTTACTTGGTCCCACACCATGATGCAAAGATGTGGGTCTGTATGACGGGAGCGAATTCATTCTGGAAGAATACGTCCACCAGGTCGATGTCCCAAGGCTAAAGAACCATCACTTACATGGCAGCTCGAGTGTGCTCCAAGTGTGCAATTGGGTAGCCTATACTTGCAATAGGACAATGAATACGTATGCCTGAGGAGGTTCTGCTCAGTCTGCCAGTTATTCCCAAAGAAGATGTCGATTTTGGCGTAGGTCTGCACTAGGTGGTCATCACAAACCTGGTCTACGGGTGTGAGTCTGTTCATTTGACCAGCATATATATATAGGCTGAATTCCCACGATGCGTCCCCTCTCAAATGGCTGTAATTGCACAAGAGGGGCACACAACTGTCTTCAAGGAATGGCTATATCTTGACCCTTCTCGGCTGGTGCGCGGATGGACCCGACGCAATGTAGTGAACGGCACCACGCCTTCTTTTCCTCGATATCCTAGAAACGTTCCTAAATTTAACTATAATCCTCCAGTATACAAATACAAATACTGTACCCACGTTCAGTTGCAATATTTTTTTTAGTTTGAGTTTATTTTCTTCATTATATAATGATTTCTGTATATGTTACTGGCGTTCAAACGTATTTTAGTTAAGACTCTAAGTGATGTAGGTGAACAACTTACATGACCAAGATACAGTTCGAAAAAGTAGCCGTACTACAGGTATGTAAATAGGGCTATAATTTTGGTTGCGCTATTCAGATTTTTAAAAATCTCGGATTGAATAGCTTACTCAAAAGTCAAAAGTAGATTGAGACACATTTTCGTCTGTCTGCCTGTCTCTCTCTTTGTTATGATACAATTTGAAGAAAGACTGTACAGTTTCTCTCGTAACTCAGGCTGAGCACTGAGCTATATATCGTTCGATTATTATTCAATGGTGTAGCAAACTTAAGACGGCCAAACCAGGAAATATCACATCTCCTTTTACATTAACTTGATCATAAAGCTGTACGTAATAAAAAGGGAAAAATAACATTAATAAGACGAGTATTAACACAGATATCCACGACTATTATACTTTTTACCAAATTAAAAGTGGTTGAATCCACTAATAAACCAAATAACTCGGATCTTCCTGAAAGAGTGCGTTTCAGAATTTACCAGTGCCACTGTTTGTCATAATTAAAGTATCATCCGACAGAGGAATCCAAGCAAATGGAAAGACTGTGTTCATGAATGGTAGAAAAATGCTGTTTGAGAATTACAGACCCATAGTTCTCTTACCTCTCCCTTCAAAACTGGCAGACAAAATCATTTACTGTAGATTATGCAATGCATTCCATCATCACTAAGCCAGTTACAGCATGGTCTCATACATAAACGTTCAACCGCTAGCAAGTTCGGTATTTTTATCCATTTAATTTCTAAAGCATTAATGCACGGTTTCAGAAAGGTCCATCAAATCAGTCATTGATCCATTATACACAGGGGCTGTTATAGCAACTCTCCATTCATCTGGTATAGCTCCTTCGCGCAAACAATAACCAAATGAAAGTGCTTTAGATATGGTACTATGTCCCAACCCACGGTCTTTAATATATCCCCCGAAACCTTATCAATCCCAGCCATCTTTCCATTTTTCAAATTTTGTATCTTACTATAAATGCCATTGTTATCATAGGTAAATATTAATACTTCTTTAGCATTAGTCACCTCCTCTATCTGGTCATTTCCTTGTAACCAATAATCTTTACATACTGCTGATTAAATAATTCTGCCATTTGAAGATCCTCGCAAACACACACCTCTAAATCATTAATGATTCCTGGAATGTCCTTCTTGGAACCTGTTTCTTCTTTAAAGTACCTGAACACTCGGGCAGAGTAGAACAGTCGACTAGAAAGTAGGGCAGATCAACCTCATGAAACTAACTGTGGTAAATATTTGTTTGTCAGTCAGGGAATTGATGATTGAAATGCATTACCTGCATCTGTCTTCGAGCCTTTTCCCCAAAAGGTAAGATGATTCAAGAATAGACTCCAGCGTTCTGTGAATTGTGTGTAAATTTCTCTGTGAAGTGTCATGTTTTAATTCAACCCTCAACCCACTGTATATTGTAGTAGTAAGGCATCTGGATTATTTAAGGTATGTGTGAAATTGTATATCAACGTGTTGTATTTACAATTATAAGATCATAGTTAGTAATTCGACCGCTCAATTTACTGTAGCCGTGCGCGTAGAGGCGCGCGGCTGTGAGCTTGCATCCGGGAGATAGTAGGTTCGAATCCCACTATCGGCAGCCCTGAAAATGGTTTTCCGTGGTTTCCCATTTTCACACCAGGCAAATGCTGGGGCTGTACCTTAATTAAGGCCACGGTCGCTTCCTTCCAACTCCTAGGCCTTTCCTATCCCATCGTCGCCATAAGACCTATCTGTGTTGGTGCGACGTAAAGCCCATAGAAATTTACTGTACGTTATAGTGTAAAATTTTGAAATACTTAATGTACGTGTGAATTTGTATATCATGATCCTGATTTAGAAAGTCGAACTTCTAGTATTTTTGTAATATTTTCTTTCCATGGAATTGTTTATTGTATCCTTCTTTTTATTGGATAACTGTGATTTAACTTCAGTTCATTATCACACTACTGTAAGTGATCATCGCCACCCGGATAATTTCCAATTGCGATGTGTTTGTTAATAATAATAATAATAATAATAATAATAATAATAATAATAATAATAATAATAATAATAAAGCTTCACAATCGGGATCCCTGTTGTTCATTTTTTATAAATAATATTACTACTTCGATTCGCCCCCTAAACTACCATTTCACTCAGCATTAATAAAATTATTTATGGCTTAGATTATAGCGCCTTACTCGACGACTTTGCGTACCGATTTTCATTAAGATAGGACCACCAATAACATAAATCTTTGAGAATTAAATTATAGGCCTTCCCCTAAACTACCATTTTTCTCAGCGTGAATACAATTATGTATGGCATAGATTGTAGCGACGTATTCTCCAGCTTTGCCTACCGATTTTCATTAAGATACAACCACTAATAACAAATATTTGAGAATAAATGTTAAGTCTTCCCCTAAACTACCATTTCACTCAGCGTGATTAACATTGTTTATAACCTAGATTATAGCAACTTATATCTCAACTTCTGATACCGATTTTCATCAAGATCGGACCATTAATAAGATACATATTTCAGAATTAACGTTTAGGCCTTCCCCTAAACTACCATTTCACTCAGCGTGAATAAAATTATTTATAGCCTAGATTGTAGTGACTTATTCCCCGACTTTTCATACCGATTTTCATTAAATTCTCTTCAGCCCTTTTCTCGTGATGCGTGTACAGACAGACAGACGGACAGACAGACAGACAGACAGACAGACAGACAGACAGACAGACAGACAGACAGACAGACAGACAGACAGACAGACAGACAGACAGACAGACAGACAGACAGACAGACAGACAGACATTATGGAAAATTAGAAAAATGCATTTTCTTGTTAGTGTGCACACGAATGATACAGAAATAACATATTTATAAAATTCATAGCAATGTACAGACAAAACTCTTCTTTTATATATAGAGAAAATATTACTACTTCAATTCGCGACAGCCAACCACCCCTATATGCTTGTGACTTAAGCATATATATAACGTCGCAAGAAAGTCATATATTCTGTTATACTCCAACACGACTTAAACAGACTTGGTACGTGGTGCAGAACATGGAATCTGAATTAAAACTAACCAGGAATAATTTTAACAGTTTCCTACGTAAACGGATACCTACAAGTCACAGTTATAACTTAAATTGTTGTATCAAGGTAAAGACATAAATGATTTGGTTCTGGACCAAGAAGAGGCTGTTGGTGCTGATGATATGGGAGACCCGATTTTGAGGTCAGAGTTTGACAGAGCTGTGAGAGACCTGAATAGGAACAAGGCACCTGGAATTAATGACATTCCCTCGGAATGACCGACTGCTTAGGAGAAACCAGCATGGCAAGGTTATTCCATACAGTGTGCACGATGTACTGTATGAGACGGGAGAAGTGCCATGCGATTTCCGGCAGAATGTTTTTATACCTATTCGCAAGAAAGCCGGTACTGACAAGTTGGAAGACTACCGCACCATTAGTTCAGTATATCATGCCTACAAAATGTATCACGTATAGTTTACAGAAGAATGGAAAGACAAGTTGAAGCTGAGTTGGGAGAAGATCAATTTGGCTTCAGAAAAATGTTGGAACACGTGAAGCAATCCTGACTTTCCGTCTGATCTTAGAGGATCGAATTAAGGAGGACAAGCCCACGTACATGGCGTTCGTAGATCTAGACAAAGGCATTCGATAGTGTTGATTGGACCAAGCTATTTAAGATTCTGAAGATGATTGGGATCAGATACCGAGAACGAAGAATTATCTACAATCTGTACAAAAATCAGTCTTCAGTGATAAGAATCGAAGGCTTTGTCAAAGAAGCAGCAGTCCAGGAAGGAGTGAGGCAAGGTTGCAGTATGTGTACCCTCCATTTCAATGTTTACATAGAACAGGCAGTGAATGAAATCAAAGAGGAATTTGGAAAGGGAATCACATTCCAAGGAGAGAATATCAAAACCTTGAGATTTGCCGATGATATTGTTATTTTATCTGAGGCTGCAGGAGATTTCGAGAAATTGCTAAATGGTATGGACGAAGTCTTGAGTAAGGAGTACAAGATGAAAATAAATAAGTCCAAAACAAAAGTAATGGAGTGCAGTCGAACGAAGGCAGGTGATGTAGGAAATATTAGATTAGGAAATGAAGTCTTAAAGGAAGTAGATGAATATTGTTGCTTGGGTAGTAAAATAACTAACTATGGCAGAAGTAAGAAGGACATAAAATGCAGACTAGCACAAGCAAGGAAGAGCCTTCTTAAGAAAAAGAATTTGCTCACTTCTAACATTGATGTAGGAATTAGGAAGATGTTTGTGGAGCGGGGCACTGTATGGAAGTGAAACGTGGACGATAACTAGCTCAGGAAGAAAGAGAATAGGAGCTTTTGAAATGTGGTGTACAGAAGAATGCTGAAGGTGAGATGGATAGATCGAATCACGAATCAAGAGATACTGAAAAGCATTTGGTGAGACGAGATAGATTTGGCTAAATTTGAAGAGAATGTGAGATAGAATGATAGGACCCATCTTAAGACACCCAGGATTTGTACACTTGATTTTTGAAGGAAGTGTAGCCGGTAAGAACGGTAGAGGTAGTCCAAGGTATGAATATGGCAAGCAGATTAGAGCAGATGTAGGATGCAATAGTTACTTAACACAGGATAGGGTGGTATGGAGAGCTGTATCAAACCAGTCTGTGGACTGATGACTCAAACAACAACTTAATTGAATATTGAATTTTCACGACAGCATTGTAATCGAACGTAAATGGTACACCCATAAACCAGGTTCATATTGTTGATAAGTTTGGTGTCACTATGAGTATAATGAACTTTTTATCATTTGAATGTTCGTATGAACATTATGAGGCGTAGATGTGCAGATGTAATGTTGCTTCTCTCGTGCATAAGTGGACTGCACAAATTTGCTGGGACTAGTGACATTTCATATTCCTAGCCGTAGCACGAGAAAACTTACACACATTCCTTCTTCAGATAAGTACGACTGATTCATTTCCTTCTGGTTCTGCGTACACCAAAGTGATTTATGAGAGAACGGATTTAATCCACACACTTCCTAATGCGGTACGGAGGACTCTTCTCCAGCCTGGACCTTAGAACAGGACTAACGCTCCTCACAAACTTAAATCTATATATATTGAACCCGAGTGACTTAGGTCCATAGTCAGTCATGATTTGATTTATGAAATAATATGTGGTACATTAATTGAAGTACAGAAAGTTTATTCCATACGAGCTGTGTTAAAATATAATTTGGTCATACGACACACTGGAGCTGTGGAGCTTAGTCTGTCACAACAGAATTTAGCTGCTTCACAGCGGGCGAGCCCATTAGTTGGGCGACCAGGAAAATACAAGTCCACAGATAAGTCTTAGTCAGAAAGAGAAGGGGTAGTTTGACACAATGGAAGCTTGCAACACGAGCAGTGCGCTGGGATATTTTGAGCGGACGGAAACTTCCGCGACGTCACAAATTCCAGGAAAGGTTGAATGGAAAAGTACAGTGGTTTCGACGACATTCACTAGCCTAGGTTCTCGCAGGTGGAAACTTAAATCACGTGACCACTTGTAGGCCAGTCACAAAAAGTTGTTGGGAGACTCAGGGATACCATCTTGAGAAATGATGGATGAGATATTCTGGTAACTTCAAAAGTAATCATTAATAAATTATGGTGAGTACACGGATCAATATAATGAAATTATTAGACGTCACGCATGGAAAAATAATCGATAATTATTGGCAAATTAAATAAATTGAAGGCTGGATTTCGTGGAAACCAGACAGCTTGAATGTCATTGGCTGGACAAAAACCACGTTGTAATGGACGCTTCCAAGGGCGCGAAATGTGAGGAGCTAAAACCACCCGTATCTCCGAAATCTATGAACGTCGGGAGTTCATATTTAATCCAGCGAATATGCTAGAGGAGTGGATTAATTTGATATAAAATATAACGTTCAATTCGGAATGCAAGTGCCGATTTTGGAAATCCACCCCCTCCCTCATGGACATGACGTCATTTAACCCGCTAGGGGAGGCTTCATCCATATATACTAGCGCAAGGGACACTCACGGCAGTCTTGAAATTAAACTTTGGAGCTGAACAATCGTCCGTAGCTGAATCCGTCGTGTACTGCTAACTCAACCTTCATTTGTGCGAGCAACCGCCGGCACTTACGGAAAGTGATCGCGCTCGAGCGCCATGAACTTGAATTATTTTAACATTGGACAGTGTGTGCCAGTTATAAAATATTGTAGTGATGTCAAATAACCAAATAGTAGGAGTGAGAAAATAAGTTTCATGTACACAGCATTAGGTGCATAATTAGAAGACTGTGTGACGAACAGTACCTTGAGGGAATAATAGCCTGTACTTTAGGAGATCGAACCAATATCATGAACACTTCAAGAGTGCAACATGAATTGGGCGTGCCGCGTCGGACAACGTAAATTACGCCGGGCGTATAATTTGACACCCCGTCGGATGTGTCCAAGTCCTTTTGTGCGGTGAAAAGTACGAAGTTCAAACAGTGTAAATAATAATAATTTGGGTCTAGGGTTTAATTTGTGTTGTAGTATTCAAGTAGAGATCATCTTTTCAGTGTTAACAATTTCAGTGGTAAATTAGTGTGATATTTAATATAGTGGAGTGAAATGGCGAGGTGCCAGGAAATCTTCTGTGAAGTAAGGCGAAAAATTATGGGCGAGTAGTACGACAGATAGGGGCCGAAAGGGGCCTCTCATCTGCTATGCCGCAATGGATAACAGAAGTCAGATGAGTACCACAATGTGAATAATATTTGGGAAATGTCACCGTGATTAGGAAAATGGGAATAGTTTGATTTTGACTTGGTTACCATACGTAACAAAATGGGTCGCCTCACGATGCCATTCAAAATTTGAAGCACTGACGGGACTAAGGGATAATAAATTAAATGTCGGGTCTAAATTATGTAGTGATTTTGTTGTACATATCAATTTTGTAGACATAGGGTAGTGAATTAAGTCATGCACGCATTTATGTTTTTATAGTCGAAATTTTTCGACATTTGATTTGATGTAATATTCAAATAGACCCGGAGTGTGTTTTTCTCTTAGTCATTTAACGACCAGTTATATAATAGTGTTGAAGGAAAATCCAGCCTTGTCATGCCAGCTGTGGTTTTCGCAGTGTTAATATTGTAAATTTGAAGTTGTCAAAGTTGTGGGATCTCGCTGTGTGCGGCCTGGTCATTCCAGCTCTTGAACATTGGACTGCTAGATATGCAGTGTAGTACTGTTCGTTAAGCGAGAATATGAGCGGTTTTTCATTTGATTATTTCATATGAAAGCATTGCTTTTAATTGCGCCATTCCTACTGACATCGTTGTAATGACCTATGTTCATTTCAGTTGGGAAAACCACTAAGACAGTCTTTCTGAGGATGTAAAAAGGAAGATGGAGAGTGAGTGCCTGCCATTATAATGAAAACTCCCCAACCTGATTTTGTCTGATGGTAGGCAATCGGGCCTACCATTACAATGTAAATTCCCTAACCCAGTCTTCATATGAGAAAAGACGTTTTGACTACCGGTATCCCATCGCGTTTGTAGGCTAACGTTAAGAGGTATGCAATTTAATACAATCTTGCTCACAACGTGTACACTACTTAACCCATAATTCTGTATACAATGTAGAATTCCGTAGCGAAGCACGGGTATATAACCTAGTATACATTAAAACATTAAATTTACTATGGAGACTGAGCGTGGAAGATGTTTACCGCTTTTGGATGTTTTAGATGCTTGGAAATCTGATGAAACCTTAGGTCAATAAATCAATCAATCAATCAATCAATCAATCAATCAATCAATCAATCAATCAATCAATCAATCAATCAATCAATCAATCAATCAATCAATCAATCAATCAATCAATAAATCAATCAATCAATCAATCAATCAATCAATCAATCAATCAATCAATCAATCAATCTATCTATCTATCTATCTATCTATCTATCTATCTATCTATCTATCTATCTATCTATCTATCTACCGGGCGAGTTGGCCGTGCGTGTAGAGGCGCGCGGCTGTGAGCTTGCATCCGGGAGATAGTAGGTTCGAATCCCACTATCGGCAGCCCTGAAAATGGTTTTCCGTGGTTTCCCATTTTCACACCAGGCAAATGCTGGGGCTGTACCTTAATTAAGGCCACGGCCGCTTCCTTCCAACTCCTAGGCCTTTCCTATCCCATCGTCGCCATAAGACCTATCTGTGTCGGCGCGACGTAAAGCCCCTAGCAAAAAAAAATATCTATCTATCTATCTATATTTAGGGCGGTCGTCCTGGTGGCAGATTCGCTATCAACTGTTTACGTGGCTCTTTCTTAAACGTTTTCAAGGAACTTGGAAATTTATCGAACATTTTCCTGTATAATGTATTCCAATTTCGTACTCGTCATCCTGTAAATTAATATTGTCCTAGAATTCCAATTTTGTCTTCATATTATGATATTTTCTACTTTCAAAAGCTCCGCTCAAACTTATTTTTCTATTTCCATTCCAAGCCGTCTCTAGGTCGTGCGGTTTACTGTATACCCACCCATATTCATATAATATATAAGGGACGATCAAAATGTTTCCGTTCCACGGCCGTACAGTTCTGAATCAGGACGCCAATCAGGCGACATCAGCGTGAGTATTGAGGCGCTCATCCCACCGACGCACCAGGTTGAAGATCCTCTGTGGTAAAACACCGCGTTCTGTAAGTGAAGAAGTCTGTAACCACCTGCACATCCTCGTCCCACAGGAAGCGTCGAAAATTCAAGGGCTTTCTGAGGAGACCGAAGGCGTCATAATGGTTTATGTGCCCGTCCGTCCTAATCGCCCCATCCACCACCCGCTTGTTGTTGTCCGTAATGGATAAGGCTGGCCTCCCATTTCGACCGGCGTCTTGTGTCGGAACGCGACCCGCACGGAACTTCGTCCACAATTCCACAACGGTGGTTTTCTATAGACTTGCTGCCCCATACACAGTCTTTATTCTCCGATGGATGTCCACCGATGTTTGTCCTTCGGTAGCCAAGAACAGAATAACAACACGTTGGCCTTCTTCATGTCCGTGCTTACATACCCGCATCGGGGTCACGCTACGTTGCATGTCGTCTGCAGCAACGCCCTCAAACGTAAATTTCTTGATCACGCCTTATACCTACATGGGTCCTATCATTACCTCCCTTGCCAAAAACGTGCTCTGATAAACACTCTTACCAGCCACGCAAGGGAGATTTGTGTGACGGTGTAAGTTAAATGGTGACCTTGAGTTCATAACCAGAATATTCTTGAACACTGGCCATTCAGTGAAACAGATTGACAAGGTGCTACATTCTAAACTAACAGGCAGATTTACACGTGGCTCTCCTCCAAACGTACAGTGTGTTATGGATGCGATGTGCAATATTCTCAGAAGGCCCAAAGTCCAGACCATCTTTAAGACCAATATCGTCAGAGGCAACTGTTCTCGAACTGTTAAGGATCCTATTGGTTTATACTGTACTGGAATGTCTGGGATTCCTTGTTCCTATGGAAATACTTACGTTACGTTGGCCATCATGTAGAAAAGTAACTACGACAGCACGTCTTTGCGTGTCAGAGAAGTCTGCTGTGGCAGAGCACGACCTACACAATGACCATAGAATAGTTTTTTATGCAACATCTCTCAT
Organism: Anabrus simplex; assembly: GCF_040414725.1. Taxonomy (NCBI): domain Eukaryota; kingdom Metazoa; phylum Arthropoda; class Insecta; order Orthoptera; family Tettigoniidae; genus Anabrus; species Anabrus simplex. The sequence goes on from NC_090271.1 coordinate 326,075,782, forward strand.
TTGGAAGGAGAAATGGGTTTACACCTAGAATTATTTGTGATATGATAGTAATGTTAACAAAGGGGAAGGGTATATACTGAGCAGATCACGCTTTCCTTTCATAATTAGTTCTTCAACATCTTTCTCCTTCACACTGGAGGCTCTGGAATAAACTTCATTTCAGGCAGGTCTTTCTGTCTTCAGTCTACCTAATATGGACTGACAACTGAGACGCTGACATAGGAAACGTAGTGGGCCTAAGTAAAAATAGTATCAAAATTATTTTTTTTCTTTTTCTGGAGAACGTAGTAAACGCTGATGTCAATGATATGGAAAAGGTAGCAAGTTAACTTTTACAGTAGATTAGTTTCTACGATTGACGCAAGATAGAATCTGTGATAAGTCCACGAGGTTTGGCATGTAGAAGGTAGTAAGTCAGCCCGTGCCTCTGGTGGAATTAAGTATCACCTTTGAAACGTGTTGAAAGTCAACTGTGTGATAACCATGTTTATAGCCACTATAGTTCGTCATAGTGATACTTCAGTGCCAGAATGCCTCCGAAACCTATTCCATTCAAGATGGTAAGTCGTTATTGCCAGCATCTTGATATGACGTTCATACTAGTTTTAGTTTTCAAACATAGATACTACGATGGGCAACAGTGGTTCTAGAAGAGGATGCGGAAATAATCAGAGAGAGGCTGAACATTCTCGAGCATTTCATGTAATCATGATGACGCCTGGGGATTTTCGTGACCGCCATTGAAACCAAGAAGTATTTAAATACTCAACGCTTAATATTAGCACTGCGAATTGGATAAGGATTTCAAAAACAGAATTTCCCTCAGTCAAGACAAGGCAATCATTCAACGAATATTAGAACCGAGGAAGGCGCACAATATCCTCAAAAGAGGACGGTCCTACCAAGCGATCATCAACATACAGTCCTCTCAACCACCTGGAAGGAGACTAACCATCACCGAACCGAATAAAGGACATATTGGCTATGCTGAATTTCTTGGATGAAAAATATAATTTGCCTTATCGTGAAATTTCCTTTTGAAATATACACGTCAGCTGACAAACTGATTACACAGTGATTTTTCACAACGTATTTTATCGCACAAGTTGTGCCCCAATCATTATTAGCATACAGTTGTGTGTTAAACTTATAAAAAGATCACTCCTTGATTTTACATGATTTATTTTCAGTTATATTTGCTTCAGAATGATGGAAAAACTATTTTTCTTCCCCTGTTAAATTCACATTTTTAAATTCACTATATATCGCATATCATTGCCTCAAATGCCAATGAATGTTTTTATTGTTATTGCTCTGATGACGAAGACGGTTTGGTATTAAATTCGAAACCCGTCGTACTACAATAGTTCAATCAATACTGATCTGCATTTATGGCAGTCGCCCAGGTGTCAGATTCCGTATCTGTTATTTTCCTAGCTTTTTCTTAAATGATTTCAAAGAAATCGGAAATTTATTGAATATCTCGCTTGGTAAGTTATTCCAATCCCTGACTCCCCTTCCTATAAATGAATGTTTGCCTAATTTCTCCTCTTGAATTCCAACTCCAACAATATGAACCTTCCTAGTTTTAAAGACGCAACTCAAACTTATTCGTCTACTAATGTCATTCCACGCCATCTCTCCGCTGACAGCTCGGAAACATACCACTTAGTCGAGCAGCTCGTCTCCTTTCTCCCAAGTCTTTCCAGCCCAAACTTTGCAACATTTTTGTAACGCTACTCTTTTATCGGTAATCACCCAGAACAAATCCAGCTGCTTTTCTTTCAATTTTTTCAAGTTCTTGAATCAAGTACTCCTGGAGAGGGTCCCATACACTGGAGCCATACTCTAGTTGGGGTCTTACCAGAGACTTATATGCCCTCTCCTTTACATCCGTACTACGTATACAACCCATAAACCACCTCAAAACCATGTGGAGAGATCTGTACCTTTTATTTACAGTCGCATATACGCGATTACCCCAATGAATATCTTTCGTTATATTAACACCTAGATACTTAAAATTATTCTCAAAATGAACTTTCACCCCTCAACGCAGTAATTAAAACTGAGAGGACTTCTCCTATTTGTAAAACTCACAATCTGATTTTAATCCCGTTTATCATCATACCATTGCCTGCTGTCCATCTTACAACATTATCCAGGTCACGTTGCAGTTGCTCCCAATCTTGTAACGTATTTATTACTCTATACAGAATAACATCACCCGCAAAAAGCGTTATCCCCGATTCCACTGCTTTAGTCATATCATTAATATATATCAGAAAACATAAAGGTCCAGTAATACTGCCTTGAGGAATTCCCCTCTCAATTATTACTGGGACAGATGAAGTCTGCCTACTCTAATTCTCCGAGATCTATTTTCTAGAAATATAGCAACCCATTCAGTCCCTCTTTTGTCGAGTACAATTGCACTAATTTTCGCCAGTTAGTCTCCCATGATCCATCCTATCAAATGCTTTAGACAGGTCAATCGCGATACAGTCCAATTGACCTCCTGAATCCAAGATATCTGCTATATCTTGCTGGAATCCTACAAGTTGAGCTTCAGTGGAATAACCTTTCCTAAAACCGAACTGCCTTCTATCAAACCAGCTTTTGATCTCGTAAACATGTCTTATATAATCAGAAAGAATGCTTTCCCAAAGCTTACATGCAATGCATGTCAAACTTACTGGCCTGTAATTTTCAGCTTTATGTCTATCACCCTTTCCTTTATACACAGGGGCTACTATAGCAACTCTCCATTCATCTGGTATAGCTCCTCCGACCAAACAATAATCAAATAAGTACTTCAGATATGGTACTATATCCCAACCCATTGTCTTTAGTATATCCCCAGAAATCTGATCAATTCCAGCCGCTTTTCTAGTTTTCAACTTTTGTATCTTATTGTAAATGTCATTGTTATCATATGTAAATTTTATTACTTCTTTGGCCTTAGTCTCCTCCTCTATCTGGACATTATACTTGTAACCAACAATCTTTACATACTGCTGACTGAATACTTCTGCCTTTTGAAGATCCTCACATACACACTCCCCTTGTTCATTAATTATTCCTGGAATGTCCTTCTTGGAACCTGCTTCTGCCTTAAAGTACATACACATACCTTTCCATTTTTTCGCTAATATTTGTATGACTGCCAATTATGCTTGCCATCATGTTATCCTTAGCTGTCTTCTTTGCTAGATTCAATTTCCTTGGAAACCTTATATTTTTTCAGTTGTTATTATTAGTTGTGCCTACGTTGCGATGAAGCGTATCACAATTGCAGTATTACTAAGTTGACTGGACTGTAATTCGTAAGTTTCCCTCAGTCGTGTTCGAACTAGAGTAAAAAATATCCTGGATGTGGTGCTGGTAAAACCAGATGAGCTCTATAGAGAAATCAATCAATCAATCAATCAATCAATCAATCAATCAATCAATCAATCAATCAATCAATCAATCAATCAATCAATCAATCAATCAATCAATCAATCAATCAATCAATCAATCAATCAATCAATCAATACTGATCTGCATTTAGGGCAGTCGCCCAGGTGGCAGATTCCCTATCTGTTGCTTTCCTAGCATTTTCCGAAATGATTTCAAAGAAATTGGAAATTTATTGATCATCTCCCTTGGTAAGTTATTCCAATCCCTAACTCCCCTTCCTATAAATGAATATTTGCCACAGTTTGTCCTCTTGAATTCCAACTTTATCTTCATATTGTGATCTTTCCTACTTTTATAAACGCCACTCAAACTTATTCGTCTACTAATGTCATTCCACGCCATCTCTCCGCTGACAGCTCGGAACATACCACTTAGTCGAGCAGCTCTTCTTCTTTCTCTCGATACTTCCCAACCCAAACATTGCAACATTTTTGTAACGCTAGTCTTTTGTCGGAAATCACCCAGAACAAATCGAGCTGCTTTTCTTTCGATTTTTTCCAGTTCTGGTATCAGGTAATCCTGGTGAGGGTCCCATACACTGGAACCATAGTCTAGTTGGGGTCTTACCAGAGACTTATATGCACTCTCCCTTACGTCCTTACTACAACCCCTAAACACCCTCATAACCATGTGCAGAGATCGGTACCCTTTATATACAATCCCATTTATGTGAGTACGCCAATGAAGATCTTTCCTTATATTAACACCTAGATACTTACAATGATCCCCAAAAGGAACTTTCACCCCATCAACGCGGTAATTAAAACTGAGAGGACTTTTCCTATTTGTGAAACTCACAACCTGACTTTTAACCCCGGTTATCAACATACCATTGCCTGCTGTCCATCTCACAACATTTTCGAGGTCACGCTGGAGTTGCTCACAATCTTGTAACTTATTTATCACTCTATAGAGAATAACATCATCTGCAAAAAGCCTTACCTCCGATTCCACTCCTTTACTCATATCATTTATATATATAAGAAAACATAAAGGTCCGATAATACTGCCTTGAGGAATTCCCCTCTTAATTATTACAGGGTCAGATAAAGCTTCACCTACTCTAATTCTTTGAAATCTATTTTCTAGAAATATAGCAACCCATTCAGTCACTCTTTTGTCTAGTACAATTGCACTCATTTTTGCCAGTAGTCTCCCATGATCCACCCTATCAAATGCTTCAGACAGGTCAATCGCGATACAGTCCATTTGACCTCCAGAATCCAAGATATCTGCTATATCTTGCTGGAATCCTACAAGTTGAGCTTCAGTGGAATAACCTTTCCTAAAACCGAATTGCCTTCTATCGAACCAGTTATTAATTTCACAAACATGTCTAATATAATCAGAAAGAATGCCTTCCCAAAGCTTACATACAATGCATGTCAAACTTACTGGCCTGTAATTTTCAGCTTTATGTCTATCACCCTTTCCTTTATACACTGGGGCTACTATAGCAACTCTCCATTCATCTGGTATAGCTCCTTTGACCAAACAATAATCAAATAAGTACTTCAGATATGGTACTATATCCCAACCCATTGTCTTTAGTATATCCCCAGAAATCTGATCAATTCCAGCCGCTTTTCTAGCTTTCAACTTTTGTATCTTATTGTAAATGTCATTGTTATCATATGTAAATTGTATTACTTCTTTGGCCTTAGTCTCTTCCTCTATCTCGACATTATCCTTGTAACCAACAATCTTTACATACTGCTGACTGAATACTTCTGCCTTTTAAAGATCCTCACATACACACTCCCCTTGTTCATTAATTATTCCTGGAATGTCCTTCTTGGAACCTGTTTCTGCCTTAAAATACCTATACATACCCTTCCATTTTTCACTAAAATTCGTATGACTGCCAATTATGCTTGCCATCCTGTTATTCTTAGCTGCCTTCTTTGCTAGATTCAATTTTCTAGTAAGTTCCTTCAATTTCTCCTTACTTCCCCAACCATTTCTAACCCTATTCCTTTCCAGTCTGCACCTCCTTCTTAGTCTCTTTATTTCTCTATTATAATAAGGTGGGTCTTTACCATTCCTTGCCACCCTTAATGGTACAAACCTGTTTTCGCATTCCTCAACAATTTCTTTAAACCTATCCCGGAGTCTGTTTACATTTTTATTTACCGTTTTCCACCGATCATAGTTACTTTTTAGAAACTGCCTCATGACTGCTTTATCAGCCATATGGTACTGCCTAACAGTCCTACTTTTAAGACCTTCCTTTCTATCGCATTTATTTTTAACTACCACAAAAACAGCTTCATGATCACTAATACCATCTATTACTTCAGTTTTCCTATAGAGCTCATCTGGTTTTATCGGCACGACATCCAGTATATTTTTCCCTCTGGTTGGTTCCATCACTTTCTGAATCAGCTGTCCTTCCCATATTAACTTATTTGCCATTTGTTGTTCATGCTTCCTGTAGTTCGCATTTCCTTCCCAATTGACATCTGGCAAATTCAGATCTTCCGCTACAATCACATTTCTTTCCATGTCGTTTCCCACATAGCTGACTATCCTATCAAATAATTCCGAATCCGCATCAGTGCTACCCTTTCCCTATCTGTACACTCCAAATATATCAAGTTGCCTATTATCTTTAGAAATGAGCCTTACACCTAGAATGTCATGTGTCTCATCTTTAACTTTTTCGTAGCTTACAAATTCTTCTTTCACCAGAATGAACACTCCCCCTCCCACCCTTCGTATCCTATCTCTACGATACACATTCCAGTGCCGTGAGAAAATTTCTGCATCCATTATAGCATTTCTCAGCCATGATTCAACTCCTATTACAATATCTGGTAAATATATATCTATTAAGTTACTTAATTCTATTCCTTTCCTTACAATACTTCTACAGTTCAACACTAACAATTTTATGTCATCCCTACTTGATTTCCAGTTCCCTGTTCCCTTATCACCGCTCCCTAGGCCATCCCATATCCCGGAATGTACCTCCCTATTACCCTTCGAAACAAATTTCCTAACTTATACGTACCACTGCGGTTTAAATCAAGGCCATCCGAGCGCAGATCCCTTTCTCCTACCCACCCATTAGGATCTAGAAATTTCACTCCTAGTTTCCCACATACCCACTCCATAGTCTCATTTAAATCCCCAATCACCCTCCAGTCAGTATCCCTCCTACACAGTATTCCACTAATAACAATCTCCGCTTTCTTAAACTTCACCCGTGCTGCATTTACCAGATCCCACACATCTCCAACTATGTTGGTACTTATATCAGCTTGCCTTACGTTGTTGGTACCAACGTGAAACACTACCACCTTCTCCTTCCCCTCCTCCCTCTCTTCTACTTTCCTCAACATCTGCCTCAACCTAATTCCTGGATAACACTCTACCCTGGTACCCTTTCCTCCACACACTTTCCCCACGTGTCTAACGATGGAATCCCCCATGACCAGAGCCTCAACCCTACCCACCTCCTTTGATCCCCTCCCCTCCTGGTCAGCCCTATCTTTCCTGATAGCTGCAGAAGCTACTTCCTCCTCCCTTTTCTCCTTCCCATGACCCCGTTCCACCTGTCTTTTCCTATCCTCTACTCTACATTTTCCTTTCCTACCTTTTCCTTTCCTCCTACTTCCACACATCTCAGCAACAGTTCCCTGTCCCTGTCGAAGTAAATTTCTGAAGTAATGACCAAGCAACTGAGATCAATTTCGAAAAAGAAGAATTGAACTTACCACATTATTACGACCGCTATACTTATATTTTCTGAAGCTATACATACATGAGCCGACCCCGCCTTGTATGAGTAACGTGCCTGCCTCTTACCCGGAGGCCCGGGTTCGTTTCCCGGCGAGGTCATTGATTTTACCTGGATCTGAGTGCTGGTTCGAGTTCCACTCAGCCTACGTGATTACATTGAGTGGCTATCTAACCGTGTGATGGCGGCCCCGGTCAAGAAAGCCAAGAATAAGGGCCGAGAGATTTCGTCGTGCTGACGACACGACACCTGCAGTCCTCCGGGCTGAGCAGCGATCGTTTGGTACGCCAGGGCCCTTCGGGGCTGTTCCGCCATGGGGTTCGGTTTGGTTTGGATACTTACGTGAAACTTGTTGGATATTTCTTTATTCACATGTAGGTTTCCTCTGAAGACTACCGTTGATCGATTGAACTGCTCGATACGAACATCTCTGTACTCCACCTCAGTATATGATGTCCCTTCACAAGTGTGATAATTCTCGAGGATAAATTTGACTCCGACCTAGAAGTAAAAAAAACCTATTAATAACTGATCACAGAAAGAAAGAGAGGAAGGACAAGTCATTGATGGAGAAGATTCTCCGGGAACCTGTGCCTTCGACAAATCTGACGAGGGAAAGCAAAATATAAAAAGTTACTCACGATTGTCAGCAGCCTTCTATAAGGAGATTGTGCCAGAAGGAGAGAAGAAGACAACAACAAAAATAATTAATGTTACCATTGATGGTTTCACGGCCCGTAATTGTAGACATGATTACGCTTTTTGGGACTATTCCGCGTCAAGAAAAGAAGATGAAACTCTTTACGTTTTGCAGATAACTTTGCTCAGCGTCTGCAGAAGAAAATCTCGACTGTTCACGAGGAAGACTTCAACAAGTACGAAAGTTTGAATTTAGCCGCTCGTAATACGAAGTAGTACGTTCATTCGTCACCAGATGGTTCACCGTACGCGGTATAGCGCTAGCATTCCAAGTGGCAGCTGACGGCACCATCTAGAGTCTGTCTGGGAGGGGTGCATAACAAGTGTACATAAGTTATGAAGGTATGACTCTGACACAAACCCGGAATGGAACATCTGGTGATGAGTAACGCACACATTTGGAAAACACCGAAACGAAATGACAATAGTGAAGGGACAGGGAAGAGAACTAAATCCTTAATGGCTGGCAACCACGTATTTTACTCAATTGATAGCCCGTCTCCCTGTTGAAATTGTTAGGATTTCTACCTATTTTCACAACTTCCCGTATAACCCTGGACCTGTAGTGTCTAGTGCGGGTAAGAGCTCGAGCATCTTGGAACATGGCAACAAGACCCAACGATAGAGCGTGCTCAGCTATTGCTGATTTGTCTGGCTGGTTGAGACGAACATTTCGTTCATGTTCCTTGACACAAGTACTGAAAGTCCGGCAAGTTTGACCAATGCATACCTTTCCGCAAATACAGGGAATTTTGTACACTCCAGGGTGTAATAGTGCGGACAATTTATCCTTCGTTTTATCTAAACTGTGAGCAATTTTAGTGCCAGTGACAAGCACGGTTTTAATATTGTGCTTGAGGAGGACCTTCGCATTTCGATCTGTGGTATTGTCAATGTAAGGCAGGTAGGCAGTTCCCTTCAGTTTTTCCACCTGTAAGCTTTGCTTAATTGTCCCTCTGGAATGCAGGGGTCTGTGATCCTGTACATCGCTATAACCATCACCTTCTGACGTGATTTTAAGTGTATCCATCTTCTCCTGGGTATTTGATGGCTCACAAATTCGTGTCGCCGACCTAGTGTGTGTCGTGAGAATGCCCTGTTATTATGCAGGATGGTGATGAGAATCTGCATGGAGAGAGATTCTTGTGCGTAGGCTTACGATAGATGGTATGTCCTAAGAAGCCCTTTACTACATCATCCAAGAAAGGAAGCCACTGATACGGATATTTTCCTACTTCTTTCTCAGTATAGTCACGAAGTCTAAGTTCACCCTTGGATTAAGAATGCGATTCTGAAGCATCAGACCACCGTAAACATTTCAGTATTAGAAGTACTTTCAAACAGGCAATAAAAACGAAACTTCAGAATTTTAATGATCTATATATCATTAAAATATGTTTGAAGGTATGGTGTAAAATGTACTTAAATATGCAATTTAACATAAACATTTTTCTAAAAGAATAAGTTTGTTTGATGATATCTCCTCCTCTGTGAACCATGTGACCTTGCCGTGGTGGGGATACTAATGCGGCCCAATGAAGCATTTAGCCGAGCCGTAGGTTTAACCATATCAGATGGGTGCATGAGGGGAGACTAGACTAACGAGTTGCAAGTGCTGCAGTCTGGAAGATTGACATATGGGCTTGTAATAATATTTAACAAGGCTGAGCTCTATTCATACTGCTACACGGCTGAAAGCAACGGGAAACTACAGCCGTAACAACTCCCTAGGACACATGCAGCTCTCTCTGTAGGAATGATGTACTAATCCTCCCGGGTAAAATATTCCGAGGTAACATAGTTCCCCATTCGGGTGAGGATTACACGGGAGCGGGCAATCATCAGAAATATGAATACTGGCAATCTGCGAGTCGGAGCGTGGAATGTTTGTAATTTGAATCGTTGCGGTAGGTTAGAGTACCTGGAAAGCAAAATGGATAGACAAAACTTAGGCGTAGCTGGTAAAAGTGAGCTACGTTGGCAGTCCTTGCGACTACAGAATTTTTTTTTTTTTTTGCTAGGGCTTTTTTTTGCTAATTGTTTTACGTCGCACCGACACAGATAGGTCTTACGGCGACGATGGGACAGGAAAGGGCTAGGAGTGGGAAGGAAGCGGCCGTGGCCTTAATTAAGTTATAGCCCCAGCATTTGCCTGGTGTGAAAATGGGAAACCACGGAAAACCATTTTCAGGGCTGCCGACAGTGGGGTTCGAACCTACTATCTCCCTCGTACTTGTTACAAAAAGTTGCATTAGGTTGCACATGCTTACACAACCTTTGTAACCTGCTAAACACCACTCCGTCTTAACTAAAAGGATACACAGATAGAGAGAGAGAGAAGAAAATCTCAAGCCAGAAAAATCGATAATGATACCTTCACCCGTTGAAAAAATGGCCGAACACGATGTTGCCAGCTCGCGAATTGCATTATTATGATGAGATTTCGAGACATGCATAATATTTAATATGGGAAACCTCGGGATGTGATATGATTTAATTATAGACATCTGCCAAAATTCTAATTCTTTATAATGTATTAACGTGTGGAATAATACGCAATCGTTGCATTATATAACACGCTAAGCGTCCCTTGTACGCAGCACCTTCATGGAAGACATTGTAGGGGCATTATTTTGATAATTAATTTTAAATAAATGGCCGAACATTTCAGGTTCCGCACATAACCAGACTACTTAAGAATCTGAGTCACACGTTTGAGTGTATTACCGATGTCATACGACACGTGGAACTATTAATTAAAAAAAGTAGTGGGGATTATCCACTGTCTCTTGCATGGAAGGGGGAAAGTTTATAAAAGGAACCGCGATGATGACAACAGTATCCACTTCACGCGAAGGATCCAAAGCAGAACCACGGTTTGATGGTGTTCTGATCTATTTAGTGTTTCAGACTGTAAATGTACAGTTTATATCTTCGAGAATATTGTAATTGTCTACAAACAATAGTATTTAAAAACAGGTTGAAGTTATGTGATCGCAAGAACGGTATAATTGTAACTTTTTAAGTGATGCAACAAGTATTAATTTCATTATAGTGCAATTAATTGTATTTTTTGTGTTAAAGTGACGCAACAAGTCTTAATCTCATAAAAACTGTTATAAGTGTAGAAGATAACCATTGGATTATGAACGTGCTCAGCGGGAGTAGCAATGGACATGAACCCGTGACCAACGTCAACACCATGGAAGCTTAAAAGGAAAGAGTGAGGGTCTTACCCGGGACCCGAACCTTGTATTGTTACGACATGATGATAAGTACTAAAATGAAATAATTGTTTAATAAATGCGCGGTTATTCATTATGCAGATCACGTAAATTAGGTTAGACATGTAAATTGCATGTATTTTTTTAATTAGAAAGAGAACTTGTGAGTGGTCTTCATATTCATTTATGTTCATTTCATGGAATTAATAGTCTACTCCATGGGCTTAAATATATATATATATAATTAGCGTAATGCATGTATTTGACGTGATAAAAAATATTAGTTAGGTAAATGTAATAGAAAGTGGATTTGTTTTTGGCACTGAGCCAAGCCGTAATTTTGTATAATTTATTTACGTGATATCCAAGCTTATTATGATAATGCATGGTGATTATGCTTGTAAAAATGGATTATCGACTGTTAACATCAGGATAGCAAGGCACTATTATTTTCACGTAATTTGCAAGATAATATTTGTAGATGGCTGTATTAATTATATGCGTAACTTGTGACATGCCTAGACATCGAACAGACGCTCTCCTATTGAGATTAGCGTTTTCCTTTAATGTCGAATAATTTCCCTTTCTATATATGCGAATAACATTATGGATATGTTTAAAATCCATATTTGATTTTATTGATTTGATTTTAAAAATGTAGGAAAAACCTAGGCTGTATTCTGTAATCGGATGGAATCGAAGCCGGTCATTCTGAGTTGATGGATGTGAATATAAGAAAATGAACAGTGGATTGATATTGTATTATAGAATTATGGCAAGACGGTGAATTTATAAGCCAGTGGAGCTTTGGAAATATGATATGAGAATATATAATGAAATAAGATTATTTAACAAATATGTGTTCCAAGGGAAACGATTTGCTTTCACCTTGAGATGTTGAAAGGATATTTCTGCCACACTGGGCCATTATTTGCCAGGGCTTTGACGTCCAGAGATTTACGATGAGGGGAGAGTGAAGAAGGCTTGCCCCTTTTAAAGGATTACTGTATGCTGTATTGTTCGAGCTATTCCACTTAGAATGAAGGCAGTGCGACACCGATTATTGTTTAAAGGGTTCTTTGACTTTTTCATGTATGATCTTATAATAATATTTAACTAACTGGAACGCCAGTATTATCATTTATTTGTTGACCATATGATTAATTAAGAAAGGCAGTTTTATTAGTCCCGTTTGTCGATGCCATCTTGGATATCATCGGTTCGAGGCAACCATGGATTTTTGTTGTCGCTTTTTTATATACAGCTAATTGCATGTGTATATTGTTATTGTTTATTTTTCATACTGTGTACATATTTTTTTAATACATTCTTTTAGTCGTGTTTCACTCTTTATGTGGATAAAAAATCGAGTTTTATTTTCGTAATTTTTGTCATTGGATTCATTGGGATGTGGGTTCGATTTCTGGACCCGACATCAGTCATTTTATTTTGATTAGGATTATATCGACTAGCATTCATTTATTCTTTGTTTATTTTTGTAATATAATTAATTTAGCTAAGTGACCACTTCAAGTTATCTTCAATTTAATTTGTTGTATAAATAATTGCTTCTTCTGATAGTGAAGAAAGTTATTAATGATAACCGTCGCATTTATAAGGATATTTCTGTTTTTTTTAAAAAAAATGTATGTTATACAAATTATAATGTAATATTTATCATCATGTCGGGAAGAAGAAAGAGGTAAAGGAGAAATAAACTTTTTGACACTTTACAATTTGTATTTAGTCCATTGGACATTGCATATTCAACATTGATATACTATAAATATTCAGGATCAACCTTTAATTAATTTGATTTATCAAGGCTCAATAAATAGGTATTTAAACTTTGTCTGCCTATCATTTTGCCGAATAACATTGTATCCCAGGTTTCCTTCCGTTCTTTTATGCCTTTAAGCTAGTTATGTGTTATTTTCTTTGATCTTCTGCCGCGAACGCACCATGGCCTTGGGAGGTCGGTGGTTTGATTCTATTGGAACGGAAGGGTGCAGTAGACCCTTGCACGGTCGGAAGAGCATTTGCTCACCCATCATTCTGAAATTTTTTTGTTCCTTCCTGATGAGGTGGCATTTGACTCTAGACTAAAAAGGTCCCTTTCCATCAGGCGCTTTGGCGTATGGTGCTATATGGCGGTATCCCGACTTTTTAGGGATTATCATGCTGTCATTTGGTTCTATGCGGCAAATGGCGTGGGGTGAAAAGGTAGCAATATAGTAGGTTAATTTTAGGCCCGTGTGTGAATTTGATGTTCTGTCGTGTCGACGCCTACGTTTAAGGATAAAGCTCCCAAGAGAAGAAAGCCCTTCGGACGAGGTACTCTACTAAGGAGCCGGGCCCGGGAAATTGTTTGTAATGTTAGAGAGTCATTCTTGACAAAGCACCAACAATGGCGTCTAGAAAGAATGAGTTGATTAAGTGGTTGAAGGAGCACAATATTTCGGTTCGCGATGACATGGGGAAGGGGGATCTTATGCATCTCTTGAAACAAAACAAGCCCCAGTACCCAGTTTATGTGGTGGATAGCCAGAAGGAACGGGCATAAAGTAGTTCAGACGATTATGTTGAAGACTTTATTATATCTTTACGGTCAAGCGAGAGTGAAACCTCAACAGACAATGACAATGCCGATAGTGACTGAGAAATGAGTGGTATATTCGCTTTGTAGGATAATTTCCTTCGTTACGGGAAACTGAATCTAACAGCAACGCGAGATCTTCTACATGGTGAGTAGAAATTTATTTTAATTTTCTCACGGTTTATCTGTTCGAGCATTGGCATATTTTTATCTTGTAGCCTTATCCTAAATGTGTTGTGCATTATTGATCTTACGTGAATCATGTATGTTGCTACAAAGAATAACCGATTATGGACTTATATTCCAGTATTTACATTTCTGTTCGTGTTGTGTATCGTAAATCAGCTGTTTGTATTCGTGGCAATTTGGCATCACCGGCTGACTTCCGGCTAACTGTCAAGTCGAAACTCATAAAAACGGAACTATAGACACCAAGCCGATGCCCACCTCAGTAGTGCATTGCTACTAATTCAGCAGATGGTGAATATATGAAATTATGGAATATTTAATACTACGTGTAAAATGAGGTGAAAATCTACTTGTGATGGGAGACTGGAATGCAGTGGTAGGCCGAAGAAAATGTAATGCAGTAGGAGTATTCGGGCTGGGACAAGAGAATGAAAGAGTAAGTCGGCTGGTAGAATTCTGTACCGATCATAATTTAGTCCTTGCTAATACTTGGTTTTAACACGCTGGCTGTATATGTAAACAAGTTCTGGAGAAAATGAAAGGTATCAAATAGACTTCGTTATGATTAGGCAGAGATTAAGAAACCATGTGATGGATTGCAGAACCTTTGCAGAAACACACGTGGACTCTGACCTGAGATACACACAAGTTTAAGGAAAAGAGAATGAGGGATTATTTCAAGGTATGCCTTGTACATGGACTGAACGAAAAAAGTGAATGTAACAAAACAGATGAAGAGTGGATAGTTCTGAAGAGTAAGATAAAGAGGGCTGCCGAAGAAAACTAAGGAAGAATGGCATGATCAAGTAAGAATCAGTGGATAACTTGGGAGTTACTATATCTGATTGCCGAATGCGAAAGTACACAAATGCAAAAAATGAGGAGGGTAGAAAAGAATGCAGGAGATTAAAGAATGAAGCAGATATAAAGCAGAGGGCACTAAAAAGTTCTTCAATAGCTTCATACTTCCTGTTTGATAATATGATAACTTCTTGAAAACAAGTTACTGAAGCAGTATATTCTTCGTCACCACGTGTACCATATATCGTCTTGTCACATACGATACTTGCTGTACCGGACAACACAAGTTGTATTTTGTTCGAACGAGTGGAAAATTAGGTTTCGGATAATTATTGTACCTGCGAGACGTTTTATTTTAGGTATTTCCCACAGGCTTCTGAGTAAGCAGCTAAATTATTATCACAATATTACGATTCTTTTATGTTAATAGCCCAGTTCTTTTACTGTTCTTCGTACTGTATATACATACTCGGTTCAAACATTTTCCGGAATTTATTATAATTTTTCTTTTTTTTTTTTTGCTATTTGCTTTACGTCGCACCGACACAGATATGTCTTACGGCGACGATGGGATAGGAAAGGCCTAGGAAGTGGAAGGAAGCGACCGTGGCCTTAATTAAGGTACAGCCCCGGCATTTGCCTGGTGTGAAAATGGGAAACCACGGAAAACCATCTTCAGGGCTGCCGACAGTGGGGCTCGAACCCACGATCTCCCGAATACTGGATACTGGCCGCAATTAAGCGACTGCAGCTATCGAGCTCGGTATCCGGAATTTACTGATAACGCAGAACAGTATACATACAAACACTACTGCACAGATGCACAGCATCCTCTTCAAATTAGTTCTGCAACAACACACTTTTGCTAACATATGTTAAGTTCCTGGAAGCAGTCATGGAAGCCATTTTGTGAAACAAGTTTTAGTGCTCTTGTTGCGTCGACAGTAACCTCGTCAGGATAATGAATCTCCGTCCCTTCAGATGTTTCTCAGGCGTGGAGAGAGAAAGTAATCAGGTGGTGAGAGATCAGGGCAGTATGGTGGGTGCTCTAAAGCAGTTATGCTGTGTCTGGCAAGGAAATCTTTTACGATGACTGCTCGATGTGCAGGTCCATTGTCATGCAAAAGGAACCCGTTGCTTTGCTCCAACTTTTCAGGAGGTTCCCTTCTCACTGCGTCCCTGAGGCGAAGAAGGATATCTACGTTTAGTTCTTTCGTTACAGAGAAACAGTTTAGAATAAAGTAATAGTGGGCGAGGCCCTGAGAGTCAAAGAAAACTTCCAACATAACTTTGCCTTTGCGCGTATCCCTAGGAAAGCTTTGTTTCCGAGGAGATGGTTTCGATTTCCACTAACGTGACTGTCTCATTTACGTACAGGATCGTACAAGTAACACCAAGTTTCATCACCAGCATTGATTTTGTTCAAGAAACCGTCCTCTTCATCACAGTGATCAGATCCCAGCAAGAGTCATTCTTGTTTCTTTGTGTTTAGGCGACAACATTTTTGGAACCAACTTCCGAGAAACGTGTTGCATGTTTAGGTGTTTGTGAAGAATTACGTGGGCGCTTCCTACTGAAATTCCTACCTCTGCTGTTATATGTCCTACACTTTTCCATCCGTCATTCCTCACAGCATTACGCACACGCTGAACGTTTTTCCATTTCTTGTATTTTACGGACGGCCACTGCGTGGGTCATTTTTATGCAAGCGCGCCTATCAGAAAAACGTTTGTGCCACAAGTAAACCTGACTCATTTGATTACTTTTTCACCATATACTTCTTCAAGTAATCCTAATGTCTCTACAGGAGAGTTGCGTAACAAAATACAGAACTTGATATTTTAGCGTTGTTCTGCAGCCATAAATATTAAATGCCACGAACAAACATGCACAAAGAATGCTATAATGCGACAACAACAATCGTTATGATCGCAGGAACTTAACGGCAACAACGTTATGATTGTTGACAACAACAATATTCTTTGATATGTTCATATTGCGACACCATTCCGGGGACTTTTTGAACCTACGTAGCAATGTATTGTCCCCTTCAAAATTGGTAAAATCATTTATTGGAAAATATTTTATTCTACTGTGTGTTGAAATAATATTTCGTGAACCAGGAAGGGAGTTTTATCACATCGAGTTGACTGAGCGAGATATGCCAGGTGGCTGGGAATTCCACTCAAGGACAAACGGGGGGAGAGCGCAGATACAGCTAGCCAAATAACCTTCAAATCAGCCGTGAATGCCACGTGACCAGGCAGAATGTATGTCAAGTGCTCGATCGATAATTGTGAAGGTGCGTGACGTCTGACTATGGCAGCCAATCAAGCGATTAATTTGGTGCGAAGTTAATAAATTAACCAATCGCTTATGGGGAAAAGACGCACCCCTGTCTTAAGACAGTGAATAATGGATTTTCCTAGGGAAAATTTACTCAAAAATTTCTACCTCTGAACACGTCGAGTGGAGAATTACTCTAGCTTCAACTACAGCCGGAAGAAGACGTACTTCGCTTACTGAGGAGAATTACTCTAGCTTCAACTACAGCCGGAAGAAGACGTACTTCGCTTACTGAGGAGAATTACTCTAGCTTCAACTACGGACGGAAGAAGACGCACTTCGCTTGCTGAGGGAACTTCGTCATTCAGAGCCTACAGCTTGTAATAACTGCAGTTCAGATATTTACGGATCCCACCTATAATTCAACAGATTTCAAAAGTTAAGTTTCTTTACCATCTTATCAAACATCGGTGTGAGTTTTGGACCTTGTCTTAGACGTGATTTTTAGTTTCAGCTTCACAAGAAATTCCATAGAAGAGATCACCGGTTCGAGTCCAAGTCAGGATGCCAGTCTTCTTTCTTGGTGGATGGTGTGATTTCCAGCGCCCTAGCATGTCTCCAATGCACGAGTAAAATGTAAGGCAGTCCAGGCAAGCGTGACCAGGATCGATGGTGCGTAATGTGGTAATGCACTAGGTCATCAGCCCGAGTTCTACAGCCGACAGTCACCACCAAGTAATATTTAAACTTTGTTATTCTTTCTTTCCTTTTGTAATGTAATTGTAATGACATAGCCTCTACTTATTTGTTTAGAAATTCTCTATTAGTTAGAATTTTTCCATCTCTTCTTTCTTGGTGATGGTAGATTGAGGATGTGTAATATTTGAACCTATTAGTTTGTTTGAGTGGATGTCTTCGAGAAGTGTTTCAACTGTCCCGAGTTCATTGTGGCAGGCGAGATAAATGTAAAATGACCCCAACGTTAAACTAGGACTATTTGAATATTTTTGACTTAAAATGAGATCAAATGGGACAGTAATTTCGTGGATTCTATTATGTCAGAGTTCATTCTTCATCTATGCGACGTATGGTTGAGTTTTATGTGCAATAGAGTCATCTAAAATATTATTGTGCAGTAGCTTCCGCACGTATGATCTTGCGCGGCCAGGGAAAATAATAATAATAATAATAAAAATAATTTAACTAAATTATCGCGTAAAAGAACACCTAAGGTCATGAGCATAATATTAGTTATTATTGAAAATGGTTGATGTGCGCTCATTTATTGTAATTTAGGCCTGGGAAATGGCAGTATCTGACCGATACAATTTTTTATATATTTGCTGATGATAAGTTGACTGATAGATGGATATTATTGAATTCAGCAGTCGAGCTGTGCATCCATTAGTGAGTCAATTTAAGAATAAGATATGTTACTTGATGTAATTTCTTTGTGTGAGTGCAGATTAATCGAGAATCATAATTATAGTGGAGAAGTAAAAATAAATATCGTAGCTCATGAACCGTGTGCGCGGAATGTTAATTCTGGCCTATGTTTAAGCGATTTTATCGATGATTTTTGGATGATTTTGTGTTCGTAAATTTTCTCTGAACATCGTCGTATAACTGTGTTTCTTAAAAAAATGACAACCATTGCTCTGTCACATTTCCAGTTGATGAGAGGAGGTCACCATGATAGTGTCATCATGAGAATAATTTTCCTAACTTTGTCTAAACATAAAAATTAATAGTCAAGGGCTAGCGTTCGTGTAAATATGTATATAATATTCCCGTGTATCTTTGTGTGAGTGTAGTGTGTGTGTGATTTGACTGTACTTTGCTTAATGTAAGTTTCCAATCCATATTTGTGATGATGCTCTTCGTTATTTCATGGAATTTTTGGCCTAATTTACGCCGACTTTAGTGGTTCACCATTTGAATGAATTTAAACCTTTAGTGAATTTTATTCATTTTTAAGGAAGAATAGAATCTTATTTAACGAATACACATAAATGAGTATAGGCCATGTCAGTGGATTGAACTCACAAAAATTAAATTGTAAGTGTCAATTAATTAATTATTTCAATTAATGGATAAACAGCGATTGACATGAGGTCAAGTTCCGAGCTATTATGTGAGAAGCAACTACTAAATAATTATAAAGTTGAGTTTATTAATTAATTTAAAGGTCAAGGAAGACGATTTAACCGTAATTTTACGAGAGAAAAATTTTTATTTAATTTTCAAAGAGGAATGAAAATGATCATTTTCAAACTTGTTTAAAATCAAATCTATGAAGGAAGGAAGTTTAATTTCAAGTTATTAAATCATCAATGGGAGAGATCATCTCAAATCAATTATTATTAATTATTTAATTAATTTTCCGCTAAAATTATAAATATTATATTTGCAGATTCAGCCATTTGCTGTTTGGTTTTTCGATGAAGTGTCTATGTGACTACGACATGAAAGAAGATAAATCAGATAAACAAAATACCTAGATTTTGTAAATTATTGTGAAGTTTATGAAGAGCAGTAGTTGTAATAAATGTGTAAAACCTATTTAGTTTTCTCTCATTTGCCACTAGTTCATCATCTATCCCTGCACTTTAAACTTTTCGCACAGCCGATAAGCGAACGATCTGCACCCTGGAGATCTTCGCTCACCGGCCGAGCTGAGCCCGGCATGACGGGTGCAGGTATAGATTTGGCGGCCAACGTGTTAAGGCCCGATTTATTGGCTGTACCAATAAAAGAACTCGATCTTGTAGTCCAGAATTTGGATGCAAACAAGATGCGGTGGCAAATTAAAAATTTCAGGTTTATTTTGTGACATTTATTAGCCCAAATTTTTATGGCGAACTACGCTCATGTTAAAGGTTAGGAAGGGCCTTGGTGCTATATTATAAACAAAATCTGGAAGATATTTTCAAAATTTATCCTTTTGCGGCAGATTTCCGCATAGTTTGGACCTAAATTATAAGATATTATTTTATGCAATAATAATCTTCTTTTATGACTGTGAATTCAATCCACACGTGACTGTCGATCGGAACTCGGGTATTAGACCATCGAACCTGGTCCGTTCAATGTCTGAACTGCTAGTTGTCTCAAATTAGAATGGGTACTGTTACTATGGAGGACCTTCGTAGGCTCCTAGAGGTAGTGACTGCGGACTTGAAGGACAGTTTAAAACAAGAGTTAAATGAAAATAGTGATTTACTGAAACAGGAGTTAGCTGAAAACAATAACTTATTGAAACAGGAATTAAATGAAAACAATAACTTATTGAAACAGGAGTTAAAACATGAGCTAGGTGAGAACAATGAATTGTTAAAACGTGAGATCAGTGAGAATGTGAATGCTCAATTAGGACTTAAACTAACGGAGAATAATGCTCAACTAGAACGCAAATTAACCGAAAATAACACTCAGTTGGAACTTACACTAACAGGAAAACTGAATGCAGGACAGGACAAACTCAAACAAGATCTTAAGGGTGCTCTAGAGGAAATTCAGGCTAGAACGGATGAAAACTTAGAGAAACTGCACATGGACGTTAAATTATTTAACGGAAAATTAGCGTCGGTCCAGAGCGAGTTGGTGTCCGTTAAGCAAAAATTTTCTAACCTGAAAGGGGAAATTCAGGCCGGAATCGATAGCTCCATGTCAGCTATGTCAAATGAGTTCAGCGAAAGACTAGCCAAAGTACAGACAGGAATACTGCATGGACTTGATCAATACAAGGACGAAGTAAAGGGAAATTTTAGGACCATTGAAGAGAAAATTAGTGACAATGCCGAGGACTTGTCTGCAACGAAAACCGCATGGAGCAGGAAGTTCACCGAAATCTATGAAACGGTAAAACAGGTGGAGAAGGGCGTAATAGCCGAGATTAAGGTAGCCCAAGTCACTAATTCGGAGCGACTCGAATACTTTTATGAGACAATCGAGGAGACCCAGCAGAGTCTTAAAACAATGAAAACATCCGTGGATAAGGAAATAAGTGAAGTTAGAGCCAGTGCGAAAGTCTACAAACAGGAATTACAGGGAGAAATACAGGAGCTTACCAAGGAACTAAAGCTACTCAAGTTACAAGGAGAGAGTAATAACATTGTAGCTAATTCTCTGTTAGAACGGCAGGGACAACTGGAGAAACGTGTATCCGAGGAAGTTCAATTCTCAACTCCCAAGACCGATGAAAGAGTAATTCTAAACGTTCCCGTAAACACCACCAACCCATTTTTAGAGCCTGTTAGAGGGGAAACGAGTCAACTGAACACTTCTGGTCAAACCCAAATCGTGAATATAATACGATTGCATGAGGATCACCCAAAGAAATTCAATAATGTAAAAGGAATAACCCCCAAGAGTTTTATTAACGAATTGCAGGAGTTCTTCCGAGATAATAAAATCCCTGTGGAACGTCAACTACGAGTAACCGAGAGATACCTGGAAAACTCAGTGTTGACGTGGTTTACAGCCTTCCGATACTCGTTTGACGATTTTGAAGGTTTTAAAAGGGCATTTTTAGAGAAGTACTGGAACTCAGATATTCAGGACCAACTTAAGACAGAACTGTACGCTAAGAAATATGCACAATCCACACCCACGCGCTTCTCAGAATTTTTTTCAAGTCAATTACGCAAATTGCGTGAGCTTGACGCACCACCTACAGAAACTGAGCTCATAAAGGTCATAGTAAGACAGCTGCCTGCGGATATCCAAAGAATTATGATAGCCTCGAACGTTCAGACGGCAATTCAAGCGGAGGCTATTCTCAGACAGTTAGATATGACATCCAGGGAGCCGTCTAGGCGAAGTACAAACCCAGAGCAACAGGTGTTCCATGCAACTGTCAATCGACCAGACGACAGGAACCTTGCCAGCCAAGGGAGAAACCGGAATCGCGAAAATGAAGAAAGACCGTCTAGGGATCGTTCTCCAAGACCAGGCTATAGGAACGAAAGAGAATGGAATTACTACCGGCGGAACAATCGGAGAAGACCGTATGAAAATAATAGAGATAGCTGGAGAAGAGAACCCAACGACCGCAGATTCGAAACCCGGAAGAGGAACTGGAGGCAAGAAGAGCGTGAAAAATATCTCCGCGAGCTCCAACAATCCAACCAAGAACGACGCAAATAGCACCGTGCTATCCACGACCAAGACGTCAATCCTGACATGGTCGGCGCCGAGAGCCTAGAATATCAGAGAGCCAAAGAAAAGGAAGAAAGGGAACGTCCTGAAAGAGAAGAACAGAGTCAGGGCGCTATTAAAAAAAAAAAAAAAAACAATCCCTGAACTAACGGGAGATAGCCTGAATTCTAGCCCTTGTACTGTCAATAAGACACGAGAATGGATAATAGTGCAGATTGATTCCTGGATGACAAAGTCGGAGGATCTACTAGAAGAAAATATGGATACAAATAGAGTTTGTACGAGGACATTGCCGATAATTTTAGCCCGAGTATGTGGTGTTAAAGTAAAATGCTTGGTCGACACAGGGTCCACCATCAGTGTCATCTCCAATTCGTTTCTAAATGACTTGAACGAAAGATATAACATTCCGATTATTCCAGTGTCTCATGTAAAAATAAAGGGAATTATTCCGGATAAAACTGTAGCATGTAGACAACAAACTTTACTGGATGTTGAAATTGGTAATTCAAAATTTCAAAATATTTTCCTGGCCATGTCAAATATAAAATTCAATATCATCCTTGGGGTGGATTTCTTAACTACTTATCAGGCCAACATCGATCTTAATTTAAATCAAATACTATTTTGGTCAGATGAAACAATTGAAACAGTCATGGTTAACCCATCAGAAATAGCTGATCAGAGTGTGTTCCAAATTAGTAACGCCTATGCACCGTGGGAATCTGAAGACCAGGAGGCCACTGAAGAAGTTCACCAGGCCCTGGACAATATAATAGAAGAGGGCGATAGTACAACACACCCGTACTATCTTATAAATTCCAAGGCTGGACAAGCATTAGGAACAGAGAAAGAGAGAGGCCAGCTCCGAGATCTACTGATGAAATATAAATCACTGTTCGATGACAAACCAGGCCAGATTCCTGATTTTAAATACTCACTGGTAGCTACAGATTGGACCCCATTTAAGAAGAAACCCTATCCGATCCCAGAGAAATTTCACTCTCGTGTGGCAAAGACCAAAGAGATGCTATCAAATCATGTCAAACTAGGATATCCCAATTTCAAGAAATCTTTTATCCTACAAACAGATGCATCAGGAGTCGGAATTGGGGCCGTACTGTTTCAGGAAGACGAGAGGAATCCCGAGGACAAGATCTACCTAGCCTTTGTCAGTAGAAAATTGCGCAGCCACGAGAAACACTATTCAGTAACAGAGTTAGAGATGCTATCTATCGTCTATGCCTTAAAATACTGGCAGAAAATTATCTATGGGTTCGAGATAATTATTAGGACAGACCACAAAGCACTAATATTCATGCTAAAGGCCACAATGGCGTCTGAGCGCATTTTTAGATGGACCATGTTCGTACAACAATTTAACATCAAATTAGAGCACTGTTCAGGGAAGAGTAACATGCTAGCTGACTGTTTGAGTCGTAATCCCAACGAGGAAATTTTACAAGTCAACCAACTGGAATTAATTCCCGAAGATCACGAGTTTTTGAGGAAATTGAGATACATAAAACAAGCTCAAAAGCGAGATGGTAACTTGAGGCCTATTATTGACTTTCTAGAAAATAAAACTAAACCTAAGGACCCTGGGTACAGAAAGATAAGAAGGAAAGCGTCCCGGTATCAATACTTAGATGGTACTTTATTTAAATTTGTGGACACAGCGAAATCAAAGCTGAGAGTACTAGTACCTTCTAAATTACGCGAGCCATTAATATGGCATGCTCACAGAATCACGGGCCATGGTGGCATTGACAAGACTCTAGCCACGATACAAGAAAGGTTTACGTGGGACAAACTCCGATCAACTGTGAGAAACATAGTCCGAACTTGTGACATTTGTCAGAGAGTGAAACCGAGCTCCCATCTGCTCCAACATAGTCCCATTCCGATCATTCCTTCTAAGCCAAAACAACTATACGCAATGGACCTATTTGGACCTGCTCCGACATCGAAGCGAGGCAACCGGCATATCATCGTCACCATCGACGTATTTTCAAAATACGTAACTTTGTACCCGATCCAGAAAGCGAACTCGAAATCAATAATTCGGCGCATCACTCGCAATCTGATTCCAGATATGGGCAAACCAGAGGCATTACTCACTGACCATGGGTCCCAATTTACATCCACAGAATTCCGTGAAGCCATGGAACAGCTTGGAATTAAACATATTCTGAATTCTATACGCCATCCTTCAAGCAACCCGGCAGAAAGGGTAATGCAAGAGCTAGCTAAATTCTGTAGGATTTATTGTGGAAATACACATTGGTTATGGGTCGACGTTCTACCTATAATGATGGAGTGTTTGAACAATACTGTGCATGAGGCCACGGCACAAATCCCCGTTAGTCTCCATTTCAATCGACCACCAACCCGACCTTGGGATAACATCGTTCAATGCCCCGGTAACTTAAGGCCAACACTGGAGGAAAACATTCAAAAGGCTGCTATCTCATTACGGGAGCAAGCTGATCGCAGACAACGGGGAGCAAGAGAAAAAATTTTTTCCGACCCCTGAGATTGAATGAATATGTTCTTTTAAAGAAACCAGCCATTTCGGAACCTACCAGCAAATTCTACGCGAAATTCGCACCTCTTTTCGTGGGTCCTTATAAAATTATCCGAGTATATGGGAACAATGCCTATAAAATTCAAAGTCTTGATAAGAGCTATGAGGGAATTCATAATGCCTCTAATTTACGAAGCTACAACTGCCCTAGACCAGTAAATGATGCCCAAGTCAACACCATAATGGAAGAAGAAACGTCATGGGATGCAAGTGAGGATGCAGTGTACCACCATGCATCGACCCAAGTCAACCTGCAAGAAGAAACCTGTGAGGAATGTCAAGAAATGCAGAGCACGATAATGAATCAACTTCGACTACTGGGCGCAGCACTAGAAGCGGACAACAGGAGGCTACGTGCCGGAACAAGAGCTGAAAATATGGCATAGAAGTGTAACACATGTTTACCACTCAAATTTTTCAGGGAACATGTTAAAGGTCTATTTCCAGCATTAATGATTTCATCTTCCGACTAAATCATTAACCAACCAAGGGAGAAAATGTCCCCTTCAAAATTGGTAAAATCATTTATTGGAAAATATTTTATTCTACTGTGTGTTGAAATAATATTTCGTGAACCAGGAAGGGAGTTTTATCACATCGAGTTGACTGAGCGAGATATGCCAGGTGGCTGGGAATTCCACTCAAGGACAAACGGGGGGAGAGCGCAGATACAGCTAGCCAAATAACCTTCAAATCAGCCGTGAATGCCACGTGACCAGGCAGAATGTATGTCAAGTGCTCGGTCGATAATTGTGAAGGTGCGTGACGTCTGACTATGGCAGCCAATCAAGCGATTAATTTGGTGCGAAGTTAATAAATTAACCAATCGCTTATGGGGAAAAGACGCACCCCTGTCTTAAGACAGTGAATAATGGATTTTCCTAGGGAAAATTTACTCAAAAATTTCTACCTCTGAACACGTCGAGTGGAGAATTACTCTAGCTTCAACTACAGCCGGAAGAAGACGTACTTCGCTTACTGAGGAGAATTACTCTAGCTTCAACTACAGCCGGAAGAAGACGTACTTCGCTTACTGAGGAGAATTACTCTAGCTTCAACTACGGACGGAAGAAGACGCACTTCGCTTGCTGAGGGAACTTCGTCATTCAGAGCCTACAGCTTGTAATAACTGCAGTTCAGATATTTACGGATCCCACCTATAATTCAACAGATTTCAAAAGTTAAGTTTCTTTACCATCTTATCAAACATCGGTGTGAGTTTTGGACCTTGTCTTAGACGTGATTTTTAGTTTCAGCTTCACAAGAAATTCCATAGAAGAGATCACCGGTTCGAGTCCAAGTCAGGATGCCAGTCTTCTTTCTTGGTGGATGGTGTGATTTCCAGCGCCCTAGCATGTCTCCAATGCACGAGTAAAATGTAAGGCAGTCCAGGCAAGCGTGACCAGGATCGATGGTGCGTAATGTGGTAATGCACTAGGTCATCAGCCCGAGTTCTACAGCCGACAGTCACCACCAAGTAATATTTAAACTTTGTTATTCTTTCTTTCCTTTTGTAATGTAATTGTAATGACATAGCCTCTACTTATTTGTTTAGAAATTCTCTATTAGTTAGAATTTTTCCATCTCTTCTTTCTTGGTGATGGTAGATTGAGGATGTGTAATATTTGAACCTATTAGTTTGTTTGAGTGGATGTCTTCGAGAAGTGTTTCAACTGTCCCGAGTTCATTGTGGCAGGCGAGATAAATGTAAAATGACCCCAACGTTAAACTAGGACTATTTGAATATTTTTGACTTAAAATGAGATCAAATGGGACAGTAATTTCGTGGATTCTATTATGTCAGAGTTCATTCTTCATCTATGCGACGTATGGTTGAGTTTTATGTGCAATAGAGTCATCTAAAATATTATTGTGCAGTAGCTTCCGCACGTATGATCTTGCGCGGCCAGGGAAAATAATAATAATAATAATAAAAATAATTTAACTAAATTATCGCGTAAAAGAACACCTAAGGTCATGAGCATAATATTAGTTATTATTGAAAATGGTTGATGTGCGCTCATTTATTGTAATTTAGGCCTGGGAAATGGCAGTATCTGACCGATACAATTTTTTATATATTTGCTGATGATAAGTTGACTGATAGATGGATATTATTGAATTCAGCAGTCGAGCTGTGCATCCATTAGTGAGTCAATTTAAGAATAAGATATGTTACTTGATGTAATTTCTTTGTGTGAGTGCAGATTAATCGAGAATCATAATTATAGTGGAGAAGTAAAAATAAATATCGTAGCTCATGAACCGTGTGCGCGGAATGTTAATTCTGGCCTATGTTTAAGCGATTTTATCGATGATTTTTGGATGATTTTGTGTTCGTAAATTTTCTCTGAACATCGTCGTATAACTGTGTTTCTTAAAAAAATGACAACCATTGCTCTGTCACATTTCCAGTTGATGAGAGGAGGTCACCATGATAGTGTCATCATGAGAATAATTTTCCTAACTTTGTCTAAACATAAAAATTAATAGTCAAGGGCTAGCGTTCGTGTAAATATGTATATAATATTCCCGTGTATCTTTGTGTGAGTGTAGTGTGTGTGTGATTTGACTGTACTTTGCTTAATGTAAGTTTCCAATCCATATTTGTGATGATGCTCTTCGTTATTTCATGGAATTTTTGGCCTAATTTACGCCGACTTTAGTGGTTCACCATTTGAATGAATTTAAACCTTTAGTGAATTTTATTCATTTTTAAGGAAGAATAGAATCTTATTTAACGAATACACATAAATGAGTATAGGCCATGTCAGTGGATTGAACTCACAAAAATTAAATTGTAAGTGTCAATTAATTAATTATTTCAATTAATGGATAAACAGCGATTGACATGAGGTCAAGTTCCGAGCTATTATGTGAGAAGCAACTACTAAATAATTATAAAGTTGAGTTTATTAATTAATTTAAAGGTCAAGGAAGACGATTTAACCGTAATTTTACGAGAGAAAAATTTTTATTTAATTTTCAAAGAGGAATGAAAATGATCATTTTCAAACTTGTTTAAAATCAAATCTATGAAGGAAGGAAGTTTAATTTCAAGTTATTAAATCATCAATGGGAGAGATCATCTCAAATCAATTATTATTAATTATTTAATTAATTTTCCGCTAAAATTATAAATATTATATTTGCAGATTCAGCCATTTGCTGTTTGGTTTTTCGATGAAGTGTCTATGTGACTACGACATGAAAGAAGATAAATCAGATAAACAAAATACCTAGATTTTGTAAATTATTGTGAAGTTTATGAAGAGCAGTAGTTGTAATAAATGTGTAAAACCTATTTAGTTTTCTCTCATTTGCCACTAGTTCATCATCTATCCCTGCACTTTAAACTTTTCGCACAGCCGATAAGCGAACGATCTGCACCCTGGAGATCTTCGCTCACCGGCCGAGCTGAGCCCGGCATGACGGGTGCAGTATTAATAAGAAAAAATGGTTTATATTCTGCAACCAACCAGCTTCGTACTACATCAGCCGAATACACTGCGTTCTCTTGTAAACGACCGAAATGCAAGGCCATGTTAGCAATTGCTGTTATTTTGGTTTATTGTATTCAAGCTATTGGGAGGCTTTGAACGTCTTGTTTGGCCCACCGTATGCAACAGAACAGAATGCTGATTCTGACAATGGCAGTGCAACGAACAGAAATCAATGCATAACGGCACGTGGAAAACTCTCAACCAAATGGGAACTGGAGTAACACGATGCAAAGTAAACCTGAAGTAACGGGTTACACTGTTGACGAAATATGTGAATGTGGGGAGAGGCAGGATTCAGTGCATCTGGTGTTCTGTAACCACCTGAGTGAGGTGAGGTGAAATTGTTCAGTGCAAATGACAGGGAAAATAAGGTTGTTAGTTACAGGATAGGCGAAGTGTAAACATGTAATACCTATGTATATCTATATTGATTTATTTTACAATAGCTTACTCTCTCGGACAGGGATAAATTTATCAAAAGTTAACTTCATATACACTTTCTACTTATTTGATCCTCGGTCTCAGATAGCAAAACTCAGAAGAGAAGTTCGGCAACACTTTATTATTCAACCAAGAATTGGTTTTCGATTTCTTTACTCTTCAGCTACAGCCAAAAGTCAATGTGGTGCCTTACTTGTAGAACATGCGCACTTCCTTTCCAATTCTACTTGCAACTAATTACACATATACATACCTAGAAAGCCACTATGAGTAGAGATATTATAAAGAATGCCTCAAAATCACGAATTCTTTAGGGTTTATGCTAACATATTGCGAGTATTTTCAGTTCTGCTTCGTTTGTGTTGAATTTGTCAGTCCGTCTATGTATAACAAATTTTAAATTAATTGTTTTCTGCCATTTAACCCACAGCAAGCGTCGTGACACGTGTAGTGAGGACAGCGGGGCCGCAGAGGTTTAAGACTGAATAAGGTAATCAATTTCTGAAAAACGTCATTATATCGACAATGCTCTGTTTACTTATTATTAATTCGAATAATTTGTCCTAATTTCACAAAAAAAAAAAAACACCTGCATAGGACAGTAATAGTAGGTTTTTGAAATATAATGTAGCTAATGTCTACTTCAATCAATATTATATATTATAATGTTCCACCTTATCAATACTGACATATGTAACAACTGATTGTTATTCACGTATTTATTTCTGGTACATGTTTTGGGACTTTTCTAATCCCTTCATCAACCATTTATACAACATAACATATCGAACAAACTATCCATTCTATATTACTACATTCCACATTTTATATCTAAAAACTCTGGCTTTACTATTAAAATATTACACGAATACTCGTTCAAGGGTTATGCTTGTCATTAAAAGAGTTCTCATAGTTTAAAAGTGTGCCATATTTCTGCACTTCTTTCGGAAGCTCTAAACTGTTAAAAGTGATAGTTCATCTATCATTTGATGTTGGTCCGCTGTCCCTTTCTTACCCTAATGACCAGTCCAAATGAAAGGCTCTTCCACTGATAACCTTCTGTTTATCCTATGCATGTGTAAGGCGGTTTCTTATTTCTTTTTCTAATATTACTAGTCAGCCAGTTGTCCCTAACAATCTACAAGCAAAAATTAATAACTAGAGTAATTGTTACATATGCGAGTGTTGATAAAGAGGACAGTTATAATATATAACATTATAATAATCAATACGGGCCGCCTGTTGCCATTTCTTGATGGATGGAGCATTTTTGCATCCGTCTTTTGGCACAGGCCAGAGCAAAGTGTAGCTTCCACCGAAGTCCCAGTCTCATCCATAGCTGTGACAATATGGAAGCTGCTGGGGTATGGGTGGTGCTGAGTAATGACGTTTGGAGCACAATTAGTGTCTGAGTGTTATGAAAGGTGTTGCTCATAGAATCAGTCGTGCTGCAGTAGCACACTCTGATCCAGTGAGGAAAGCAATGGCAAGCTACCTCACTCCTCATCTTGCCTAGTACGCCTGATTTGGGCTCTGCCATTGGTTTTTGCAGTTTCCCTATAACTGCATAGCCTTTGGCGGTGCTATTTCAGGATCCAACCAGCCTCTGGGCTGATGACCTAACAGACAGACAGTCAATACGGACCAATCGGCTAAATAAATGGTCAAAATAATGAATTCAAGTACTTCAATCAGGTATGTCAAGAGTATTAAAATGAACTGATTGAAGAAATACACAATATTTGTAACTGTGTAATCGCAATATCAATAAAGGTTCTAGCAACGAATTATGAAATTATTTATTCCAAAAACAAAATAATGTGGAAACCAGCAGATCTCACATTTTAGGGATTTCCGAAACCTATTTCACATAGTCATTCAAGCAAACACTTGAAACATTCAAATATATCCCACTGATAACACCAAGATGAAATGTGTAAATGTGTTCTTCCCCAAGTTCCCTCAATCGAAAACTAAAATATCACTTAATTAGAAGAACATCTATAAGCCTCGGTCACTTTGTATGCAGTCAGTATCGTCATTGTCACCATCCTCTACACCACTGGTGCATTCATCCAGTATCACTAACAAATCTTCTTCAAAGGAACGTCGTGACCTACCTGTCCTATGAGACGTTCTTGTGGTTGGTCACCTATCGTGTAAGGTCCTTCCGGGCGAGCGGTCCTGTAGGGAGGTAATTAGGTACGTACTTGGCCATGGAACTCCCGAAATAAGAATATGAAGTACAAAAATGCTGCCTTTTATTAAGAAGAACGATGATAACTAGGCTATATACAATCTGTCACTACGGTGGCCTGACGGGGGCTTGCTCACTAATCTGCTACTCTGCGCGCAATTCACACCCTGCTTTGCGGCACCTTACGTTTAACTGTGTGCCAGTTCACTGTCAAGTCTCCGTCTGCCATCTTGGATTCGTGTTTTTATCCACCTTAGGGGTTGAGTTTTGTGAGTTTTCGAACCATTTACGCTGCCCTCTAATGATCCTCTGGACACTATCTCCATCTCTTTCTTTGCACTATTGCTTCTCTTTCTTGGCTGGAAAATCCTCGGACTACTGCGTTTGGGGCGTACACTTGTACGGTCTACTTACACATTGGTTTGTCAATAACAAACATCCATGCTCGTAAACATGCGAAGCACGTTCTCCGTCTGACTAAGACCATTTCTTACTCTGGTTTACTAGAATATTTTTCCTTCATTACTGAATTCATAAAATATAATAGAATTACATAAAATTGTATGCCATTACAAGGTAACCCTTATTACAACTTAATATTCCCATACTGCGTTGTTCCTGTCCCGATACTCTAGGATTGAGTCCCGACTGCCAATTATCTGAAAGTCCACCGGTTCGACCCTTGGCGAGATCGGTATGCACGACAAGAAGCACAGCCAGTACACAACTTTGATGGTCCTGGTTTAGCCATAGTTATAACTTCAAAACGATTTTCGTACAACAGTAATGAAAGTAGCTCAAGAACAGAAAACTTACATAACTGGCGTTATGAGGTCCACGGGACTACTCGAGTTATGTGTTTAGTATAACAGAACGCATTTCGAAGTTATCTCAAAAGCTGCTTGAGCTTAACTGAGTACCTTAATGGTACTGGTACTGCCAGGGTCATTGCGCAAATGAAATATCACAGAGCAAACGCGGGAGGTCCCAGGGACCTCATGACGCTTGCTGAGGTTTAAACTAAGCCCATCTTAATGGTACACAAGGCAATGTAATTTTAGGAAGTATAAGTTCATAATTATTCGAGCCGAAGGTTCATAGTGCCTTTTCTCTAACTCACAATGACGAAATAGAATGCAAGCCAGAATAAAGGCATTAAGTCCTCTAGCAGATTTTATATTTTTTGTCCATGGTTGACACTTGGTGGGAGTTAATGCAGTATACAATCTTGTATGTGTTGTTGCATTGGTCATATTCCTAGTGTACTTCTTTCACCTCCATGTGATGAATGTTCACCACAAAGCGAAGCAACAAAAGCACCGCGAAGAGAATATAGGGAGATGTTAAATGTTCCTCGTAGTATTTATGTAGATTCTGATGAAAAGCTAACCACTAAGGGGAAGTAAAAATCATTCCTCACAAAGTCGAAAAGAGCAAAACGGAACAGATCTCATGACGGTCACGTGAGATTCAGTTCGTAAAGAATCAAACGGTTGACGAGTTCAGTTTGCTTCAGGAATTTGTTTTAATACTCTGCCGTTGCTGTATAGTCGGTATTCAATTAAGCGTGTGAGAAAAATTTCTGTTTTATTATTTGAGAGGAACTTCCCCTAGTAGCACCAAACAAGGAACTGAGAAAGGCGAAAATGCCCACTAGTCGTCCGGATGAGGTGTATTCAGAAGACGTTGCTTGTAGTTCGACGCCAAAGTGACCTGGTGTTGTATGGTATGTTGATCTCTTCTAACTGTACTAGGAAAACGAAGGGAATCAGATGCTGATATAGGAAACAAAATTTTATTTCCTTGCAAGAAACATGTTGCAACAGGACAATAATTTGGAAAATAGAGACCTCATGCGTGTTAACTGCAAAAATAAAGTACTGAGAAACAATTTTGCCTAATGAACTTGTTTTTTCTTGCTAGTTGTATTACGTCGCACAGACACAGATAGGTCTTACGGCGACGATGGGCCAGGAAAGGGCTAGGAGTGAGAAGGAAGCGGCCGTGGCCTTAATTAAGGTACAGCCCCAGCATTTGCCTGGTGTGAAAATGGGAAACCACGGAAAACCATTTTCAGGGCTGCCGACAGTGGGGTTCGAACCTACTATCTCCCGAATACTGGATACTGGTCGCACTTAAGCGACTGCAGCTATCGAGCTCGGTAATGAACTTGTTTAGTTTAGATGTTATGTTAATATTGGTTCAAACTCAGAGCTGTCAGAAAATTCTTCACTTCATTTGCAGCATTTCAGAACAACAAGACTGGGTCCTACATGTTCAGATAGTGTTGTAATACACTGGTGGAAAATGAAATCCCAACAGCAAGGAGGTGTTGTGCTAGATAAAAGAAATTCATGAGCAGTGTTTAAATAGCTGAAAGATGACGCCTATTCAGATTTGCCCTCGCTAGTGAATGATGTGTGGTGCCACCATGACCTTGCAAAGCAAGTTTGCTTTAAATACGCGTTTGCTGTTGACATTGTGAGGCACAGAAAGTACGAGTCAAACATGCCTTTGAGGACACGAAGAAGGCAGTATCAGTAGCTTACTGAGGCGGTGTAATAAGGCTACGAGAAGACGTATATTCTCTCCTCGATATTGGAGAAAGGCTTGGTGGGAATGTATCCACAGTGCATTGGTATTGGCAACAATGATCTCGGGAAGGCATTGTCTCAAGAAGACCGGGGTCCGGCCCCAAACGGGCCACCACGGAGGGAGAAGACAGCCGTGTTCTCCGCATGGATGTGGTGGATCGTACCAGTAGCGGTGATTAGGGACAGTCGCCCCCCTCCCCAATTTTTATTCCATTTTAGCTACCTAAACCTAGGAATAATTAAAAAGGCAATTTATACAAGCCCTGTTGTCTAATACCCAGTTATTTCCTTTAATTTCATTAAATAAAAAAGCACTTGGCGGAAATACACACAAAAGTCATTCGACGCAGTTGACCAATTTTTCAGCACTACAGCAATTACGAGTAATTTGCTTCTAACCTTAAAATCAGAAAATAGTTCCGCGTCGTGGCGTGTAGAAACGTGAATAGTATCTGATGGCATAAAACCTTATTTGCCTACAACCCCCTGTGGGTGGGGAATACATCGTAAGAGGCGACTAAAAGGGGCGACCAAGGGTTGTAATTAGTACCATCACGCGGGGAACACCATGGGTCGCCTTTACGTGCGAGTAGTACCACTATGTTAGGTACACAATAGGTTTGTGGTTAGTAGCAACAGTTTGTGAATCAGGATGGGATTTACAGTACCCGTGATTAGTACCATTGTGAGAAACACCACGGGTCTGGGCGTTGCCTGTGATTAGTACCCACTATGTGAGGAACACCACGGGATAGTACGAGTCCGTGTGATTATTACACCTATGTGAGGAATACCATGGGTTTGCGTTGCCTGTAAGTGGCGCCTCAATGTGCGAAACACCATAGATCTGCGTTACACGCGCGTATTACATTACCTGTGAGTAGTAGCATAATGTGTGGAATACCGCGAGTCTACGCTACTTTTGATTAGTACCGCAGCATCACAAATACCATGGTTCTACTTTCCTAGCGTTAAGTACCATTATGAAGGGCCGATTACCTGGATTTTGGACCCGTTTAGTCAACAAGGAACGTCGATTCAGGATTTGCTTTAGCAGCAGTCCCTTGGTCAGTAATACTATTGTTTTACGATAGTTTTGGGAATGTGGGGTATTGCAAGTCGGATCCACTGATTGTTTTAAATTCATATTTACCCATTCACTCTTCATCATCACGTTTTGATTTCTGGTCAGAGGATGCTTTTGGACTTCTAAATTGTCATCTCCTTTCGTCCCATTTTGTACCAATAGGGGCCGATGACCTAGATGTTAGGTCGCTTTAAACAACATAATCATCAGTTGCGTACATGTGTAATCATTGTTCTTTGATGAAAGTTTTATTGACTATTATTGAAACAAACTCACAAAAAATAACTATTATTAACCGCAGTATTCAGGGAGGTGTTTTCCAACGTCCTATGCAGAGTGTCAACCAGTTATCTTGGGGTGTGAGATCATTGAGCACGTATGGGACGACATATCCAGCGACATTCAGTACCAGCATTAACTGTTGCTGATTTGATTGACCAAGTGCAGCAGGCGTGTTTGAGTTTCCATTCAGGAAACGCATGTTTCTAATACAGATCAGTTTCGAAGCAGAAGTCATATCCCTGGTTATACTGCTCTTGGAGTGACATATCACGATGTGTATGGAATAGCCACCTATATCCGTAAAAACATAAATGAAGCTTCGCTGATTTCTGAAAATACGGAGGGAATTATACATACAATTTTCACACAGTTGCATGGCATTATAACAAATGTCTATTAACCACCCAATATTCCGTGGCCTGAATATGTTTTACATATAACAAAGCATCCTGAAATTTATGTTGGGGATTTTAACAGTCACCATGGACTCTGGAAGTACTCCAAAATGATAAAATTCTTGCCATAGAAATGTTTTACATCGAATATCGGATGCATACCAGAACTTACTGCAAGTAAGGAGGGAGGAAATATGGCAGGATTTTTTCTCCACCGATGCGATGACCAATAGGCAAGGGATGCAAGCAAATTATAAACTGAGACATGCAGTAACATGTTTCTCGGTCCCTGGCTTTCACTACAAGAACTTGAAAAGGAAGAATTTCTACAAGCCAGATGAACTGTGCGAATGTAAACTCTGTGAAAAACCATGTGACAGATGCCTTGTGATGGCGTGCAGTCATAGTCAATATCACTGACATAGTTATGTTAAAACGACACATATATGCATTCCTATATAGAATTTTAGCCATACATAACTTATCCATTGGCCATTGGTTGCATTAAACACTATTATTTGAGGCGTCCAGAAGTAAACTGCAGTAAATCCACTTTTTCTCGAACAGGAGTTGTTGTCACCTTTATGTCCTCTATGATCTCTGTTCATTAGCTTCTCAAAACACAAGCAGAACTGCTTCCGTCTGTTCTAAAATACACCTAGAGAACAGCCTACAAATACAAAAGTGTGAGTATATCCACGTCTGATGACAAAGCAAAACTGAGTGAATCCATTTTCATCATAAAGGAGCAGAAATTGGTGTACTCTTACCAAGCGCCATTACCTAAGGTGGTTTGCAGATGCAAAACTAGCTTAATGCACATTGTGTTCTGTGTCTGAATAATGCTGTTTTTCGAGCTTTTATCTCCATGTACGTTAGTTCTGAGCTTGTGTCAAGTTGGCCATAGTGCCCACAGTCGTGAAACAGAAAGAAACAATAGTGCGAAAGCCTACTCATCCGAGAAGCGGAATGTTATCCGAATAGGAAGAACCTTAAAGGAAGTAACATTGATTTTCTGCTCAGAGAGCATTTCGGGGAGGCTTGGAAGGAAAACGAAGATCTTGCTTTCTATAAGAATCTGATCGATCCTCAAACAGCCGGGAACAATGCAGAGGAGGACTCAGAGTTTGAAATTCATCAAGAAGCTTGTGTAATTTACAGTAAATGGGACAGGACAGGAGTTGCAAGGTAGTGGCCTTTTTACTTCTTGCAGACTTTCATTTGATGTCATAGACTAACCGTAGTTACTTGTAGTTATTAATAATGTTTCTCCTTTGAACCAGCATTAAGGAATCTATTTTCATTTAATTTATAATAATATTTATACAAAAGCAATTAAGAAGACAACTGCTGTGTGGCGGTCCTCTTTCCGGCCTTCCCGGAGAGAGGCCGTAGTATTGTGTAGGCTGAGGATAGGTCATGGACGATCTACGCACTCTTATCTCCTAAAGAGGGAAGACCCCACAATGTGTTCTTGTGGTGCCGACTTCACCGTGGCCCACATCCTCATTGAGTGCGCCAGTCTCTCTGGACTAAGACGGAGCCTCGACCTGCAGGAAACGCTCGAATGCATACGAGCCGATGACACGACTACTGCTGATCGTGTATGTGTTACACTGAATTATTCAAGGGTATAGACATTGCAAGAGTTCTGTTACTCAGGAAGCGTTCCTTTTGATTCATTAGTGAACTTTTCGGCTTACTTCAATAATTTCTTGTTTTATTTTGTACTTCGTTTCGAAATTCTTTCGTTGTTCCTTTGTTTTATTTTAAATTTATTTTCCATTCAGTTTGTTCAGAGTGGATGGTTACCTAGTTGTACTCCTCTTTAAACAAAAATCACCACCGCCACCATCCATGAGAACAGGAGCAAAACTCTGTGAATCCAAACCCTTTTAGATAA
Source organism: Anabrus simplex (assembly GCF_040414725.1). Classification (NCBI taxonomy): domain Eukaryota; kingdom Metazoa; phylum Arthropoda; class Insecta; order Orthoptera; family Tettigoniidae; genus Anabrus; species Anabrus simplex. Next base: position 326,112,930 of record NC_090271.1, read on the forward strand.
TAACTAAAAAACTAATATCAAAATATTTTAAATGGTCCCGAAGTGAACACAAACCTACAATGAAACGGAATTTTGAATATCTGCACGCCAAAGGAGTAATAAAATATTCGCGTTTTGTGAAAAGAATGTTCTGGTGCACTCACAGAGTTTTGCTTCTGGACGCCTCATTTCTTTTATTTCAAATTTTATGTTAAAACGTTTGATATATATACGTTATACACACCAACACAAGGAAAAATATGCCTAACAATTTGCTGCAGTTGTCAATGTCGGATAAGAAGTAATCAACATTTATAATTCAAATTTAAATAATTGCAAAATACTAATATAGACAACAATGTATGTTTCGTAAAATATTTTATGCTCGAAGATGCCGAAATATAAATTTTATATGCCATAAAACTGAATCTTAATGAGGCTCATTATAGGTCATTACAATACAGGTTCTTCGCCAATCAGAGTTTAGATGTTCATTATGATACAGGTTCTCCACCATTCAGAGTTTAGATGTTCATAATGATACAACTGTTTGACCAATTGGGTAAGGATAACATCGCACCTGCGCTCAACCCACTAGCTTCGCATTTGTTTCCAAAATCAAACATGTAGGACACACACATTAACATCAATGCACCTTCTACTTCCAATATTCCTCAACCACACGGCACCTTCACCAACTGTACAATAAACAATTTGTATTTGGAATAAAGCTAGGTAATGATAACCTTCTATCAAAGCTTTGAAAACATATGACATAGTCAAGGCCTCTGATCCACTCATGGAAAATCAACAATCTAGCGCATGTGCTCTGTTCAGTAAACTCAACTGTCAAGCGACATCTCAACAGAAATTTATGAATATTTAAAAGAAATAGAGTTACAATTATCGTCGAGCATAAACAGTCGTATGCAACTCGTCTATAATGGTAATTAAGACGCTCGTTTAATAAACATACAATTATTGCCATTATAGGCTTGGTGCATAATGTACTATAATATTTTCATTTTCAAGTTTTAAAATGAATGCAACGTGTAATAAATCGTCATAAGAAAATACGGTGATATTTGTGTTTATAGCGACAGTTTAGAGATAGGACAGTATAAAAGTGAAAGATGCTATTTCAGTTTGGACTGCATGGTCGGTTTTGCAACTCTTCAAAATGTACCCTGCCGATTCATAATTGATTGAAAAAAATGACTTGTCGAAAGGGGACATTCATCACACCAAGCGATATAAATCTAAGTTACCCATGCACATGTGTTAAACTGTATCTTTTTTCTGTCATTCTTAGAAACTAAAACCATGCCACTTTCTTGTTCTTACAATGTGTAAATGCAGCATATTTTTTTATCTTTTGAGTTAAAGTAGAACACAAAAACGTTTCTAAGCGGCGAAGAGTACTGAAGTATCTGCTTCACAGCTAGAATTCGACACAACCTGCGTGCCAGGAGTTATTTCGATTTTAAATCTAAAGCTGGTGTATCAATATTTCAATATAAGCTGACATCTCAACAGCTTTTCCCCGTTAATAACACAGTTTTCCAGCGCAGTAGTAACAGTGCAAACACAGAAATTCAACTTTCCCCTAAACACTCTTCTAATAATCCAAATTTACTGGAAAGAATTGATCAGCCATGATATCTTCACTTTAGGTGCGTAGGTGATAGGTCTGTTTCATTATACGATTTTTTGCTATAATTCATTTCAACTACAGTACCGGTCAAGCGTTTAGGACCACATAAAGAAATCACGAAATGGCATATAAAACCTAAAGTTATGCCACTACACCTCTGTAATTTTCTTTCTGATCTCCCACATCTAATACGATATATGTCGCCTGATTTCATTGAGTTAGTCCAAGCACTGTTGAAGTCATGATTTTTAACTCTTAGAAGGTCACACCAAAAATTTAAAAAAAATTGATAATACAACGTGTATACCCTAATTGGTTGCAAGTTTTACCACCAAGATTTTTTTTTGCTGACTTAGCAATAGTGGGGGCCATTTTAGTACAAATATAAAAATTCCGAAAATATGCCGCACCGTTTTTTGCGTGTTTTAATTTTTAAAGTTGGTTGATTTTTCTTTGTCTCTGGCATGTATGGCCGAAGGTCTTGGGGCGAGCTGTCGGCATCAGACTTATCTGCCCTGATAGATTCATTTACACTCCGAAGATAGCATCCAAGTACACAGCTCTGATGCCGATAGCTCACACTGAGCTGTGTTAAACAAGAAAAAAATGAACATTCTAGCGCTGGTTTGAAAAAATCAGTTCCAAATTTTTTTTTGGAATTTTTGTATTTATGCTAAAATGACCCGCACTTATTACTAAGCCTATAAAAGAATCTTCGTGGTGAAACGTGCAACCGATTAGAGTCATCACCATCATCATTGTACAGATCCAGTTTCCCGGGTACTGTTATTGAGCCTCTTCCACTTCATCCTGTACATGTACAACTTGTCATGGAGAACATCATCCACTGCCCATCCTCTGGTAACTAGATCAACCTTGATCATGTCCATCCATCGGGTTTTAGGTCTTCCTGCAGGTCTTTTCCCCTCCACCTGCCTTTCCAAATTTATTCTGGCTTTCCTTGTAGGCTCCATCCTTATCACATGCCCGTACCACCGTAGTCTGGATGAACCGTTTCGGTCTAATAGGGATATCTTTATTCCGGCTCCTTTTCTCACCTCTTCTGGACGGTGGATCTAAGAAATTTTATCTCTGATGCTTGCAGTCTTGGTATGAAATAGCTGTTAAACATCACCAGTTTGGCCGACTTAAGATTCATGTCATCCCATAAAAGTGTTCTTCGAGTATATAGTACATAATGTTTCCAAAAATGTTGATTTTCTTATGTGACTTCCAACATTTAAAAATGTATAACTTATACAATACTTGGCGTAACTCACTGAAATCAGACGTCGTATATCATATTAGATGCGAGAGCTCAGGAAAAAGAATACAGAGGGTGATAGCACAATTTAACGTTTGAGAATACATTTTACGAACATTTTATGTGGTCATAAACATTTGAGCGGTACTGTACATTTATTAGTAGAAGAAATAAAACATCGAATAATAGTATTGGAAACATCTAATGATGAAATATACAGGAACATAGAAAACATAACAGAAAGAATAAGAAAAAGGAGATTGCAATTTTTTCGGACATATCTACAGAATGGATAATTCCAGATTAACAAAAGGGATTTTCAAGTTCCCCTGGGACAAAAAGGCAACAACAAGCTGGATTCAAGAAGTAAAGAAACATAGCTCGATAACTGCAGTCGCTTAAGTGCGGTCAGTATCCAGTATTCGGGAGATAGTAGGTTCAAACCCCACTGTCGGCAGCCCTGAAAATGGTTTTCCGTGGTTTCCCATTTTTACACCAGGCAAATTCTGGGGCTGTACCTTAATTAAGGCCACGGCCGCTTCCTTCCCACTCCTAGCCCTTCCTTTTCCCATCGTCGCCATAAGACCTATCTGTGTCGGTGCGACGTAAAGCAACTAGCAAGAAAAAAAAAAGAAGTAAAGAAAGATTTAGAAAGAAATAATATAAGAGAAGAAGAAACTATGAACAGAGAGATTTTTTGGAAAGAGGGTAGTAAGTATGGAAGGATTCCAAGGAAGATTGAACAAGAAGCCTGGTGCGAAGTGGTCCGAGGACAGAAGGAAACAGCATAGGGAAAGGATGAAAGAATATTGGAAGGAGAGGAGAGAAAACAACAAAGTATGAAGAACTGAATTGAAATTGACACGTGGTCGTTAGCAGGCCTCTTCGGAAAGAACAGGTACAAGTATTGGAAACAAGAAATTTACAATAGTGAAACAGCATATATTAAAAACCACCCATTTCTAAGTGTACACTTACAGTCTGGTCCAGTAGATCCGCACCACTAGGCATAGCACAAGAGGAGGTGAGGAACGAAATGAATGATAATATAAACAACATGATTAAAGGGTGCAGGTGTCAGTGACTGATTGAATACACAGAAAATGACCGGTCCTTTGGCACAGGAATATTTTATAACGACATTGAACGATAGCGATTGCCACTTCAGTGGTCATGAATATTTGGACATCCTGCTGTTTGACAAGGCCAACATAGTGTGCGTGTATCATAGCGGAAACAGGCTGATATTACAATAGCTTCAAAAATAATTAAACATGCTATGGAGAAAACTACATTGTATCATTGACTTTGCATTGCATGTAAGCTTTGGGAAAACATTATTCTTTGTGATTGTATTAGACATGATATAGACGTTGATTTCTACAGGGAACCTGGAATATTTGTCCCGAATGAGTAAATTTATAATACCAATATAAATGGTCCATTATTAGACATTATAAATTTTCCAGCTAACTCATTCGCGGTTGTCAGCGTTTCGCCCCCGTGTGGTAAGTTGGGCTCATCAGTTGGTACTTAGCACACCCACCAAGACGCATGGCTAGTGCATACCGTGGAGGCCACTGCGTAGGCTACTTAGAGCCACCGGCAGTGCCAATGCACTATAAGACACTTTGTCTCATTGACAAAATTTGATGCCTACTTGGTCATCAGATGACATAGATGTTGATTCCCATAGGGAACCTGAAATATTTGTCCCGAATGAGTAAATTTATATTACCAATATAAATGGTCCATTATTAGACATTATAAATTTTCCTGCTAACTCATTCCTGGTTGCTAGCATTTTGCCCCCGTGTGGTAAGTTGGGCTCATCAGTTGGTACTTTGCACACCCACCAAGACGCATGGCTTGTGCATACCGTGGAGGCATCATCATTATAATCAAGAGGTCATTTCACTCCCACCACCTAAAAGGGGGTGGGCGGTACGACAGCTAAGCAAGTAGCTCTTGGGCCGGAGATATGGAGATATGTATCGTAGAATAACAGAATCGAGTCAAGTATGTATTGTACACACATAGTAGGAGAGAAAAAGAGGCGTGTGGCGCAGAGGTCGCCAAAACCGCACAAGGCAGATACTCAGGGGAGGTCCGCACGACACCCGCCATAGTCGAACCCCTATTATCCCCCGTTTATTGAAAAAATCAAGAGGTACAGAGTTGCAAGAATACAGAAATGAAATAAATATACAATGAAAAAAAAGTCTTGATGAGGACAGTTCGTGGTATGTCCTCTGTTTTGCACTTGCACTGCACTTTAAATTATCACATTGATTATCACTGGTGATTTTATATACATGAAAATGAGAAAAGAAAAGAAAGACAAATGTATAATTAATGTAACAAAAACAGTGGTACGTTGTAGTTATAAGGAAGCACTGATACATAAAAATCAATAGGCACACTACAACAGAAACAAAACTGCGAAAAAGAGTCTGAGCAAAACCTGAAAATTAAAAGCAAAGTTAAAGTCAGCGATGGCACTTGTGGTGCCGTAAAGAAGATAGCACCTAGGGGGGTACCACTGCTGCCACCGGGGATGAAAAACAGCAGTGAAAATGAAAAATAAAACGATGAAATGAGCAGTGGTGAGAAAGGATAGAAGCTACGAGAACTGCTGAGGAAAGAGATGAGAAGTAACCGGAGTGCGAGTATGGTGAAAAAGGGCGTTAGCAAGGGGAGAAAGATTCATGGCTTCAGAGATAATAGGATTATTATTCAGAAGACCGTTATGGAGTAAGTGAACACGAAGGTCATAGAGATGAGTAAGGATGTTGGAGAAGGTATAAAGAGGACGGAAGTTGGCAGACGGGGTGTCAAAATGGAGGAAATAGGCAATTCGCATAGCGTATCGATCGAGTTTGAGAAGTTGTAGGTATTGGGACCGTGTCGCAGTCAACCACGTCAAGGAGGAATACGTAACGACGGGACGGATGAAGGATTTGTAGACATTAAGGATTTGAGTAGGTTTGAGTCCCCACGTTTTACCCGTAAGTAAACGGAGGACCTGAAAGCGTTGAAGGGCTCATTTATATATATCAGTGAGATGATGATTCCATTGAAGGTTGTTTTGGAATTTAATACCGAGATATTTCAGGAGATTGTTTTCTGTTAGTCGGGTGTGATACATGGTTAAGAGGATGCGGTGACGCGGGCGGCAAAGGCGGGATTTCTTACGGAAGACTATAAACTGAGTTTTGGCAGGCTTTACGGTGGTATGCCAAGAGTTGAGCTATGATTCAAGGGTAGTCAAATAAGTTTGAAGAAGTCGGGTAAGGGAGGGGGTGTATGAAGTGCGGCCAAGGATAGTTAAGTCGTCGGCGTATTGGTAAAATCGTAATGGGAGATCGGGATGAGGGATGTCATAGGTGAAGAGAATGTATAGGAAGGGAGATATTGGTGATCCTTGTGGGAGAACAGCAGTCATCCGGAAGGTATAGGAAGGAGTACCATGAATGATGATCTGTGCAGAACGATGGTGAAGGAACGTACTAATGAAGCGAACGATAGTGAGTGGAAGAGGGAGTTGACGAAGCTTATAGAGCAGACCGGGGTGTCAGGCAGGATCAAATGCTTTGTCCACATCTAGACACACCAAGGTAGCGGTTTTTAGGGGACGGAGAAAGGTAGTTAGGGACGCAGAGATGTGGAAAAGGTGATCCTGAGTAGCATGACGGGTGACGGGTGAGGAAACCAATTTGAGATTGAGGTAGAAAACCGAGAGAGAGTTTACTCAAGACACCTTTAAGAATTTTAGACAGAACGGGGAGAAGAGAGGTAGGGCGGTAAGAACTAAGATCGGAGGGGGTTTATTTGGTTTAAGAAAGAGTAGAACGTTGGCCTTGCCCCAATCAGCGGGAAAAGCGCCATTGTAGAGAATGAAAGTATAGATATTATTAATAAATCGAAAAGGAGGGGAGGGGCTTCTTTGATGTGGCGATATGTAATGTGGTCGGCTCCGGGAGAGGAATTTTTCCGATTTTTCAGAAAGGCGTGGATTTCATGAGGAGTAATTGGGGCATTTAATGGATGAGAGTGATCTACATTACTGAAATGATAAAAAGATGGTTGAAGTTCTGGATGATCAGAATGGGTAAGCAGTGGCTTCATTAGGATGAGGAATATGAGAGGCAGTGGAAGGAGAGAAAACTTTAGTTTAGTGAAAGGCAAAGAGGTCGGCCTTGTATTTGTCCTTCGTGGGATGGTGAGGAGGATGGAGAATTGGGTACTGAGGAAGAGGTTTGTTGGTTTTAGTAAGACGGCGGAAAACAGTCAAAATATATCGTGGGTCTTGTAAATCAGAAAGTTCGTTGCATTTGTCAATCCAGAGTTTGCACTTGATGGCTTTTGTACAGGAACGGGCATGGCATAGCGTACGACGGTGTTAGCGTAAAGTCGTCGGGTCGTTAGTACGAGTATAGGCACGATATATGTCAAGTGCAAGGTGGAGAAGACGTGGGGCTGTGGGTGGAATAGGGTGTTTGGGTGGATGAAAGTAATGACGAGGTATATGAAGGTGATCGGCTGTGATAATAGCTTTTTCAACTTTAGTGATGAGGCTATGGAGAGTGGGGATGGATAGAGGAGGACGGGAGTCGTGAAGTTGCTCGGTAATGGTAGTACGATAGTGATCCCAGTTGGTATGAGAAAACCGACGGGTTGGGGGTGGACGGGGACGAGCTGAGGAATGATATAAGGAAATGCTGGGAAGGGTTTTCAAAGCAGGAGCATGGTCACAGCCGATGTGCATCATAGGTTGTATATTAGGGGCGTTAGCGAAGGTAGGAGAAGCAATGAATATATCAGAAGTAGAGTTGTTAATAGGTAAAGTGGGGAAAGGGAAAGGGATGAATATGACACGGAGGTTATCACATAGATCTTGAAAGCTTGCGAGCTGTGCAGGAGTATAGGAGGTGATATTAATATCTGCTAAAAGAATGTAATGTTGAAAGTGGATATCAATATATTGAAGAAAGTCGGAGGGGTTAGGATATCGGGAAGGTAAATAGAGAGTAGCAATTACAAAGTAATATGCAGGAGTGAATAATTCGAGGATTGAATATTCAGTAAAGTTATTAGGGAATGGAAAATAGTGTTGACAGTGAGACCTTTTCGGACGCAATGGCGACCCCTCCTCGAGGTTCATACATACGGTCACCGCGAAAGATAGTATGAAGATAGTAGGTGGAGAAGTGCGTTAGGAAAGTTTCATTTAGAACGGAGATATCCGGGGCATATTGGGATAAGGAAAGGTCAAAAAGCGGTCGGTTGGCTACGAGAAATCGGATATTTGCATAGTAGATTTTCACATTTTACCGCACAAAATGGACTGCCCTTAGGGGAAAGAACGCGAAATGCATTATATTCCCCGAGTACGTGATGTCCACATGTGTGTTTAAGATCCACCGAGCCGCTACTTGAACCTGGGAAACGATGTGGGAACGATGATAGTGAAGGATGTTCTGGAGTATCATCGTAATGAAACGGATGATATTCTCAGAACTGGGACTAGGGAGGACGGAAGATGGGGCAGGAGTAGGAAGGTCCTGAGAGGTGACAGGAACAGCCGTCTCAGGATGAGTGGGGTCAGTAAGGGATTGAGATTTGCACTTATAGTTGAAGGCTGGATGAGGAAGGGAACAGTTGATGCACTTTGGGATGGAATTTTTAGGACAGTGGGGTGTGGGATGCTCCTCACTGGAACAGATGGCGCATACCTCGGGCTGCACACATGGGGTGCCGGGTGGATGGTCGTAGCGTTGGCATCTAGCGCAACGTATCTTCTGAGGAGGCGAAGATCTTGAAGGCTCCAACCTGTGACGGCGCTCCTACACTATGGCGCCATCCCGTAGAAGCGCGTCCAGGGTCACCATATCACGGGAGAGTATGCGGATCAGAGAAGTTGCGAATACGCAACACCCGGTAGATTTGGTGGCCCGCAATTTGGAGCTGGGTGGCGATCTCATCTTCAGTAAAGTCTCTGTCCACACCATTTGCCACAACCGAGAGTACTGGAGCTAGACGAGAAGGAGGCTCAGGGCAACTGGGAGACAATTGTTGAGTGATATTAGCTGCCCGACAATGTGAGCCAAGTTGGTGGGCTCCGATGTTTGCCACAAAGTGATTGTAGTAAGGTTTTCTAGTTTTGACGTTGAAGCCGTCCTTAGTGCGCTGAAGTTCCAAGTTGTAGTCAGAAAGGTTAGGAGTGAATTTAGAGATGACTTCGTAAATGAATCGAGTACGGGACTTGTCTGGGTCTATGTGGATAAGTTTGATAATATAGAAGTTTGGTTCGACAGTAGACATAGAAGAAGAAATGACACTGCGCTGCCGGATGCTGTGCGGAAGAGCAGGGTTGCAGGCTGCCTGAGCATAACTGCGGACATTGTTTGGCATATATGTCGCCGTAGAAAGAGGCGGTGGTAGAGATGGACTGGCCGGATGAGAAACAGCCGTAGATGGACCTTCCAAGGAGTCATCGTCCAGATGATCAGGATTTTCGATGACGGAGTTGAGAGAAGTGTAAGTCGATCCAGCAGAGGGCAAAGATATTTGGTCTGCGCAGAGTTTCTTCCTTCCCATAGTCGGAATGGTGACGTCATTATGGTCGAGCCGTCGTGGATGCTTCCCCTTGTCACTGGATTCCATCTCGTTGTCACCCATGATGAGAAAAACTTAGCTTCGGCGATGGTCGTCAAACACGTAGAGTGTCCTAAGGTGACACCTCTCTACAGTTACTCAGTCCGCCTAGATAGACCACTTTTTCAAAGCGCAATAAACACTCGCGGCTTCGTTCGGCTTAAGAACTGTAGCTGGACAGTTGAGAGTGACCGTGCGTAGGCTACTTGGAGCCACCGGCAGTGCCAATGCACTGTGAGAGACTTTGTCTTATTACCAAAAATTGATGCCTACTGGGCCATCAGATGATACAGATGTTGATTCCCGTAGGAAACCTGAAATATTTGTCCGGAATGAGTAAATTTATATTACCAATATACATGGCCCATTATTAGACATTATAAATTTTCTAGGTAACTCATTCCTGGTTGCCAGCGTTTCATCCCCGTGTTCTAAGTTGGACTCATCAGTTGGTACTTAGCTCACCCACCAAGACGCATGGCTAGTGCATACTGTGGAGGCCACTGTGTAGGCTACTTGGAGCCACCGGCAGTGCCAATGCACTGTGAGAGACTTTGTCTCATTACCAAAAATTGATGCCTACTGGGCCATCAGATGATACAGATGTTGATTCCCATAGGGAAGCTGATATACTTGTCCCGAATGAGTAAATTTATAATACCAATATGAATGGTCCGTTATTGGACATTATAAATTAAGTACCCAAATGTAGAGCCCAACTTAGCACACGGGGGCGAAACGCTGGCAACCAGGAATGAGTTAGCTGGATGGCAAAGCACGCATCAATGTTTGGTAATGAGACAAAGTCTCTCATAGTGCATTGGCACTGCCGGTGGCTCCAAGTAGCCTACGCAGTGGCCTCCACGGCGGGACAGATCGCAAGTCTTCTCGCAACGATCGCTGATCACACCACAAGTCTCTAAGGTGGATTTCTCCCCACTCAACACCACTTTTTCTTTTTATCGGCCGGGTGACGCCGCATCTTCACTTCCGCACCAAGCCGCGGTAAAAAAGCATATCGATTGACGCCACGTAGGAAATCCGCCTTCCCATCACCATCATGCCCAACTGCATTCTTCACGATGTCGAGCTCACCTACTCTGATGAAGAACTTCTCCACTACTTCCGCAATAACTGCTTCCCGATTACCAACGTGTCTCGGGTACAGGGCAATTGTCTTCCAACTCGTCGGATCCTTGTTCGAGTTCCAACAGAAGATACCCTTCAACAACTGCTCCAAGACGGCGTGTACTCGGACCTCTCCACGCATCGTGTGGAACGCTGCCCTTCATGTATTGACGACGCCTTTAAGCCCATACTACACCAAGGACATCCGCGTCCCCTGACATCACTCTCTTCCTACGACCCCCGGCCACCACCACCACCACCACTTCCGCCATCACAACTACCACCAACACTTCTGCCCATGCTTCCTCTACTATTACTCTAATTACTACCGTTATGTCCCCTTCCTCGCCACTTAGGTTGTTTCCTCTCCCCATCTCATCCTCACGTACTCAACAACATGCAACAAACCAGCCGAGTGCTGAAGAAAATGCCACCGTTCAAGACTACTGTCCATAATGGCGGCAGCTGGAGTGCTAGCATGCGTTTGTTTTGATTTGTGAAAGTCGTGTTGTTACCAAATATTTATGGAAATTTGAATATTATTAATCGTACATGATATTTATTTATGGTCTTAAGAAGATTATAGATCCTCTTTCAGTGCCGTAAGAAGCTGTTTTTTCTCAAAGAGCTTATTTATTCCAACAGTGTAGGTGGTGATTAGGTTAATTTTGATTCTCGTGTTCTTCTCCGAAAGTACTTTCTTTATTTTTAGTTACCTGTGGAATATGTTTATAGTTCAATGTGCTGAGTGCCTGGATGTAAGTAAGAGCTCAGTGTTCCCGTTTCCAATAGACCCAGTATTAAGGCAAAATTGGGTTAAGAGCATTCGTAAGGAAAACTTCGAAACGAATCATAGGACTAATAATGTTGTGTGGGTTAATCATTTTATCATTTTTGAAATCAAATGTATTCTGAGGGAAGACATATACCTATAGAAGGTGGTGATATAATTCCAGTGCCGCGCAAACTTCCGAAGTTAAAACTAATGATGCCTATCCTAGCATTTACCCTATCAGCCAACGTACCTTACTACAAAGAAAATTAAATCAGTCCCAGAAAGATCCGGAAAATCATGACCAAGATTTATGATTTAGAGACTAAATTAATCTTAAACGGTGGTGCAAGAATGATGTAACTTCATTAATTTTCAACGTTTTACAGTGAACATGCGTAAACTAAACCTAACCCCATTTCCCGTGAGTTAACGTGAGGATTATGTTCTTTTTTATATAAAATACAATTATGCCATCAATTCTGATGAGTTTTAAGGTGACGAGTGCTTTAGACGGTCAAGTTTATCATACAAATATCGCTTGTACCTACTGAACAATACAGGTGGATTTTGGAGGGTTGAAATTTTGTTGGGGAAATTTGTTTGCGTGTTTTGCATAATGGGCTGTGGTTAATGGTGGTGTTACATAGTATTTCATGTAAGGTTAATTATGTACTTTGTTGACATCTATATATCGTATTTGCTGACCGGAGATTCATATGTGAAATATTTGTATACTCTGTGTTTCAACATGACGTTGATACAATAATTCTCCCTTCGTTATTTTCCCCTCTGAAATTTCATTTAGACTTACAATTCGCGATAACGCTACTTACGGTGTTTAATTATTCATATTTTGAGTTAGTGAGTTGCATTTCATGAGGTTCGACTTGTGATATTTTCTTTAGGTGACTCGGAATAAACATGCATAACCTTTCCCTCAACCTCTCATATCGCACGCCGATGTCCGCCATGTTTTTTCTGCATTAGGGTCTGATGTAATTGTAGTTGGTCTTGGTCTGATATATTGTAGTTGGTCTTGCCCATGCATTCACCCATATCGCCATATATTTCGGCATTGATATTCAAACATAAAACAGGGTATACAGATCCAACAGTAATATAACATCACAAATATCGCGACTTCAAGGTCATCCAGGGGTCACGGAGATGGGTACAGGAACGTGCACGAAGAATACGGCAGCAAGACCGTGTAATCCAAGGTATTCCCATTACGACCGCTATTCGTACAAGGCAAGAGTTTTCTCGCGATGACACGAAAGGCAATCACAATCTGATGGTTCATGGCAAGATACAAAGCTGACACAATTTTACTGTATATGCTGGATCATCTCATAACCAAAAAGCATATCAATCAAGTACCGAGATCACATGCACACAGCCCGTTCATACAACGGAGTAAACATTGCATATCGAAAAAAAGAAAAAGTCAAATTTGAATATAATATAACTTACTAGTACAGGAGCTTTCAAGGAGTCAACTAATACCTGGAGCTATCAAGGACTCAAACAGAAAAATGAAAGGTAATTGTAGATACACTTAAAGCATTTAAAAACCATCAGATACATCAGGTAGGTTGCTTCAGTGTGCAGGGAAGCCATTTTTCTTACTGTCTTATAAAATAACAACAAACAACACAGAAAAAGGAGATAAAAGATTCCCAGGTGGCAGAAAGTTTGACCTTCGGCGACCAACACCGAGATGTTCGCCATCTCTCGTACACACATGTTACTATTTAACTCTTACGAAGTGAAGTGGCAAGATTCCTTGACAGTGAAGTGAAATGACGTATGGCTTTTAGTGCCGGGAGTGTCCGAGGACATGTTCGGCTCGCCAGGTGAAGATCTTTTGATTTGACTCACGTAGGCAACCTGCGCGTCATGATGAGGATGAAATGATGATGAAGGTGACACATACACCCAGCCCCCGTGCCAGAGAAATTAACCAATTAAGGTTAAAATTCCCGACCCTGCCGGGAAGTTTCAAAAATATATACATTTCTACAATATAGAGAGATATCGCCTTCAACTGAGAGGTGAAGAGAAGGATTAAGAAGAAGAAGAAAAATAAAAAGGAGAAGAAGATCTGTGAAAGGAAGAGGGAAATAATGATGAAGAGGAGGTAGGGGAGGTGTTTTCAGGCCAACACTTGATGATTCATGCATGCTACCTAGTATTTCGACACAGGCATATTTAAAAGCCGAGCTGATGGACATGCTGGACTCGTATGGATATTATAAACCAAGCTTCGCTTGTTTTATAAACATACTCGTGTCTTAATTATTGCCATTATAGGCTTGTTGCATAATGTACTATTTCAATTGAGAAAATGACCTTTCCACTTCACATGAGGTCAGGGTACAATATATAACAGCAGTGGCGCGGAGCAAAACCTGGCCATTGCTGCTGTTCTCGAAGGGAAAGCATCCTTCCAGCCTGGATTTCTCTGCATTTTACTGTGGAATTTGGTACAATCTCCTATCTCTATTAAGGTTAGCAAAGGTCGGTTCCAGCTCACGAACAATCCCTACAGCCTTCACAAGAGGTAATTCTTCCTCTTATACTTGTTTTATTTTGGAAGGTAACTGTTCAAACTTGGATGAAATGTTCCTGAGACCGCTGAAAATCTTGAGGTTGGCCAGTGCAGAGTGCAGATTCAAGGCTAGCTCGCTCCAAGGAGAATAAGAGGACAGAAACAACGCTGCTGTCCTTTAATCACATTTAGGAGCATGTCTGCAAAGAATGCCTGCTATCAGCGACTATCTGGTAAAGGAAACTGACAATGTGGAGATGGGTGCAAAAATACAAATTAAAACTTAATATTTGTCGTTTTAGTCACTTAACATGCAAATATCTTTATAGGCATTAATACGCTAAATAGGCATTTAATGGCACTATAAAACCCGTGTATTTCCTTCGCAAGTCGACTGAAACGGATTTTCGACTTTTGAGTCTACAATTTTCGGTTGAGGATAAAAATAGGCATTTACGACGAAATCTTCGCTTTAATGATGACGCACAAACCTTTCCACTCGCTCAAAAGCATATTATCTGTAGATCATTCCATATTAAGAAAACCATAGTTAGTAAATAATACACTAGAAGTTAAATCCTTGAACTTAGCGTTCCATCGTTGCTCGGCGGCCTTGGCTGCTTCAGTAGAGCAATATCAACTCTTAGATCATAGAGTCGTAGCGAGTTTTTCTTTGTGTCACTACATTGACCAAACGATGGGGTTCAGAAGAGAGCCTAACTACTTTAAATGAGGAGCAAAAATGTGCTTACTAAAATACTTACCGGTATTCAAATTAAATATTATATATTAAATTAGCCAGGAAATCACTTAATTTTACAATTGTTTTAATGCAGTCACAATGCATTGCGTGAGTGTTATCTTTTTTATTATTGTTTAACAATACATTTAAAAGAATAAAAAGTATTATAAAATTCGTCGACAGCAAAATCCAGAAAACGAGAATAAAACCTGAAAATCGGGTACCATTGAACCGAACGATAACTGAGAGTTAATCCACACGATCCATAGAAAATCTGACTTTCAACAAATATAATTCCAGATTTACATTTATTTAATGTTATCCACCAGTCTACTATCCTATCGGATATTGGAACATCCCCCGAAGGGACCCTTAATCGAACCAAATCGACTATCGGTTGCTTTGGATAGGTTGCGAATTATTACTAGAAAGCATGGTGTTCATTACAAATTAACAGCAATGGTCACAATCAAAACATAATTCCACCATGTCTTCTCATCTAGTGATGCCCTTAACTTACAGAAGAATCCCAGTGCTGAAACATGCATCACCCCAAACAGATGTTCAGAAGGAACCAACAACACTTGATCCGAGGGGATCTTACGTTGCGTCGTCCTCAGGAAACAAAAACTGCGAAATGCAGGAAAACATTAATTCATTATGCATTTAGAAGAAATGCCAAACACTGATGTTAAAGAAAAGTGATGTCACTTGAAAATGTTCTTACTAAACCAACTTTCAGGTCATAAAATAATTATGTCGTTAAGTTTATTAACATACAAGTCCACATCCAAACAAATAAAAGAAATCTTTCCAGTTTTCTATAAGTACGACTACCATTACAAATCGGTCCACCTAAACGTGTCCCATTAAAGTAAACTACAAGTAATCGGTAGATCAACGTCTCACCTAAAATAAGGTGAATAACGAAAAATGAAAATAAAATATATATTAACAGTTGACAAATCGAAACCGCATTCGTAGCGTAAATCCTGCATAAATCAACTGTCAACACATGGCATTTTCATAAGATACCGAACATCCGAACAATAAATCTAAAAGTAAAGAAAAGTAAAATAGAAAACGAAAGTTCATCGAACTTGAACACGCGCGGCTAAGCAGTAATGATCAGTCTCCATTAGCTAGGTTTCCACGTAGGATAACCCTCACATTCATGCCACTACTGATGCAACGCTATTAGGGGAGCACCTTCTGGCTAGTAAGAACATGGCCCGAATAGTACCTGCTAATCCTTTCTCATTCGTATCCACTACTGCAAACACTACCATCGTTCAAGGCGATTCGCAAAAATGACTAACCTATGACTTGAATATATACAGACGACGTCCTATTCCTGTCGTTGAGCCTACGTTACAGTGTCTTCTCATCCTTAAATTATATAATACCGGGCGAGTTGGCCGTGCGCGTAGCGGCGCGCGGCTGTGAGCTTGCATCCGGGAGATAGTAGGTTCGAATCCCACTATCGGCAGCCCTGAAGATGGTTTTCCGTGGTTTCCCATTTTCACACCAGGCAAATGCTGGGGCTGTACCTTAATTAAGGCCACGGCCACTTCCTTCCAACTCCTAGGCCTTTTCCATCCCATCGTCGCCATAAGACCTATCTGTGTCGGTGCGACGTAAAGCCCCTAGCAAAAAAAAAATATATAATATACGCAGCATCCTAAATCTATCGTTGAGTCAACGATATGGTATCTACACATCATTCACACTGTCAAGCAAAATCTAAACTTCAAACACAATCCCGTATATTTAAATGTAATCCTCGTGGAAATTCTAACACAATGAAATGAAGTTCGCCACAGAATGAACTCGAAGCTGGAAATATAGTGTAACTATGTCCATTTCTTACGATAAATCGTTAATCGAAATTAAACATGTCTGAATAGTTTAATCAATTCCTTATTACAATCTCAAAACAAACAGTGAATTTCGATAAATAAAAACAAACTTAACTCTCTGTTGATTTTACGTAATATCACTGGAAACAGTTATCACTACCATCACGATGTCCACGACATAACTCAAGTGTGAGACTCCAAGTGGGCTATCATCTCAACGTTCCAAACATGTATCACCGTGAAATATCTAGTGAAGTAACTTTTCATCTATCTACCCAAGCTCAACTATCATTCTAATAAAATGAATTTTTCACACACGCAATGTTTCTAGTCAGCGATGAAATGAAATGTCGTATGGCTTTTAGTGCCGGGATATCCCAGGACGGGTTCGACTCGCCAGGTGCAGGTCTTTCTATTTGACACCCGTAGGTGACCTGCGCGTCGTGATGAGTATGAAATGATGATGGAGACAACACATACACCCAGCCCCCGCGCCATTGGAATTAACCAATTAAGGTTAAAATCCCCGACCCGGCCGGGAATCGAACCCGGGACCCTCTGAACAGAAGGCCAGTACGCTGACCGTTCAGCCAGCGAGTCGGACTAGTCAGCGATAATGTCGTCTTATAAAAATACGGAATAGAATTCAGTTTACAATAATCAAGATTTTTCTCGACCGTGTGTCAGAATGTACTTTGATCGTGAGGTCGGCTATCACAAAAATGCACTTCGCTGGTACAAAATAGAATCGTCACTTGGACTTAATTGCCAAGACCTACTATCTATATATATAAAATAACTTGTCCTGACTGACTGACTGACTGACTGACTGACTGACTGACTGACTGACTGACTGACTGACTGACTGACTGACTGACTGACTGATTCATCATCGCCGAGCCAAAACTACTGGACATAAAGAAATAAAATTTTGGGGATACATTCATACTAACATGTAGGTGCTCGCAAAGAGAGGATATTTGGAAATTCCGTCGGTAAGGGGGTGAAAAGGGGGGTGAAATTTTAAAATGAGTGTATCTATATCTCCAAACTTGCAAAGTTTACAGACGTAAAAATTGGTATTTAAAGTCTTCTCTAAAAATGAGGAAATACGTATTTTTCTTGTTTTCAGAAAATCCCAATAGTAGGGGGGGAAGGGTGAAAAAGGGGTTGAATGCCTTTAATCAGGATACCGGTACTTATATCTCAGAAAATGAAGATATACAGTCCTGAAAATTGGTACTTTTGATCTCTTTTAAAAATAAGGAAACACGTGTTTTTTGTTTTTGGAAAATCCAATTACTGGGAGGGTGGGAAGGGGGGTGAATTTTTAAAGTGACTGTATCTATATCGAGAAACATTGAAAGTTCACAGATCTAAAAATTGGTGCATTGAATCTACTTTCAAAATAAAGAAACACGTATTTTTTTGTTTTCGGAAAATCCCAATAGGAGGGGTGAAAAGGGGTGAAAAAGTGGTGGATGCCTTTAATGAGGATCCTTATATTTCAGAAACTGAAGATGTCACAGACCTGAAAATCGGTATTTGGGATCTCCTTTATAAATAAACATGTACTTTTCGTTTTTGGAAAATCCAAATAGTGGAGGGTTGAAAGAGGGGTGACTTTTTAAAATGAGTGTATCTATACCTCAAAAATTTTAAAAGTTTGCAGATGTAAAAATTGGTGCTTAGAATGTCCTTTCAAAACAAAGAAACACGTATTTTTTGTTTTCGGAAAATCCCAATAGGAGTGGTGAAAAGTGTGAATAAGTTGTTGAATGTCTTTAATGAGGATACTTATATCTCAGAAACTGAAAACATTACAGACCAGACAGTTAGTATATGGAATCTTCTTTCAAAATACAGAAACATGTATTATTTTGTTTTTTGGAAAATCTAATTAATGGGGGTTAAACAGGAGTGACAAATTGGGGTGAATTTTTAGAAACACTATATCTACAGTATATCTCAGAAACGTAAAGTGTTACAGATGTAAAAACTGGTATTTGGAATCTCCTGTTAAAGTAAACAAACAGGTATTCTCGGAAAATCCAATGAAGGGAGGGTGGGGGGGGGGGTGAAAAATTGAAAAATTAATTGAATTAATTGTAAGAGGATACTTACATCTAATAAAATATAAAGTTGTTACAGACGTAAGAAGTGGTATTTAGATCTTCTTTAAAAATAAAACGACGCGTTTTGGGGGAGGGGGGATCGGGGAATCATCTTTGGGTGCGGATATGAAAAGGAGTTGAATTCGTTTCATGAGGACACATATCTCAAAATCTGAATATAATCGGTATTTTGAAGATCCTTTACTATTAAAGAAACAAATATTCTTTGCCGGAAAATTCACTTAAGGGGTGGGGAGAGAGTGAAAGTAAGTGAAAAAAGTTAATTATTTTTATGGGAATACTTATATCTCAAAACTGAAGCTAACACACGTAAACATTGGTATTTGGAATCTCCCTTAATCATAAAGAAACACGCCTTTGGGGGGGGGGGGTAAATCAACTTAACCGCGGTGGGGTGAAGACGGAGGTGAGGCCAATTGATTTTACTGTTCCTAATGTACTTATAAGGAGCCTCCGTGGCTCAAGCGGCAGCGCGCTGGCCTCTCACCGCTGGGTTTCGTGGTTCAAATCCAGGTCACTGTGAGTTTTGTGCTGGACAAAGCGGAGGCGGGACATGTTTTTCTCCGGGTACTCCGGTTTTTCCCGTCATCATTCATTCCAGCAACACTCTCCAATATCATGTCATTTAATTTGTCATTCACTAATCATTGCTCCAGAGGAGTGTGACAGGCTTCGGCAGCCGGCACAATTCCTATCCTCACCGCCAGCTGGGGGCTTTATTAATTCCATTCCTGACCCGGTTGAATGACTGTTGATTTTCAATGGACTTATTCTGATCATCAATGACAATGACAGCAGATGTAATTTACCACCAAGTAGAAGTCTTGCATCTTGCTGTGGGGTCCAGAACATCAATAATAATAATAATAATAATAATAATAATAATAATAATAATAATAATAATAATAATAATGATAATGTTCTGGACCGTCGTCAAAATGTGCGGACCGTGCTGGAAACGGGTCCTGGACGGGTAATGACTACGATTGCTGTCCGGCCGTCGGTTCAGTACCGCCAAGGCACCTAAGAGGACACCACGCCGGATCTCCTCAAGAATTTGATCCACATTAAAAATGCTTATAGGAAAGCATGGCTAAGATTTAGGGACCCAACTGACCGGGTGGATTACCTGGACCTAGCCCGGGAAATACGAAATCGATTGCTGGAAAAACGATTGAAAAATGGGAGGAACTTTGCCGTAATCTCTCAGTAAACGAGTCAGATCGCGAATATCGGCGGGTTATATATAAAACGTTAAGCATTCAATTATAAATTTCAGTATAATACCGTAGCGAAGCACGGGTATCTTGCTAGTCTCATATAAAACAGTAATCATGGAAGAACATCAACTTGTACTTAAAACAGGCGCTACAACGCGCTCACTTGGTTTTGACCACCTGTAAATGTGTCAACTGTTCTGGATTGCTTACAGGACATCGTCATCTTACACAACCTGTTTCAGAAATATTACACCTTAACATAGACCCTGTCACAAAAATTCCTCTCCGTCGAAAAACTGGGCCTCTTATTCTCAGCCTCCTGTTAATTATATATCACTGATAAAATACAGCCTTAACTTGCCTTTAACATATTCCTAAGTATTCTCATAATATTTCATTTCCATTACAATCCATTTCTTCCTGTTTGAAACTTTTTCAATACAAGTAATTCCATGACAAACAACTTTATAAGGATCTCACACTTAACTTCTTTAGATTTCCGCGACCTCAAGAGCAAAATACCATACAGTGATTTTCTATATCACAAATACATGGTGTCACAAATTTTAATTTTTCCAAAATAAATGCCAACTTTATTATACTTCACTGGATTTCGGTATAAATCGCAAATCTCGCTTGACCTTACTGTTGAACACATAATTTATCATCTCAAATTTTTCCTGACGTAAATATTATTATTATTATTATTATTATTATTGGATAATTTGACATTTACTTTATCACGCTCACAACGACTACTTATCATTATCATATTGTAACTTCTACTGGGCTGAACATTATTTCATTGATTTTCATTGCAATATTTAAAACTTCACATTTTACATTTTTCTAAACAATTTAAACGCATCTTAATGTTTCGCGCACTGACATGAATAATAGACAATTCGCCTGAACATTGCAATACTTAATTTTTACATACGCCACATATTAATTTAACGGGAAAAGCATGCCCATCTTCTAACTACAAAGCATGATATTTAAATTAGACAGACCTTGTAAATGCATCGTGGGCACGGAGCTTACTTGGCTCCATTTTGGGCCAGCTCGTCTCAGACACTTAACCACTCATGCTTGAAGAACACATTCTTCTCTTATTATATAACTTATGATTACACAGATTCTACACACGCAAATAAAAACTTATTCTAGACACACACAATATGTACAACCGTTTCGCTACTCGCCGAGGACCCAACTCTCGCCTGTGAGACCCACCAACTCCCCTTTAGGCCAGTTGTTTTCAAGATATCACCGTAAAATTCGAAGCTTTTCTACCAGTCTACAGTTCCTTTATCGATTACAAAAATAACACTAATTCACGGAACCTATCCATGAATTCGCTGTTTCCATTTTAGAAGTTCAGGGATCCTATACTAATTCAATTAATACTTTCCTTTTGCCATTTACCACTTGGTAAAATATTCTATCTCGAGCCAGCTAACTGTATAAATCTCACAAGTCTATTGAAGGAACAGTTCAATACCTCTACTTGATATTAAAGCGACGCAGGTCCACCTTTGCAAATCATGACGAAGTGAGTTAGTGTTGTCCTGAGGTGGGGTATTTAAAGACTTCCTAGGGACGTTATCCTGGTCGTGATCTATTGTGGTGTGATCATACAATTTGATAAACACTGGACCGATTTCTTCAATACTCACCCCAAAAAGTCCACCTAATTTTCAAGTCATGATGGTGTTGTTTGCTGACTTTACCCGTTCCTTTAACGGGCCTAATCAACTAACTTCTTGCAGGTGATTTCGCGCGCATTTTGATTGCGTGACACTGACACGCGCTCCCCTCACGACCAACATAAATGCCAATTTCTCACCAGGCCAAATTAAATACATTTCCTGTGGACTTTAGCTTCATTAAATATTTCTTCAAATTCTTAATTACTTATTTCTTGGTTAATGATATTGCCCAAATCATTCTCAATGAAGGTTATTACCTAGAAGCTCAATATTAATTACCCGAGGTCAGCCGAAGTTTTCCGACCTCGTTCGAATGGGTGGGCCGCTTCCCACGGTGAGTTATCACGCCACGGAATGTAAGATGTGCTTGCAATATAGAATTACGGTTGCATTCGTAGTTGCATCTTGTAGTTGCAATTTTCAAGTCGCAGTACTTAGTAGAATTATGAGTTCAAGGTAGCACTGGCGTTGCAATCGCGTGCGAAGTTAAATGAGCGTGCTGTTTGGAAAAAGCTGGATTGTTTGGCACTGCCGCTACTGGAGTCTATCGATAAATTGAAGTCTTATACCTCTCCTAAGAAAAATGTCAGTCTCTTGGGCAGCTTATGGCTGCACAGAGAGGTTCATAAAGGGCAAAAGAGCATCATTTCACAGGTATGTTTATTTGAAATTCATTTTCGTGCTAATTAAAATAATAATTCCTGTGACAGACACTTATCCCCACGTTGTAACGGTTCAAATCCCGTTACAAGATGATATCTGTATTTGTATTATTATTATTATTATTATTATTATTTCATCCGTGACATTATTATTATTATTATTTTACCTGTGATATTATTATTTTTATTATTATGTCCGTATTATTATTTTATCTGTGAGATTACTATTATTGTAATTATTATTGTTCAATTCAATTATGCAATGACGATCGCTTGCGTGATTGTATTTAATTGTGTATATATGATATATGTGTGTGTATTAGCATTTAACCATGTAAAGTAAGACTTGCTACACAATATCATATATGGAAATGTTTGTAATAAGTTTTGTCATTGCAACGCACATGTTGCAATACCGCCAGCGTAACTGCCGACTCATCGCTCCGTCATTGTGTACATTTAGCGGTGAGCTCACTTTCTGGAGACACCTAGAGTGCCTCAGGCAATTTCACCATTGTATGTAACCTTTGGAGCAGGGTGGGAGTATATCATAGTTATTTTTGGAGATTGCGTAGGTGTGTCAACTAATGTCTATATATGTATCCTGTAGCGTCAGTCATTAGTGAAACGGAAGGTGACAGTGAAGAAGTCAAATGGATATCGAACAGTGAGTGAGTCAATTGGAAGGAGAGACCTCAGCCGGTAAGTTAGTTCAGTTAGAAGGAAAGACTTGCCATGAAGTCATATGAAGGGACTTGCCAAGAAGTCGTATGGGTGGAGACACTTACCAAGAAGTGTTGTGCTGAGATGATAGTAGTCAGTCATCTGGATGGGGAAGCAGTAGTCACATGGATACTTAGTCGTCAGTGAAACAGAAAGGATACATCACCCAATTAGGCTTGATACATCTACAGCAAACACCAACTCAAAGGAATACGTCGTAATTACACTCAAAGTGTTGAAGGTACAGTCAAGTGAACCAGTGAGGGATAAATTTCGTGTATAATTGTTAAATGTCCGGTCAAGAAGAATTCAAATTAATGCCTAGTTTCTTTCAGTTGTAGTGTCATAATTTTATAATTTCATCTGTTATGTCGCAGCTGTTCTTACTCTCTCTATTGAAACTATTCAAGAATATATTTTGGTGTATTAAATTAATTTATCGTTTTATTTCAAGGGTAGAACTGTATAACCTCAAATTTAATTGGGAAACAAAACGACAATCGTTTTTTCCCAGAACATATATGGTATGTTGTCAAAAGTAAGCTTATTACCCCACACCCTGAGATATTCGAGACTCTCATTCTATTATTGCTGCACTGAGTTGTAGCTGGCGCCCACCAAATAACGTATGTGTAAGTAATCAGGTAAGAACTAGGTGTGAGTACAAGGTCCGACGATTGTGTATTTAATTTAATGAATATTAATTATCATATTTTTCATTTCAATTCAGATTATATATTTCTAAAGAAAGGAAGAGACTCAATAAAAGTCTACATTTTGGCGCCCAACGTGGGGATCGAATAAATTCAGAACTTGTTCTGAATGATAGCATATCATAGGTTGATTTTGGGAAGAGTATGCACATATATGCCAACGGAATTATTACCGGTAAATATCAGGAGTGTAATTTGGTGATATATATTTGTATTTTGGGAATATGTCAAGGGATGTGAAGAGGGAAATTAATTTGAGATCGCATACTATTACTTGTGAACCAAAGTTGGACAAGGAAGGCAATATTAAGTCACGTGATGAGATTGTTGCTTCTATGAACATCCAAGGTGAGGTTAATAGTAGTGAGCGGATGAACACGATGGTAGGTTCTGAGGTAATTCGGGAAAGTGCAGAAGTTGGTAAGCACACTGAAATTCAAAAGGAAGTCGCGGGCGGGTTGAACCAGTGTATTTTTAATTTGCTGATGGCCAGAATGACCGAGCACAATAATAAACAGATGGAGCAAATAATTAGTAATAACGAAAATAATATTAAACGAATGGGAGAAGTGATTGATAGATTTAAGAAGACGAAGCAAAAGATTGATATTAATAACGAAAATAGAAATAAACAAATGGAAGAAATAATTGTGAGTAGAAACGAAAATTTTTTGAACATATTAACTCTCTAGGTAGCAAAATGGAACAAGTAATTAGTAGTAATAACGAAAATTTTAATAAACAGATTAACAGTAACATGGAAATATTAATTGATAGTAGCAATGCGATCATTAGTAATATAGATATTAATATATTAGAGATAAATAACCAAACATCTAAGTTAGAAAGTAAGTCAATGAAAGAGTGTGATGAAATTATAGGTGAAATGGAGTTGTGTCGGAGCAATCTTCATACTCAGATCGAGCAAGTCAAGGAAACATGTACAGATAATGTCGTACTATTAAGTAATAACATTTCTAATAATCGGGAAGAAATTCATGAGGTGGTATAGGAAAGATTGGACAAGCTTTGCAATACAGTTGGGGAAGATACGAGAGAACAGGTTAGTAGAAATGAACAAATTGAAAACAAGCTTGGGCGGGTCACTGAACTACGGAACGAACAGGAAACGCTGTCACTGGAGGCGAGAGAGAGAGAGAGAGAGAGAGAGAGAGAGAGAGAGAGAGAGAGAGAGAGAGAGAGAGAGAGAGAGGAAGAATTGCAGGAAGAAGTGCGAATAGTGGAAGGGAATGTTGAGAGTGTAGAAGAAGAAGAAATTTTGAACTGCCACGGAGTGATACGGCAGGAATTTACAGGTCAGACGGCGGGAGAAGTGGCAGTAGCGAGTGGTTTGCTCAGTAGGGATCTTGATTTACCTAGGTTTTCTGGAAAACAGTTCAGTCCTATAGAATTTGTAAAACTAGTTGAGAAAAGATTTGCAAGAACGTTGAGGAGTAATATTATTGAATGGGAATACGTGTTGGAAATTTTGTCTAATTTTAATAGGTGAAAGTAAAATACGGGTTCGAGTGTACTGGAATAATATATATAATTTGGGAGAATTTAAAGTGAAGTTCATTGAGAGGGTGTGGGAGTAATGTGTGCAAGGGTGCGACAGAAAACGCATGATGTCTAGCGAAAGTAGTATAGTAGAGAGAGGGGGGAAAATGTTAGCCAGTTATCAGAGGAGAGATAGTATTCATGATCCTGTCGATGGTGATAGGGATCAGAAGAGTAACCAGACAGAATCCGAAGATGGGAGGCGTATGGATTTGAGATATCAGAGGTATTATGACAGGCCGAATATGAAGGTTATCCAAGAGTTGTTATCGAGCCAGAATATTTCATATTCACAGGGAATCGGATAAGTAAGTCACGTGGACAGTCCGAAGGTGGAAGATGAACAGGTATGTAGTATAAGTAGTTATGCAGTTAAAGTAGATAGGGAACATGTACTCGAATTTTTTGAAAAAGTCGAATTTTTTTCTCTTATAATATCCCGCTGTCTTTCCTGAATCTAACCATATACAATAAGTACATATTATTAATGTTTCAGGACCTTTTACAGCCTTAAACCTTAAATATCTGCAGGACTCTGCCATGCCCCTTTACATGTCAAAAGTATTTAAACTTCATAATATTTCCTGAACAAGTCACTTTGGGGCAACAAAGGCAATTTCTATGCAAAAACAGTAAATTTAACTTAAAAAAATTTGGCTAACCTGCACACTGTTCATCTTTCTCCACATCAGTAATATATAAACAACAGTGTTGATCACAATAGTTTTTCTTAAAAGATAAGTAGTAAATGTTTCCCTAGATATGCCGAGGACAAGAAAATTTGGTGCTGGCAGGCACAAGTTCTACGGAAATAGATTTACATCTAAAGAGCAACAAACACAAATCAATATCAGCAATGGTTCTGGTGAGAGTGAGGTTAAGGTGCAATCAAGTGCTTCAAAAAAGAAACTGAAATATTTGGACTATTCATGCAGAAGTAGATTTAGTGAAGAAAAGAGGCAAGAAAGGCGGCAAGAACCAGAAAAAGGAATATAAATAGGAAGAAAGAGGATGAATAACTTCTGAACAAGGATGATTGTGGGGCTGGAATGCATTAAACACATCAGGTTAGGTCACAACTTTCATTAAAAGCAAAGTTAAACTTTAAGTCCAATTTCCCGAAAGTTTAGTTTTCTGACATATTTAATTTAACAGACCAGAAACTACTTAAGCTAGAAGGCTGAAACTTTGTACATAGAATCAGTATGATAATTAACGAAAAGTAGACTACAATCATGGACCTACCTTAAAAAATAAGGACGTGACTTCAGCTACGCCCAACAAAAAATTGCTGTATTTTTATATACCAAGTTTTAATTAATGCTCTTAAATCATTTTTTTCTGTATGTTCCCCATAGTAGTCTACTTTGTGCACACACATTCTCTGTATACATTAAAAATGGTGGATTTTATTGATAGGTTTCAAAGGTATAGGTACCTAAAAATCTGTCTATACTCCTAAAAAGTAAATTACTTACGAAGGATAAATTAGGCTAACTACCAAACTACTTGACTAACTAATTTTTCTTTGTTGTTTTATGGTTCTAAAGGGTTAATTCCATTGTACAGTGAATTTCAGGTGTATATGAAGCATACTACTGGTGATATCTTGTGTGTGACTTGTAGTTGAAATAATGGTCCTTCACAGACATGTACCCTTAAGAGTACAGTGTGATGGTGACCTAAGTAATGTTAAGTGAGATATTTAAGTAATGACGTAGTCGAACATAATGAAGTAACTAGTTGTAGTAGTTAGACATAAGAATAAAAAATCAAACAGAAGAAATGCAGGAGTTGGTTTAATAATGAATAAGAAAATATGGTACCGGGTAAGCTACTATGACCAGCATAGTGAAAGAATTATTGTCGTCAAGATAGACACCAAACCAATGCTCACCACAATAGTGCAGGTCTATATGTCCACTAGCTCAGCGGGTGATGAGGACATCGAAAGAACATATGAAGAGATAGAAGATCTAATACAATATGTAAATGGTGACGAGAATCTAATTGTGTTGGGAGACGGAAATGCAGTGGTAGGCAAAGGAAGAGACGGTAATACAGTAGGAGAATTCGGATTGGGACAAAGGAACGAAAGAGGAAGTCGGCAGGTTGAATTCTGCACCGATCATAATTTAGTCCTTGTCAGTACTTGGTTCAAACACCACAAACGACGACTTTATACGTGGACGAGACCTGGAGACACTGGAAGGTATCAAATAGACTTCATTATGATTAGGCAGAGATTCAGAAACCAGGTGTTGGATTGTAAAATTTTCCCAGGAGCAGACGTGGACGACTCTGACCACAACTTGTTGGTCATGAAATGCCATCTGAAGTTGAAGACATTGAAGAAAGGAAAGAATGCAAAAAGATGGGATCTAGACAAGTTGAAAGAAAAGAGTGTGAGGGATTGTTTCAAGGAACATGTTGAAAAGGGACTAAATTAAAGGGCTGAAGGAAACGCAATAGAGGAAGAGTGGACAGTCATGAAAGTGAAGTCAGCAGGGCTGCTGAAGAAATGTTAGGAAGGAAGAAAAGATCAACTAAGAATCAGTGGATAACTCAGGAGATACTAGACCTCATTGATGAACGACGAAAATACAAGAATGCTGGAAATGAAAAGGGCAGAAAAGAATACAGGCGATTAACGAATGAAGTGGATAGAAAGTGCAAGGTAGCTAAGGAAGACTGGCTAAAGGATAAAAGCAAGAATATCGAAGGTTGTATGGTCCTAGGAAAGGTAGATGCTGCATACAGACAAATTAAGGAAACCTTTGGAGAAAGGAAATCTAGGTGTATGAATCTTAAGAGCTCAGATGGAGAGCCACTTCTGGGGAAGATGACAAAGCAGAAAGATGACACGAACATATCCTGAAGTTATATAAAGTGAAGATTTAGATAATTTGGTTCTGGAACAAGAAGAGGCTGTTGATGCCGATGAAATGGGAACCCAATTTTGAGGTCAGAGTTTGACAGAGCTGTGAGCGACGTAAATAGGAACAAGGCATCTGGAATTGATGACATTCCCTCTGAATTACTGACTGCCTTAGCATGGCAAGGTTATTCCATTTATTGTGTAAGATGTATGAGACAGGAGAAGTCCCATCCGATTTTCGGCAGAATGTTATTATACCTATTCCCAAGAAAGCCAGTGCTGACAGGTGTGAAAACTATCGCACCATTAGTATCTCATGGCTGCAAAATAATAACGCGTATTATTTACAGAAGAATGGAAAAACAAGTTGAAGCTGAGTTGGGAGAAGATCAATTTGGCTTCAGAAGAAATGTAGGAACACGTGAAGCAATCCTGACTTTACGTCTGATCTTAGAGGATCGAATCAAGAAGGACAAGCCCACGTACGTGGCATTCGTAGATCTAGAAAAGACATTTTATAATGTTGATTGGACCAAGCTATTTACTATTCCGAAGGTGATTGCGATTAGATATAAAGAACGAAGAATTATCTACAATCTGTACAAAAATCAGCCTTCAGTGATAAGAATCGAGGGCTTTGTAAAAGAAGCAGCAGTCCAGGAAGGAGTGAGGCAAGGTTTCTGTCTGTCCCCCCTCCATTTCAATGTTTACATAGAACAGACAGTGAATGAAATCAAAGAGGAATTTGGAAAGGTAATCACAATCCAGAGAGAGAAAATCAAAATCTTGAGATTTGCTGATGATATTTTTATTTTATCAGAGGCTGCAGAAGATTTCGATAAATTGCTAAATGGTATGGACGAAGTCTTGAGTAAGCAGTACAGGATGAAAATAAATAAGTCCAAAACAAAAGTAATGGAGTGCAGTCGAACGAAGGCAGGTGACGCAGGAAATATTAAATTAGGAAATGAAGTCTTAAAGGAAGTAGATGAATATTGTTACTTGGGTAGTAAAATAACTAACAATGGCAGAAGTAAGGAGGACATAAAATGGAGATTAACACAAGCAAGGAAGAGCTTTCTTAAGAAAAGAAATTTGCTCACTTCGAACATTGATATAGGAATTATAATGTTGTTTTTGAATACATTTGTGTTGAGCGTGGCATTGTATGGAAGTGAAATATGGACGATAACTAGCTCAGAATGAAAGAGAATAGAAGCTTTTGAAATGTGGTGTTACAGAAGAATGCTGAAGGTGAGATGGATAGATCGAATCCCAAATGAAGGGATACTGAATCGAATTGGCGAGAGGAGATCGATTTGACTAAATTTGACGAGAAGGAGAGATAGAATGATAGGACACATCTTAAGACACCCAGGACTTGTTCAGTTGGTTTTTGAAGCAAGTGTAGGTGGTAAGAATGGAAGGGGTAGACCGAGGTATGAATATGACAAGCAGATTAGAGCAAATGTAGGATCCAGTAGTTATGTAGAAATGAAAAGTTTAGCACAGGATAGGGTGGCATGGAGAGCTGCATCAAACCAGTTTATGGACTGATGACTCAAACACAGACGTAAGAAGTGATCTGTTATGTGATGTATGTACTTAATATACTGAGAATATAAGTAGTGAGGTAGTAACTCAGACGATAAAAATTATGATATGGGGAAGGTAAGTGAAGACACTATTAGATATTATAACAGCCGTTGGTAGTAAGCCACAAAGAGTTAATAAAACGATAGCGGTACCAATCACGATTGAAGATAAGTGTAAGTTTCAGCCACGCCATGTTGTACCAAAGCTTGTGTATTCAGTTAATTTAGGAGCTGACTGGGTTACAAATCATGGGGGTAGAATATACTTTGATTTGGGTAGTGTGTGTTTGTTCTGGGAGGAAACTAGCAAAGAAGTACGTGTTAATTATGATGGTCTGAGGTAGGTGTTGGTGACGTGTGTTTATTAAATGTATAAGAGATGTAAGTTAATTTGTTCCTAGTGAGAGGAAATGTTTTGTTGGGTGTCACGTGCCTATACGACCAGGATCCGAGGGATAGTCTGTATGAGGCAGTGGTGGGAGGTAATTTGAGTGAATTACAGGAGGAGCGATTGTGTTCGATGTTAGGTGAGCATCTAGATGTATTTAGTGATAAGGCAGGAAGAACACGTATATGAACATAAATTTCTAGTACATGACCATTCATCTTTTGTCGGAGGTAAGTACCCAATTCCACTTAAATACGCTAGTGCCGTTGAACAAAAAAAATGAACATTATGCTGGATTACGGAAACATTGAACCATCTTGTAGCCATAGTGCCTATGGCACTGATGACTCAAACACAGACGTAAGAAGTGATCTGTTATGTGATGTATGTACTTAATATACTGAGAATATAAGTAGTGAAGTAGTAACTCAGACGATAAAAATTATGATATGGGGAAGGTAAGTGAAGATTTATTGAGATATGTAAGTTAATAAGGGGATAATTAGTTCAGTTTGAGTGACAGAGTGCTACTTGGAGTTCCATTTCCATCTTCTGCAGAGACGGGAAATATGTCAAAATTATTTCCTTTGTATCAGGGGCATTTCACTATTGTGAACAGTATCGGGAAGTGTGCATACTCTCTTAAAATTTCAGGAAGAGAATATTGTCGGTATTTATAACTACAGTAATGTAAGGGAGTACGTCACGTGAGATTTGTTGTGATATTCTTAAGATGATTAATATTTGTAAGGAACTGGCAAAATAAAACTAACATCTGTGAATTTGCGTATGAATCAAGTGTCGCATTGGTGCATTGAACTCCAGTACAAGGAACAATAAGTGCTACATTGTCATGTATTGTATGACAAGGAGAGAACGAGACATTGGACAGTTATCTGTGTTGACAATATGCGAGAAAAGTTCTCATATAAATGATGTTTCATAAAATATTGCGATATGTTAAAAAGAAGGAATGTTGTATATTCATTTAAAATTATTAGTATGTGTTAAATGAAGTGCTATACTCTTGTGAATTGTATGAGAAGGAGAAAATGGGACACTGGACAGTTATATATAATGACAATGTGCGAGAAAAAATTCACATATCTGTAATATTTTATTAAATGTGTTGATATGTTGTATAAAAAAAGAAAATATTATTGTTGTACACTCATTTAAAGTGTTTACGTGTGTCAAGGGTCAAGGTTAGTATTATATATATCGTGTTGTTCATAAATCAATCGATTCTTTGTTTTTCGATTTATTTATGAGGGAGGCGAATTGTAACTGTTCAAATCCCGTTACAAGATGATATCTGTATTATTATTATTATTATTATTATTATTATTATTATTATTATTATTATTATTATTATTATTATTATTATTATGTCCGTATTATTTTATCTGTGAGATTACTAATATTTTAACTATTATTATTGTTCAATTCAATTATGCAATGGTGATCGCATGCGTGATTGTATTTAATTTATTGTGTATATATATGTGTGTGAATATTATTAATTAACCTTGTAAAGTAAGACTTGCTACATGATATCATAATATATGGATATGCTTTGTAATAAGTTTTGACATTGCAACGCACATGTTGCAATACTGCCAGCGTAACTGCCGAGTCATCGCTCCGTCATTGTGTACATTTAGCGGTGAGCTCACTTTCTGGGGACACCTAGAGTGCCCCAGGCAATTTCACCATTGTATGTAACCTTTGGAGCAGGGTGGGAGTATATCATAGTTATTTTTGGAGATTGCGTAGGTGTGTCAACTAATGTCTATATATGTATCCTGTAGCGTCAGTCATTAGTGAAACGGAAGGTGACAGTGAAGAAGTCAAAAGGATATCGAACAGTGAGTGAGTCAATTGGAAGGAGAGACCTCAGCCGGTAAGTTAGTTCAGTTAGAAGGAAAGACTTGCCATGAAGTCATATGAAGGGACTTGCCAAGAAGTCGTACGGGTGGAGACACTTACCAAGAAGTGTTGTGCTGAGATGATAGTAGTCAGTCATCTGGATGGGGAAGCAGCAGTCACATGGATACTTAGTCGTCGGTGAAACAGAACGGATACATCACCAAATTGGGCTTGATACATCTACAGTAAACACCAACTCAAAGGAATACGTCGTAATTACACTCAAAGTGTTGAAAGTACAGTGAAGTGAACCGTAAGGGATACATTTCGTGTATAATTGTTAAATGTCCGGTCAAGAGGAATTCAAATGAATGCCTAGTTTCTTTCAGTTGTAATGTCATAATTTTATATTTTCATCTGTTATGTCGCAGCGGTTCTTACTCTCTTTATTGAAATTATTCTAGAATACACTGACTGACAGCGACAATGCAACACCAAGGAGGAGTGGTTCGAAAGGGATGAAAGTTGGGCAAAAAACAGAGACGGCACGGATGAATAATTGAAGTTTATTTCAAACCGATATGCAGGTTACACAATGCGCACGGCATCGACTCAGTAGGATGTAGGACCACCGCGAGCGGCAATACACGCAGAAACACGTCGAGGTACAGAGTCAATAAGAGTGCGGATGGTGTCCTGAGGGATGGTTCTCCATTCTCTGTCAACCATTTGCCACAGTTGGTCGTCCGTACGAGGCTGGGGCAGAGTTTGCAAACGGCGTCCAATGAGATCCCACACGTGTTCGATTGGTGAGAGATCCGGAGAGTACGCTGGCCACGGAAGCATCTGTACACCTCGTAGAGCCTGTTGGGAGATGAGAGCATTGGGCGGGCATTATCCTGCTAAAACAGAGCATTGGGCAGCCCCTGAAGGTACGGGAGTGCCACCGGCCGCAGCACATGCTGCACGTAGCGGTGGGCATTTAACGTGCCTTGAATACGCACTAGAGGTGACGTGGAATCATACGCAATAGCGCCCCAAACCATGATGCCGCGTTGTCTAGCGGTAGGGCGCTCCACAGTTACTGCCGGATTTGACCTTTCTCCACGCCGACGCCACACTCGTCTGCGGTGACTATCACTGACAGAACAGAAGCGTGACTCATCGGAGAACACGACGTTCCGCCATTCCCTCATCCAAGTCGCTCTAGCCCGGCACCATGCCAGGCGTGCACGTCTATGCTGTGGAGTCAATGGTAGTCTTCTGAGAAGAGCGGACGCCGTGAGTGCAGGCCTCCTTCAACCAATCGACGGGAAATTGTTCTGGTCGATATTGGAACAACCAGGGTGTCTTGCACATGCTGAAGAATGGCGGTTGACGTGGCGTGCGGGGCTGCCACCGCTTGGCGGCGGATGCGCCGATCCTCGCGTGCTGACGTCATTCGGGCTGCGCCTGGACCCCTCACACGTGCCACATGTCCCTGCGCCAACCATCTTCGCCACAGGCGCTGCACCGTGGACACATCCCTATGGGTATCGGCTGCGATTTGACGAAGCGACCAACCTGCCCTTCTCAGCCCGATCACCATACCCCTCGTAAAGTCGTCTGTCTGCTGGAAATGCCTCCGTTGACGGCGGCCTGGCATTCTTAGCTATACACGTGTCCTGTGGCACACGACAACACGTTCTACAATGACTGTCGGCTGAGAAATCACGGTACGAAGTGGGCCATTCGCCAACGCCGTGTCCCATTTATCGTTCGCTACGTGCGCAGCACAGCGGCGCATTTCACATCATGAGCATACCTCAGTGACATCAGTCTACCCTGCAATTGGCATAAAGTTCTGACCACTCCTTCTTGGTGTTCCATTTGCTCAGTTAGTCAGTGTATATTTTGGTTTATTATATTAATTTATCGTTTTATTTCAAAGGAAGTATTATATAACCTCAAATTTAATGGGGAAACAAAACGACGATCTCCTTTTCCCAGAATCTATATGGTATGTTGTCAAAAGTAAGCTTATTACCCCACACCCTGAGATATTTAAGACTCTCATTCTATTCTTGCTGCACTAAGTTGTAGCTGGCGCCCATCAAATAACGTATGTGTAAGTAATCAGGTAAGAACTAGGTGTGAGTACAAGGTCCGACGATTGTGTATTTTATTTAATGAATATTAATTTTCATATTTTTCATTTCAATTCAGATTATCTTACTATATTTAAAAATGTATGCATGTGTGTAAATGACACATCTCCTCGTAAACTACTGGAGCAATTTCAATCAAATTTTGAAAACTTATTATTTGCTATCCGGAGACGAGCACTGTGGGGGTAAGCCACCTCTATCCCCGTTAGGAGTGGGGCGTTAGGGGGGTCAGGTAAAAAAATAATCAAAAATAGTGTCGTATCCATAATTTTTGGGGTCGCTGAGGTGAATAGTGCCACTCCCGATTTTTTAAAAGTCAAATTTCTGCTTCCATTTGGGTGGGAGGTGAGGGGGGACTGATGATGGATGTATGTGTGTAAATGACACATCTCTTCCTAAACCACTGGAGCAGATTCAATCAAATTTTGAACACATATTATTTGCTATCTGAAGACGAGCACTGTGGGGGGTAAGCCACCACTAGCCCCCTTCGGGGTGGGGGTTAGGGGTACAGGTAGAAACATGATCGAAAATAGTGTCGAATCCATAGTTTTTGGGGTCACTGGGGTGAATAGTGGCACTCCCGATTTTTTAAAGTCAAATTTCTGCTCCCATTTGGGTGGGGGGGGGGCGAGGGGGGACTGATATATAAAATTAAACGAAAATAGTGTCGAATACATAGTTTTCGGGGTCGTCGAGGTGAATTGTACACTCCGGATTTTTAGTATCAGGGGACAAACCACTTGGGGATAAGACAGCCCAGGGAACCTTAGGGGCGGGGGTGGGGGGGGCAAGGGGATCAGATATACAAATTAACGAAAATAGTGTCGAATCCATACTTTTCGGGGTCGCTGAGGTGAATAGTAAGACTCCAGTTATTTTATAAGTCCAAGTTCATCCCCCTTTGGGATCGGGGACGAGGGGGCAGTGATATATAAAATTAATCAAAAATAGTGTCGAATACATAGTTTTCGATTTCACCTAGGTGAATTATACACTTCAAAATTTTAGTATCAGGAGACAAACCAAGTGGGGGTAGGACACCCCAGCAACCCTTAGGGGCGGGGGGGGGGGGGCGAGGGGCTGAGATATAAAAATCATCGAAAGTAGTGTCGAATCCATACTTTTCGGGGTCGGTGAGATGAATAATGGCACTCCGAAATATTTTAAAGTTCAGGCCCCTTCGTGGTGGGTGGCAATTTGAGAGTGATATATAAAAATAAACGAAAATAATGTTGAATCCATAGTTGTCGGTGTCGCTTTGATGAACGGTGAGAACCCGGATATTTTACAAGTCCAAGTTCATCCCCCTTTCTGGTGGGTGTGAGGGGGATTCAGATTTAAAAATAATCGAAAATAGTGTCGAAGCCATAGTTTTCGGGGTCGCTGAGATGAATAGTAACATTCCGGATTTTTGAAGTCCAGCTTCAGCCCCCTTTGGCGTAGAGTGTGAGAAAGGATGAAAAATAAATTGTCAAAAATGCCCCCCTTTGGCATAGAGGGTGAGAAAGGGTGAGAAAATAAATAGTCAAGAATACCCAAGGTAATAGACGTGTGTATGTTCCAGTATGACTTTCAAGTATGACTTACTACCTGGAAAACATACTGTGGGAGTAAGACGCCCCTAGAACCACTTCGGAAGCGGGTGAAATATATAATCCATATTAATAAATAGAAGTCAGTTTGGCGCGATCTATATATACTGTACTATTCATATATAAATTAAGGCATAAAAATGAAAACAGACGTGAATTAATGAGACCATTCTAGGCATCCTAGAAACTTAAAACTTGGTACCAGACAACCTGATGTCTTCAAGATCCCTAGAAAAATCTAAAATTCTCAAAATTCTCTCAGAGGGACACGTTGCGAGTTTCAATTCTGCATAAGAACACAGTCGGTGATATTTATCCTGAACGATAACCTATAGGTTTCATGGGCTTAAAAGTTTCCTGAAAGTCCTATTTTTTAACCCCCTCCCCCATATCAAGATGGCAGCACAATCTCCCAGACGAGTTACTATATATATAAAAATGGATGTATGTGTGTATGTGTAAATGACATATCTCCTCCTAAACCACTGGAGCAATTTCAACCAAACTTGGTACACGTATTACTTACTATCGGGAGACGAGCACTGTGGGGATAAGCCATCCCTAGCACCCTTAAGGGAGGGGGTCAGGGGTGTAGTTACAAAAATAATCGAGATTAGTGTCGAATTCATAGTTTTCGGGGTGGCTGAGTTGAAAAGTAATACTCCAGAATGTTTTAAAGTCCAAGTTCAGCCCCCTTTTAGGTGGAGAGCGAAGGGGGGTGAGATATAGAAATAATTAAAAACAGTTTCGAATCCATAGATTTCAGTGTCTCTGAGGTGAATAGTAATACTCCAGATTTTTTGCAAGTTCAAGTGCGGGGCGATGGGGGTGAGATATAAAAATAATCGAAAAACTATATATACAAATCTTATCTTCTTCTTCTCCTTCTTCTTCTTACTATATAAAATGGATGCATGTGTGTGCGTGGGTGTGTGTCTGTTGGTGGTAAATGACACATATCTTCCTAAACCACTGGAGCAGTTTCACCAAACTTGGTACACTTATCAATTAGTATCAGGAGACAAACCGCGTGGGGGTAAGACAACACTAGCACCCTTAAGGGAAGGGGGCGATGGGGTGGTATAAAATATCTCGAATATTATCGGATCCATGGTTTTCGTGGTCGCTGAAATGAATAGTGACACACCGAATTTTTTTAAAGTTCATGTTCAGCCCCCTTTGGGGTGTGGGTGAGGCGGGAGTGAGATATAAAAATAATCGAAAACGGTGTAGAATCTACAGTTTTCCGGGTCACTGAGATAAATGGTGACAATCCCGATTTTTTGTCTCTTTGGGGTGGGGGCGAGAGGGGGACAGTCTCATTGACAGTTGAAATCCTGTACATTGTATCTATTGTGCGACGGCTAAATACATTTAGTTATCACTTATTTATTTTTGACAGGATCAAATACTTCCCAGTCGATTCGAACTTCCATAAGGACGAAGTTTTACTCGAAAATTAAATAATCTAAAACTTAAAATCAAACACATCTAAATAATTCTAAAACTGCATAATAGATCGTAACATATCAATCTGCAAGTCAAAAAGGAATTCTATAAAAATTCACATCACACATAACTAACTGGTAATGCAAATCTTAAAGGTAAATATTCAGAAACTATCCGGGCAACGCCGGGTACTGCAGCTAGTATATTTATAAAGAAAGGAAGAGAGTTAAGAAAAATCTACAACGTGGATTGGCCTACTTGCGCTGACTTCGCGGTGTCTTTCCCTGTCGGCGAAAATGAGATTCTTTAGACATTGCCATGAAGAGTGTAATTAATGTTTTAGGAAATATAAGGGAAGACATTTTTCTTTCACGAATGGCCATGTCTTTGAAAGTGAATATTCAGAAAATCCAATGAAAGAGTATACGATTATAGGCCTATGTATACATCGTGTTGGCAGATCATACATGCATGATCCCAATGTTAGAATCAGTTAAACAGAGACAATTATCTTTCGTTACTCTTCATTATAATCACAAAGTAATGTTGATATCCCAACATATTTGTTGCAGCGCTGATTATATTGACGGGTATAATTGGCTCATCATGGCCATGATTACTCAGTGTTTAGAGATAAACCTGATGTATTTCTTTTCCTTTCTTGTAATGCCACTGATGTGCCTGAAACTGAGCGAGTAGTTGCGGGTTTTGGGTCGCGGAACTGTGAATTTGCATTCGGGACATAGTGGGTTCGAACTCCACTGACGGTAGCCCTGAGAATGTTTTTCGGTGGTTTCCAATTTTTACACCAGGCTGTACCTTAATTGAGGCCACGGCCGCTTATTTCCTACTCCTAGCCCTTTCCTATCACATCGTCTCCATAAGACCTACCTGTGTCGGTGCGACGTAAAGCAAATTGTAAAAAAACAAAGTATTATTGTGAAGGTTTTTCAGTTCTCTTCAATCATATCATTTGCCACTCTCACTTTCCATTAAAGGAAGTCGTTTTACAACTTAAAATTTTAAAGCAAATCAAACGTTCCTAGAAAAAGCTAAGTAAAAAGTTCCAAAATAGACTGAACTCACAACCGAGTGTCAGATTTCCATTTGCAATCACGTTTAGGGAACAGTGATGATAATGATGATGATAGTAATAATAATGTTATTGGCCTTACGTTCCACTAATTACTTTTACGGTTTTCGGAGACGCCGAAGGGCCGAAATTTTTCCCGCGGGAGTTACGTTATATACCGGCAAATTTACGACACGAGGCATACTAATAATTTTAAATGAATATACAACATTCCTTCTTTCTAACATATCGCAACATTTTATGAAATATCACTTATATGAGAACTTTTCTCGCATATTGTCATCACAGTTAACTGTCCAATGTCTCGTTCTCTCCTTGTCATACAATACATTACTGGACTGAGCTAGGATCGAACCTGACCACTTGGGCCAGCGCCTTAACCGGTGATGACAATATTTTGTCTACTTTGCTCCAAAATTTCACCAACGCTTTAAGGCGTAAAAATCGCTTCGTACGAGAGAGAATATTTTCGGTCGTTGACCAGAATTATGCCGACGTCCGGTCCATTTATTACATTTACACGAAGTATAGTGAAATATACGTATCCTCACTTTAAAAGCATGTTGTTTGAAGACTTATCATGAACAGTAAATTGATTTTCTTTACTTAACTGCAATTGAACACCGTCCTCTCTTACCAAGCATTTGTCCTGTATTTATTATTTTCGGGCTTTCTTTCTACTGGAGAGGAACGTCAGAAGTATACTGTAGTCCCTGAGAATATGTAAGAATTTTGAACCGTATCAATATCCACACAGTTTTAAAAGTCCCCTATTTACATTGATGAGCACAGCGAAGAGAGCTTTTTGCCAAACAGCTGAGATTTCAACATGGTCCGCTGGCTACAATGATTCTCTCGCAGACGGTGGCTCCACTGCTACCTCTAGTATATTACTGTATAAGAAAACAGTGTTGCTCTTATGACAACAAGGTTGCCATATTGAAAGGCTCTGCTCAACAGTAACACGGGAAAACGGCGGCACATAAATTTGTGAAA
The DNA here is from genome assembly GCF_040414725.1 of Anabrus simplex. Lineage (NCBI taxonomy): Eukaryota > Metazoa > Arthropoda > Insecta > Orthoptera > Tettigoniidae > Anabrus > Anabrus simplex. The sequence continues at coordinate 326,152,274 of NC_090271.1, forward strand.
CTCAGTATTAAGACAGAACCTGGATGGAAGCTAATCATGATGTGCAACACGAGACGACGAGATTGGGGATCCATGGTTTCCACCACAAGGCGTGCTGCAACAAACTATTTCACGAACCAAATGACGAATGTGTGTGTGAGTTGTGCTTGGAATTCTGCGATAGATACCATATTGTAAAATGCAGGAATAGACAGAAATCCATCGCAGCTTATAGCAAAGGAAAGTAATGTAAATGTAATGTAATGGTATTCTGCACGGCATGTGCGCGTTTTCAATAATAATGATAAGTACGCACTTATATAAAGACTAAAAGTCATATGCAGCACAAAAATATGCGTCAAAAAACAGTGACAAGCTGCCAGCAATTCGCAGAATAACGGATTACGCGTTGCATGTACCAGAGCGACTCAGAAGGAAACACCAAAGCGATGGCTGTTCCCGCCACTGTGCTTCCTCCCCGCAGATGTGAGCTATTTATGAAATATGAAATCCTAAGTAGTTATTTTTATAACGTACTGGCAACAAATACCTCATTCTTTTTCATTTTTTCATAATAAAATATAAAGTAAATGACATTTTTCCTCAATCACGAGAAATAATGGATGTTCGCTCTCTTGTAGGGCCATAAAAGCAGTACTGTTTTCTTAACAAGAAATGACCTATAGGGAGTTTATTGCTGTTTTTTTTATTTCATTTGCTGAACGTTTCTGGGTGTTCTACCGTTAAAAAGTGTTGTGGAATGTAAATTATATTGTGAAATTTCTCCTCATCTACCAGCAGTATCCTGTAGTATGGAATATAAAAGGCTATTGCAACAGGAAATTAAAAGGTGATATTTTACAACGCCTTTATGAAAAACAGTTAATTGGGGGCTACTGGGATTGACACTTTCATTTTTTTTAAATTTTTTTTTTTAGCATTCCATGTACCATCTGAAGGAATCACCGGGATGCTCGCAGCTAGTCCACTAACAACTATGGAGTCTAGGATTCAAAAGTTGAGGAAAATTTCTTTTTTTTCTCGAGCGTCCGAAGTCGAGACCCAACATAATATGAAGCAAGTAAGTGAATAACAGGTCAAGCACCAAAAGTGAAATACCGTGTGGCCTCCGGAGAGGCCAGGTGCTGGTCTTTTGATTTGACTCCCGTAGGCGACGTGCGCGTCATGATGAGGATGAAATTATGACGAAGACAGCACATAGGCCTATATCCTGTCGCCGTGCCCAGGGAATTAACTAATTATGGTTAAAATGTCCCACCCTGCCGGGAATCGAACCGGGGCCTGCAAGGACTGCAGCTAATAGTGCTAATGTTTACGCTACGGAGGCGGACGAATTCATGCTGAAATAACGGTATATGCACCATCGCAATAACATATACAGTATTCTAACCCAAGTGCCAGAACCACGAACCTACTACGCTGACGTAGCAGGGGGAGAGGTGATACTCCCACGTGGCGCGTCCCAGGTGGCGGATAGGGGGGTCCTAACCGGCTTGCCGGTGGACTTGAGGGAAATAAAATACCTCTCGCGGACTAAACACACCACCCCCTGTGGGTGGGGGACGCACATGAAGAATACACCCACTGTATCCCCTGCCTGTCGTAAGAGGCGACTAAAAGGGGCCCAAGGGGCTCTCAACTTGGGAGTGTGGATTGGCGAGCACGGGGCCCTTAGCCGAGTCCTGGCATTGCTTCCACTTATTTGTGCCAGGCTCCTCACTTTCCTCTATCCTGTCCGACCTCCCTTGGTCAACTCTTGTTCTTTTCCGACCCCGATGGTATTAGAGTATTCGAGGCCTAGGGAGTCTTTCATTTTCACGCCCTTCGCGGCCCATGCCCTTCTTCGTCCGATACTTCATCTTTCGAAGTAACGGATACCTTCTTTCTTCTTCTTTTCTCTCTCTCTTTTCCCCCTGTGGGTGGGGGACGCAGACGAATAATCCACCCACGGTATCCCCTGCCTGTCGAGAGAGGCGACTAAAAGGGACGACCAAGGGATGATTGCATTAGAACCATGAAACTACTTTTGATTCGAACCATCACGCGGGGAACACCATAGGTTGCCTGTACTTGCGAGTAGTACCACTATATTAGGTACGAAATAGGTTTGTGATTAGTAGCAGCAGAGAGTGGTTCCCCTGTGGGTTTCCAGTACCCGTGCGTCGTACCCATGTGAGCAACGCCGCGGGTCTGGGCGTTGCCTGTGAGTTGTACCCACTATGTGATGAACACCGCGGGGCCCATGGGACCGGTACCCGTGACTAGTACACCTAGGTGAGGAAACTCATCGGTTTGCTTTGGCTATGAGTGGCGCCCTTGTGTGCGAAACACCATAGGTCTGCGTTACCTGTACGAAGAACAATACTTGTGAGTAGTACCGTCTTGTGTGGAACACCGTGAGTCTTCGCTACTTTTGATTAGTACCCCAATATGACAAAGAGCATGGTTCTACTTTATTGGGAGTAGTGACATTTATTTAAATTTTGTAACAAGTAATTCAGTTGGTCTTCAGTAAATTACGTTTTCTAGGTTAAGTAGGCTAGCTAGGTGTACCTTGTTTCGATTTTAGGTTTAAGAAATACTTTAGGTAATAATATTAACTTTAAAAATATTTGTAAATATCTGTAGGCTCGTTGGTTATACTTACAAAGGTAGGTTATCATAAGGAATAGTACCGTAACTTCTGCAGCAACTTCTCCGGTATTTCGTATAGATATCCGTTCAAACTATCGCGAAGGTACTACATAAAAAAAAAAAAAACACGATACGCCTGTAAACCTCCATTTAAAAAGAAGTTAAAGAGATTATACGGTAATAGTTAACAGTCGTTGTATTGTTATTGATTATTGTCGGTCCTCATATTCAAATATTGCATTGTTGGCTAAGTTGTGAACAAAGGGTGTAGTGTAGTCAAGTAAATATAAATAAAAATCAGCTGATATTGTATTCCATTCATTGGTACTTCTAAGTAGGTAGTTAAAGTATCCGTAATTTATATTTCGCTCCCTCGATCTTTCAGTATTTATGAGCGGTTAGCTAATAATAATAAAGTTCATATATCCCAGTAATTGCAGTTCAAGTCCCTGGAGTAGTAGTAGTAGTAGTAGTAGTAGTTTTGATAGAAATATTTGAGAAATTACTGTACACAACCTCGTATTTTTCAGTAGGCCTAATTAAGGACACTTTTATTCTCCGTCCCGTGGAGTAGGGAAAATAATAGTAACCCACCAGCTGTAATAATCACATAACCACATTTCAGTAGAATTGTAGTGAAGATAAGGTATAATATATTAGATAGTATCTTGCCAGTTATATGTGTTTTTCTTCGTGTACGGCAATCTTTTCGATACTTAAGCATTTAACCAAACGCAGGGTAGTGTAGTGTAGATACATTGTAGTATAGATACAGTACATTTAGATAGTGCCGTATCTTGCCTGCTATATTCGTGTGTTATTTTTCGTGTGTATCTATTAGACCGTAATACTAATAATAATTTGTCTAAGCATTTAGCTTCGTTGGTAATCTTTGAGTACAGTAGTTCTTGCAAATTTCATTTCTGTTGTGCTTAGTAGTGACATACGGTACGGTACCGGTATCGTAATTAGGATACGTCTGAAAGTAGTTTAACATTACTGTAGTGTACTGTACAGTAGTATACGAGTAATATCCTATTAGAATTTAGTGTGATTATTTTATTATTGTAAAATATTTGTGTAGTACTGGTGTAGTAGAGGTATCCGTAGAAACTCGTACTAAAATATTGTTGTTGTAATTAGAATAGGCTTAATTGCAGTTTGGAATTGTGTAGTTCTTGTGTAGGCTATTACTTTCGATATTCAGTAATTAACAGCAGTTTTTATCCTGTCAGGGGTTGTAGGATAAAAAAATAGAGCACGACTAAGTAGTATTGTAGTGTAGTCGTATATTAATTACGTTATTTTTGTGTACTATCCCAGACAATATATCCCTCCGTTCATTTATTTTTTGCAAATAAGTTATTTTATGTTTAATTTCATTTCCCCCCCGTAAAGAATGGCTAAGGACCGCGAGTGTAGTTTCTGTGGGTGTGGCGAGGCATTGAGGGGTATGAGGGAGGAGTTGGAAAGTTTGAGGGAGATAATTAGGATTCTCACAGAAGACAGGAAGGAAGATAGGACCCCCTCAAACAACGTACAGGTTACAGTGGGTGTACAAGAGGGAGGGGAAGGAAAGGGAGGAGTTGTAGAAGACAGGTGGTCTAATGTTCTAAGGGGAAGGAGATTGCAGGCTAAGAGCTCTATTCAGGATCAGAATTCAGGACAGGTGTCTGTGCAAAATCGATACGAGTCACTCCAGGTAGAAGAACAGAGGGAAGATGAGGGACAGGGAACTGTTGCTGAGATGTGTGGGAGTAGGAGGAAGGGAAAAGGTAGGAAAGGAAAATGTAGAGTAGATGATAGGAAAAGACAGGTGGAACAGGGTCATGGGAAGGAGAAAAGGGAGGAGGAAGTAGCTTCTGCAGTTATCAGGAAAGATAGGGCTGACCAGGAGGGGAGGGGATCAAACGAGGTGGGTAGGGTTGAGGCTCTGGTCATGGGGGATTCCATCGTTAGACACGTGGGGAAAGTGTGTGGAGGAAAGGGTACCAGGGTAGAGTGTTATCCAGGAATTAGGTTGAGGCAGATGTTGAGGAAAGTAGAAGAGAGGGAGGAGGCGAAGTAGAAGGTGGTAGTGTTTCACGTTGGTACCAACAACGTAAGGCAAGCTGATATAAATACCAACATAGTTGGAGATGTGTGGGATCTGGTGAATGCAGCACGGGTGAAATTTAAGAAAGCGGAGATTGTTATTAGTGGAATACTGTGTAGAAGGGATACTGACTGGAGGGTGATTGGGGATTTAAATGAGACTATGGAGTGGGTATGTGGGAAACTGGGAGTGAAATTTCTAGATCCAAATGGGTGGGTAGGAGATAGGGATCTGCGCTCAGATGGCCTTGATTTAAACCGCAGTGGTACGTATAAGTTAGGAAATTTGTTTGGAAGGGTAATAGGGAGGTACATTCAGGGAAACGGGATGGCCTAGGGAGCGGTGATAAGGGAACAGGGAATTGGAAATCAAGTAGGGATGACATAAAATTGTTAGTGTTGAACTGTAGAAGTATTGTAAGGAAAGGAATAGAATTAAGTAATTTAATAGATATATATTCACCAGATATTGTAATAGGTAGTTGAATCATGGCTGAGAAATGATATAATGGATGCAGAAATTTTCTCACGGCACTGGAGTGGGTATCGTAGAGATAGGATAGGAAGGGTGGGAGGCGGAGTGTTCATTCTGGTGAAAGAAGAATTTGTAAGCTACGAAAAAGTTAAAGATGAGACACATGAAATTCTAGGTGTAAGGCTCATTTCTAAAGATAATAGGCAACTTGATATATTTGGAGTGTACAGATCGGGAAAGGGTAGCACTGACGCGGATTCAGAATTATTTGATAGGATAGTCAGCTTTGTGGGAAACGACATGGAAAAAAATATGATTGTAGCGGGAGATCTGAATTTGCCAGATGTCAATTGGGAAGGAAATGCGAACGACAGAAAGCATGACCAACAAATGGCAAATAAGTTAATATGGGAAGGACAGCTGATTCAGAAAGTGATGGAACCAACCAGAGGGAAAAATATCCTGGATGTCGTGCTGATAAAACCAGATGAGCTCTATAGGGAAACTGAAGTAATAGATGGTATTAGTGAGCATGAAGCTGTTTTTGTGGTAGTTAAAAATAAATGTGATAGAAAGGAAGGTCTTAAAAGTAGGACTGTTAGGCAGTACCACATGGCTGATAAAGCAGGCATGAGGCAGTTTCTAAAAACTAGCTATGATCGGTGGAAAACTGTAAATATAAATGTCAACAGACTCTGCGATGGGTTTAAAGAAATTGTTGAGGAATGCGAAAACAGGTTTGTAACATTTAGGATGGTAAGGAATCGTAAAGACCCACCTTATTATAATAGAGAAATAAAGAGACTAAGAAGGAGGTGCAGACTGGAAAGAAATAGAGTTAGAAATGGCTGTGGAAGTAAGGAGAAATTGAAGGAACTTACTAGAAAATTGAATCTAGCAAAGAAGGCAGCTAAGGATAATATGATGGCAAGCATAATTGGCAGTCATACGAATTTTAGTGAAAAATGGAAGGGTATGTATAGGTATTTTAAGGCAGAATCAGGTTCCAAGAAGGACATTCCAGGAATAATTAATGAACAAAGGGAGTGTGTATGTGAGGATCTTCAAAAGGCAGAAGTATTCAGTCAGCAGTATGTAAAGATTGTTGGTTACAAGGATAATGTCGAGATAGAGGAGGAGACTAAGGCCAAAGAAGTAATAAAATTTACATATGTTAACAATGACATTTACAATAAGATACAAAAGTTAAAAACTAGAAAAGCGACTGGAATTGATCAGATTTCTGGGGATATACTAAAGACAATGGGTTGGGATATAGTACCATATCTGAAGTACTTATTTGATTATTGTTTGGTCGGAGGAGCTATACCAGATGAATGGAGACTTGCTATAGTTGCTCCTGTGTATAAAGGAAAGGGTGATAGACATAAAGCTGAAAATTACAGGCCAGTAAGTTTGACATGCATTGTATGTATGCTTTGGGAAGGCATTCTTTCTGATTATATTAGACATGTTTGTGAAATTAATAACTGGTTCGATAGAAGGCAATTCGGTTTTAGGAAAGGTTATTCCACTGAAGCTCAACTTGTAGGATTCCAGCAAGGTATAGCAGATATCTTGGATTCAGGAGGTCAAATGGACTGTATCGCGATTGACCTGTCTAAAGCATTTGATAGGGTGGATCATGGGAGACTACTGGCAAAAATGAGTGCAATTGGACTAGACAAAAGAGTGACTGAATGGGTTGCTATATTTCTAGAAAATCGATCTCAGAGAATTAGAGTAGGTGAAGCTTTATCTGACCCTGTAATAATTATGAGGGGAATTCCTCAAGGCAGTATTATCGGACCTTTATGTTTTCTTATATATATAAATGATATGAGTAAAGGAGTGGAATCGGAGGTAAGGCATTTTGCGGATGATGTTATTCTCTATAGAGTGATAAATAAGTTACAAGATTGTGAGCAACTGCAACGTGACCTCGAAAATGTTGTGAGATGGACAGCAGGCAATGGTATGTTGATAAACGGGGTTAAAAGTCAGGTTGTGAGTTTTACAAGTAGGAAAAGTCCTCTGAGTTTTAATTACTGCGTTGATGGGGTGAAAGTTCCTTTTGGGGATCATTGTAAGTATCTAGGTGTTAATATAAGGAAAGATCTTCATTGGGGTAATCACATAAATGGGATTGTAAATAAAGGGTACAGATCTCTGCACATGGTTATGAGGGTGTTTAGGGGTTGTAGTAAGGATGTAAAGGAGAGGGTATAAAAGTCTCTGGTAAGACCCCAACTAGAGTATGGTTCCAGTGCATGGGACCCTCACCAGGATTACCTGATTCAAGAACTGGAAAAAATCCAAGGAAAAGCAGCTCGATTTGTTCTGGGTGATTACCGACAAAAGAGTAGCGTTACAAAAATGTTGCAATGTTTGGGTTGGGAAGAATTGAGAAAAAGAAGAAGAGCTGCTCGACTAAGTGGTATGTTCCGGGCTGTCAGCGGAGAGATGGCGTGGAATGACATTAGTAGACGAATAAGTTTGAATGGCGTTTATAAAAGTAGGAAAGATCACAATATGAAGATAAAGTTGGAATTCAAGAGGACAAACTGGGGCAAATATTCATTTATAGGAAGGGGAGTTAGGGATTGGAATAACTTACCAAGAGAGATGTTCAATAAATTTCCAATTTCTTTGAAATCATTTAGGAAAAGGCTAGGAAAACAACAATTAGGGAATCGGCCACCTGGGCGACTGCCCTAAATGCAGATCAGTATTGATTGATTGATTACCATTCTGTGGGGCCTTTTTCGTGGATTTCGCACCCCTGTAGACATCAAGCATCATTGTGCTTTATAAGTGGTCCCTTGGTCAGTAATACTATTATTCACGACCTTTTTTGTGTCTGATCCACTGTTTTTGTTTGATTGTTTTTGTTTTTTTAGGGTTCATGTCCATCTATTCATTTTTCATGACATTTTTATTTTATTTTGGTCAGTGGATGAATTTTAATTTTTTGTTATTTCATTTCGTACCATAAGGGGCCGATGACCTCGATGTTAGGCCCCTTTAAACAACAGGCTTCATCGTCATCATCAGTGAAAGAACAGTTGCAAATAGCTTGAAAATATTCAGAAGATCGTACATGCGTCGTCCACCAAGCATTATAGCCAAATAGTGAACCAAGCACAAGAACAACGAAATGTATTTCACCAAAGGAAATGTGTCTATCGGGAAGTGGTTAACCTGCTTACGCTACAATGTGTAACTGGTGAAACGCGCGATTCTTGTTGTTTAGCGTTTCCCGAACTACGTATTTAGTGCATATTATTGTGAACACCAAAATTTCGAATCCTTTTTGTAGTGACTCTTATGCAAGAAGAGGACTTGTTAAATTTCAAATGATCGAGCTCGATAGCTGCAGTCGCTTAGGTGCGGCCAGTATCCAGTAATCGGGAGATAGATGGTTCGAACCCCACTGTCGGCGTCCCTGAAGATGGTTTTGCGTGGTTTCCGAATTTACACCAGGCAAATGCTGGGGCTGTACCTTAATTAAGGTCACGGCGCTTCCTTCCCATTCCTAGGCCTTTCCTACCCCATAGTCGCCATAAGACATATCTGTGTCGGTGCGACGTAAAGCAAAATAGCAAAAAAAAGTATCAAACGAGCTTCTGACAGATACATTAACATCTCCAATGTCCATAATTTGAAAGCACAGTGCATCAGGCTGAGTGCTGCAAGTTCGATCGATACTAAACTAAATGGGAAAGTTCAAAGAAATATACATTTTGAAACAAGGAATGAAGTTTTCTGATCTTGGACAAGCAGAGTTGGAAGCAGTTAAGGTAAATTTTAACACTTCTTTAGTATTAGTCACTTCCTCTATCTGGACATTATCCTTGTAACCAACAATCTTTACATACTGCTGGCTGAAACTTCTGCCTTTTGAAGATCCTCGCATTCACACTCCCCTTGTTCATTAATGATTCCTGGAATGTCCTTCTTGGAACCTATTTCTGCATTAAAGTACCTATACATACTCATCCATTTTTCACTAAAATTAGTATGGCCACCAATTATGCTTGCCAACATGTTATCCTTAGCTGACTTCTTTGCTAGATTCAATTTCCTAGTAAGTTCCTTCAATTTCTCCTTAATTCCACAGCCATTTCTAACTCTATTACAAAAATGTTGCAAATTTTGGGCTGGGAAGATTTGGGTGAAGGGAGACGAGCTGCTCGATTAAATGGTATGTTCCGAGCTGTCAGAGGAGAGATGGCGTAGGAGGACATCAGTAGACGAATAAGTTTGAGTGGTGTCTTTAAAAGTAGGAAAGATCACAATATGAAGATAAAGTTGGAATTCAAGAGGACAAATTGGGGCAAATATTCGTTTATAGGAAGGGGAGTTGGGGATTGGAATAACTTACCAAGGGAAATGTTCAATAATTTTCCAGTATTTTTGCGCTCATTTAAGAAAAGTCTAGGAGAACGACAGATAGGGAATCTGCCACCTGGGCGACTGCCCTAAATGCAGATCAGTATTGATTGATTGATAAAACTCACAACTCCGCCTTTTGCCTTTTTCCGTCCCATTCGCTTCTACGCAGCCCCTTGAAGTCCTGGTTGCTAACGTTTAGAGACGTTTCGTGAAAGCTAAATCAATCACTAATCGCTACTGATATGCATTTAGGGCAGTCGCTCAGGTGGCAGATTTCCTATCTGTTATTTTCCTTGCTTTTTCTTAAATGATAGCAAAAAAAAATTGGAAGTTTGTTGTTCATCTCCTCGGTAAGTTATTCCAGTCCCTAACTGCCATTCCTATAAACTATTATTTGCCCTAAAGATAATGTAACGTTGACACAGCTCGTACCCTCCCTGTACTATCTAGATCCCAATAAAACCCAGCTGTGTGTCGTCGACTTCAAGAACGATAAGGGAATAAGCAGAAACCTGGAAGTTACGTGGCGACACTGATGTTCAGGTTAGGTTAGGTTCATAACGAAACATTTTTCCATTTCATCTTATTCTCACTGTTAGAAACTTATCATAGAAAGAAGGTTAAATTTAACACTTAGCGCAATTAACTGTGAAACTCTTGTCATAAGGTCCATATCACTACGAGTGATAATTTCATCATTGTCTTCATTTTTCAATACCTCGTAGCAATGTCTGAATTGATTTTTGTAAGCAAGGTAACTTTGCTTTCTGTTCGGACGAGTTCTCGAATATTTTTCTTGCTTCTTAGACATCCTAATTGAATTCTATGCGTAAGTATTGGACGAAATAAAACCAGAATTAATAAAATGCTGCGTTCGTCATTTCACACTAACTGCGTTATTAAATGCACTATGCGAACATGCCACAATTCTACTTACCTGGTATTAGCCAGACAGATTTACAATCGTACAGAAAAGGAAAATATGCTTTAATTATACCCGCAAATGTAAAACTAGCGACTTTAACAATACTGCAGTGACAATACGTAATTCTGTCAATTCACGAAATAAATTATGACACTATCGTGCCAACGTGTCAGGTTAACAGTAAGTCTATCGGTAAGTAGGGTTCCTAAACTTTACGGTTAGTGATACTGAATCGAACCCAAACAGCTAGAAAAGTAAATATAAGTGACTACCTTCAACATTAACAGGGGAGGAAGAATAAGGTTGGACCCTTATTGTTTGGGCTTACGTGCTCAGCATTATACATGATTAACAACAATTATTACTAATTGGTTGATTAATTTTACTTATTCACAGCTTCCACGAAATTGTAAGCGTATACTGTATATTCATGCCTTTGCTGGCGAGATGTAGTATTTACAGTCCACTGTGTCTTCTGGTATGGGCTATATCAAATTTGTTACTTTCATTGACCTGTCTCAGTCTCATCCTTGGCTTTGACAATATGAAAGTGACTGAGGTATGAGTGATGTTAGTAATACCATTGCTTATGCAGCCAGTCCCTGTTATGAATGGTGTGAAAATACCACTCATAGGGTCGGTTGGTGCATGCATTTCAGTGGGCTTGGCAGACTGATATGTAATAGCAACGGCTGGTTCGGTGAGGAAAGCAACGGGAAACTACTTCATTCCTCATTTCCCTAGTACGCCTCTTCAGTGACGCCTAAGCTATTTATGACAGCTGTTGGCGGAGCTGCAGAGGATCAAACCAGCCTTCGGTCTGAATACCCAACATACATACTGTATATTCGTCAGAGTAGAAATTCGATATTTTAACGAAAAAATAGACTAAACTGAGACACAAATCAAATCAAATTATTGAAATAAAATAAGAATAATGAACTAAGAGCACATGATCCATGTCGCATACTGAAACAGTTCTCCAGTTTTACTCTGAAAATAACTCCTGACTTCCAAACTGGCTCCGAGTTTGTATATGTGCATCTACACTGACTGACAGAGCAAATGCAACACTAAGAAGGAGTGGTTCGAAAGGGATGAAAGTTGGGGAAAAAACAGAGACGGCACGGACGAATAATTGATGTTTATTTCAAACCGATATGCAGGTTACACAATGCGCACGGCATCGACTCAGTAGGATGTAGGACCACAGCGAGCGGCGATGCACGCAGAAACACGTCGAGGTACAGAGTCAATAAGAGTACGGATGGTGTCCTGAGGGATGGTTCTCCATTCTCTGTCAACCATTTGCCACAGTTGGTCGTCCGTACGAGGCTGGGGCAGAGTTTGCAAACGGCGTCCAATGAGATCCCACACGTGTTCGATTGGTGAGAGATCCGGAGAGTACGCTGGCCACGGAAGCATCTGTACACCTCGTAGAGCCTGTTGGGAGATGCGAGCAGTGTGTGGGCGGGCATTGTCCTGCTCAAACAGAGCATTGGGCAGCCCCTGAAGGTACGGGAGTGCCACCGGCCGCAGCACATGCTGCACGTAGCGGTGGGCATTTAACGTGCCTTGAATACGCACTAGAGGTGACGTGGAATCATACGCAATAGCGCCCTAAACCATGATGCCGCGTTGTCTAGCGGTAGGGCGCTCCACAGTTACTGCCGGATTTGACCTTTCTCTACGCCGACGCCACACTCGTCTGCGGTGACTATCACTGACAGAACAGAAGCGTGACTCATCGGAGAACACGACGTTCCGCCATTCCCACATCCAAGTCGCTCTAGCCCGGCACCATGCCAGGCGTGCACGTCTATGCTGTGGAGTCAATGGTAGTCTTCTGAGCGGACGCCGGGAGTGCAGGCCTCCTTCAACCAATCGACGGGAAATTGTTCTGGTCGATATTGGAACAACCAGGGTGTCTTGCACATGCTGAAGAATGGCGGTTGACGTGGCGTGCGGGGCTGCCACCGCTTGGCGGCGGATGCGCCGATCCTCGCGTGCTGACGTCACTCGGGCTGCGCCTGGACCCCTCGCACGTGCCACATGTCCCTGAGCCAACCATCTTCGCCACAGGCGCTGCACCGTGGACACATCCCTATGGGTATCGGCTGCGATTTGACGAAGCGACCAACCTGCCCTTCTCAGCCCGATCACCATACCCCTCGTAAAGTCGTCTGTCTGCTGGAAATGCCTCCGTTGACGGCGGCCTGGCATTCTTAGCTATACACGTGTCCTGTGGCACACGACAACACGTTCTACAATGACTGTCGGCTGAGAAATCACGGTACGAATTGGGCCATTCGCCAACGCCGTGTCCCATTTATCGTTCGCTACGTGCGCAGCACAACGGCGCATTTCACATCATGAGCATACCTCAGTGACGTCAGTCTACACTGCAATTGGCATAAAGTTCTGACCACTCCTTCTTGGTGTTGCATTTGCTCTGTCAGTCACTGTATATAAATATGTATAAAATAAGATTTTGCCTGTACATTGCTCAGAATTTGAAAATAATATTATTTCTGTATCGGTCATATCCACAGTAACAAGGAAATGCAGTTATTACTTTTCCGTAATGTCAGTCTGTCTATCTGTATGTATGCACACGCATCACGAGAAAATGGCTGAAGATAATTTAATAAAATTCTTTATGTAAAGTCGGGGGATGAGGAATTACAATCTAGGCTATAATTAATTTTATTCACGCTGAGTGAAATTGTAGTTTAGGGGAAGGCCTAAATTTTAATTCTCAAATATTTATATTATTAGCGGTCATATCGAAAAATAGGACATAACTAAAGTTATATAGAATTAAATTTTTACAGTACCGGCTATGATAACACAGATATTCATGAATGTGGATTTTTGTTGCTAAGTCCATATCAAAGCCGAACCCCGAGAAAATGGGTAAACGGAATTTAATGAAAATCGGTATATAGAGTCGGGGAATAAGAAACTACAGTTTAAGCTATAAACAATTTTATTCACCCTGAGTGAAATGGTAGTTTAGGGGAAGGAACTTAAGATTTAATTCTTAAATACCTATGTTATTAGTCCTATGGGAAAGTACTACATAACAAAAGTTATAGAGAATACAATTTCCGATCATTTATGTTTTATTCAGTTTTACCGTACCGACTATGATAAGAGTGGTATTTCTGAACCGGAAGAGAATTAAATGTGGAGGTCTACAATATCGAAAGCGCGTAATATTGATCAACAATAACATTATATTGACCGCTGTTTCTTGTGATGTTCTTTGTCTCTTATGCTGACACTCAGGCCCGATAGATGGGATTACTGCTGCGTACCAGTATAACAGCCTAACAGCGGGAAATAGCTGGGGAGTTAGATAACTTTCTTCTTTTGCATGCTATTCCTCTGGTTCATACGTTTTCTGATACAGCTGGTACGTAACACCTGTTTCATCATAGTATTCCAGCTATTCGATACCAACTCTGACGCGCTGTTTTGAATGAGCAGTGTGCACACTTAAGGCAGCGGCTCACTTAGTATCAGTAGTAGTAGTAGGACCTGGTCTACAATTACAATTTAGGCCTATTCCACATTATTGTACCACCATTCACTAAATAACTCGAAATTCAACCCTAAAAAGAGCCGTTTCTTAAGAAAAGCTTCTTTCTTTTCACTTTTATTAAATCTACATTAACTTTATTCCAAATTAGCAGCGAAGGAAAAATTGCCTCCACGTCAGAAAGATTTTTCCCTCGCCAGTGTAGTGATTGAGATTTTCCGACTGATCGGGTACTCGCAGGAAACAGATAAGTAAACGGGAAATTTTTTGACCTTGGACTATCCACTACTCGAATCACCCCGCTGAAAAAAGACGAAGAGTGTTCACGGATCACTTATGTCTGCGTCTTAGTCATTCCAGCTTTGGAACTTTGGATTGTTATATCGGTAGCGTAGTACTGTTCGTTGAAAGTGAGAAAGTGTGTGGTTTTCATTTGATCGAGTATTTCATATAAAAGCATTGCTTTTAATCGCGCCGTTCCTACTGATGTCATTGTAATGACCCATGTTCATTTCAGTTGGGAAAACCACTAAGAGTGTCTTTCTGAGAATCTATAAAGGCAGGCGGAGAGTGAGTGTCTGCCATTATAATGAAAACACCCCAACCTGATTGTCACTGATGGTAGGTAGTCTTCATTTGAGAAAAGACGTTTGGTGACTTCCCCGCCGTGTTTCTAGGGCAACGTTAAGAGGTATGCAATTTAATACAATCTTGCTCACAACGTTTACACTACCTAACATAGAATTCTGTATACAATGTAGAATTCCTTAGCGTAGCACGGGTACAACAGCTATTATGAAATATAATAATGTGTAGAATAAATATATATGTATAAAGCAGAAAGTCTGTCTGTCTGTCTGTCTGTCTGTTCCTTATGCAGATCTATACCGCTTCACCAATCTCAGCGAAATTTTGTACTTTGTATTGCCCCCTTCTTACCGGGCTAGGCTCAGCCGGAGAACGAGAGTCCCAAAGGTGGAACGTTCGTTGTCTGGCTTTGCTTATTTTTTGAAGGCAGGAAAAGAGACTAGGACTAGCGACAATGATACAAAATATAAAACAACAGGTTCTTGACATTTATTGCAAACTAGCACACTCAACAATAACAAAATTGAATTAACAAATCTTGATAAGTAAATTATATTATCTTCTCTGCCAGTTTTTTGAACATGGTGATAACTTCTCCAGTATACTGGACGATATTATCTCTGTAAATATACAGACTAGAATTAGCCTTACTCCTAGCTTAACGAAACAACAACAAAATAAAAATTATGCTTTTCATGGGAGGACCTCCTTTCAAAAATATCACACTATTTAGAAGTTGAAAGAAAGTGAAACTAGCTGATTCAAATTTCTCCTGACGTTAAAATAAGAGACTTATTTATCTTAGCATTTGCAATCTCAAAATAAACTTTCCTTCTTTAATACTCTGAATTAGACGTTACTTCAATTAGTTAGAAAAAATAGTGAAACCAAATTTTTATCGAAATATCACTCAAAAATGTCTCCATTGGACTTAATATTATACAACTGTGTTTATACAGTAATTGTAACTCCAAAAACTTTCACTAATATTTCATCAGACAAACGTAATGTCAATCTTTATAATCTGACAAATTTTAGGAAATTCTAACGTCGTAGGCATTACAAAAATAAATGTTGAAGCTTGTCCACTGAAATAATTTTTTCTTATTCATTATTATAGGGTACTCTGAACCTTTCTTTACTTAAATTCAAAATAAAATTCACTAAAGGTTTAAGACTTCAAAAGTTATAATAACACAAACAACGGTGCTGATAACCAGGACTTGCGTAATGAACACGTGGTCGGGTCAAAACCATAGTCAAAGAAAATATTACAATTCAATGAAATAATTATCAATCACACACACAGCATTCACACTAAGTCACACGAGAATTATTTCAATATTTACAACGAATTCCAGCCTTTGAATATTAAATTTTATTTTAATCCTGAATATTGGAATTTTCTCGATGCCGGTATCGGGCAAAGAAAAATTATTTACGTCCCTCAGATGCGTGATTAAGTCTGGATAATCAATTAGTTAAAGGAGATGAAATTTGCAACGTTGATCATGATAACATCGGCGGTAGATATCTGAAGAAATTGTCATCCACAAAACGCACATAGAATAGGTCAAATATGACCATTCGCTTTCATGGTTCATGAGTCACGACGTTATTATTACTCAAATCCAAGTCAAAAAATTAACACGTGCTCCACGTGAAGAAATTACGTCCACAACACGTATTCTCCAAATAAGACTCAACAAATGGATTCACAATCAACAAAGGACAATAAATAATCCATTCTCAAATCAATAAAATGCAATAAATGAACCGTCCAAATTCTGCCATATTCCAGGCTCATATTCATCCTAATTGAGCACACATTAACATCATACGCACAAGATCAAGTAACATTTAAACTCATGACCCTTATTTCATTTATTTAACCCGAGATGAAATTTTATTATTATTATTATTATTATTATTATTATTATTATTATTATTATTATTATTATTATTATTATTATTATTACTATTATTATTATTAGATGTGCAAGATCTCAAATTCGCTGAAATAAGGATTCGACAATATATCAGATGACACTAACACGCCTTAAATCATACAGGGAGAAAATCTAAATTAGAAATCCGGCGTAACACAACATGCCGTAAATATGTCCCACACGACTTAAAAAAAATATTTTCAAAATTGAATTACAAATATCATTCACACACAAATGAAAAAATTACCATCTCCCATATCAAAGAAGAATGAAAATATTCAAAACTACTGCAAGACTACAAGAAATATTACCACTAATGAATAAAAAAGCATTATTTCTACAAAGATGAACAGATAATCATTATAAAAGTATACTTAAATGATTGATGGAACTGGATTTCTGCCGATGAGCTGGAACATGTGGTAGGCTATCTACCCACGTCGAAATACACAGCACAAGAGCAGAGCAAGGAGAGAGCGTTTCTTCCAGAAACTCGGGTTTTTAAGCATATCCAGCACAAGGGGTATGTCCCTATAATTGTTCGTAATTGGCCGACGTCTAGGGTATCATTTCTCGAACTTACTTCCGTCTGAACTTCCCATGCGCCAACCTGGTCGAGACCTTGGCCTTCTCCTCAGTGGGTCACGTGAGGACAGCTGACAGCTCACTAGAAAAAACCAACACATAGTTCCCCCTCGCCAACGAGACCGGTTCTGGACAGGTGATACTGTCTCTGTAACACAGGGCTGGAGAATATCGCCCGTGCTAATGAAATAAAAGTCTTACACACGCAGAAACAATAAATACTTATTATAAGCCGAATTTGAAGGGGACAGTATGTTTACCTTTTACTACCCTGTGAGTAACGCTGTCTACAAGAAATTTGGACA
Source organism: Anabrus simplex (assembly GCF_040414725.1). Taxonomy (NCBI): domain Eukaryota; kingdom Metazoa; phylum Arthropoda; class Insecta; order Orthoptera; family Tettigoniidae; genus Anabrus; species Anabrus simplex. Next base: position 326,169,768 of record NC_090271.1, read on the forward strand.
GCTCTCGGTATTCCCTACGTTTGGGCCCTGTAGGCTATTTGCATATACTAATATTAGCGAAATACCGAATTGTCGCACGTGGACGAGACAAAGCTCATTTTAAGCCTCAAGACGCAAAGAACAAAACTTGGCAAGTCCCTACGGAACTCCGAGAGCCATGTGTTTAAATCCCTTAAACCAACCGCTTTTCTTGTTTTGGCACCACACTACCCACGTTGTAGGAATGACCGACCGTAACCATGGCAAAATCAGGTGTTGGGTTCTAGAATACAGGCCCAGTATTCGAAGTAGCACGTGCATGAGTGCAGGCAAAGCCAGGGAAAGATTCTAAACTCATAGCTAGCGTTAATCTGCCGAGAAACTCATGGTTATTGGATCCATATTTCCATAATCTTATCAGTACGATAATTGTGAATAGCACCTAAGTGTTGCTTTCGCAATTTTATGCTGACATTATCAGGAGCAGGGCAGAACATCAGACGTACCTGAACGTGTCTTCGTTTAACGTGAAATCCACCAGTGCACCGCGTGCAGGGGCATTCCATAGGAATGCACACGCTCAACTGCACAGATAAATCATTGGAGAAGATTCCATCTAGACAGATTCCTAATGATTGTGATAATACTCTCAACGCAGAATTATTCCCCTATGTTGGCACAGTGATGCTTGAAAATCGGAGTAATATCCATAGTGCATGGTATTGAATTCGACTGTGTCGGAGGCCAGAGCACTAGTCGGAAAGAGAGGTTTGTGGCGACGTTTAGTACATTCACAGAGGCTTGCAGACTGAACGTTGTATGTTTGTATGTATGTATGTATGTATGTATGTAGTATGTGTGTGTGTGTGTATGTATGTATGTATGTATGTATGTATGTATGTATGTATGTATGTATGTATGTATGTATGTATGTATGTATGTATGTATTGTCCCCTTCTCCGGGGTCGCTCAGTCGGCGGAGCGAGAGTCCCAAAAGGGTGGACCGTTCGCAGGGCCGATTATGCTATTAAGGGACAACTTCATAGAATTTATATTTTCAGGACCCTTGGTGACTGGATAGGTGACACAATATAAATGAAAATCAGGGCAAAATAACAACAACGTTTATTAAAAACATAATGGAAACTCAGTCTGGACAAATGCATGAAAGAAAAAAAAATTTTTATTAAATACAATGTGATTTTTGCAATAAAAGGAATATCTCAATCTTTAATGGCTTGTGAATAAATGAATACGACTGTAAGTCCTCGCATGCTTCTGGAGTTAGATTCCATTGCTTCTCCAATGAAACTCCACCTAAGATTTTACTCTGTAACATCGAATGAATCACTAAATTAGCAAAGCTGTCATTTCCCGTTATAACTCATGTTTAGTCATTTACAGGTAAAATAATTTCATACATTTTGAAGAACAATTACTATTAACTCAGCATTTACTTGTTCAAGAAAATTTCTTGAACATTCATTTCACTCTACCTGTGAAAAATCCTCTAACTCATTTTGTCATCATAAAATTCCTTTACAATTTCATTTTAGTGTTGGGAAATATTTTTACAAATTCTTCACTTTAGCGTTTGGAAATATTTTTACAATTTCTTTGGCATAATTCCCTCTCTCTCGTAGACTACGCTTGACTGTATTCTTTCCTTACTCTATTTAACCTTTCTAAATTACCTAGCATTTCATGGATGGATAGAGCATCATGTGATCCTACACGGAATCAACAACAACAACAACAATGCATCACAGTCACAAAAAAAATATACAAGATAAGTTTCCTTGGAATGATAAAAGTAAATGACACCAAATAACCCAATTCTACCAACTGGTTATAAGTACATTTTTATCACACAATGAATCTGTAATATTTATTATTATTATTATTATCCAGTCATTTATCTCGTCTTCCTCTTGGGTTTTATTGAAGATCCTTATAATCATCTGACCAGAATAAAACTCGCTCATGACTGTAGTTATGATGATACAGAAAGCCAAATTTCTCTCTCGAAGAATAACCATCACCATCGTCAGTGATAAGAGCTCAAGAGCCTCGAAAACATCTAATAACGATTAAGTCGTGTATTATTCATATCAGTGGTTGAGCCAGAAATAGACCTATTATAGTCCCTAAATCCGTACATCCTCATAAATCATTATCGCCATAATCATTCATTACAATCATTGTGACTCATAATACCGTTTAGGCCCGACATGCACCCTAGTAGTCCCATGTCGTCCATTAATGGCGAACTCCATTATCACAATGACCATACAAGTTGAATCTCAACAACTTTTACATTATCCGACCTTTACTATTTTGATCATTATTATTATTACTATTATCCTATAATGGCTCCTAGATCGTTCTCTCGAAGAATATTTCTAACATTCGTCGTTCACTTTCCCTTCTACCATCAATCACTACACATGACTAACAGGGTTTTAAAACTACGATTTAATTATAGTTTACTCCTACATTTAATCATATCTTCATTTACTATTTTTATGAGTTTAATTTACTCTTATTATTATTATTATTATTATTATGATTGTTAGTAGACCTTACTCCCTTAAATCACTTTCGAAGATCATAATCATTCACTCTTGTCAACTCGAGAACAACTGGGATTATTCATCATCACGTCCAAAAATAAAATTATCATTATTCCAAGAAAATGCAAAGATAGAACAATATTGAAATTACAAATCAACGAAGTAAGGAATGCTCTCCCATCACCATTACATACAAAATTACTAAGGAAACTACTTTACTCTACGCAAGAATACAATCTAGTCATCTACTAAAAGAGAAGAAATTTTACAAGGGTACTCATATTTCCGGTGAAAATCCTTGGCGTCGGGATGCTGCTTCAGGCGACAACGTCTCTTGCCTCATCTATGGTGGTTTACGGATGTACAAAGTCATCGCGTTGGCGTGCACTCTGGAATTTAGTTCCTCATGACTGTAGCTATATTCAGCGTCTTCTTTTTACTCCAGCAAAGTCCCAGAAAATCTCTCGATTTCTCTCTTGATCGCCGCATGTCGACAACTTGGTTTCCTCGGAGATAGCTGAAACTAAAATATTCTATTAGCACAGGGATCCACACTAGCTATAACTCACTAAGTTATGTACAACACTTAACTTGGCGCAACGATGTACTTTAGGTCCATTATTACTATAATCTTCGTCTTCTGAACACATTCATTAAGTTACGATACGCCTTAGGCTGACAAATAATAGGGCTGACTATTATGATGATTAAATAAAGGTTAGATTTCCTCTCGCCTATCCACTTGAGATCGTGATTTCCTTTCATAATGTCCAATGGAACATTCCTAAAGCTTCTATGGCAAGAATCGGCTTTAATGAGCACGCTGACTGTCTGCGGTTTAACATTTTCCACCCGGGAGAATGCACGACTGTAATAAGCTCGCTGGATACTGCGTTGAGCTAACAATGAATTACACTGGCATTCAAGTAATGTAATGATCGTGCCCTACAAGGATTACACTAGTATTCACGTCGTCTGAACATATTCTTCTTTCCCGTAGAGAATACACGGTTCGACTTCTCGTAAGAAACAACTGTCCGACGTGCTCTTGAAAAACTGTTCTGGCCGTCGTCTCGTAAAATTTCTCTTGAACTGTTCTGACGTTCTTACCCAAGAACTTCCTTCGACTTAGTTCCAGAACAATCCTAATATTTCCAGCACTTTCCTCAATTTCTATTGGCTGGTAATCGACCTGCGCCATAGCTCGTCCTTGACCGCTACGAGTGGATTTTATGAGAACATTTCTCCTCCCCTTTGTCGTCTGCCGGTGTCATGACGTAACTGCGCTCTGGTCGCCCTCGATCAGCTGTTGACCTAGTTTCGGCCGGCTCGCTCTCGCACAACTGTGTCACAGCTGGTACACGCGCACTCGTAAGCAATGCTCCGTAATAAATATTCCCAGCTTTCTCAAATTAACTGAGGTACCATTTAGACGGGTACATAATCCCCCTTGGTTGATTTAGGATTTAATTAGCAGATTAAATCATAACAGCTCAGTTTACTTTCTAAATGTACACGGAAAATGTGCACCATTACAGCTCCTTTTCAAGATTAATTTCTAGGATTTCTCCGGAACTGGTGATAGACGCGTAAATTCCCAGCATTATAAATAGCTCTAAAGTGTCCATCAAAGCTCTCTACCTGGTATGCATTGTTCCCCAAATCTTTAATTACTCTGTAAGGTCCAACATATAAAGGTGCGAACTTCGCGTAGAATTTTTCAACAGGACTTGAAATAGCGGGTTTACGGAGTAATACGTACTCTCCAACATTTAAGGGACGATGAAATCGTTTCTTACGTACTCTCCTCCGTCTTCTGTTGGCATGATCTACAAGGTTTTCTCTCGCTTGGAGAATTACTTCCGCATGAGTAGGACGTCTTTGATCCAGGTGTGGAATTACGTTGTCCCAAGTTCGGACGGGATATTGATTGAAATGAATGACTGAGGGATTTAATTTCGTCGCCTCATGCACTGTGTTATTTACCACGTCCATCATTATTGGTAACACTGCGATCCACCTTTCGTGTCTGTTTTTACAATAAATTCTGCAAAATTTTGAAATCTCTTGCATCACCCGCTCAGCGGGATTACTGGCTGGATTTCGGATCGAACTCATGGTGTGCTTGATCCCCATTTCAGATAAGCCTCGTCTGAACTCTTCAGCCGTGAATTGCGATCCGTGGTCAGTCAGCAAGACCTTGGGTTTCCCCATCATAGGAATTATGCTTTTCTTTAATCTCCATAGGATCGATTTTGTGTTCGCCTTCTGAATTGGAAAAAGGGTTAGAAATTTCGAAAACACATCTATGGTCACAATTACGAATTTATGCTTAAATCTACTGGCTGGAATCGGGCCAAATATGTCCATTGCGAATAAGCTTAGTGGTCTCTCTGGAATAATAGGAATAGGTTTTTGCTTAGCAAAGTGTGAGCTGGCTTTCGTTCTCTGACACGTATCACAGGTGCTTATAATTTCACGTACATTCTGGCGGAGTTTATCCCAAGTGAAGGTTTCTTTGATAGTTGCTACAGTTTTATCGAGTCCTGCATGACCTGTAATTCTGTGCACATGCCATACTAAGTCTTCTCGAATTTTCATGGGCACCACGGCCTTTAAATTGACCCTCATGGGGTCCACGAATTGACATAACATGCCCCCTTGGTTGAGATATCGTTTAGCCTTTCTCCTCAGCATTTTGTACCTGGGATCACCTGGTTCGATCTTTCCAGACAAATAATCAATCAAAGGCCTTAAAGTAGCATCTCTTTTCTGCATCTGTGGAAAATATCGTAATTTTCGTAGGAGCTCCAGGTCATCTGGAATTAGCTCGATCCGATAAACCTCGACATCTTCCTCCGGATTACGGCTTAAATAGTCTGCTAACACATTCTGTTTTCCCGGGCAATGCTCGACTTGGATATCAAACTGCTGGACAAAGAGTGTCCATCTCATTACCCTTTCGCTACTCATTGTGGCGCGCGTCATAAACGTCAAGGCATGGTGATCTGTTCGGATCAGTATGGGGAACCCATAAATTATTTTTTTCCATTGCGTCAAAGCGTAAACAATTGCTAACATTTCTAATTCCGTTATAGTGTATCCTTTCTCATTAGGTCGTAATTTCCTGCTTGCAAACGAAATAAAGTCTTTCACGTCCGGTTTCTCTGGATTTTCTTGAAATAGGACTGCTCCCACTCCAACCTTTGAGGCGTCCGTCTGAATAATGAACGGTCGTTCGAAGTCGGGGTAGCTAAGATTAACATTATTCCTTAGCATTTCCTTGGTCTGGATGAAAGCTTGTTCTTCAACTTCCGACCATTTCCACTTCTGGTTCTTTTTCAATAATTCCTGCAATGGCGAGATCGTTCTCGTATAACCCGGGCAAAAATTCGCGTAAAACTGACACATGCCTAGGAATTGACGTACGTGTTTTATCCTTCGTGGACGTGGAAAATCACAAATAGCGGTCACCTTGACGGGGTTGGGCTTAATGTTTCCTCCGTCTATCACATGGCCTACAAACTGGATTTCTTTCTGAAGAAACTTGGATTTCCCTAAATTAATTCTCAACCCTGCTTCTTCTAGATTTGTGAGTAGCTTTTCTAGCTTCATCACGTGCTCTTCAAACGTTTTAGAAGCGATGACGATATCGTCTACAAAACGAGTGGTGAACTCCTTTACCTCCGGCGTCAGGCATCGATCTAAGGCCCTCAATAAAGCTGCCCCTGCATTTTTGATTCCGAAGGGGAGACGAACGAACACATAGGTGTGTTGTCCATACAGGAAACCTGTAAACAGCCTAGACTTTTCTTCCAGCACGATGTGATAATATGAAGACGTTACGTCCATGATTGACAACAAATTCATGCCGGAAAATCTTCGGAGTATATCCTTCACATTAGGCATCCTATCATTCTCCGGAATTAGCCTTTCGTTGACAGCCCGTGCGTCCAAACACAATCTGAGGGAACCGTCAGGCTTAGGAACGATAACAATAGCATTTAAATACGGAGTTCGGGCTTTCTCAATAATACCATCTTTCTCCATCCTCTCAATCACCTTTCCCACTCTATCATAATATTTATCTGGGATAGGGTATACTTTCCTCTTATATGGAGACCAATCGTTGATTAACAGTGTGTATTTAAAGTCTGGAATTACCCCAGGTTTGTCCGAAAATACTACCTTATGTTTTAACAGTACTGATGTAACTATCAATTTTTGTTCAGCCGTCCCTTCAATCTCTTGAGCTTTCATCTCTATCTCTTTTAGGGAAACTTCTTCTTCAGGATCCACTATGTTGTGCTGAATTCGGCCAGGATTTTCATTCTGTTCTTGATTCCAAAGATGGTCCCGCGACGACAATTGGTTGGTGACCAATTCTTGATATGAGATTTTTCCCCCATCTTCCAGGGATACGATCTCTGAAAAATCGTTTTTCCTTAATAAAACTTGATTAGTTTTGAATTTAATTTGAGCTTGATAGTACTCTAAGAAGTCGACTCCCAAAATCATATTGTATTGGATCCGCGACATTACTACAAAAATGTGAGGAAATTCTGAATTTCCTATCTGAAGTGTGAGGAAAACCTGCACTTTGCATTCTACGGATTTATCCGGTATGATACCCTTAATCTTCATATTGGATACCGGAATTGATGGTATATCTCCTTTTCCCTGCAGTTCCTGTAAAAAACTGTTGGATATAACGCTAATGGTAGCTCCAGTGTCAACTAAACAGGATACCTTCCTGTCGAACACTCGTGCTGTAATGACAGGTAATTTACCTTTATTCGGGTTGTTGCCCTGGCGTCTTTCTTCCAATAAATCATGCGGTCGTGTGAGCCATGAATCCACCTGAATTATCTCAAAGCAGTCCCCTTGACCATTCGCCAATATTTCGGGTATTTCTTCATTCAAAAATTGACGGTTTTTTTTTTCACCCCTTGACTCCTTCCGGGTTGGCAGACGGTCTCCTCCTCTCCTTTCCGTCTTTTTTTCTCTTCCTGAAATGCGAGGGATTCTGCGCCTGTTACGTCGGGATCTGTATTTTGATTCAAAATAGCTCTTCTCCATATTTCTCCTCCGTCTGTTTTCTCCTTGAGTTCCCGGACATGTTCTTTGTTTTCATCAACTGTCCCCCTTGGTTGATAAAACCGATGATAATTTCTTCTTTTCTCGGCGGCATATTTTACTCCTCGAGAAGTTCGGCCAAAATATCGATCTCTTCCTCTTGATCCCATCGAATACGGTCGAAATCCATGGAAGCCCCTCTGTAATCTCTGCTCATCCCTTGTTTCACTCCGTTCGGACCTCTCTTTAGTTTGTACCTCTTTATTTTTCTGTGGAACCACCGTCCTTTCTTTCTCAACATAAGTCGAATTGATTTCCTGACTCAAGGCTCGAGTATTACGGGTATGATCCCTAGACGTCATATCTAGCTGTCTTAATACTCTTTCCAGCTCCATAGCTGTTCGGATGTTCGATGCTATTAATATTCTTTGTACGTCCGGCGGTAACTGTCGAATGATGACTCGGCATAATTCTTCCTCTGGAAGTGGGTCGTCCAATTCTCGAATTTTCCGGATCTGATTTGCGGCGAACTCGGAAAATTTCGTAGGCAGCGTCGAAGCATATCGACGAGCATACCATTCCGTCCTTAAATTGTGCTGAATATCTGTGTTCCAAAATTTGTCGAAAAATGCGACTTTAAATCCTTCGAAATCATCGAAACTGTACCGGAATGCCATAAACCACGTGTGAGCTGACGAATCTAGGTATTTTTCCGTCACTCGTAATTGTCGTTCAGGAGGAATGTCATTATCTTTAAAATATTCTTGTAGGTCCTTAATAAAGGTTTTAGGTGTAGGTCCGTTTTGATTGTTGAACTTTCGGGGTTGATTGTCCTGTAGACGTATAATATTCACAATCTGCGGCCTGTTCCCTTTATCGTCCATTTGATTTAAAGATGCGGTATTATTCTTAGCTCGACCGGAAGTTTTTATCTCCTGTGCTGCATTAGGAGTCGAACAAATGAATCCTGCTTTAAACTGTTGCTCCATTTGTGATTGCCTTTCAATTACGGACGCAGTCACAACTCGTGTGCTGTCACTATGCAATCGCAACGTTTGTAGTTCCGTTGTCATATTTGATATTTCGTCTGACATCCCCTTTATTTTATCCTCCATTTGTCCTACTAACCCACGGGACGCAAGAAGTTCGTGTTCCACCTTGGATACAACTTCTCCGATAGCTTTCTTATTGTCATTTACAGCTGTTTTCAGACCTTCCACTTCATCAGTAATGAGTTCTTTGCTCATCTGAATTTCCTGTCTGACCCCCTTGTCGACCTGAATTATACTATCACATACTTCCTTAAATCGTTTAGTCCACCTCAATTGCGCATCAGTCGTATTTTCTTTATGCGATTGTATTTGGTTGCTAAGTTCAGAAATTTTCCTTTCCACCTCAGTCTTATGTGTGATCATATTATCCATAATTGATTTCTTGAGCGTGCCTAGCCTCTCAGTAAACTCCTGCGCTACGCTAGCTATCGAGTTTGTAACTGTTCGTTCAATCTCTTGTTTCAACTTCGCCTGGCTATCTTTAAAATCACGCGACATCACTTTAATTTCTTGGGTTAACCTAGTCTGGTTGTCTTTGAACTCACGTGACATCTGTGCTTGACTCTCCTTAAACTCAGTCCTAATAGAATCAACGCTAGCCTTAGTTTCCGCTCTCATTTCTGATTGATTACGTTCAAGTCTTTCAATACTAGCTTTAGTTTCGGCTTTCATAGAATCAGCACTAGCCCTACACTCGGCCGACATTTGAGATTGCGCAAGTTCAAGTCTTTCAATACTAGCCTTATTCTCAGCTCCCAATTTCTCAGCGCTGGCTCTCATCTCCGCTATCATCCGAGCTAAAGTATCCAAATCCATTACAATTCATAAGCATTGTGCTCGCCAACAACGATGAACCTGTACATCTTTGCCCCATTTGCCTAAATTTCACCGGAAATTGCCAAAGAATTTGTAAAATACAAAGTATGAACTCCACAAGCATGCTCTCCGTACTGTAACAAATAGACCTATACCGAAGCAATGTCCAGCTGTATTATGTCATTACCAACCTTGGTATCTCTATCCATTTAATTGTCACCATTTAACTGAATAAAAATTACCATCTCCTTGCTTTTGCGCCACAATAGTGTTCGCCGAAACAACAAGATCGTAAATATAACAACAACAAAAATATGCCCTGGAAATAACTCACCAAAACGATCAATGCCTAAGCAATGAGGGTTTGGGTTGGCCCTGAAAGTTGGGCGCCACAGAAATATGTCCCCTTCTCCGGGGTCGCTCAGTCGGCGGAGCGAGAGTCCCAAAAGGGTGGACCGTTCGCAGGGCCGATTATGCTATTAAGGGACAACTTCATAGAATTTATATTTTCAGGACCCTTGGTGACTGGATAGGTGACACAATATAAATGAAAATCAGGGCAAAATAACAACAACGTTTATTAAAAACATAATGGAAACTCAGTCTGGACAAATGCATGAAAGAAAAAAAATTTTTTTATTAAAAACAATGTGATTTTTGCAATAAAAGGAATATCTCAATCTTTAATGGCTTGTGAATAAATGAATACGACTGTAAGTCCTCGCATGCTTCTGGAGTTAGATTCCATTGCTTCTCCAATGAAACTCCACCTAAGATTTTACTCTGTAACATCGAATGAATCACTAAATTAGCAAAGCTGTCATTTCCCGTTATAACTCATGTTTAGTCATTTACAGGTAAAATAATTTCATACATTTTGAAGAACAATTACTATTAACTCAGCATTTACTTGTTCAAGAAAATTTCTTGAACATTCATTTCACTCTACCTGTGAAAAATCCTCTAACTCATTTTGTCATCATAAAATTCCTTTACAATTTCATTTTAGTGTTGGGAAATATTTTTACAAATTCTTCACTTTAGCGTTTGGAAATATTTTTACAATTTCTTTGGCATAATTCCCTCTCTCTCGTAGACTACGCTTGACTGTATTCTTTCCTTACTCTATTTAACCTTTCTAAATTACCTAGCATTTCATGGATGGATAGAGCATCATGTGATCCTACACGGAATCAACAACAACAACAACAATGCATCACAGTCACAAAAAAAATATACAAGATAAGTTTCCTTGGAATGATAAAAGTAAATGACACCAAATAACCCAATTCTACCAACTGGTTATAAGTACATTTTTATCACACAATGAATCTGTAATATTTATTATTATTATTATTATCCAGTCATTTATCTCGTCTTCCTCTTGGGTTTTATTGAAGATCCTTATAATCATCTGACCAGAATAAAACTCGCTCATGACTGTAGTTATGATGATACAGAAAGCCAAATTTCTCTCTCGAAGAATAACCATCACCATCGTCAGTGATAAGAGCTCAAGAGCCTCGAAAACATCTAATAACGATTAAGTCGTGTATTATTCATATCAGTGGTTGAGCCAGAAATAGACCTATTATAGTCCCTAAATCCGTACATCCTCATAAATCATTATCGCCATAATCATTCATTACAATCATTGTGACTCATAATACCGTTTAGGCCCGACATGCACCCTAGTAGTCCCATGTCGTCCATTAATGGCGAACTCCATTATCACAATGACCATACAAGTTGAATCTCAACAACTTTTACATTATCCGACCTTTACTATTTTGATCATTATTATTATTACTATTATCCTATAATGGCTCCTAGATCGTTCTCTCGAAGAATATTTCTAACATTCGTCGTTCACTTTCCCTTCTACCATCAATCACTACACATGACTAACAGGGTTTTAAAACTACGATTTAATTATAGTTTACTCCTACATTTAATCATATCTTCATTTACTATTTTTATGAGTTTAATTTACTCTTATTATTATTATTATTATTATTATGATTGTTAGTAGACCTTACTCCCTTAAATCACTTTCGAAGATCATAATCATTCACTCTTGTCAACTCGAGAACAACTGGGATTATTCATCATCACGTCCAAAAATAAAATTATCATTATTCCAAGAAAATGCAAAGATAGAACAATATTGAAATTACAAATCAACGAAGTAAGGAATGCTCTCCCATCACCATTACATACAAAATTACTAAGGAAACTACTTTACTCTACGCAAGAATACAATCTAGTCATCTACTAAAAGAGAAGAAATTTTACAAGGGTACTCATATTTCCGGTGAAAATCCTTGGCGTCGGGATGCTGCTTCAGGCGACAACGTCTCTTGCCTCATCTATGGTGGTTTACGGATGTACAAAGTCATCGCGTTGGCGTGCACTCTGGAATTTAGTTCCTCATGACTGTAGCTATATTCAGCGTCTTCTTTTTACTCCAGCAAAGTCCCAGAAAATCTCTCGATTTCTCTCTTGATCGCCGCATGTCGACAACTTGGTTTCCTCGGAGATAGCTGAAACTAAAATATTCTATTAGCACAGGGATCCACACTAGCTATAACTCACTAAGTTATGTACAACACTTAACTTGGCGCAACGATGTACTTTAGGTCCATTATTACTATAATCTTCGTCTTCTGAACACATTCATTAAGTTACGATACGCCTTAGGCTGACAAATAATAGGGCTGACTATTATGATGATTAAATAAAGGTTAGATTTCCTCTCGCCTATCCACTTGAGATCGTGATTTCCTTTCATAATGTCCAATGGAACATTCCTAAAGCTTCTATGGCAAGAATCGGCTTTAATGAGCACGCTGACTGTCTGCGGTTTAACATTTTCCACCCGGGAGAATGCACGACTGTAATAAGCTCGCTGGATACTGCGTTGAGCTAACAATGAATTACACTGGCATTCAAGTAATGTAATGATCGTGCCCTACAAGGATTACACTAGTATTCACGTCGTCTGAACATATTCTTCTTTCCCGTAGAGAATACACGGTTCGACTTCTCGTAAGAAACAACTGTCCGACGTGCTCTTGAAAAACTGTTCTGGCCGTCGTCTCGTAAAATTTCTCTTGAACTGTTCTGACGTTCTTACCCAAGAACTTCCTTCGACTTAGTTCCAGAACAATCCTAATATTTCCAGCACTTTCCTCAATTTCTATTGGCTGGTAATCGACCTGCGCCATAGCTCGTCCTTGACCGCTACGAGTGGATTTTATGAGAACATTTCTCCTCCCCTTTGTCGTCTGCCGGTGTCATGACGTAACTGCGCTCTGGTCGCCCTCGATCAGCTGTTGACCTAGTTTCGGCCGGCTCGCTCTCGCACAACTGTGTCACAGCTGGTACACGCGCACTCGTAAGCAATGCTCCGTAATAAATATTCCCAGCTTTCTCAAATTAACTGAGGTACCATTTAGACGGGTACAGTATGTATGTATGTATGTATGTATTGTACCAGGAAGGCACAGGCCCTGGCACATATAAATTATACATTTTATTTTCTAGCATACAATTCAGTTCCTATACGTGAACAGCTGTGTGAAAGAATGTTCTCGTACCTACTGCACTCCACGAGGGAAAAAGTCAAGCAAGGTCAAGCGACGTCACCGCAGCCTGTAGCTTACTTCCCCTACAGAAGTTTCTCGGTTATTTTCATGAACGTTTTAACGCCTGGACCGATTAACGCGAGACTAACGCTGAATTGTAGCTAATGTTCTGGAAGTAAAACCCTGCAAATTTGAAATCAATCCGTCAAGTGGTTTCCGAAATATGATAATTTGAAGTTTGGGAGGAATACTCGCCCCTTCATCACCTGATTTCGAGCGCTGCTCGCCAGACCTGTATATATAGCCCACTGGGCCAAGGTCATAACCAGTCCCGTGTACAGAGTGTGTGTGTGCAGTGTGTGCAGAAAGTATGCTCCGTCACGATTCGCGAGGACATAATCGTGGCCGCACCCGAACGCTGTTGAAATAATACCAGAATGTCGTACCGTACGTGTAGTTTCCGCCGCGCCGCGACGACGTTAATATTCTAGACGTTTCTCAAGGTGAATTATCGTAATATATAATACTGTGGATTTAATAACATATACGACTAATATACGACACCGTGAACTGTACTAGGTTGGCCTAGGGAGCGGTGATATGGGAACAGGGAACTGGAAATCAAGTGGGGACGGCATAAAATTGTTAGTATTGAACTGAAGAAGTATTATAAAGAAAGGAATAGAATTTTTTTTTGCTAGGGGCTCTACGTCGCACCGACACAGATAGGTCTTATGGCGACGATGGGATAGGAAAGGACTAGGAGTTGGAAGGAAGCGGCCGTGGCCTTAATTAAGGTACAGCCCCAGCATTTGCCTGGTGTGAAAATGGGAAACCACGGAAAACCATCTTCAGGGCTGCCGATAGTGGGATTCGAACCTACTATCTCCCGGATGCAAGCTCACAGCCGCGCTCCTCCACGCGCACGGCCAACTCGCCCGGTGTTAAGTAATTTAATAGATATATATTTACCAGATATTGTAATAGGAGTTGAATCATGGCGGAGAAATGATATAATGGATGCAGAATTTTTCTCACGGCACTGGAGTGTGTATAGTAGAGATAGGATAGGAATTGTGGGAGGGGGAATATTCATTCTGGTGAAAGAAGAATTTGTAAGCTACGAAAAAGTTAAAGATGAGACACATGAAATTCTAGGTGTAAGGCTTATTTCTAAAGAAAATAGGCAACTTGTTATATTTGGAGTGTACAGACCGGGAAAGCGTAGCACTGACGCGGATTCGAAATTATTTGATAGGATAGTCGGCTATGTGGGAAACGACAAGGAAAGAAATGCGATTGTAGCGGGAGATCTGAATTTGCCAGATGTCAATTTGGAAGGAAATGTGACCGACAGGAAGCATGACCAACAAATGGCAAATAAGTTAATATGGGAAGGACAGCTGATTCAGTGAGTGATGGAACCAACCAGAGGGACAAATATCCTATATGTGGTGCTGATAAAACCAGATGAGCTCTATAGGGAAACTGAAGTAATAGATGGTATTTGTGATCATGAAGCTGTTTTTCTCGTAGTCAAAAATAAATGTGATAGAAAGGAAGGTCTTAAAAGTAGGACTATTAGGCAGTACCATATGACTGATAAAGCAGGCATGAGGCAGTTTATAAAAAGTAACTATAATCGGTGGAAAACGGTAAATAAAAATGTAAACAGACTCTGGGATGGGTTTAAAGAAATTGTTGAGGAATGCAAAAACAGGTTTGTACCTTTCAGGGAGGTAAGGAATGGTAAAGACCAACCTTATTATAATAGAGAAATAAAGAGACTAAGAAGGAGGTGCAGACTGAAAAGAAATTGAGTTAGAAATGGCTGTGGAAGTAAGGAAAAATTGAAGGAACTTACTAGAAAATTGAATCTAGCAAAGAAGGCAGCTAAGGATAACTTGTTGGCAAGCATAATTGTCAGTCATACAAATTTTAGTGAAAAAATGGAAGGGTATGTATAGGTATTTTAAGGCTGAAACAGGTTCCAAGAAGGACATTCCAGGAATAATTAATGAACAAGGAGAGTGTGTACGGGAGGATCTTCAAAAGGCAGAAGTATTCAGTCAGCAGTATGTAAAGATTGTTGGTTACAAGGAAAATGTCGAGATAGAGGAGGAGACTAAGGCCAATGAAGTATTAAAATTTACATATGATAACAATGACGTTTACAATAAGGTACAAAAGTTGAAAGCTAGAAAAGCTGCTGGAATTGATCAGATTTCTGGGATATAGTACCATATCTGAGGTACTAATATGATTATTGTTTGGTCGGAGGAGCTATACCAGATGAATGGAGAGTTGCTATAGTAGCCCCTGTGTATAAAGGAAAGGGTGATAGACATAAAGCTGAAAATTACAGGCCAGTAAGTATGACATGCATTGTATGTAAGCTTTGGGAATGCATTCCATCTGATTATATTAGACATGTTTGTGAAATTAAAAACTGGTTCGATAGAAGGCAGATCGGTTTTAGGAAAGGCAATTCCACTGAAGCTCAACTTGTAGGATTCCAGCAAGATATAGCAGATATCATGGATTCTGGAGGTCAAATGGACTGTATCGCGATTGACCTGTCTAAAGCATTTGATAGGGTGGATCATGGGAGACTACTGGCAAAAATGAGTGCAATTGGACTAGACAAAAGAATGACTGAATGGGTTGCTATATTTCTAGAAAATAGATGTCAGAGAATTAGAGTAGGTGAAGCTTTATCTGACCCTGTAACAATTAAGTGGGGAATTCCTCAAGGCAGTATTAATGGACCTTTATGCTTTCTTATATATATATATAAATGATATGAGTAAACGAGTGGAATCGGAGGTAAGGCCTTTTGCGGATGATGTTATTCTGTATAGAGTAATAAATAATTTACAAGATTTTGAGCAACTGCAACGTGACCTCGATAATGTTGTGAGATGGACAGCAGGCAATGGTATGTTGATAAACGGGGTTAAAAGTCAGGTTGTGAATTTCACAAATAGAAAAAGTTCTCTCATTTTAATTTACTGCGTTGATGGGGTGAAAGATCCTTTTGGGGATCATTGTAAGTATCTAGGTGTTATTATAAGGGAAGACCTTCATTGGGGTATCACATAAATGGTATTGTAAATAAAGGGTGCAGATCTATGCACATGGTTTTGAGGGTGTTTAGGGGTTGTAGTAATTATGTAAAGGAGAGGGCATATAAGTCTCTGGTAATACCCCAACTAGAGTATGGTTCCAGTGTATGGGACCCTCACCAGGATTACCTGATTCAAGAATTGGAAAAATCCAAAGAAAAGCAGGTCGATTTGTTCTGGGCGATTTCCGACCAAAGAGTAGCGTTACAAAAATGTTGCAAATTTTGTGTTGGGAAGAATTGAGAGAAAGAATAAGAGCTGCTCGACTAAGTGGTATGTTCCGAGCTGTCAGCGGAGAGATGGCGTGGAATGACATTAGTAGAAGAATAAGTTTTAGTGGCGTTTATAAAAGTAGGAAGGATCACAATATGAAGATAAAGTTGGAATTCAAGAGGTCAAACTGGGGCAAATGTTCATTTATAGGAAGGGGAGTTAGGGATTGGAATAACTTACCAACGGAGACGTTTAATAAATTTCCAATTTCTTTGAAATCATTTAGGAAAATGCTAGGAAAACAACAGATAGGGAATCTGCCACCTGGGCGACTGCCCTAAATGCAGATCAGTATTGATTGTACTAATTCCACATAATTTTGAACTGTGATAATTTCATAAATCATTGCGTGTGTTAAATTGAATTTTTTACGATAGTTTCTCAGTGAACTATGTGTAACTTTATCTACTCGACATTCGTCCCATAACAGGGCAAGTCTTAATTATTTTCCTTGTGCACTTTCTCGATCTTTTGATCACCACTGTGAGAAACCCAGTGAACATTAAGGACTTTTACAATAAGATAAATCGTACAGACAAGTGTGGTGTAAATACTACCATAAAATCACCTTAATTTTGTGAATAATATTTGTTCAGAGACTGTGATAATGACTGTTACAAATCACATTTTCAAGTGCTTATGGACTGTGTTCAGTACAATCGTATTTCAGACATAATTAGTCACGATTATGAACTGTGTTAATTATCAAACCATGAACTGTGTGCATAAGAACTGTGTTTTCTGCAGCATGGACTGCGAATGTTAATTCAACACCATAAAATCAGTGTAAGAATAGAACTGTCCATTACGACGGTGTGTAGTATTAATATCCATGATATTTGTAAATTCAATAGTGCCAATTGAACTTTCCGTGTTCCGACATTACCTCCAAGAAGAACGGAAATCTTGGCAAAAGTACTACGAGATCCTGCTACATCAAACGTTGCTTCCAACGAGGGATTTACATGGTTTCTTCAGTTATGGTACCCATCGAACATCGCCTGTGCTGAGTTCGAGCCTTCGCCCGCACTCCGCGGAGTGTTCCAGACACCAAGTCACCAACTCCAACACTTGTAAGCAGATCTTCTCGTATTCTGAGTGAGTAATCACAACTGACTCACATTTACAAAGCACTTAATTCAGTACAGTGCTCTTACAAGTGCTTTGAGTGGATATCAGTTCATAATTTTGTCGTCATTTAAAGGAAGTTCAGATTTTTCTATAAATTCATTTTCAAAGTTATTAATTAATTTGAATTTACATTACCTAGATGAACTTTAGAATTTTCAAGTGCTTTACTAATTTCATTTTTTATTCAAACGAACTGAGAGACATTCAGCAAGAGACCAAAGATTTTATTAATTTATCAACTTTCCATGACAAGTGTGTGTTCATTTTATGGTTTAAAAATTAGAAAGACAGTAGGTTAGCACCATAAATAATGAACTGATCCCAGGTGCAAAGTGATATTTTGTGTTTACATTTAAATTAGAAAGCCTGTAGTTTGTTCATGTTCTATGAAAGAATAATTATTATTTTGATATTCTCAAGCAGACAGACGTCAAGAAGATCACAACATAAATCTTTTATTTCACATTTTTGGCAAATATTAACTACAAATTTGAATTTTCCACTCCGATTGCAATGTGATATATTTGTGGGTATTAATAAACTTTACAAAAAATGAATTACCATCTATTATTCGCCCTGCGATACAATCCGTCTCTGTAACTGCTCCAAAAAACACCGAACACTACCTGAGATCCTTCCCATGCTCAAACCCCACAACCATTTTTCGGTACAGTATGTATGTATGTATGTTTGTATGTATGTATGTATGTATGTATGTATGTTTGTATGTATGTATGTAAGTGTGTGTGTGTATATGAATGTATATGTATGTGTGTATGTACGTGTGTGTGCATGTATGTATGTACGTATGTACTGTATTTGTATGGGTATGCATATATGCATATATGCATGTATATATTTGTGTATGTGTGTAAGTGCGCATGTATTGTACCATTCTGTTTAATCGCGAGAATGGATTTTTAACGCAGTAAAAATATTGCGCAATTGGACGCCGCTTGTGAGGGCGTGATGCTATATTGAGCGCGGGAATCGAGAAGGTAATTCCCGAGGCAGGGTGTGGCTGTGTACAAGTGAGAAAGAATATTTGTGGAAGAGAGAAAGAGAGATAAGATTTTGTTATGGGAAGTCCCAGCGCCAACCTAACAGAATTTTAAGCGGGAGCATACAGGGTCACCACACTACGGGAATCGAGCCATAATTGGTATAATTGAAGGTTTCTCAGGAAAATAAAAAGATGGAAATGATTGCCAGAATTTTACGAAGCCATAGATACCTCAAGTTTTTTAATATATAATTAGATCAATAAACACGCAGCGAGCAAAACCACCGTGGGAAGATCTGGAGTGGCCGCATTCCAGACTCAAGTTGTTTCTCGGTGGATTCTCGAACGTCCTTTGGTATGTTGCCTCCTATAAGAGCTGAGTGATATGGAAAGGGGCATTCAGTCGACGATCATATTGCTGCCAGTACGCGTCGCGCGTCTGCCGAGATTGCGCCAGAAACCCCTTTTGTTCAGAACAAAGACAGTGAGTAATTAGTGCAGTGCGGTAACTTCGATCCGGTGGATCGGTGATCTACAGAGTTACAGGTAGTAGATTCATAGAAGTGACAATGTTCAGATAACTATCAGTGAGGTCGCATGTGGCTAATGTTATTGACAACAAAAGAACGCTGTACTTATAGACTCCAATAAATAGCGGTAAGGGCGAAGCTCGCGAGGTGCCGAGGAAGTGCGGACAATAGGCTAAGGAGGTCTATATCCATCCTCTGATAGACTTGTGAATCCGAATTAAGCGGGCATAAAAACACAATAACTGAGTAGATAGTTTCTAGGGCTGAAAATAGTTAATGGCATAGTGCACAAGCTAGTGAGTATTCGGTTATACGAGAATTGAGGACAAGGAGTTGTGATGTTGCAAAATGTTAGAGCTGTATGCTAGCTCAACCTAAATGAAAGTCCAAAATAATACGTTGTGTTTAAAGTGAACATTTTATTGTAGTAAGAGGTCGAGACGTATTCCGAGGGAAGTGAGGTGCAAGAACTTCAGAACGTGGCTTCGAAGATGCTACCTTGAACGAGGCATCCCTCAAGAAGAAGACAGCACCATGGACCAGCGGGACGTGGAGACCGTACTACAAGAATCGACCCTGGACGAGACCTCTACCATGATGGGCTAAATCACTATAGCCTACCTGGAAGGGGAGAGGAGGAGGTCACCATAATGAGATAAGTGGACCAAAGTTTCCTAGGCATGTGGTAGATTTGGGGAATTACGCAGAAAGGGGACGATTAAACTTGTAAATATTAACATAGGTTTTGATTGTAGCCCATCAGGCTGCGTATTAAGGTTGTTTTGATGGCTTTATAGTGTAAGGGTAGATAGATTTTTTCTCGTTATGTAAAGCAGACAATTTTGTTAACGCGGCAAGAGGTATTGTGCCTAGTTGATACGTGTTGTTTGAGTGCGATAGACCGGATATTTTCCTTTGGGTCGGTCGTTGAATACGTTTTCCTTGTAGGATTAGGATTACTATGAGTAATTACCATTACATTCCAGGGGGAAGGGCAGACATATCTGCGTAATGTAAGGTGTGCATGCTGACGGTATTTAATTATATGCATGGCTCTATTCACGTGACTTAGATGGACGTAAACTGTAACGTAGGCGCAGGCATTACAGATATTTGACTCTGTGCTACTCTGCCAAACACAGGCTTGAACCTCTAACCCCCAAGGTTACCGGAAACTCGTCGTATTATGGACGGGAATGATTGTTACGAGATAGTATGGTTGAACACTTCATGTGGTATAATTGCGGCCCGTGGTGGTCTGTTAATTGAGGTCGGACATGTAGAGTGCGAGGTGTTTTCCTCACACATTTTTGTGGTCATTTTTCTTCGCTATGTGTAGAAATATAAACCCCTTTGTGAAGGGAGCCGAAAGAGCGCCAGATATTAGGGAACGAGATCAGGCGGTAGTTTGTTTACAATTTGTTTTTGTGGTATGGGTTGAGGCTCAAGGCGGGACAGTAGAGGTCAATGTTCAGCCAGCTCGGTGGGGGTGTAGGCTCGGCCATCTTTAAATCGCCCGGGGGAAGGTCATTCTTCTTTTGGCAGAGAAGCGGTTTGGGGACACAGTTGCTTCATTTATTTTGACTTTTTACCTCCCTTTCTTTCTTTTTTGTTTGTTTTCGCATTTCTTATGGTTGCGTATTATACTTAAGCTATCTTGACACTATATAATTGGTAATAATAGTCCATCGGTTGACACAAAGTTTGCCTGGTGGACGTGGGTTCGCGTCCAGGTATATATGTAAACCATGGCTGTAGAGTAGGTTATCTGAGGCGGTTTTATATATATATACGTATTTGTGCTGTTATTTAAGTGTATATAAATTTCCTAAAATGGGAGAGTACTTTCTAATAAGAGCTCCAGTTACTGCGGAATATCCCTAATTCTACCATCATGTCATTTTATGTCGTAGGCATAGTGATGCTGTTTCCATGTTGGGGACACATCCGTTTCTTTTCCTGGTTCACAGATCGACGAACTTCAGCCTAATGTCATCACCCGGATGGTGTTTTCTTTGTTTTCTTTTTAACTGTAGATGTGAGCCTTTGTGGCATTTATTTGGGCACTACAGGTGCAATTAACTTGAGTTATGAATACAAACTTATGCACAAAAATTCTGATCGCAGCGAAAGTGTTCCTCATTTCGTAGTTTAATTTAATTGTATGAGTTCCCCATGATCCTCTCGTCATAAGAACCCAATTGTCGACCACTTCTGCCGACTGCAGCTGAGCTGGTGCCCGTATGTAAGAACAGGTGAGCAGGTAAGTATGATCCTGCAGTGTTGTTGTGCCCTGTAGGGTACAGTATATGTATGTATGTATGTATGTATTGTGCCATTTCACTGTTATGAGAAGTTACAACTGTAAGTAGAACAAAGATGGAATCCATGTCTCTGGGAATAATTAATGCCGAAAGATCTGAATCATACCGCATGTGAAGACAAAAGTGCTCGCATCAAGTGGGAGAGAAGAAGAAGTAAGATCCAGAAGGCAGTGAAAAGGATCGAACGGGAATATTGTTACTAACAATTAAAAAAAAAAGGAGAACGAGATTGGATTGCTACCAAGAAATATATGGATTGAGGATAGAAGTAACTGTACCAAACTTGAAGACGGCACAGCAAGAAATCAGCTCCGCGGGATAAAGGAGGAATTCTAAAAGCTACATTGCGAATTGAACTAGAGATCAAAAATTCCATTCAGCGATCTCCAAGAGACGTGAAGAGAGGAAATAACGGCAATTACCTTACGTCACTGCAGTCCTAGCTGACGTACTTCACGATATTACCGAAGTGAAGAATTACAAAGGGAATCCTACAATAACTGGAAATATAGAAAAAAAAGAATTAATCATTTCAAATTCTAAAATTACATCAAGTTAAGGAAATATCCGACTAGTAAATCAACTTTTTCAGAGGAAACAATCTTCATATTAGACAACTTCTCACAGTTATTCTCAAAGGAAATGCTAATCAATCTTATATGCCATTCTATTCCGTCTAGACCACAGATGAACATGAAACTCTAGGGAGATGGTAAGCCAGACTGCCCAAATGGGTGCCGCGGGATGACGTGGCCGACCGAGATGACTGAGCCCAGAGGAGGAACATGTGAATATTTCCCGTCCACCAAGGGAAATAAGTAGCGACGTTTCATTATGTCCTGTCAGCTGGACATATGACGGCGACTGGAGCTGCTGAATTCAGATAAGTTTTACTCTTAAATCAGTGTAATAATGTTTGTATTTAACCGTAAATGTAGTATGGTTTATTATCTTGTTCGGTGCGAAGTGATTAAACAACAAGAGTGGTGTGATAAATTAGAATGAAGGTGGATAGGTAATCTTCAGATGTGCATAACAAATCCTTAGATAGGTAGTCATTCAGTGAGAAAAGCCTACGTTCGAAATGTGATCCGTGTAGTGTGAAATTCTGAGTTAGTCAAAGTGACAGTAGTTGTATGATACATAAGAGAGCGATAGATACATGTGTACATTGGTTATAGTCAATGAATGTCAAGTTAGGAACCAACTGTAGGATATGCTTGCTAGGTAGACAAATCTGTTTATGATAAATGGTGGTTATGACTGAATGAAGGTCATAGTATTTGGAAATGTATCCGTGAACCGTAATTAATTAATTTAAAAAAATAAGGGCCACAATGGCAAGAAGTGAACCCGTGTTAGTGAGGAGACAGATTATGGTTTTGAAAGTATAATAGTAATTTTTTTTAGAGAAGTTGATACGTGATTGATGATTGAGAATAATGATAGTTATTAATTCTACGCGAGGATGAACACGGTGATGTGGCTATGTACTTAACGGTTTTCATGCAGAGTTTTGCTAATTAGGAAATGAGCGTGTAGAAATTTCATGTTCTGTTTATCTCACGAGCAAGCATGTAGAAGTACAAATAAGATCTGAGTGACATCTGTTGGTTAGAACGCTCACTTGGTAGTGTCAACAACATCTTAATTAGGAGGACGAAATGAACACATGTACTGTCATAAAGTTTTCTTAATACCAATTTATTCTCAGACGAGAGGAACGTAGTAATTTCTTAGGCGACATCCCATCACTGATGACCAAATGGAAATATAATAATGTTTTCAACGATCAAGTTTTCACACTATGAACCACTCTTGATAGCATACTTCGGACAAGAATAGTAGGGTAGTCATTAACAAGTAGGATATCGCACCTATGTTTAGCTTAAGATGATGAAAGTATTTGGATCTTTAAATGATATATGTGTCTTACTGGTTCTGATTGAACTTTTATGAGAGCTACATTGATTTGAAAGGGAAACTTATCGGAATTCATGCAGAATGAAATAGTCTGAGACGAAGAAGCATTAATATTCAATATTGTGAGTTGATTATGTAAGCAAACATTAGGGAACTATCCTCCCAGATTAGCATCCCTAGGTAGTTATTAATATGTTGAAGGATATGATTATTCTATGGCAGTAAGTGAATATCAGCTCCGAGAGAGAGCTAATAGTTAATTCAGACCTCATATGTAGTAGGAAAGATTCCAATTCTTGAGATATTGCTATAAGTTTTAGAAATGCGTCCTGGATACCATGAAGAAGATACCCTCAATCTATATTTTGCTTATTGGAACTCATGTTGTAAATATTTCTTTTCTTTCTTTGCTAGGGTGCACCCAAACTAATAATTTTCTTTCTTGTTACCTACACCAATAATATATTTTATTTCTTGTTACTCAGATAAGTAAGTAACTATACAGATGAGCTTTTCTTTAGTCATCCAAGTAAGTTTTCAATTATTTATATGAATTTTTGGTTACCTAGGTTAGGAAAGCTTTCACCAATTTAAGTATTCGAACATATTCGATTTGTTTCAATCCATTAATTGAATGCTTTATTCCAATGTAATTATTGCTTTAAAGGCCTAGAGGGAAAATTTGACATTTTCTTTTGGATTATGGGTTTGATTTGATAATTATGAGCTGGTGCATAAGAGTATTCAGCTTAATGATGACCTATTCAGAACTTAATACCACACCATACATCGCATTATGTCCCTGATTTTGTGGGCAGACATGACCTGAGCATTTAACGTAATGAATTTCAGTAGATATAGTACAGATGATGACGAGGTTAAGCAACCTTTACTTTAGAGTGCGTAGTGGACACTGGATGTGCCAAATACCAGTAGATTTTCCATAAACATTACTTTCATATATCTTTGCACGATACCGCCTTTTTTTCTTCGATTTTTCTTTCCACCCAGAAACGTGGAAATGTGGAGTAAAGGAATGACATAGAGCAATTAGAAGGGAAAAGGAAATGAATAATTAAATATTGAATGGAGAAATAGGTAAATTCATGAAGTTAAGTCCATGTTCCCTCAAAATAGGCCAAATAAACAGTCGACCATACAATTTCCTTTACCAGATTTTTCTTTTTTATGGAGGATAGTCCAAGATTCGAATTCTGGATTGAGATATTGTTATAATAAATAAATATGGAAATATTAAACTGTTCTTCCAATGTGTTTGTAGTATAGAGACCTAGATTTAAGTAAATGAGAGCAATAACATCTTGATAGCATAAGAATTAGAATAAGCAGCATATGAGAGTCGTTTCTATAGATAATGTAAGTCTTATTTGGCTCCGCATGGTATATCTTTCTCTGAATCGGAACTCAACACCCAAATTATTGAAATGTTTAGTTGGAAGATTATAATTAAGCTAGCCTGGATATTATGCGTCCTTTCAGTGAGCCGGGAACGGCGCATAGTAAAATGGCGCCTCAACGTATTGCGAATGGAGAAAGGCGCTGTGCGAAATGAGAAAAAGATACATACGAATGATCGCCAATAGTAAATTAATCCCCAGCAGTGGAGCAAAATAAGGAGAATGGTGCCTATAAATGATCACCAGTAAATAAATTGACACCGCAACGTGTTGCAATTATAAGAAAACGTCGTGGGATGTCAAGAAAAAGAGTTATTGATCACATAGAAACTGACACAATAAGATTGAAGGTGGAGAAGGGTCGTTGTGCATGAGGAGTACGATACTATGAGGTAAATTAGAGTGAGAGGAAATACTGGAAAAACTTGACAGACGAATGGATACCAGAAATAAGAGGAAAGTAATCGGGTAGTTGGAAAGAAAACATACAAGTATTGCAGAAATGGACTTGGATGGAATAGAGGAGGTATCATCTGACCTAACCGTGGTAAATTGGAGGAGAAGATGATACAGTAAGAGAAGGAAATCAGCAAGATATAATAGTGGGAGAAGAGTTCGGGAGCTCAGGATTTGAAGGACAGAGAGTTATTTCTTGATGAGTGATAATAATAATAAGGTGTTAATGTTAATAATATGTTAAGGAATGTTGTAGTTTGTAAGAAGTAGATTTTAAGAGGATTATTTTTTTTTCTTCCTTGAGTTCGTTGCAATTGATCTAGAGTGAGGGTTCTCAAGAATTGGAATTGAAGGTAATGGAATGAATATTCATGCTTCTTGGCTAGCACGGGAGGCAGAGTCATCTTTAGGTACTTAATTTGGGTAGTTAGGCTTATTTATTTGTTGAATACATATACTAATATTGTGTATAGAGTAACTGTGAGATTGGAGTGTTGAAAGAGTTGATTGGTAAAGAATTGGGGGGAAGTATTAGAGCATTGTTAGGCAATTATAGATTCCAAAAACAACATTAAACCAATATGACGACATTAAGCCAAATGAAGGCGCAGTTCGAGCAATACCAGAGAGATCAGGAAGAGAGACAGGAAGAATTTCGAAGGGAACAGAGAGAGAAGCAGGAAGTGTATCAAAGAGAACAAGAAACGCAGGAGAAATGCCGGAAAGAACAAGAGAAGCGATTGAAAAGAGCAGAAGAAGCAGTAAAGGAAGTGAAAGGAGAACAAGGAGGATTGGTAGAAAGATTCCAGCGGATGATGGAGCAGATGATGGAAGAAACCAGGAAGCGTGATGAAGAAGCGAGGAAAGAGAGACAAGAAGAAGCCCGCAAGCGTGAAGAAGAAGCCCGCAAGCGTGAAGAAGAAACCAGGAAGCGTGATGAAGAAGCGAGGAAAGAGAGACAAGAAGAAGCCCGCAGGCGTGAAGAAGAAGCCCGGAAGCGTGATGAAGAAGCGAAGAAGCGGGACGAGAAACAACAGGAAATGATGGAGAGAATGAATAAACATCAAGAGGAGATGAAAGAAGAAATAAAGAGAGGTCAACGAGAACAGAAGGAGGAAATGAATGAATATCAGGAGAAGATAGAGGAAATGACTAGGGAGCAAGAGGAGAAACAGAGAATAATGATGGAGGAAATGAAGGAGGAAATTATGAAAATAGGATCAGATATGGATAGGATCAGGAATAACATGGACGAATTGAGGGTTGAAATGAGTGATAGGATCGAGGAGAAAAATAAGGAAATTCAGGAAGAGATAAATGAGATTAAAAGGGAAATGATAGAGAACAACAATTGCCTCCAGTGTCTGAAGGAGAACGAAATGAAGAAGCTAACCGATAATATGGAGCAGTTGAATATTGATTCACAAGGGAAATGGAAGCAGTGTGAAGAAAAGATCGACAAGTTAAGCAATGAAATTCAAACGACGAATGCTGGTATAGAAGACAGATATAAACAAGCTAGTGAGCAGATTGGAAATAGGATTACTATGATAAGGGAAGAGATTAAGCATAATAAGGAGGAAATAGAGCAAAGAATCTCCAAGTCTGAAGAAGGGCTAAAACAGATACAAGTACAGATGAGAGAGATTAGAGAAGAGGCTCAAGGGAAGACACCAATGTCAACGTGTAGTGATGGACGAAAAACGATAGAATTACAGATAAACGAAAGGGAGACTACACCCACGTTGATCGCTCAATCTAGTAATGGCAATGGAGAAATGAGTACGGAAGGTGCAAACGGTGGAAACCCAACCATCATCAATGTGATTAAAACATATGAGGATAGACCGAAACATTTCAATAACACTGCTAATATATCACCTAAACGTTTCCTTAGGGAAATGGACGATTATTTTAAAGACCATAATATTCCTGAGGAAAAGAGATTGAAGGTTGTGGAGAAATACCTGGATGCAAATCCTAGTCTTTGGTTTCAGGCCTTCAAATATACTTTTCACGACTATAATGACTTTAAGACGGCTTTTCTGCAGCGCTATTGGTGTCCGGAAATTCAGCAGAATCTTCGTTTGGAGCTATACTCGAGGAAATATGCAAGTAATGGGTAAACAGGATACAGTGACTATTTTTCCTATATGTTTCACCGTTTTCAGGACCTTGATTCGCCGCCCAGCGAATTGGAAGCCATCAAGACCATACAGAGACAGTTTCCTTTGGAAGTCCAACGTTTATTAGCTGCCAATAACATGGTCACTGCAGTACAGATGGAAAGCACTTTGAGACAGATAGACATGACTACAATGCCATGTTCGCACAGGGTAGGCAGAAGCGCTCACGGAGAAGAAACGATTAATATGCTAATGCCGGAACAGACAAAGGAAAGTACCTCAGAAGGACGGAGAAAAATAAATAGGAAGAGAGAATGGAATAATTCAGAAGGTAGAGGAAGAGAAGATGAAAGATGCGTCTGTAGGAGAAATTCGTACGAACAAGGAGCATATTCGGGAAATAGAAGATACAGGCCTTATATGCATGGTAGAAATTCATCCAGAGATGGAAGAAGACGGTATGAATTTAAGGGCAGATTTAGATACGACAGAAAAGATAATAGAAATGACAGAGGTAGAGGGTATTACAATAGACGATATACGAGAGAGCCGAATGAAGGTCAGAGCGAGAAGAGCAAATGGGAAAGAGCCATAAGGGACCAAGATATTAATGCGGACGTAGAAGGAGCGGAAAGCTTGGAATTACAGAGATTTAAAAGGAATAAACAAGAGATGTCGAAACTCAATCCTGACACTAAAGAATTCGAGTGTAGGAGAGAGAATAACCAATCTATAAATAAAAAAAACGCCAATTTCAGATTAGAGGGTGAAGAAAAAGGTATACAGGACGCTGAAAATATCAAAATTAATGGTTATTTTATAACGCAAATAGATTCTTGGGAGATAGATCCGGAAGAATTAACGAGAGACATATCAGCTGACCCTATTAAGAAAGCATACAATTTGCCTATTATAGTAGCGAGAGTGAACGGACTACGAGTGCATTGCCTCGTTGATTCAGGCGCTAGTATCAGTGTGCTATCTAAGGAATTATTCTTGGAAATAAACAGAAAAACAAAACTGCCAACGATACCTGTATCAAAAATTAAGATTCGCGGTATAATACCAGATAAAACAGTAGAGTGTAACTTGCAAACATACCTTGAAATTAATATTGGAATTCGGTACTTCGAACACCCATTTATCGTCATGAACAAGATCAGGCATAACATTATATTAGGCATAGATTTTATGACGATAAGCGGCATGACGATAGATATGGAGCGGCAGGAAATCAGATTTCCTATATATAAGGAACAAATAGGGAATGTCCAGGAGAAAATTAAGCTCAGTGAAGGACCCAATAGGATCAGTAACATGAAAATAAAGGAAGAAGAAGGGAAACATGTATCAGGAAAACATCTAGCATGTTGGAAAGAAGAGGAAGAGATAAAGATGGGTCATGAAGAAATAATGAATAGCATAGAGAAGGTAATGACGATGGAGGATGAAGAAGACAAACCTTACATCGCAGGAGCAGTAGTTAATGCCAAGATATCACCTGTCGAGAAGTCAGAACTTCATGAGATTTTACAAGAGTATTCAGACCTGTTCAAAAATAAACCAGGGCAGGTACCGAACTTTAAATATAAACTTCTAGTAAATGATTGGACACCATATAAGGGCAAATTATACGGTATTCCGGAGAAATATTTCCCTGAGGTCAAGAAAATTATACAAGAAATGGAAAAGGACGGTATAATTGCAAAGACATCCAGTCCATTCTTGAATCCCTTAGTAGTGGTTGTGAAAAGCAACGGGAAACTGAGAATTTGCCTAGACGCTCGTGTATTGAATGGGAAGTTAATACCAGAGTATAATAAGGTTCCTAAAATTCGAGACATTATAAAAAGATTCAAGGACATGAAGTATTTTTCCACCATGGATTTTACCAGTTCTTACCATCACATAGTCTTGGAGGAAAAATCCAGACTTTTAACGGGATTCATGTTTGATAATCAAACCTATGTCTACTGTAGACTTCCATTTGGCCTCCGGAACAGTTGCGCAGTTCTCGTAAGGGCATTAGACAGGAATTTGACAGCCGAAGTGAAGGAATTTTTAATCTATTATGTGGACGATTTGATCTTGGCCACCCAGACATTTTCGGATCATTGCGACAAGTTACGAAAATTATTTAAAAACTTAAGAGAAACAGGTTTCAAAATTAATATTGAGAAATCTAAATTCTGTCAGGAAGAAGTACTGTTCGTAGGTCATATGATTGATGGTACGGGGGTACGCCCAAATCCAGTGAAGATCAAAGCTATATGTTATTTTCCTCGTCCAAGGAGAATCAAGCAAGTGAGATAATTTCTGGGAATGACACAATTCTTTTCTAGCCATTGTGAGAATTATACTCAAACAGCAGCACCGCTACAAAATTTACTAAAGGTAAACAATCGATGGAAATGGGACGAGAAAGCCGAGATAGCGTTCCAACAAATGAAAACATTGATGGTGAAAAGCATAAAGCTAAGCTATCCCGATTATGAAAAAGAATTCATAATCCAGTCAGATGCCTCAAACATAGGTATAGGAGCTTGCCTCTACCAGGAGGAAAAGGGTCAATCGTTACAGAGAATGTATTTGGCTTTCACCAGCCGGAGATTGAAGAAACATGAAATCAATTATACTACTACGGAACAAGAGCTATTGGCCATAGTATATGCATTGCAACAGTGGCGGAAAACAATCTATGGATACCCAGTAATTGTTAGATCAGATCATAAGGCTCTAGTATTTGGATTAAAGGCTGCAATGACCAGTGAAAGAGTAACTAGGTGGATGTTATTTGTCCAACAATTCCAAGTAGAGATTGAATATTGTAAGGGAAAGGATAATGTCTTAGCAGATGCTTTAAGCCGTAATCCCGTGGATAAAGATGAGGAACTCCACAGGATCGAATTGGTTCCACAAGATGAAGAGATATTGGAGAAATTACGTGACTTAAGAGGTTTACAACACCAAGACGAGAAGCTGAGACAAATCTTAGATGCATTGGAAAATGAGAATCGTGGAAATGAATTG
The DNA here is from genome assembly GCF_040414725.1 of Anabrus simplex. Lineage (NCBI taxonomy): Eukaryota > Metazoa > Arthropoda > Insecta > Orthoptera > Tettigoniidae > Anabrus > Anabrus simplex. The sequence goes on from NC_090271.1 coordinate 326,200,190, forward strand.
AGGTCAAGGATGATACAGAAATATGGAATCGAACAAGGAGTGTTGGTAACCAAGGTGGATGGAGAAGCAAATAAATTCCGAATTCTATTACCATCAATATTACACAAGGAAGTGATATGGCATGTGCACAGAATTACAGGACATGGTGGAGTAGAGAAGGTCACCCAAATGATACTAGAAAGGTTTACGTGGCGAAATTTAAGAAGGATGGTAGCGAGGATAATAAGAGCTTGCGATATATGTCAAAGGGTAAAACACGGTAATCGCTTAATCACCCATGAACCAAAGGCTATATTACCTCAGAAAGCTAAAGAAATATACGACATTGACATTTTTGGAAAGCTACCAACGGCACGAAGGGGACACAAATTCATAGTGGTTGTAATGGATGTGTTTTCAAAGTACGTGTCATTACAACCAATTCAAAGAGCTAACTCTAAACAAGTACTACAGCGTTTAATCAAGTATGTTCTACCTGATATGGGAAAACCTGAGAGACTGTTATCTGATCGAGGAACACAATTCACATCCATACAATTTAAAGAAGCAATGAAAGAACTAGGAATTAAGCATACGTTTCGGTAAGACACCCTGAGTCAAACCCGGTCGAAAGATGCATGAGGGAAATATCTAAATTTTGCCGCATCTACTGTCCGGAACAGCATTGGAAGTGGATAGATGTGATTAGAATAATTGAAGAAAGTATCAACAACACGGTCCACGAATCTAGTTGAGAAATACCGAACCTTGTACATCATAGGGTACAGCCTTCGAGACCTTGGGATATGGTAATTGATTTTCCTAACCGGCCAAGTCCAAACCAAGACGAAATCAACCAGCGAGTTAGGGAAAGAATGTTGAGACAGTCCCGAAGAAGATTAAGGAGAGTACGCCGCAAGAAATTTCGACCTGAATTGAGGGAAGGAGACCTAGTATTAGTCAAAAGATCCTTAATTTCCAACGTGTCGGCAAAAATCTTTGCTAAATTTACACCTTTGTTCGATGGACCATTCATGATAAAAAGATCTTTCAATAATAATGCGTATGAAATCAGTGATATGGATGGAAGATATAGGGGTATTTATAATGCATCAAATATGAAACCATATATTAAGGAAGAAGACTAAGGAATACAGACAGATGTTCCCAAATGAAACAACGAGATTCGAACCGGAGTGCTTCACACTAAAGAGGGATTGATCTGTAGCTTTGGAATGTTAGAAGAAAGCATATATAGACAGAAAGGCACAGAAATAAACAGTGAAAAGTCACATTGATATGTTAAGAGTCAAATGTATAAATATATTACGAGTAATATATTTAAATAAGTGTAGGGGAAATAATGTACCATTTCACTGTTATGAGAAGTTACAACTGTAAGTAGAACAAAGATGGAATCCATGTCTCTGGGAATAATTAATGCCGAAAGATCTGAATCATACCGCATGTGAAGACAAAAGTGCTCGCATCAAGTGGGAGAGAAGAAGAAGTAAGATCCAGAAGGCAGTGAAAAGGATCGAACGGGAATATTGTTACTAACAATTAAAAAAAAAAGGAGAACGAGATTGGATTGCTACCAAGAAATATATGGATTGAGGATAGAAGTAACTGTACCAAACTTGAAGACGGCACAGCAAGAAATCAGCTCCGCGGGATAAAGGAGGAATTCTAAAAGCTACATTGCGAATTGAACTAGAGATCAAAAATTCCATTCAGCGATCTCCAAGAGACGTGAAGAGAGGAAATAACGGCAATTACCTTACGTCACTGCAGTCCTAGCTGACGTACTTCACGATATTACCGAAGTGAAGAATTACAAAGGGAATCCTACAATAACTGGAAATATAGAAAAAAAAGAATTAATCATTTCAAATTCTAAAATTACATCAAGTTAAGGAAATATCCGACTAGTAAATCAACTTTTTCAGAGGAAACAATCTTCATATTAGACAACTTCTCACAGTTATTCTCAAAGGAAATGCTAATCAATCTTATATGCCATTCTATTCCGTCTAGACCACAGATGAACATGAAACTCTAGGGAGATGGTAAGCCAGACTGCCCAAATGGGTGCCGCGGGATGACGTGGCCGACCGAGATGACTGAGCCCAGAGGAGGAACATGTGAATATTTCCCGTCCACCAAGGGAAATAAGTAGCGACGTTTCATTATGTCCTGTCAGCTGGACATATGACGGCGACTGGAGCTGCTGAATTCAGATAAGTTTTACTCTTAAATCAGTGTAATAATGTTTGTATTTAACCGTAAATGTAGTATGGTTTATTATCTTGTTCGGTGCGAAGTGATTAAACAACAAGAGTGGTGTGATAAATTAGAATGAAGGTGGATAGGTAATCTTCAGATGTGCATAACAAATCCTTAGATAGGTAGTCATTCAGTGAGAAAAGCCTACGTTCGAAATGTGATCCGTGTAGTGTGAAATTCTGAGTTAGTCAAAGTGACAGTAGTTGTATGATACATAAGAGAGCGATAGATACATGTGTACATTGGTTATAGTCAATGAATGTCAAGTTAGGAACCAACTGTAGGATATGCTTGCTAGGTAGACAAATCTGTTTATGATAAATGGTGGTTATGACTGAATGAAGGTCATAGTATTTGGAAATGTATCCGTGAACCGTAATTAATTAATTTAAAAAAATAAGGGACACAATGGCAAGAAGTGAACCCGTGTTAGTGAGGAGACAGATTATGGTTTTGAAAGTATAATAGTAATTTTTTTTAGAGAAGTTGATACGTGATTGATGATTGAGAATAATGATAGTTATTAATTCTACGCGAGGATGAACACGGTGATGTGGCTATGTACTTAACGGTTTTCATGCAGAGTTTTGCTAATTAGGAAATGAGCGTGTAGAAATTTCATGTTCTGTTTATCTCACGAGCAAGCATGTAGAAGTACAAATAAGATCTGAGTGACATCTGTTGGTTAGAACGCTCACTTGGTAGTGTCAACAACATCTCAATTAGGAGGACGAAATGAACACATGTACTGTCATAAAGTTTTCTTAATACCAATTTATTCTCAGACGAGAGGAACGTAGTAATTTCTTAGGCGACATCCCATCACTGATGACCAAATGGAAATATAATAATGTTTTCAACGATCAAGTTTTCACACTATGAACCACTCTTGATAGCATACTTCGGACAAGAATAGTAGGGTAGTCATTAACAAGTAGGATATCGCACCTATGTTTAGCTTAAGATGATGAAAGTATTTGGATCTTTAAATGATATATGTGTCTTACTGGTTCTGATTGAACTTTTATGAGAGCTACATTGATTTGAAAGGGAAACTTATCGGAATTCATGCAGAATGAAATAGTCTGAGACGAAGAAGCATTAATATTCAATATTGTGAGTTGATTATGTAAGCAAACATTAGGGAACTATCCTTCCAGATTAGCATCCCTAGGTAGTTATTAATATGTTGAAGGATATGATTATTCTATGGCAGTAAGTGAATATCAGCTCCGAGAGAGAGCTAATAGTTAATTCAGACCTCATATGTAGTAGGAAAGATTCCAATTCTTGAGATATTGCTATAAGTTTTAGAAATGCGTCCTGGATACCATGAAGAAGATACCCTCAATCTATATTTTGCTTATTGGAACTCATGTTGTAAATATTTCTTTTCTTTCTTTGCTAGGGTGCACCCAAACTAATAATTTTCTTTCTTGTTACCTACACCAATAATATATTTTATTTCTTGTTACTCAGATAAGTAAGTAACTATACAGATGAGCTTTTCTTTAGTCATCCAAGTAAGTTTTCAATTATTTATATGAATTTTTGGTTACCTAGGTTAGGAAAGCTTTCACCAATTTAAGTATTCGAACATATTCGATTTGTTTCAATCCATTAATTGAATGCTTTATTCCAATGTAATTATTGCTTTAAAGGCCTAGAGGGAAAATTTGACATTTTCTTTTGGATTATGGGTTTGATTTGATAATTATGAGCTGGTGCATAAGAGTATTCAGCTTAATGATGACCTATTCAGAACTTAATACCTCACCATACATCGCATTATGTCCCTGATTTTGTGGGCAGACATGACCTGAGCATTTAACGTAATGAATTTCAGTAGATATAGTACAGATGATGACGAGGTTAAGCAACCTTTACTTTAGAGTGCGTAGTGGACACTGGATGTGCCAAATACCAGTAGATTTTCCATAAACATTATTTTCATATATCTTTGCACGATACCGCCTTTTTTTCTTCGATTTTTCTTTCCACCCAGAAACGTGGAAATGTGGAGTAAAGGAATGACATAGAGCAATTAGAAGGGAAAAGGAAATGAATAATTAAATATTGAATGGAGAAATAGGTAAATTCATGAAGTTAAGTCCATGTATCCTCAAAATAGGCCAAATAAACAGTCGACCATACAATTTCCTTTACCAGATTTTTCTTTGTTTTATGGAGGATAGTCCAAGATTCGAATTCTGGATTGAGATATTGTTATAATAAATAAATATGGAAATATTAAACTGTTCTTCCAATGTGTTTGTAGTATAGAGACCTAGATTTAAGTAAATGAGAGCAATAACATCTTGATAGCATAAGAATTAGAATAAGCAGCATATGAGAGTCGTTTCTATAGATAATGTAAGTCTTATTTGGCTCCGCATGGTATATCTTTCTCTGAATCGGAACTCAACACCCAAATTATTGAAATGTTTAGTTGGAAGATTATAATTAAGCTAGCCTGGATATTATGCGTCCTTTCAGTGAGCCGGGAACGGCGCAGTATGTATGTATGTTTGTATGTGTGTATGTATGCATGTACGTATGCATATATGTATATATATATGTGTGTGTATGTATGTGTGTATGTATGTATGTATGAATGTATGTATGTGTGTATGTGTGTATGTATGTGTGTGTATGTGTGTATGTATGCGTGCATTTATGTATGTATGTATGTATGTATGTATGTATATATGTATGTATGTATGTATGTATGTATGTATGTATGTATGTATGTATGTATGTATGTATGTATGTATGTATGTATGTATGTATGTATGTATGTATGTATGTATGTATGTATGTATGTATGTATGTATGTGTTGCACCCGCTCACCTCCTGAGTCCCAGGCTAGCCTTAATCTCAGGGGCGATCGGTTCGTAAAAGATGTTAAAAATTTATAATAAAAAACAATAACATATATATATATAGGCACACGAAATGAACACAGAGATGAACGGGGCATGCAAATTAAGGTAAAGGGGGCGGCTCATTTATAGATACAAATTATAGACTCCACAATAGGACTGGGAAGTGACAACATACATTCCATGGGCATCCTGGACTAACTACAATAAAAAGATATGAAAACTGTTTCCTATTGAAATTGCAATTAGGAGCGATTTATTTACTTAAATCGCACACAGCAAGTGATTACAATTATTACACTTAAAAACTTCCATCCTGAAAAAGAATACATAGGTACATTTGAATTCACCTCACTTACTCAGGTTGTGTGAATTATTTGGTGACTTCGCCCCATGGGGTATTGGGGATCGAATCCACATCCGTATGAGTGGACGTTTCACCATTGAAGATCTTCTTCCGGAGACGAGGGCATGAGAGAAAATTTACTGTCATCTCCCCGTTCCGTTGGACATGAGTCACTTCCGGTATGTACATTCTAGTAGGCCGGACCCCCACCATGGAAATGTTATCGTATCTAAAACGGGAATTTATTGTACGGACAAACTCTAGCCTATATTTCCAGATTCACGAACATGCCAGGTGTAGCTCGTTAACTCAAAGCTTATCTCAATATTTACTTTTGTCAATACGACAAGACGTACGGAGAGGTTCATTACTATCCTCGCACAATGAAGACATGTGCCGTCCGTAGGTTATATCGCATCTACCGCCAACAATCAACCACGTGGAAAACCAACATCTGGTTCCGACCAATTTGACACATGACGACTGCCTATCATATCTTCCTATGATTATTAAATAATTATCATTATCATTCTTTATCTGATCATTATCATATTCTGTGATTACAAACAATTATTTTATTATTATCATTAATTTCAATTATCATCCTATATTTGATTATTATCATTTATCATCCGGGATGATTTTATGCTATCCTTTACCGACGTTTCAAACGAAGGGTCGTTTTTCCTCGTAATTAATCCGCACAAATGAATGATCAGTTTCATAATAAATTATTATTATTATTATTATTATTATTATATTCGTAACACTGAATCATCGTCCATTAAATATCTTAATTTCCTTTCATCATAATTATTATTCTCAAAATTAATATCTCAAGTTCTTCTTCTTCAAATTTATTATTATTATTATTATTATTATTATTATTATTATGATAACTCTATTTCACGTGTTACACTACCGTTAGCTATATTTATGGTTAATTCATAAGCTTTTACAATTTCTTTGTAGTTTGGCACTAAGCAGTTGATTTAAGAAAAGATTCACTTGGATTATTATTATTATTATTAAAATGGAAAGTTTTATATTTTTATTTCCCCTATCTAGAATTTACTCACCTATGTTGAGTGCCAATATGAACCACCAAGATCCGATTAACATCGATCGGGACACCGCGTTATTCGGAACCGTAACTTTCATTTTCGTACTGCCGTTAATTTTATGGAGACACCATGTCCTCCCAAGACACATCTCAAACCCCATGGAACATCGCGGCTGGGCAAATTCATCTAATGCCTGCGATTGCTAAATTATTCCTTCCTTTTCATTTGAAGTCCATTGTATCCCATTGGAACTCTTCAAACATGCAATTTAATAATTAATCCTCGGTGCGTGAATTCCGCCACTCATAACACCGGAATCGACCTTACATTGTCTTAGGCATCGAGATTTATCTATTTCATCAACAAAAACAGTACGGCTCAATTCTCACCTCATGCCGGATTTCCGTCCCGCACGGCTTCCGATCTTAAAAATAGGCTCAAACCACTCTGGGCTTTCAACATAACGTACCCATCCTATACGCGTGCCTCTATCACTTCTAAACACATTTTTATGGTAATTATAAAGTCCAAAAACGTGAAATCAACACTTTACGTAAAAATCAAATTTACTGCCCGAATTAAAGTCTTTTACGCCACATGTTATCTCTACATTGATTATTACTTTCACCCGCGAACTTTCACAGCATTATTATTATTATTATTATTATTATTATTATTATTATTATTATTATTATTATTACCATTATTATTATTATTATTATATTTTAACTAGCGAACTTATAAAGCATTATTATTACTTGCTTCATTTTAACTTGCACACTCACAAAGCAGTATTGTTATTATTATTTCACATGAACTTCCGTACGAAAAACACAAATTTTACACACACTGGCACTTTCATAATCTGGTCGTTTGGTAACAAATATGCCTAACTAAGGTACAAATAATCACCGTGGTGATTTAAAAATCAAAATATACTGGGTTAGCACTTGAAATGAACTTAAATAAAAGTATTCACAACCACCATGCATTAATTGAAAGATATAACCCATATTTACATTACATACAACAAACAAATATTTAATTAATTAGTCTAACCCATAATTGCGTTAATGTAAATTAGTTCTTCCGTCTATCTTAAATAAATCATGGATTCGGGAAGCGATCCATGTGTTACGTTAAGTAACCATGATTAATTTACCCTGAGTCTCGTTTTGTCGCGATAACATCCCCAAATATATCAAATTAGTGTACTCATTCCTGTGTAGAATTCCATTGTCTCGTGGCGATGGAGAACCCTCATGGCCCCATTTTGGTTTAGTCGTGCATCATGTCGCACTTTATAATATTAACACAACAAAACACTTCTGGGCGATTACCAATGATTAACACCTTACTAAAGAATTACAGTGATTTATACAAAAACAACACTTACAGGTGCCTAAAGACCCATTACACTTTCACTATTATTCTTCCTTGAGCCCGAACCACAAGTCGCGTTAGTCAACCGGCACTTCTTGGCGTATTTCTATGCCGTCTCGTGATCGCTTCGCTCCTACACTTCCCTGCTCGGATAGTTATTCACCGTCTATCTTAAATATTTACTTCAGGCTCCGCACACTGCCTTCCAAAATACTATCGGCGTTCCGTTAGTTATTTATATTCAATCATATGACGGCTTTTAGAAATGTATTAAATTCAACATACAGTTGTACTGATTATTTACACTCGGTACTATGAATAATCTCAATGTTCGTCTTCATTATCATAACAACTCACGTACTTTCAGCTCTAACTGACTTCGAATGCGTCCCGAGGTACTAACTTACAGATTCAACTTTTCAGAGTCTCAACTACTTCATACGACTGATACGACTGGTGACTGGTAACAACTGGTGACAACTAGTGATATGAGGTCCAACTGCTGGTTATTTATAGACGATATGGTTTCCCGCCGGGGTCATCCGCGGTCATACCAGAGGGAGGAGGTTGGTGATCCTAAATCGGCACTTGCAGGTGGATTTGGATTTCTTAATTTATCCCACTTAATAAACTGGCGATACACATTCACGTGTGAAACATGGTCGTTTAGCATGTTCATAACATGTAGGTTTATCTGTGATTGCTAAGAGCTTGCATTAGCTCTCGTTTGACTTCACTAAACTGGCTATTAACTATTTCCCAAACTGTACTGCAGAGGGCAGCGCTCCTGCTTTGTAAACGGATGGTCCTTCCTTCCGCGAGTCTTTGACTTTTATCTCCTTGACATGATGTCTTTGTTGTTGTTATGACCTGAAGGAAAGAAAGAAAGATGGAGTCGCCTCTACTCGGAGTAGCATTTTTGAATTATCGATGAGTTTTTATCAGGTTTAAACTCTGCCTGTATTCATATTCTGATTGTTTATTGATCAGCTTCAACCTCAGGTAATGTGAGCCTGTGTTTTCACTTTTATTTTATGTTTACCTTGTGGCCGTTTTAAGTGCCTCGTAATCGCGACTGACTGATATACGTCTTTGCCCCGCGATATGAATGGGTGTGTGTTTGCGGGCATTATTGTGGTGGTGGCGACGAGGTAACAGGGTCTCTACGAGAATTGTCATCATATGCACGACATTATACTTCCTTATTGCCACCAAATGTTAGTAGGCTCTGGGTGTCGACACGGAGATACGTCGTACCCAGCGCCTGTGTTGGTGGGCTTGTACATGGGCCGTGGGTCCATATTGTCCCCGTGAAAATTGGCGATCTTTACGAATATTTTAACAAGTGGAAAGCAAAGATTTTATTGTCTGCTTGAAGCTGCAACACATCACTTGGGAACTTGTGGCGAGCCGTGAGAACGAGTTTTTTTTGTCGTTCAGAGGGGTGCGATACGTCACCGGCAAGACTGTGTCAAGGTTATAGCTAACCACGTGACTACCTTCGCACGCGCGACTCAGCCTGTTTCTAGAATAGTCTGCGCAAATTAAAGGTGATCATCAGCCAATTACCGTACTCGCTGAAGAACACGCCTCCTTGGGCTAATTAGATATAAAAGGCCTTGCTTCGAGTGAATCGTTCTCTTAATGCTTAATGCTCTTCGCTTTACGCTCTTCTTAATGCTTGTTTGCTGTGAGAGACATCACATCACCGGACCACGTGGAAGGAGAAATTTCAAGACAAGTCGACGCCTGTTCTACCAGAATTTAGTCTGATAATTAGTGAATTCTGTGAAATAAAAACACCTAGGAGCCAAGTTAAGTGTGACAGTGTAGACGAGCTGTTTATATTCTGCGTGTGCTTGTGCAAAATACTTAATTTTGTCATCTCAGTTACAGCTTGTGACCAGCAATCAACGAAGACGTCTTGGAATTGAAGATCTCAAGATGAAGAATTCCGCAACTACCAACATCATTTCATCGAGGGACATCCATCGCAGAGCCTCCATGGAGCTGTAAAAATGTAAGGCGTCTCTGGTAATTGGAAGAAGACTGGCCGGAGTATGCTGAAATAACTGACTGTCGACGGGAATCGAACTCTACAAAAACTTGAGTACCTTTTTAATTTAATTTATCTGTCCTATCTTTTGTACAACTAGAGGTCTTTCTTCTTAAGTCGTAGATCTATCAGTTTGCTGTAGTTAGAAATATTTCATTTTCCTACTTCTTAAGGTGTCATGGTAGACTAGGTACGTGTGAATGAGATTTTGGAATCTATTAGAGTAGACATGTAGGTTGTCTTTGACTGACTTCCCATGCTTAAGGAGCTTAAGTTTAATAATCACTGACCACACGATAAATCTACTTTATTTGTAATATTGAAAGTTACCGGACGGAAAATTTGCGTGTACATTTTGAGTGAATAGGGTCGAACCTAGTGTCTTTTAAAATCACTTGTTGTTCTTATGATGAAGTCATCTAATTTTACGACATTCCAGGAGAATCAGTAGATGTAATAATCACTTAAATAATAATAATGTTGATTAAAGATCGGGTAAAACAGAAGTAAACGCTCGTGAGCCATAAAACTACTGTAGAATTCCTAAATGTGAGATAGAATGTGCTCTGTTCATGAAGGGTCTGGAATATGGCCTATCCTGAGGGATATTTGTTGCATAATTGAGTAAATGATGAATTAGTGGTGATATTGATTTATTCTTGTGTATTTGGAGCGCAAGATAGATTATAATTAGTGGAGCACGTGTTCGTGAGTGTATTTCACAGGTAGGAAGTAAAAATAATGCGAGTAAGGCTCACGCTTGCGGTAAATTCAACCTGTAGCCCACATGATGGTAGTGCTTATGGATTTTACTAGAATCTTCCATTATAATCTCATGAATTAGATGAACTTGCGTTGATATGTGAAATGTATTTCTATCAAGTGATACCAATGACTTCGATCACTAGCCACCATTAATGTAAGAGAATTTCTGTACACGAATTATTTTGCGAGACATTACGCGTCCCGACCATCGATAAAAATCATAACTAAAATTGCTAAGTCAGGATTCGTTGTAAATAGTGTACATAAAACGTGTTTCCCGAGTGTGAATGTGTGTGTAAATGTGTATATTTCTCTTGTGCCATGTTTATTTCATTTAATTCTGATCTGGTCGCGCACTCGCCGTGACGCGGATCACATTCATCGTTGTGTGTTACCTTAAGAAATAATTTCATGCCCTTAAGGGAAAGTTTAATTAAATTAAGTCAAGGAAGACTAGGAAGGAATTTAATTTTTTTTCCTTATTTGCGAGATTTAAAAGGAAAGATCATCTCGTTACTTTGTAAAGGCACTCGATTTGTAACAAAATTTATTTAACTAGCTCACACGTTGGTAATGTAAATTTCTAAAAATCTGAAATACTTTAAGATTAATTTGAATAGAAATGAAATGCAAAGATTAAAGGTAGAAATTTTGTCAGCCGCATGATTGCTTTGAAACATTGTAAAAATAAGTCATTAATAATTAATCAAAAATCATTACTATGAAATACTAATGATGAATATTAGATAAATGATGCGGTGGAGAAGTAGTAAGAACACGATCGTGTTACAATGAAACAGGTTAATTGAATGATAATAATAATAATAATAATCGAGATAATAATTAATTAATTTGAGAATTTTGGAACAGTTTTTCTTTGCTACTGAAGTTCATGTTAGTGTCATTAACCATTATTAAATATTGTAAATGACTAATTCAGTTGTGTACATCGTAAATACCACGTGTTGAGGCAACTTGAAATTGGTGAAACTTTGAACACATGTTTATTTAGTTCTTTCAGTCAAATGTTTGGTTTAAAAAGGCAAGTGGCCTAATTACTTCTTTGGTTTCATTTACAGCGCAGTAGAGCTGGAGATATGAACACAAGTCACTAAATCGAGGAAGAAACCCGATATTATGAAAGCTCTGTTATGTAAAAAGGAAATATTAGCCAGGATATTTTGTTGTTTAATTGCTTATGTGAATAAATGTCAGAGTGTTGTTTTAATATTTCTTTTTATCCTGCTTGGTCATCAATCCTTACAACCCTTAAATGCCTCTAGAAAGTGATAGCCAACGATCGAACGGTCCACCTTGGGACTCATCGCTCGATGGCTGGGCTTAGCTCGGGAAAAATGGGGGCAATATCGTCCTGCTTATATATATATTTTTGCAGTGTGCACGTTTCTACGTCGTGTGCGGGAACTTACTTATGGCCAGGTGAGTCATACTACATGTGTTTGCGATCTGTTTTGAAAAGAGGTTATTGACCCTATTGTTGCCCGATATCGACAATGCCTGAATGTTTGTGTGTATGTGTGAGAGCGAGCGAGGGGCTAAATGGATGTCGTATTGGTCAGTTAATTTATGTTCCTTTTCATTTATTCCTCGTACACTTGGTTTTCACTTCGAGTGCTGTGTTTATTATTTTTATCTTGGTCTATTTTATGACCGTTTTGCTCGTTCTTATGGCCGCCATTTTGTTTCATTTTAATTCGGGTGATGCGCACACCCGCTTTATTTTCTTTGCCTTTTGTGTGCTCTTTGGTACAGAGATGCTGCACTCCTGGCCATCTCGATACCTTCATTGCCTTCATGTAACTTTTTGTCGCTCTACTCCGAGAGGCTGCGTGATCTTTTATCCTTGTGATGGTCATTGTTGATTCTGTAATAATGATGGAGGTTTGAGTAATATTTGGAAAATATAATGTGAACTGCTTCGCGGAAAGAAATGACCAAAATAAGTCCGTGAGGATCCTTCCTGTTGTAGGTGTTTAAAGATGTTATGAAAATATCAATTAAGCCGCGAGCACGTCTCAAGGTATTGTTTATCCATATGTTTATGGTATGTTGTGCTCAAAAGGTTACGATGCTAGCTTCTACTAACCTGAAGGACAAAAGCACGTATGTAATAATGTTTCAATATATATATATATTTTTTTGGGTGGCTTCCTTTTTGCATTTACGTTTTATCTTAATAAACGCTCGTTTAATTTCATTTGATTTTTTATTGCTGGTAATTAGTTGTTTTTCCTTGTCATGAATTATTATTATTATCAATCAACGTCTTCAGTTCGAGGCTGTTATCTGCCTCTCTTGATCGGAGTCCACGGCCTCGAATCTCCCGTCGTTTTTTTTCGTATTGGGTCCGGTGCACGTGTCGTGTCCTGATCTCATATCATTCGGCGATCACGGAGATATCACTTGATTTCTCTCCTCTATTTTACGCGCGCTAAGTCGGCGTCCATGCTGGTACGATATCGCTAACCAATAGGAGTACCGCGTTGGTTTTCCCTAGAATTCTATATTGTAATTCATCAATATTACAATTAATAAACATGGGGATGATATCACAAAAATCCCATCTGTTCAATTCGGTGGTTGGAATATTTTAATTATTATCACTGGAGATAACTGGAGTTCATTTTGACTTCGGTTATGTTGGCGCATCTGCGAGTCCTATACTAATTTTGTCATTGGCTAACACTGCAGCGGTTCGTTTAAATATCTTCCTCTGACAACTTAACAACAAAATGCCTCGAGGCGTGGGAAACTATATTGCGAAATATTCTCCGTATTTGTAACACAAGGAAAGGTTCTTGTTCAAGAATAAATGCTCTCTCACTTCCTTGTTGCAATTAGGACTGATGTTCTGAGTTCTAGATTTAATCCTCTTAGCTTTTGACAAGGAAATAATACTACCCATTATGACAGGCTTAACTCTTGGCGACACATTGTCGTGAACAGGTCTGACTATGTTGAAATCTCTTGGTCTACACCAGAATGATAATGTGTATATTTCAATACACTCACAAAGCATTTATTTTATAATATCAAATCATGATACTGTGACCGTTCATGACCTCGTCATACGTATATGGAGGCATCCTGTAGAAAGAATATGCCGTTTTCCGCGCGGTTCTACGTTAAATAGCCGCCGAACGGGGATAATCTTGACGGTTCCGGGATGCGAGCCGCCCCCCGTAGAGTCACGCGCCTCTCCTCTCGTTGCGCGTAATTGAGAAAACAGGGAGTACAGGCGTCCGTAAGTGGAATTCTTTCTCTCTCTGAGCGAGAGAGCTGGGGCAAGCGGGATGTCACATGACTGAGAGGTGAGGTCACGAAGCAGCCTCAAGGAAGTCGTCCCAACATTCTAGACGATATCACCCCACGTATTCCCCTAAATATCTGGTGGTACCAATGTATCGCTTTCAACTGTTACGAGGCTATCAACATTAATAACTCGGAAATGCTTGATAGATAATTTCGAGTTACAGCTTCAATAAATGAGGGGATTTTATGTGGATTTATCATGTAGAGAACCATTCAACATGATAAGAATAATGGGAAATGCGCAGGTAGCGAATATCTTGAAGTGAGAAAGACCAGATGCCCGGCTCTGACAGGACCAGGAAAACTAAAAAAACCCCGGAGTCAAGCTCCACCTACTTTAAATTGGTACTGACGCTTTAATAATTACAGGCGAGCCCGTGAAGAATTCGCAATGAAAAATGATCAACGGAAAGCGGGATGTACAGGCTTTAATTTGATACTAAATTCAAAGTGTAAATACACCTGCCAGCGGATGATGTGTGACAAGGGGGCGTGGACTGATTCCCCCTCCAGAAATAATTCGTTCCACCATATAGGCGAGAGGCAAGAGACCAGGGTACCCCAGTATATTCTGTGCCTTCGGTGTAATCAACAGGTCTTTTCGTGAGTGAACAGTTAGTGTTTTACATTGTGGAAATTCCTCATCGAACAGTGATATGTAATAGTCAATGACAACATATAGTGAGTGACAGTGCGTTGCAAGCCAGATATTGATCATGCTTCTAATGCAGCCTGTAATGAGCTGGATGTGAATTTTTTTTAAAATTCGGATTATGTATCAGAGAGGCTCGTGGTGTTCAAGATATAGTTCGATCACAGTGTTGCAGTGAGATTCGAACCGACGACATCAGTGATTGGCATTCAGCCATTGGTTTATAGACCGGGCAGTGTCCGCCGTATTCGCTCTAACGCAGTGAGTTGCACATTGGATTAAGATTATTGAAGCGGAGTGGGTCGATTGATGACCGATATAAAAGGATATATTAACACGTATGTTCAAACCCTGTGAGTGCGTCCGTCTAGTGCGTGGTGCTCCTAGAGTCAACTACAGTATTTATGGAGAACTAGTGTGTGCAAGGGAAGGCAATGCTGTCGAGCTGCAGGACAGACTAACAATACTTCAATATAGATATGAGTACCTTTAGCCGAGACAGATTTAAAATGCACGACACACTTAGCGCATTTATAACGCATTAATCCTTCCTCATTGCATGTTTGACCCTCGAGAACTTCAGGGCTGGTGAGAGGTCGGCTGTATAGTCACTTCAACACGTCAGGTATACTCTGGACCTTCCAACGACATCTGAGGATCCAATCGGCATGCGGATGAACCGGCAGATGAGGACCCTGGACAACCCTGCAGATATCAACGCCCCGATGACCGCCTAAGCCGATGGATGTACTCCCTGAGGGTAGCGAACCTCAGAAGTGATAAGTACTCTTTCATTTATCTTGATAGCTAGTCACGTGTAGGGAAATAAAATCAGTTGCATGTAAATACTTTGAATATCATTTGAGTATAACGCAGGTTTCAGGGATTATAGTTGATAAGATTTTCCTGTGAGATTTTCTTCGTGGCCGGAGCCACTCATTTCATTAATTAGGGGATATAATGCATGATAATTAATAAGGCCCTAGTATAATTTACAGGTGACGTGATGTAGATAACGGGAATAAAGTTTCATTAGGTGATCCGATCGTCCAAGGCTGAATTTAACTGCTACGAATCCTCACAAATGTCCTGATTAGTTATTTAGGATGATACGTCACCTGATGATAGAATTTCCTCCCGTATAGACTTAAGGCTGCATACTACGAGACGGCGGTAAACAAAGTGTGGGGTGTACTTGAATTTATAGACGCGATTAACCATGAATTATTTTTATTGTATTTTATTTTTATTCGGAAGGCTAGAGTCCTCTCGTTAAATGTGCACTGTTTTCGGGATATGAGGAGAAAAGGGACGGTACGTGATTTGTGAGTTCGTCAGTTTGAAAGTACAGTGGAGTGTACATATATGTGTTCTCCGGTAGAAGAGACATTTGGACGGCGAAAAAATGCCGTCACAGGGATAAGATGGCTGAGGGCATATGTAGGGTGATGCGTTGATAGCGCCAATGAATCGCAGAAAGAAAGTTTTTTTTTGCGATAATACGAGTATTTGAATATAGCAAGTGAGTGGATAGCCTTGCTCTGTGGGTGAAGAAAAAGAAAATAAAAGACAAGCGAGCCGAACCGTTTGACAGGTTTATGGCCTGGGGGAATGAAAGGAGCTCGCTGACCACTGTATGAAAAGGGATGTTTTTCAGCTCTCCCTTCTTTCTATAGTAGAACGAAAACGTGCACAATTCAAGATAAAGACACCGTCGCGCATATCCTAGGTATGACAAATGAATGAACTCCTTCCACCTTTGTTATTATTATTAAATTTAAAACCGGGATAGGGTTTCAGGTTTTTTTTGTACATCCCATATATGGAAGTCCTGGGCTCGAGGCTCCAGGGTTCGAAGGAGACTGTTGCCCACATGTGGTAACAAATCATGGAAGTCCTGGGCTCGAGGCTCCAGGGTTCGAAGGAGACTGTTACCCGCATGTGGTAACAAATCGGAGCTGTACCAAGATCCTGTGTTGTTGTTGTTTTTTTTTCTTCTCTGGCATGGAGAAGCAAATGCAAGGTGTCATGTTATTTCTTCCAGTGTGTGTATTATATGTTAGGTGATGCAATTTATTGGTTATTGGTTTATATGCCTGTTGTTTTAGGAACACCGTTGAAATGAAGTGTCACTTGTTATATTAACGCCTAGGTAAATCCCCATGAAACAGGCGTTATGAGGGGTAAATACTCCGTGTGATAAATCAGACGAGGTCATTAGCATAGAGAATGTGACATAGCTATCATGTATTTCGAAGGGTACTCAATAAGTTAAACAAAAAACTCAATTAACATGATACGAATAAATTGGGCGATACAACTCGTGCCGTAAGGAGATATGCCCTTGTAAATAACCTATGTGTAAAATGCTTAATATAATAAGACTTTCGTGTGTTAGATAATTCAAAGGGGACGCCCTTTTCAGTGTGTTTAATGATTTGAAGGTTATGAAATGACAAATGCCGGTCTGAGAAAAAGACAGAAAAGGGCATTCAAGCTCAGACCTGATTAATAATTATTGTAGTGTGTTAATACATATTTCGGCATATCTGTCTGTAATGAAATTTCAAGTGTTTTCCTTAGTTAATTAAAAGTGTTTTTGCAAAATAGACGCTATTCCTTCTCATTAGTAATGTGTTCGTATTCACCTGATATCCGAGACTCTTTCCCCTTACTTAGAATTAAATAGTTCAAGCCCCCTTCCGGACATACCACGAACCCAAGCTCTTGAGCCAGCCGAAGGAAACTCAAGTAGGGGTGATGGCTTTCGATTCCAGGGAATGTCCAAGGGTCTCGTCGAATAAATCCTTACAGCCACTTTATAAGCCAATTAATATAAATTGTTATGCACTGGAGCCCTGGACAGGTGCAATACCTCTGGGCCATCTCATCCAGGTACAGTGTGCATGTATGTATTGAGCCCAATTGGCTCATATCATTGTCTTTAAAAATATTAGAAATTAAAAAAATGGCATATGAGGGAATAGCCGCAGTTACATTGTAGGCCGGATGTGTGGCGCCGTTTCGCTTGCCCAGGTTTAAAGATAGTTCCACGTGTCAAGGTCATCTTGTGATGAAATGGAAAGCATTGGAATATTCCATGAGGTGTGATGACAAAAGTCACCAGATTTAAGTTGGCAACATTTTCAGGCAGCGAATCGCAGCAGAGCAGGTTTTGGAATGATGGGGGTAAATTAAAGATGGGTGCCACATAAATGACTTCTAAAATAATTAAATCCACCAGGGGATAAGGTGAAAACAAGATTAAACCATTTTGAGAACAATAATTAAAGACGGCATATTTGCAACAGCCTATTGGAATAAATAATTGCAGGCATATGTGACGGGACGTTACATCATTGTTAATGGGGTTCCCCGAGCTCCCTATCCAAGATCCGGCGTGCATGGAGAGGACGCGAGCCGCTAAGAACAGACACTCTGCTACGGAAATTTGAACGTGTCGGACGTACGTGTATGTGGTTCACGAGAACCCTAATCTAGAGCATTTCCTATCAAATAACTAGCTGTCGAAGATACTACGGGTCCGATAGACTTTGCATTTAACTCAATAATGACCGAAATTTTTGTAAATTCAAGAAGGTGAATTTTTACAACATTAACTGAAAATTAGGATCGGAGCGAGATCAAACAAGGACGCATCGCAGTGCCACGTGTAAACTCGCGGAAAGCAGAGACAAAGTGTATATTACAATTGTGAATAAGTGTATGTGCTAGAATAATTTAACTATATCTGTGTTTTTTTTATATGTATTTTAGTGTAGTAAGAAGTGATGAGCGTGTGATTTCATGAAAGCAACAAGAGTGAAGACCATGGTTGTGGAGAATGGTATGGGTTCAGGTTTTGAGGCCGTTAGCATGATGGCTTAAGTACATCATGGGGCCGACCTGAAACCATGAGACCGTGGAGCTGAGTATGGAGCGTCGCCGAGTCGATAAGTACCCTGATTCATTATCTAGCATGTGCATGATTAGCTGTTACCTGTAAATAAATTAATGCATGATTATTTGTTTATTTTCCTTTATAAGTACTGTAGCAAGGATAGTTAGGTTTTTTTTTTTTTTAGGTTTTATTTTATGCTGATGCCTAGGGGGGTGTACATATTGTGATATTAGCGTGTGTTAAAATATGGTCTTCGCGAGTGTGGAAATAATGTGTGTAAATAATGATTTTCCATTACGGGTGTGAAACATGTTTTTTTTTTCTCAGTGCGTGATCTTCTAGCAAATATTAGCGTGTGCGTGTGTGAATATTTAATGACGTAGGAGGCATCAGTAAGGATTAGTTAGAGGGAATAGATAGATTAACCTGGCATGTCGCATGAAAAGTTCGTCAAGAAAATTTTCACTGACCCAAGTTTCGAACCCGGACTGTCTGGCACATTACAGTGGGATTTTGGAAAATATATGTCATCAGTAAGTAACGTGCACCGTTAATCAATGAGAAATTTTGTGCTATAGGGAATAATTGTCATCCTAAAATTTTTCCGAGAAGTAGTTAGCTAGTGTTGAAATAGGGACCTCTAAGACACAAAATGCCGACCGCAAGAGTCGAACCAATGATTGTGTAGCGCCATATATATATGTAAATACCGGCATAATGATATACGTGTTCCTGATAATGGAGTGAGAAATGTAGAATAATACGTGAAATATGAAATGAATAAAATATATTGAGAGTATTATATAATTAGTAACTGTTCGCACAGGCGCATGATATTGTGGAGGAACATATGGCTTCATTTAGAGTAGAGAGAGAGAGAATTTAAGTGGGTGCGAACATGTTAGAATGCCGTGTCAATGAAATGAGTCGGACGTGAGATAAGGCAGCAGACCAGGACGGCGCGTTGTGTATTAGAGAGGCTATGGCAGCTGTAGTAAGGTCTTATAAGTAACAAAATATCGCATTCATCCGTAAGAAAATTCTGTTTGTGGAACTCAGGACAGCACAATTAGATTAAATAATGATAGCTAGACTTCGTGACAGATCATTGCGGCAAGTGTAATGATAGGTCACTGTAATGGTGCCATGTTGAGGGTCGGAGTTCGATGCCCGGCCGAGCCAGTGTATAATGATTTTCCCTGTGACTATTGATTGAAATTATGTTGTGTTTGTTTATGTTATATGTTCTTCAATATGTGGGCAATGCAAATTTTGATTTTGCAGTTGCAATATTTCTTGTGATGTTGAATTCAGTTCACGGTGGTTGTTTATACTTGCGGCAATGAGGTTCATCCCATTGTCTGTAGAATCAGTGTAGGTTAAGATGTATTTAACATTATAGTATAGGGTTTCTTGCTACAGGGTAGGCATATGTTTTGTGTATGATAAAACAGCTAATTAAGCATATGTGAGATATTTATCATTTTAATGAATCGGTAAATTAATTTAATTTATTTATGTCAGGGTTACTTTTCGATTTCGTGCGTGCGTTCCATATTATCAGTATTATATGAGGGGAGGATGGTACCGAGAAAGAATAAGTTAAATAGTTTCGGACTCAAATAATAATAGGGATTATTTTTAGATAAAATTTGTGATGAATAATTTTATGATATATAAAATTTTGGATTGAATTACCAAATCTAACAAACGTGATTGGATAAATTTATGATTTTCAAGGTAACGATTATACCGACATTGATAACTGCGAATTTGTAAATTATAATGAATTTAATGGATTTAATTAATTAAAAGATGAGTTGTGAATTACACGGCGGATGTTGCTTAATGAATTTACACAGCCTCATACATTTCATTTTTAAGAGTGTATTTAAATAAATAATTTGGTATCTAGTGAATGGTAACTACAAGGTTTATAATGGTGAGGAAATAACTTAAAGGCATGGAGAGCAAATATGAATTTGTTATTCAAAGAATGAACGGAAGAAGTTTTGGTTGTATTAACATTTTAAAAAGGTACTTTGACAAATTAACAAAGGTCATGATGATAGATTATTATAATATTTTATTATTGAAAATTTTGAAATATGGTGGTACCAAAATATGAGTGGAATGGAATTGGATTAAAATTTTTGAAGTACTGAAGTAGAGTTGATGAATAAGATGAAAGGGAATTGTAATAAAGATGAAGTAATGTGTTTAGAAGGATTTGAAATCTATGAGTCATGAGGTTGATATGTTATAGTCGAGGGTGATAGAGGTTGTGAACAATATTTGGTCCGAAGAGTTTATTGTTTGTATAGAAGTATATTTGCTTTGCCAAAGTTTAGCCTTTTCAATAAATTTTGCATTCGTAAATGTTCTCATTCGGATTTTTATTTAATTATTTTATTTCTTCTCTTTTATCCTTCCCGCTTGATTAATTTAAGGTTAGTTTATAATATCTGAAGATGTCTCTGAGGGTAGTACCCAGTCAGCGACCCTGGGATGTCTCGAGCCGGCGCCACATTTCAAAGGCAGGAAGGGTAGAGGGTTGAGTTGTCGCCCGTGACGTGGGGCACGATTGTGTGTTTACCCATTAAGTGGAACCAAGTTGATCATGGTGATGATAGAAATTTTGGAAAATTTTTTGGAAAAATCCTAAATTTCGGGTTTCACGATTTTGTTAGATATTTTATGAGTGACATGTAAATGTAGATTATTTTGTGAAACTGAATGAGAACAGATCGTGAGTACCATTGTTATGGACATAGGCTCATGACAGTCACTTAATAGAAATGCCCAAAAGAATAGAGGGATTGTGTTAAATCCAAACGAGGTTAAAAATGTCTGGTTTATTCTTCAAATAAATTCAGCCAGGGGCAATAGTTAAGAATAATTGTAGATTTTCGTGGAAGGATGAGATGACCTCGGTCTCAAGTTGTGGAAAATGGCAGTGACAAATGTTATGGTGTCAGTTTACGACGATATGGACCATTGTTTCGGTCGTATCCGCCGTAATGCTGAGGGCATGTGTTTGTATACTGGCATGTACTGTATGTGAAGTACTTAATAATTCGAAAGCCCAATGATAGTATCGCGATATTCGGTGGTTCGATGTTAAATTTCTTTGGGGCTGTGTTAATTAGTGGTTTGTGAATTTTTTTTTTTGGGTTTTGCTTTCTTTGTATAGAACTTTGGCAAAATGTAGATGAAATAGGGACAGCTTCTAGATGGCAATGTTTGGCCAAATTTTTGAATGATATTATCCACGTAACGTAAAGTAAAGAAGCTGGAATTAAATTATATGATAATAATTATGGAAATTTGAACTTATTCTTTCTCATATCCACGGCACATGGTTAGAGGGAAGGCCCGTTTTCTCAGAAAGATAATATGGTAGATGTGGAGGTGATGAAGGGTCTTATGACCGAACTCATGAATGAACTGAGGGAGGACATGAATGAACAATTTAGGGAAGCGAAGGAGAGCACTAATGAACAATTTAGGGAAGCGAAGGAGAGCACTAATGAACAATTTAGGGAAGCGAAGGAGAGCACTAATGAACAATTTAAGGAAGTTAAGGAGAGTGCGAATGAACAATTTAGGGAAGTTAAGGAGAGTGCGAATGAACAATTTCAAGGTGTCAATGAACAATTTAAAGAAGTCAGGGACCAGATGGTCAGTATCAAGGATCAGCTATCGACAGAGATAACTATAGTTAAAGAGGGCTGTGATAGGAATGCTCAAAGATTAGAGAAGCAGATAGAAGAGGTCCGAATGGAAGCAGTTACCCGCAGTGACAAGTTGGAAGAAAAGATAGATCAGGTCGCTTTAACAGTATCGCAAGTAGTTGCCAGGTTGTCGGAGAAACTGAGTCAAGTCGAAATAAACGTCGAGGGTCAACAGAAAGCCGTAAATTCGATCAAGGATAAGATGGTTGATATCGAGGAAGCTATTGTATTGACAGACGCCAAAGTTACCAAGTTACAAATAGAAACACATGAATCGTTTGTTAAGACTGCCGAGGGATTCAATGACCGGTTGTTGCAATTGAGAGATAATGTCCATGGAGAAGTTAAGAAGGTAGAAGACCAACTGAAAGAAGAGATGGCTGAAAATAGGAAGGAACTCTTGGAGGAAATAAATGGAGTGCAGGCGGATCTTCGAGCTGAAGGTTGTGAAGTAACGAAGCAAATTAGTGAATGGGCTCATAAGTGCCATAAGACGGAAGTGAAGGTGGACATACATGAAGAATTAATGAAAGAAATGAAAGAGGAGATCGGACAAATCAAGGGACTTAAGGAAGATGTCGAGATATTGAAATTACAGGAGACTAAGGGAGAACTGCTCATGCGATCGATGATAAATAAACAAAATGTCTTAGAGCAAGCAGGAAGCCATTCTAGTAGTGTAGGATTGGGAAATGGAGTAGATCAGACCCGTTTACCTGAAACTACCAACCAACCATTTGAAGAACGAACTTCAACGCCACAGATTATGGGACCAATTCCATATTTTGAATTGATGAGATTATCAGAGGGAAAGCCAAGGAAATTCACTGGCGGACCCGAGATAACACCGAAAAGTTTCCTTAGAGAGATGACAGAATATATTCAGGACAATAGAATTCATCCGGATAGACAGTTGAGGATTGTAGAGCGATTTCTAGATGGACAACCATTGATCTGGTTTAAAGCATTCAAATATTGTTTTGATGACTACGAAGGTTTCAAGCGTGCCTTTTTACAAAAATACTGGGGTCAGGAGGTTCAACAAGGACTCAGACTTGAACTGTATTCACGAAAATACCAGAGCACAGTACCCACGAGATACGCAGACTTTTTCAGTGGGCAACTTTTGAAGCTTAGGGAGTTAGACTGTCCGCCTCCAGAAGAAGAGTTAATCGCATCAATCGAAAGACAGTTACCTGTGGATGTGCAAAGGACATTGATAGCTGCGAACGTGAAAACAGCTGTAGAGGCCGAAGTATTGTTGAGGCAATTAGATCAAACATCGAACTTGTATCATCCTAGGAATCGGAATATTGAAGCAGTCCATACTATTGACTTGACCAAGGAAGAGAATTCATCAGAGAAGAAGACCCAGGGAACCAACACGTACAACAATAAGAACGATGATAATCAGAACAGAGAGTATCGAGGAGGATACCAGGGAAGAAATTGGAAAGCTCAATCCTTTGGAAGAGGACGAGTCAACGATAGAAGTTATGAGTCAAATTATAATCAGAATTATGGAGGAAACAGAAGACAAGGGTACCGATATAGATATGGAAGGTTTGGAGAGATGAGAAGACCATATCCACCATATAATAGACCAGGTGATGCAAGAGGTCGACCAAGAAGAGAAGAAAACGACAGAATGGATCTTCAAGAACGCAGGAATGAGTCTAGAAGATATGTTGAG
Source organism: Anabrus simplex (assembly GCF_040414725.1). Classification (NCBI taxonomy): domain Eukaryota; kingdom Metazoa; phylum Arthropoda; class Insecta; order Orthoptera; family Tettigoniidae; genus Anabrus; species Anabrus simplex. Next base: position 326,224,265 of record NC_090271.1, read on the forward strand.
GAGTTGGCCACGAAAGGAGTGTCGTCAGACCAGTGGAAGAGTGCGATTCAACAAGGGAATCCGGATAGGAGATGTAGAGAAGAGATTGAGGAAAATCATGACATGACACAGAGAGAGGAAGCCAGGGGCTTAAATCCAAATGCTCCGGGTTTTTCCTTGGAAGGAACAGGAGTAAAGAAGAAAACGCATTGTTGGTAGTTGAAGACGATCTTGAAGGACACCCTGAAGAAGATGAAGGAGAAGAAGATGATGGAGAAGACAATCAAATGAAAGATGAAGACGAAGGAGATGTCATGCTAGCCTACAATACCATAGAAGAAATGCTTAGAGGAAAAATGGATGAAATCGGAAGTGCCAACGGAAAATATGCCTGTAAAGAAGTAATGGAATTAAGAGAGAAGTTCAAGGAATTAGTTGGATTGTTAAAAGAAAATGAGCGTCTTAAGAAAGAAAATGTGAGTCTAAAATCTGGATTTGTTAAGTAAATAATGGACAGACAATGATATATTTGGAAGATGTTTGGTTGGAAAAATCCCTTGTCAGTAATTTTTCCAAAAAGAAAGTGGGGGAAAGATGAGCCCAATTGGCTCATATCATTGTCTTTAAAAATATTAGAAATTAAAAAAATGGCATATGAGGGAATAGCCGCAGTTACATTGTAGGCCGGATGTGTGGCGCCGTTTCGCTTGCCCAGGTTTAAAGATAGTTCCACGTGTCAAGGTCATCTTGTGATGAAATGGAAAGCATTGGAATATTCCATGAGGTGTGATGACAAAAGTCACCAGATTTAAGTTGGCAACATTTTCAGGCAGCGAATCGCAGCAGAGCAGGTTTTGGAATGATGGGGGTAAATTAAAGATGGGTGCCACATAAATGACTTCTAAAATAATTAAATCCACCAGGGGATAAGGTGAAAACAAGATTAAACCATTTTGAGAACAATAATTAAAGACGGCATATTTGCAACAGCCTATTGGAATAAATAATTGCAGGCATATGTGACGGGACGTTACATCATTGTTAATGGGGTTCCCCGAGCTCCCTATCCAAGATCCGGCGTGCATGGAGAGGACGCGAGCCGCTAAGAACAGACACTCTGCTACGGAAATTTGAACGTGTCGGACGTACGTGTATGTGGTTCACGAGAACCCTAATCTAGAGCATTTCCTATCAAATAACTAGCTGTCGAAGATACTACGGGTCCGATAGACTTTGCATTTAACTCAATAATGACCGAAATTTTTGTAAATTCAAGAAGGTGAATTTTTACAACATTAACTGAAAATTAGGATCGGAGCGAGATCAAACAAGGACGCATCGCAGTGCCACGTGTAAACTCGCGGAAAGCAGAGACAAAGTGTATATTACAATTGTGAATAAGTGTATGTGCTAGAATAATTTAACTATATCTGTGTTTTTTTTATATGTATTTTAGTGTAGTAAGAAGTGATGAGCGTGTGATTTCATGAAAGCAACAAGAGTGAAGACCATGGTTGTGGAGAATGGTATGGGTTCAGGTTTTGAGGCCGTTAGCATGATGGCTTAAGTACATCATGGGGCCGACCTGAAACCATGAGACCGTGGAGCTGAGTATGGAGCGTCGCCGAGTCGATAAGTACCCTGATTCATTATCTAGCATGTGCATGATTAGCTGTTAACTGTAAATAAATTAATGCATGATTATTTGTTTATTTTCCTTTATAAGTACTGTAGCAAGGATAGTTAGGTTTTTTTTTTTTTTAGGTTTTATTTTATGCTGATGCCTAGGGGGGTGTACATATTGTGATATTAGCGTGTGTTAAAATATGGTCTTCGCGAGTGTGGAAATAATGTGTGTAAATAATGATTTTCCATTACGGGTGTGAAACATGGTTTTTTTTTTCTCAGTGCGTGATCTTCTAGCAAATATTAGCGTGTGCGTGTGTGAATATTTAATGACGTAGGAGGCATCAGTAAGGATTAGTTAGAGGGAATAGATAGATTAACCTGGCATGTCGCATGAAAAGTTCGTCAAGAAAATTTTCACTGACCCAAGTTTCGAACCCGGACTGTCTGGCACATTACAGTGGGATTTTGGAAAATATATGTCATCAGTAAGTAACGTGCACCGTTAATCAATGAGAAATTTTGTGCTATAGGGAATAATTGTCATCCTAAAATTTTTCCGAGAAGTAGTTAGCTAGTGTTGAAATAGGGACCTCTAAGACACAAAATGCCGACCGCAAGAGTCGAACCAATGATTGTGTAGCGCCATATATATATGTAAATACCGGCATAATGATATACGTGTTCCTGATAATGGAGTGAGAAATGTAGAATAATACGTGAAATATGAAATGAATAAAATATATTGAGAGTATTATATAATTAGTAACTGTTCGCACAGGCGCATGATATTGTGGAGGAACATATGGCTTCATTTAGAGTAGAGAGAGAGAGAATTTAAGTGGGTGCGAACATGTTAGAATGCCGTGTCAATGAAATGAGTCGGACGTGAGATAAGGCAGCAGACCAGGACGGCGCGTTGTGTATTAGAGAGGCTATGGCAGCTGTAGTAAGGTCTTATAAGTAACAAAATATCGCATTCATCCGTAAGAAAATTCTGTTTGTGGAACTCAGGACAGCACAATTAGATTAAATAATGATAGCTAGACTTCGTGACAGATCATTGCGGCAAGTGTAATGATAGGTCACTGTAATGGTGCCATGTTGAGGGTCGGAGTTCGATGCCCGGCCGAGCCAGTGTATAATGATTTTCCCTGTGACTATTGATTGAAATTATGTTGTGTTTGTTTATGTTATATGTTCTTCAATATGTGGGCAATGCAAATTTTGATTTTGCAGTTGCAATATTTCTTGTGATGTTGAATTCAGTTCACGGTGGTTGTTTATACTTGCGGCAATGAGGTTCATCCCATTGTCTGTAGAATCAGTGTAGGTTAAGATGTATTTAACATTATAGTATAGGGTTTCTTGCTACAGGGTAGGCATATGTTTTGTGTATGATAAAACAGCTAATTAAGCATATGTGAGATATTTATCATTTTAATGAATCGGTAAATTAATTTAATTTATTTATGTCAGGGTTACTTTTCGATTTCGTGCGTGCGTTCCATATTATCAGTATTATATGAGGGGAGGATGGTACCGAGAAAGAATAAGTTAAATAGTTTCGGACTCAAATAATAATAGGGATTATTTTTAGATAAAATTTGTGATGAATAATTTTATGATATATAAAATTTTGGATTGAATTACCAAATCTAACAAACGTGATTGGATAAATTTATGATTTTCAAGGTAACGATTATACCGACATTGATAACTGCGAATTTGTAAATTATAATGAATTTAATGGATTTAATTAATTAAAAGATGAGTTGTGAATTACACGGCGGATGTTGCTTAATGAATTTACACAGCCTCATACATTTCATTTTTAAGAGTGTATTTAAATAAATAATTTGGTATCTAGTGAATGGTAACTACAAGGTTTATAATGGTGAGGAAATAACTTAAAGGCATGGAGAGCAAATATGAATTTGTTATTCAAAGAATGAACGGAAGAAGTTTTGGTTGTATTAACATTTTAAAAAGGTACTTTGACAAATTAACAAAGGTCATGATGATAGATTATTATAATATTTTATTATTGAAAATTTTGAAATATGGTGGTACCAAAATATGAGTGGAATGGAATTGGATTAAAATTTTTGAAGTACTGAAGTAGAGTTGATGAATAAGATGAAAGGGAATTGTAATAAAGATGAAGTAATGTGTTTAGAAGGATTTGAAATCTATGAGTCATGAGGTTGATATGTTATAGTCGAGGGTGATAGAGGTTGTGAACAATATTTGGTCCGAAGAGTTTATTGTTTGTATAGAAGTATATTTGCTTTGCCAAAGTTTAGCCTTTTCAATAAATTTTGCATTCGTAAATGTTCTCATTCGGATTTTTATTTAATTATTTTATTTCTTCTCTTTTATCCTTCCCGCTTGATTAATTTAAGGTTAGTTTATAATATCTGAAGATATCTCTGAGGGTAGTACCCAGTCAGCGACCCTGGGATGTCTCGAGCCGGCGCCACATTTCAAAGGCAGGAAGGGTAGAGGGTTGAGTTGTCGCCCGTGACGTGGGGCACGATTGTGTGTTTACCCATTAAGTGGAACCAAGTTGATCATGGTGATGATAGAAATTTTGGAAAATTTTTTGGAAAAATCCTAAATTTCGGGTTTCACGATTTTGTTAGATATTTTATGAGTGACATGTAAATGTAGATTATTTTGTGAAACTGAATGAGAACAGATCGTGAGTACCATTGTTATGGACATAGGCTCATGACAGTCACTTAATAGAAATGCCCAAAAGAATAGAGGGATTGTGTTAAATCCAAACGAGGTTAAAAATGTCTGGTTTATTCTTCAAATAAATTCAGCCAGGGGCAATAGTTAAGAATAATTGTAGATTTTCGTGGAAGGATGAGATGACCTCGGTCTCAAGTTGTGGAAAATGGCAGTGACAAATGTTATGGTGTCAGTTTACGACGATATGGACCATTGTTTCGGTCGTATCCGCCGTAATGCTGAGGGCATGTGTTTGTATACTGGCATGTACTGTATGTGAAGTACTTAATAATTCGAAAGCCCAATGATAGTATCGCGATATTCGGTGGTTCGATGTTAAATTTCTTTGGGGCTGTGTTAATTAGTGGTTTGTGAATTTTTTTTTTTTGGGTTTTGCTTTCTTTGTATAGAACTTTGGCAAAATGTAGATGAAATAGGGACAGCTTCTAGATGGCAATGTTTGGCCAAATTTTTGAATGATATTATCCACGTAACGTAAAGTAAAGAAGCTGGAATTAAATTATATGATAATAATTATGGAAATTTGAACTTATTCTTTCTCATATCCACGGCACATGGTTAGAGGGAAGGCCCGTTTTCTCAGAAAGATAATATGGTAGATGTGGAGGTGATGAAGGGTCTTATGACCGAACTCATGAATGAACTGAGGGAGGACATGAATGAACAATTTAGGGAAGCGAAGGAGAGCACTAATGAACAATTTAGGGAAGCGAAGGAGAGCACTAATGAACAATTTAGGGAAGCGAAGGAGAGCACTAATGAACAATTTAGGGAAGTTAAGGAGAGTGCGAATGAACAATTTAGGGAAGTTAAGGAGAGTGCGAATGAACAATTTCAAGGTGTCAATGAACAATTTAAAGAAGTCAGGGACCAGATGGTCAGTATCAAGGATCAGCTATCGACAGAGATAACTATAGTTAAAGAGGGCTGTGATAGGAATGCTCAAAGATTAGAGAAGCAGATAGAAGAGGTCCGAATGGAAGCAGTTACCCGCAGTGACAAGTTGGAAGAAAAGATAGATCAGGTCGCTTTAACAGTATCGCAAGTAGATGCCAGGTTGTCGGAGAAACTGAGTCAAGTCGAAATAAACGTCGAGGGTCAACAGAAAGCCGTAAATTCGATCAAGGATAAGATGGTTGATATCGAGGAAGCTATTGTATTGACAGACGCCAAAGTTACCAAGTTACAAATAGAAACACATGAATCGTTTGTTAAGACTGCCGAGGGATTCAATGACCGGTTGTTGCAATTGAGAGATAATGTCCATGGAGAAGTTAAGAAGGTAGAAGACCAACTGAAAGAAGAGATGGCTGAAAATAGGAAGGAACTCTTGGAGGAAATAAATGGAGTGCAGGCGGATCTTCGAGCTGAAGGTTGTGAAGTAACGAAGCAAATTAGTGAATGGGCTCATAAGTGCCATAAGACGGAAGTGAAGGTGGACATACATGAAGAATTAATGAAAGAAATGAAAGAGGAGATCGGACAAATCAAGGGACTTAAGGAAGATGTCGAGATATTGAAATTACAGGAGACTAAGGGAGAACTGCTCATGCGATCGATGATAAATAAACAAAATGTCTTAGAGCAAGCAGGAAGCCATTCTAGTAGTGTAGGATTGGGAAATGGAGTAGATCAGACCCGTTTACCTGAAACTACCAACCAACCATTTGAAGAACGAACTTCAACGCCACAGATTATGGGACCAATTCCATATTTTGAATTGATGAGATTATCAGAGGGAAAGCCAAGGAAATTCACTGGCGGACCCGAGATAACACCGAAAAGTTTCCTTAGAGAGATGACAGAATATATTCAGGACAATAGAATTCATCCGGATAGACAGTTGAGGATTGTAGAGCGATTTCTAGATGGACAACCATTGATCTGGTTTAAAGCATTCAAATATTGTTTTGATGACTACGAAGGTTTCAAGCGTGCCTTTTTACAAAAATACTGGGGTCAGGAGGTTCAACAAGGACTCAGACTTGAACTGTATTCACGAAAATACCAGAGCACAGTACCCACGAGATACGCAGACTTTTTCAGTGGGCAACTTTTGAAGCTTAGGGAGTTAGACTGTCCGCCTCCAGAAGAAGAGTTAATCGCATCAATCGAAAGACAGTTACCTGTGGATGTGCAAAGGACATTGATAGCTGCGAACGTGAAAACAGCTGTAGAGGCCGAAGTATTGTTGAGGCAATTAGATCAAACATCGAACTTGTATCATCCTAGGAATCGGAATATTGAAGCAGTCCATACTATTGACTTGACCAAGGAAGAGAATTCATCAGAGAAGAAGACCCAGGGAACCAACACGTACAACAATAAGAACGATGATAATCAGAACAGAGAGTATCGAGGAGGATACCAGGGAAGAAATTGGAAAGCTCAATCCTTTGGAAGAGGACGAGTCAACGATAGAAGTTATGAGTCAAATTATAATCAGAATTATGGAGGAAACAGAAGACAAGGGTACCGATATAGATATGGAAGGTTTGGAGAGATGAGAAGACCATATCCACCATATAATAGACCAGGTGATGCAAGAGGTCGACCAAGAAGAGAAGAAAACGACAGAATGGATCTTCAAGAACGCAGGAATGAGTCTAGAAGATATGTTGAGGAGTTGGCCACGAAAGGAGTGTCGTCAGACCAGTGGAAGAGTGCGATTCAACAAGGGAATCCGGATAGGAGATGTAGAGAAGAGATTGAGGAAAATCATGACATGACACAGAGAGAGGAAGCCAGGGGCTTAAATCCAAATGCTCCGGGTTTTTCCTTGGAAGGAACAGGAGTAAAGAAGAAAACGCATTGTTGGTAGTTGAAGACGATCTTGAAGGACACCCTGAAGAAGATGAAGGAGAAGAAGATGATGGAGAAGACAATCAAATGAAAGATGAAGACGAAGGAGATGTCATGCTAGCCTACAATACCATAGAAGAAATGCTTAGAGGAAAAATGGATGAAATCGGAAGTGCCAACGGAAAATATGCCTGTAAAGAAGTAATGGAATTAAGAGAGAAGTTCAAGGAATTAGTTGGATTGTTAAAAGAAAATGAGCGTCTTAAGAAAGAAAATGTGAGTCTAAAATCTGGATTTGTTAAGTAAATAATGGACAGACAATGATATATTTGGAAGATGTTTGGTTGGAAAAATCCCTTGTCAGTAATTTTTCCAAAAAGAAAGTGGGGGAAAGATGAGCCCAATTGGCTCATATCATTGTCTTTAAAAATATTAGAAATTAAAAAAATGGCATATGAGGGAATAGCCGCAGTTACATTGTAGGCCGGATGTGTGGCGCCGTTTCGCTTGCCCAGGTTTAAAGATAGTTCCACGTGTCAAGGTCATCTTGTGATGAAATGGAAAGCATTGGAATATTCCATGAGGTGTGATGACAAAAGTCACCAGATTTAAGTTGGCAACATTTTCAGGCAGCGAATCGCAGCAGAGCAGGTTTTGGAATGATGGGGGTAAATTAAAGATGGGTGCCACATAAATGACTTCTAAAATAATTAAATCCACCAGGGGATAAGGTGAAAACAAGATTAAACCATTTTGAGAACAATAATTAAAGACGGCATATTTGCAACAGCCTATTGGAATAAATAATTGCAGGCATATGTGACGGGACGTTACATCATTGTTAATGGGGTTCCCCGAGCTCCCTATCCAAGATCCGGCGTGCATGGAGAGGACGCGAGCCGCTAAGAACAGACACTCTGCTACGGAAATTTGAACGTGTCGGACGTACGTGTATGTGGTTCACGAGAACCCTAATCTAGAGCATTTCCTATCAAATAACTAGCTGTCGAAGATACTACGGGTCCGATAGACTTTGCATTTAACTCAATAATGACCGAAATTTTTGTAAATTCAAGAAGGTGAATTTTTACAACATTAACTGAAAATTAGGATCGGAGCGAGATCAAACAAGGACGCATCGCAGTGCCACGTGTAAACTCGCGGAAAGCAGAGACAAAGTGTATATTACAATTGTGAATAAGTGTATGTGCTAGAATAATTTAACTATATCTGTGTTTTTTTTTATATGTATTTTAGTGTAGTAAGAAGTGATGAGCGTGTGATTTCATGAAAGCAACAAGAGTGAAGACCATGGTTGTGGAGAATGGTATGGGTTCAGGTTTTGAGGCCGTTAGCATGATGGCTTAAGTACATCATGGGGCCGACCTGAAACCATGAGACCGTGGAGCTGAGTATGGAGCGTCGCCGAGTCGATAAGTACCCTGATTCATTATCTAGCATGTGCATGATTAGCTGTTAACTGTAAATAAATTAATGCATGATTATTTGTTTATTTTCCTTTATAAGTACTGTAGCAAGGATAGTTAGGTTTTTTTTTTTAAGGTTTTATTTTATGCTGATGCCTAGGGGGGTGTACATATTGTGATATTAGCGTGTGTTAAAATATGGTCTTCGCGAGTGTGGAAATAATGTGTGTAAATAATGATTTTCCATTACGGGTGTGAAACATGGTTTTTTTTTCTCAGTGCGTGATCTTCTAGCAAATATTAGCGTGTGCGTGTGTGAATATTTAATGACGTAGGAGGCATCAGTAAGGATTAGTTAGAGGGAATAGATAGATTAACCTGGCATGTCGCATGAAAAGTTCGTCAAGAAAATTTTCACTGACCCAAGTTTCGAACCCGGACTGTCTGGCACATTACAGTGGGATTTTGGAAAATATATGTCATCAGTAAGTAACGTGCACCGTTAATCAATGAGAAATTTTGTGCTATAGGGAATAATTGTCATCCTAAAATTTTTCCGAGAAGTAGTTAGCTAGTGTTGAAATAGGGACCTCTAAGACACAAAATGCCGACCGCAAGAGTCGAACCAATGATTGTGTAGCGCCATATATATATGTAAATACCGGCATAATGATATACGTGTTCCTGATAATGGAGTGAGAAATGTAGAATAATACGTGAAATATGAAATGAATAAAATATATTGAGAGTATTATATAATTAGTAACTGTTCGCACAGGCGCATGATATTGTGGAGGAACATATGGCTTCATTTAGAGTAGAGAGAGAGAGAATTTAAGTGGGTGCGAACATGTTAGAATGCCGTGTCAATGAAATGAGTCGGACGTGAGATAAGGCAGCAGACCAGGACGGCGCGTTGTGTATTAGAGAGGCTATGGCAGCTGTAGTAAGGTCTTATAAGTAACAAAATATCGCATTCATCCGTAAGAAAATTCTGTTTGTGGAACTCAGGACAGCACAATTAGATTAAATAATGATAGCTAGACTTCGTGACAGATCATTGCGGCAAGTGTAATGATAGGTCACTGTAATGGTGCCATGTTGAGGGTCGGAGTTCGATGCCCGGCCGAGCCAGTGTATAATGATTTTCCCTGTGACTATTGATTGAAATTATGTTGTGTTTGTTTATGTTATATGTTCTTCAATATGTGGGCAATGCAAATTTTGATTTTGCAGTTGCAATATTTCTTGTGATGTTGAATTCAGTTCACGGTGGTTGTTTATACTTGCGGCAATGAGGTTCATCCCATTGTCTGTAGAATCAGTGTAGGTTAAGATGTATTTAACATTATAGTATAGGGTTTCTTGCTACAGGGTAGGCATATGTTTTGTGTATGATAAAACAGCTAATTAAGCATATGTGAGATATTTATCATTTTAATGAATCGGTAAATTAATTTAATTTATTTATGTCAGGGTTACTTTTCGATTTCGTGCGTGCGTTCCATATTATCAGTATTATATGAGGGGAGGATGGTACCGAGAAAGAATAAGTTAAATAGTTTCGGACTCAAATAATAATAGGGATTATTTTTAGATAAAATTTGTGATGAATAATTTTATGATATATAAAATTTTGGATTGAATTACCAAATCTAACAAACGTGATTGGATAAATTTATGATTTTCAAGGTAACGATTATACCGACATTGATAACTGCGAATTTGTAAATTATAATGAATTTAATGGATTTAATTAATTAAAAGATGAGTTGTGAATTACACGGCGGATGTTGCTTAATGAATTTACACAGCCTCATACATTTCATTTTTAAGAGTGTATTTAAATAAATAATTTGGTATCTAGTGAATGGTAACTACAAGGTTTATAATGGTGAGGAAATAACTTAAAGGCATGGAGAGCAAATATGAATTTGTTATTCAAAGAATGAACGGAAGAAGTTTTGGTTGTATTAACATTTTAAAAAGGTACTTTGACAAATTAACAAAGGTCATGATGATAGATTATTATAATATTTTATTATTGAAAATTTTGAAATATGGTGGTACCAAAATATGAGTGGAATGGAATTGGATTAAAATTTTTGAAGTACTGAAGTAGAGTTGATGAATAAGATGAAAGGGAATTGTAATAAAGATGAAGTAATGTGTTTAGAAGGATTTGAAATCTATGAGTCATGAGGTTGATATGTTATAGTCGAGGGTGATAGAGGTTGTGAACAATATTTGGTCCGAAGAGTTTATTGTTTGTATAGAAGTATATTTGCTTTGCCAAAGTTTAGCCTTTTCAATAAATTTTGCATTCGTAAATGTTCTCATTCGGATTTTTATTTAATTATTTTATTTCTTCTCTTTTATCCTTCCCGCTTGATTAATTTAAGGTTAGTTTATAATATCTGAAGATATCTCTGAGGGTAGTACCCAGTCAGCGACCCTGGGATGTCTCGAGCCGGCGCCACATTTCAAAGGCAGGAAGGGTAGAGGGTTGAGTTGTCGCCCGTGACGTGGGGCACGATTGTGTGTTTACCCATTAAGTGGAACCAAGTTGATCATGGTGATGATAGAAATTTTGGAAAATTTTTTGGAAAAATCCTAAATTTCGGGTTTCACGATTTTGTTAGATATTTTATGAGTGACATGTAAATGTAGATTATTTTGTGAAACTGAATGAGAACAGATCGTGAGTACCATTGTTATGGACATAGGCTCATGACAGTCACTTAATAGAAATGCCCAAAAGAATAGAGGGATTGTGTTAAATCCAAACGAGGTTAAAAATGTCTGGTTTATTCTTCAAATAAATTCAGCCAGGGGCAATAGTTAAGAATAATTGTAGATTTTCGTGGAAGGATGAGATGACCTCGGTCTCAAGTTGTGGAAAATGGCAGTGACAAATGTTATGGTGTCAGTTTACGACGATATGGACCATTGTTTCGGTCGTATCCGCCGTAATGCTGAGGGCATGTGTTTGTATACTGGCATGTACTGTATGTGAAGTACTTAATAATTCGAAAGCCCAATGATAGTATCGCGATATTCGGTGGTTCGATGTTAAATTTCTTTGGGGCTGTGTTAATTAGTGGTTTGTGAATTTTTTTTTTGGGTTTTGCTTTCTTTGTATAGAACTTTGGCAAAATGTAGATGAAATAGGGACAGCTTCTAGATGGCAATGTTTGGCCAAATTTTTGAATGATATTATCCACGTAACGTAAAGTAAAGAAGCTGGAATTAAATTATATGATAATAATTATGGAAATTTGAACTTATTCTTTCTCATATCCACGGCACATGGTTAGAGGGAAGGCCCGTTTTCTCAGAAAGATAATATGGTAGATGTGGAGGTGATGAAGGGTCTTATGACCGAACTCATGAATGAACTGAGGGAGGACATGAATGAACAATTTAGGGAAGCGAAGGAGAGCACTAATGAACAATTTAGGGAAGCGAAGGAGAGCACTAATGAACAATTTAGGGAAGCGAAGGAGAGCACTAATGAACAATTTAGGGAAGTTAAGGAGAGTGCGAATGAACAATTTAGGGAAGTTAAGGAGAGTGCGAATGAACAATTTCAAGGTGTCAATGAACAATTTAAAGAAGTCAGGGACCAGATGGTCAGTATCAAGGATCAGCTATCGACAGAGATAACTATAGTTAAAGAGGGCTGTGATAGGAATGCTCAAAGATTAGAGAAGCAGATAGAAGAGGTCCGAATGGAAGCAGTTACCCGCAGTGACAAGTTGGAAGAAAAGATAGATCAGGTCGCTTTAACAGTATCGCAAGTAGATGCCAGGTTGTCGGAGAAACTGAGTCAAGTCGAAATAAACGTCGAGGGTCAACAGAAAGCCGTAAATTCGATCAAGGATAAGATGGTTGATATCGAGGAAGCTATTGTATTGACAGACGCCAAAGTTACCAAGTTACAAATAGAAACACATGAATCGTTTGTTAAGACTGCCGAGGGATTCAATGACCGGTTGTTGCAATTGAGAGATAATGTCCATGGAGAAGTTAAGAAGGTAGAAGACCAACTGAAAGAAGAGATGGCTGAAAATAGGAAGGAACTCTTGGAGGAAATAAATGGAGTGCAAGCGGATCTTCGAGCTGAAGGTTGTGAAGTAACGAAGCAAATTAGTGAATGGGCTCATAAGTGCCATAAGACGGAAGTGAAGGTGGACATACATGAAGAATTAATGAAAGAAATGAAAGAGGAGATCGGACAAATCAAGGGACTTAAGGAAGATGTCGAGATATTGAAATTACAGGAGACTAAGGGAGAACTGCTCATGCGATCGATGATAAATAAACAAAATGTCTTAGAGCAAGCAGGAAGCCATTCTAGTAGTGTAGGATTGGGAAATGGAGTAGATCAGACCCGTTTACCTGAAACTACCAACCAACCATTTGAAGAACGAACTTCAACGCCACAGATTATGGGACCAATTCCATATTTTGAATTGATGAGATTATCAGAGGGAAAGCCAAGGAAATTCACTGGCGGACCCGAGATAACACCGAAAAGTTTCCTTAGAGAGATGACAGAATATATTCAGGACAATAGAATTCATCCGGATAGACAGTTGAGGATTGTAGAGCGATTTCTAGATGGACAACCATTGATCTGGTTTAAAGCATTCAAATATTGTTTTGATGACTACGAAGGTTTCAAGCGTGCCTTTTTACAAAAATACTGGGGTCAGGAGGTTCAACAAGGACTCAGACTTGAACTGTATTCACGAAAATACCAGAGCACAGTACCCACGAGATACGCAGACTTTTTCAGTGGGCAACTTTTGAAGCTTAGGGAGTTAGACTGTCCGCCTCCAGAAGAAGAGTTAATCGCATCAATCGAAAGACAGTTACCTGTGGATGTGCAAAGGACATTGATAGCTGCGAACGTGAAAACAGCTGTAGAGGCCGAAGTATTGTTGAGGCAATTAGATCAAACATCGAACTTGTATCATCCTAGGAATCGGAATATTGAAGCAGTCCATACTATTGACTTGACCAAGGAAGAGAATTCATCAGAGAAGAAGACCCAGGGAACCAACACGTACAACAATAAGAACGATGATAATCAGAACAGAGAGTATCGAGGAGGATACCAGGGAAGAAATTGGAAAGCTCAATCCTTTGGAAGAGGACGAGTCAACGATAGAAGTTATGAGTCAAATTATAATCAGAATTATGGAGGAAACAGAAGACAAGGGTACCGATATAGATATGGAAGGTTTGGAGAGATGAGAAGACCATATCCACCATATAATAGACCAGGTGATGCAAGAGGTCGACCAAGAAGAGAAGAAAACGACAGAATGGATCTTCAAGAACGCAGGAATGAGTCTAGAAGATATGTTGAGGAGTTGGCCACGAAAGGAGTGTCGTCAGACCAGTGGAAGAGTGCGATTCAACAAGGGAATCCGGATAGGAGATGTAGAGAAGAGATTGAGGAAAATCATGACATGACACAGAGAGAGGAAGCCAGGGGCTTAAATCCAAATGCTCCGGGTTTTTCCTTGGAAGGAACAGGAGTAAAGAAGAAAACGCATTGTTGGTAGTTGAAGACGATCTTGAAGGACACCCTGAAGAAGATGAAGGAGAAGAAGATGATGGAGAAGACAATCAAATGAAAGATGAAGACGAAGGAGATGTCATGCTAGCCTACAATACCATAGAAGAAATGCTTAGAGGAAAAATGGATGAAATCGGAAGTGCCAACGGAAAATATGCCTGTAAAGAAGTAATGGAATTAAGAGAGAAGTTCAAGGAATTAGTTGGATTGTTAAAAGAAAATGAGCGTCTTAAGAAAGAAAATGTGAGTCTAAAATCTGGATTTGTTAAGTAAATAATGGACAGACAATGATATATTTGGAAGATGTTTGGTTGGAAAAATCCCTTGTCAGTAATTTTTCCAAAAAGAAAGTGGGGGAAAGATGAGCCCAATTGGCTCATATCATTGTCTTTAAAAATATTAGAAATTAAAAAAAATGGCATATGAGGGAATAGCCGCAGTTACATTGTAGGCCGGATGTGTGGCGCCGTTTCGCTTGCCCAGGTTTAAAGATAGTTCCACGTGTCAATGTCATCTTGTGATGAAATGGAAAGCATTGGAATATTCCATGAGGTGTGATGACAAAAGTCACCAGATTTAAGTTGGCAACATTTTCAGGCAGCGAATCGCAGCAGAGCAGGTTTTGGAATGATGGGGGTAAATTAAAGATGGGTGCCACATAAATGACTTCTAAAATAATTAAATCCACCAGGGGATAAGGTGAAAACAAGATTAAACCATTTTGAGAACAATAATTAAAGACGGCATATTTGCAACAGCCTATTGGAATAAATAATTGCAGGCATATGTGACGGGACGTTACATCATTGTTAATGGGGTTCCCCGAGCTCCCTATCCAAGATCCGGCGTGCATGGAGAGGACGCGAGCCGCTAAGAACAGACACTCTGCTACGGAAATTTGAACGTGTCGGACGTACGTGTATGTGGTTCACGAGAACCCTAATCTAGAGCATTTCCTATCAAATAACTAGCTGTCGAAGATACTACGGGTCCGATAGACTTTGCATTTAACTCAATAATGACCGAAATTTTTGTAAATTCAAGAAGGTGAATTTTTACAACATTAACTGAAAATTAGGATCGGAGCGAGATCAAACAAGGACGCATCGCAGTGCCACGTGTAAACTCGCGGAAAGCAGAGACAAAGTGTATATTACAATTGTGAATAAGTGTATGTGCTAGAATAATTTAACTATATCTGTGTTTTTTTTTATATGTATTTTAGTGTAGTAAGAAGTGATGAGCGTGTGATTTCATGAAAGCAACAAGAGTGAAGACCATGGTTGTGGAGAATGGTATGGGTTCAGGTTTTGAGGCCGTTAGCATGATGGCTTAAGTACATCATGGGGCCGACCTGAAACCATGAGACCGTGGAGCTGAGTATGGAGCGTCGCCGAGTCGATAAGTACCCTGATTCATTATCTAGCATGTGCATGATTAGCTGTTAACTGTAAATAAATTAATGCATGATTATTTGTTTATTTTCCTTTATAAGTACTGTAGCAAGGATAGTTAGGTTTTTTTTTTAGGTTTTATTTTATGCTGATGCCTAGGGGGGTGTACATATTGTGATATTAGCGTGTGTTAAAATATGGTCTTCGCGAGTGTGGAAATAATGTGTGTAAATAATGATTTTCCATTACGGGTGTGAAACATGGTTTTTTGTTTCTCAGTGCGTGATCTTCTAGCAAATATTAGCGTGTGCGTGTGTGAATATTTAATGACGTAGGAGGCATCAGTAAGGATTAGTTAGAGGGAATAGATAGATTAACCTGGCATGTCGCATGAAAAGTTCGTCAAGAAAATTTTCACTGACCCAAGTTTCGAACCCGGACTGTCTGGCACATTACAGTGGGATTTTGGAAAATATATGTCATCAGTAAGTAACGTGCACCGTTAATCAATGAGAAATTTTGTGCTATAGGGAATAATTGTCATCCTAAAATTTTTCCGAGAAGTAGTTAGCTAGTGTTGAAATAGGGACCTCTAAGACACAAAATGCCGACCGCAAGAGTCGAACCAATGATTGTGTAGCGCCATATATATATGTAAATACCGGCATAATGATATACGTGTTCCTGATAATGGAGTGAGAAATGTAGAATAATACGTGAAATATGAAATGAATAAAATATATTGAGAGTATTATATAATTAGTAACTGTTCGCACAGGCGCATGATATTGTGGAGGAACATATGGCTTCATTTAGAGTAGAGAGAGAGAGAATTTAAGTGGGTGCGAACATGTTAGAATGCCGTGTCAATGAAATGAGTCGGACGTGAGATAAGGCAGCAGACCAGGACGGCGCGTTGTGTATTAGAGAGGCTATGGCAGCTGTAGTAAGGTCTTATAAGTAACAAAATATCGCATTCATCCGTAAGAAAATTCTGTTTGTGGAACTCAGGACAGCACAATTAGATTAAATAATGATAGCTAGACTTCGTGACAGATCATTGCGGCAAGTGTAATGATAGGTCACTGTAATGGTGCCATGTT
Organism: Anabrus simplex; assembly: GCF_040414725.1. Taxonomy (NCBI): domain Eukaryota; kingdom Metazoa; phylum Arthropoda; class Insecta; order Orthoptera; family Tettigoniidae; genus Anabrus; species Anabrus simplex. Next base: position 326,240,946 of record NC_090271.1, read on the forward strand.
GAGGGTCGGAGTTCGATGCCCGGCCGAGCCAGTGTATAATGATTTTCCCTGTGACTATTGATTGAAATTATGTTGTGTTTGTTTATGTTATATGTTCTTCAATATGTGGGCAATGCAAATTTTGATTTTGCAGTTGCAATATTTCTTGTGATGTTGAATTCAGTTCACGGTGGTTGTTTATACTTGCGGCAATGAGGTTCATCCCATTGTCTGTAGAATCAGTGTAGGTTAAGATGTATTTAACATTATAGTATAGGGTTTCTTGCTACAGGGTAGGCATATGTTTTGTGTATGATAAAACAGCTAATTAAGCATATGTGAGATATTTATCATTTTAATGAATCGGTAAATTAATTTAATTTATTTATGTCAGGGTTACTTTTCGATTTCGTGCGTGCGTTCCATATTATCAGTATTATATGAGGGGAGGATGGTACCGAGAAAGAATAAGTTAAATAGTTTCGGACTCAAATAATAATAGGGATTATTTTTAGATAAAATTTGTGATGAATAATTTTATGATATATAAAATTTTGGATTGAATTACCAAATCTAACAAACGTGATTGGATAAATTTATGATTTTCAAGGTAACGATTATACCGACATTGATAACTGCGAATTTGTAAATTATAATGAATTTAATGGATTTAATTAATTAAAAGATGAGTTGTGAATTACACGGCGGATGTTGCTTAATGAATTTACACAGCCTCATACATTTCATTTTTAAGAGTGTATTTAAATAAATAATTTGGTATCTAGTGAATGGTAACTACAAGGTTTATAATGGTGAGGAAATAACTTAAAGGCATGGAGAGCAAATATGAATTTGTTATTCAAAGAATGAACGGAAGAAGTTTTGGTTGTATTAACATTTTAAAAAGGTACTTTGACAAATTAACAAAGGTCATGATGATAGATTATTATAATATTTTATTATTGAAAATTTTGAAATATGGTGGTACCAAAATATGAGTGGAATGGAATTGGATTAAAATTTTTGAAGTACTGAAGTAGAGTTGATGAATAAGATGAAAGGGAATTGTAATAAAGATGAAGTAATGTGTTTAGAAGGATTTGAAATCTATGAGTCATGAGGTTGATATGTTATAGTCGAGGGTGATAGAGGTTGTGAACAATATTTGGTCCGAAGAGTTTATTGTTTGTATAGAAGTATATTTGCTTTGCCAAAGTTTAGCCTTTTCAATAAATTTTGCATTCGTAAATGTTCTCATTCGGATTTTTATTTAATTATTTTATTTCTTCTCTTTTATCCTTCCCGCTTGATTAATTTAAGGTTAGTTTATAATATCTGAAGATATCTCTGAGGGTAGTACCCAGTCAGCGACCCTGGGATGTCTCGAGCCGGCGCCACATTTCAAAGGCAGGAAGGGTAGAGGGTTGAGTTGTCGCCCGTGACGTGGGGCACGATTGTGTGTTTACCCATTAAGTGGAACCAAGTTGATCATGGTGATGATAGAAATTTTGGAAAATTTTTTGGAAAAATCCTAAATTTCGGGTTTCACGATTTTGTTAGATATTTTATGAGTGACATGTAAATGTAGATTATTTTGTGAAACTGAATGAGAACAGATCGTGAGTACCATTGTTATGGACATAGGCTCATGACAGTCACTTAATAGAAATGCCCAAAAGAATAGAGGGATTGTGTTAAATCCAAACGAGGTTAAAAATGTCTGGTTTATTCTTCAAATAAATTCAGCCAGGGGCAATAGTTAAGAATAATTGTAGATTTTCGTGGAAGGATGAGATGACCTCGGTCTCAAGTTGTGGAAAATGGCAGTGACAAATGTTATGGTGTCAGTTTACGACGATATGGACCATTGTTTCGGTCGTATCCGCCGTAATGCTGAGGGCATGTGTTTGTATACTGGCATGTACTGTATGTGAAGTACTTAATAATTCGAAAGCCCAATGATAGTATCGCGATATTCGGTGGTTCGATGTTAAATTTCTTTGGGGCTGTGTTAATTAGTGGTTTGTGAATTTTTTTTTTGGGTTTTGCTTTCTTTGTATAGAACTTTGGCAAAATGTAGATGAAATAGGGACAGCTTCTAGATGGCAATGTTTGGCCAAATTTTTGAATGATATTATCCACGTAACGTAAAGTAAAGAAGCTGGAATTAAATTATATGATAATAATTATGGAAATTTGAACTTATTCTTTCTCATATCCACGGCACATGGTTAGAGGGAAGGCCCGTTTTCTCAGAAAGATAATATGGTAGATGTGGAGGTGATGAAGGGTCTTATGACCGAACTCATGAATGAACTGAGGGAGGACATGAATGAACAATTTAGGGAAGCGAAGGAGAGCACTAATGAACAATTTAGGGAAGCGAAGGAGAGCACTAATGAACAATTTAGGGAAGCGAAGGAGAGCACTAATGAACAATTTAGGGAAGTTAAGGAGAGTGCGAATGAACAATTTAGGGAAGTTAAGGAGAGTGCGAATGAACAATTTCAAGGTGTCAATGAACAATTTAAAGAAGTCAGGGACCAGATGGTCAGTATCAAGGATCAGCTATCGACAGAGATAACTATAGTTAAAGAGGGCTGTGATAGGAATGCTCAAAGATTAGAGAAGCAGATAGAAGAGGTCCGAATGGAAGCAGTTACCCGCAGTGACAAGTTGGAAGAAAAGATAGATCAGGTCGCTTTAACAGTATCGCAAGTAGATGCCAGGTTGTCGGAGAAACTGAGTCAAGTCGAAATAAACGTCGAGGGTCAACAGAAAGCCGTAAATTCGATCAAGGATAAGATGGTTGATATCGAGGAAGCTATTGTATTGACAGACGCCAAAGTTACCAAGTTACAAATAGAAACACATGAATCGTTTGTTAAGACTGCCGAGGGATTCAATGACCGGTTGTTGCAATTGAGAGATAATGTCCATGGAGAAGTTAAGAAGGTAGAAGACCAACTGAAAGAAGAGATGGCTGAAAATAGGAAGGAACTCTTGGAGGAAATAAATGGAGTGCAGGCGGATCTTCGAGCTGAAGGTTGTGAAGTAACGAAGCAAATTAGTGAATGGGCTCATAAGTGCCATAAGACGGAAGTGAAGGTGGACATACATGAAGAATTAATGAAAGAAATGAAAGAGGAGATCGGACAAATCAAGGGACTTAAGGAAGATGTCGAGATATTGAAATTACAGGAGACTAAGGGAGAACTGCTCATGCGATCGATGATAAATAAACAAAATGTCTTAGAGCAAGCAGGAAGCCATTCTAGTAGTGTAGGATTGGGAAATGGAGTAGATCAGACCCGTTTACCTGAAACTACCAACCAACCATTTGAAGAACGAACTTCAACGCCACAGATTATGGGACCAATTCCATATTTTGAATTGATGAGATTATCAGAGGGAAAGCCAAGGAAATTCACTGGCGGACCCGAGATAACACCGAAAAGTTTCCTTAGAGAGATGACAGAATATATTCAGGACAATAGAATTCATCCGGATAGACAGTTGAGGATTGTAGAGCGATTTCTAGATGGACAACCATTGATCTGGTTTAAAGCATTCAAATATTGTTTTGATGACTACGAAGGTTTCAAGCGTGCCTTTTTACAAAAATACTGGGGTCAGGAGGTTCAACAAGGACTCAGACTTGAACTGTATTCACGAAAATACCAGAGCACAGTACCCACGAGATACGCAGACTTTTTCAGTGGGCAACTTTTGAAGCTTAGGGAGTTAGACTGTCCGCCTCCAGAAGAAGAGTTAATCGCATCAATCGAAAGACAGTTACCTGTGGATGTGCAAAGGACATTGATAGCTGCGAACGTGAAAACAGCTGTAGAGGCCGAAGTATTGTTGAGGCAATTAGATCAAACATCGAACTTGTATCATCCTAGGAATCGGAATATTGAAGCAGTCCATACTATTGACTTGACCAAGGAAGAGAATTCATCAGAGAAGAAGACCCAGGGAACCAACACGTACAACAATAAGAACGATGATAATCAGAACAGAGAGTATCGAGGAGGATACCAGGGAAGAAATTGGAAAGCTCAATCCTTTGGAAGAGGACGAGTCAACGATAGAAGTTATGAGTCAAATTATAATCAGAATTATGGAGGAAACAGAAGACAAGGGTACCGATATAGATATGGAAGGTTTGGAGAGATGAGAAGACCATATCCACCATATAATAGACCAGGTGATGCAAGAGGTCGACCAAGAAGAGAAGAAAACGACAGAATGGATCTTCAAGAACGCAGGAATGAGTCTAGAAGATATGTTGAGGAGTTGGCCACGAAAGGAGTGTCGTCAGACCAGTGGAAGAGTGCGATTCAACAAGGGAATCCGGATAGGAGATGTAGAGAAGAGATTGAGGAAAATCATGACATGACACAGAGAGAGGAAGCCAGGGGCTTAAATCCAAATGCTCCGGGTTTTTCCTTGGAAGGAACAGGAGTAAAGAAGAAAACGCATTGTTGGTAGTTGAAGACGATCTTGAAGGACACCCTGAAGAAGATGAAGGAGAAGAAGATGATGGAGAAGACAATCAAATGAAAGATGAAGACGAAGGAGATGTCATGCTAGCCTACAATACCATAGAAGAAATGCTTAGAGGAAAAATGGATGAAATCGGAAGTGCCAACGGAAAATATGCCTGTAAAGAAATAATGGAATTAAGAGAGAAGTTCAAGGAATTAGTTGGATTGTTAAAAGAAAATGAGCGTCTTAAGAAAGAAAATGTGAGTCTAAAATCTGGATTTGTTAAGTAAATAATGGACAGACAATGATATATTTGGAAGATGTTTGGTTGGAAAAATCCCTTGTCAGTAATTTTTCCAAAAAGAAAGTGGGGGAAAGATGAGCCCAATTGGCTCATATCATTGTCTTTAAAAATATTAGAAATTAAAAAAATGGCATATGAGGGAATAGCCGCAGTTACATTGTAGGCCGGATGTGTGGCGCCGTTTCGCTTGCCCAGGTTTAAAGATAGTTCCACGTGTCAAGGTCATCTTGTGATGAAATGGAAAGCATTGGAATATTCCATGAGGTGTGATGACAAAAGTCACCAGATTTAAGTTGGCAACATTTTCAGGCAGCGAATCGCAGCAGAGCAGGTTTTGGAATGATGGGGGTAAATTAAAGATGGGTGCCACATAAATGACTTCTAAAATAATTAAATCCACCAGGGGATAAGGTGAAAACAAGATTAAACCATTTTGAGAACAATAATTAAAGACGGCATATTTGCAACAGCCTATTGGAATAAATAATTGCAGGCATATGTGACGGGACGTTACATCATTGTTAATGGGGTTCCCCGAGCTCCCTATCCAAGATCCGGCGTGCATGGAGAGGACGCGAGCCGCTAAGAACAGACACTCTGCTACGGAAATTTGAACGTGTCGGACGTACGTGTATGTGGTTCACGAGAACCCTAATCTAGAGCATTTCCTATCAAATAACTAGCTGTCGAAGATACTACGGGTCCGATAGACTTTGCATTTAACTCAATAATGACCGAAATTTTTGTAAATTCAAGAAGGTGAATTTTTACAACATTAACTGAAAATTAGGATCGGAGCGAGATCAAACAAGGACGCATCGCAGTGCCACGTGTAAACTCGCGGAAAGCAGAGACAAAGTGTATATTACAATTGTGAATAAGTGTATGTGCTAGAATAATTTAACTATATCTGTGTTTTTTTTTAATATGTATTTTAGTGTAGTAAGAAGTGATGAGCGTGTGATTTCATGAAAGCAACAAGAGTGAAGACCATGGTTGTGGAGAATGGTATGGGTTCAGGTTTTGAGGCCGTTAGCATGATGGCTTAAGTACATCATGGGGCCGACCTGAAACCATGAGACCGTGGAGCTGAGTATGGAGCGTCGCCGAGTCGATAAGTACCCTGATTCATTATCTAGCATGTGCATGATTAGCTGTTAACTGTAAATAAATTAATGCATGATTATTTGTTTATTTTCCTTTATAAGTACTGTAGCAAGGATAGTTAGGTTTTTTTTTTTTAGGTTTTATTTTATGCTGATGCCTAGGGGGGTGTACATATTGTGATATTAGCGTGTGTTAAAATATGGTCTTCGCGAGTGTGGAAATAATGTGTGTAAATAATGATTTTCCATTACGGGTGTGAAACATGGTTTTTTTTTCTCAGTGCGTGATCTTCTAGCAAATATTAGCGTGTGCGTGTGTGAATATTTAATGACGTAGGAGGCATCAGTAAGGATTAGTTAGAGGGAATAGATAGATTAACCTGGCATGTCGCATGAAAAGTTCGTCAAGAAAATTTTCACTGACCCAAGTTTCGAACCCGGACTGTCTGGCACATTACAGTGGGATTTTGGAAAATATATGTCATCAGTAAGTAACGTGCACCGTTAATCAATGAGAAATTTTGTGCTATAGGGAATAATTGTCATCCTAAAATTTTTCCGAGAAGTAGTTAGCTAGTGTTGAAATAGGGACCTCTAAGACACAAAATGCCGACCGCAAGAGTCGAACCAATGATTGTGTAGCGCCATATATATATGTAAATACCGGCATAATGATATACGTGTTCCTGATAATGGAGTGAGAAATGTAGAATAATACGTGAAATATGAAATGAATAAAATATATTGAGAGTATTATATAATTAGTAACTGTTCGCACAGGCGCATGATATTGTGGAGGAACATATGGCTTCATTTAGAGTAGAGAGAGAGAGAATTTAAGTGGGTGCGAACATGTTAGAATGCCGTGTCAATGAAATGAGTCGGACGTGAGATAAGGCAGCAGACCAGGACGGCGCGTTGTGTATTAGAGAGGCTATGGCAGCTGTAGTAAGGTCTTATAAGTAACAAAATATCGCATTCATCCGTAAGAAAATTCTGTTTGTGGAACTCAGGACAGCACAATTAGATTAAATAATGATAGCTAGACTTCGTGACAGATCATTGCGGCAAGTGTAATGATAGGTCACTGTAATGGTGCCATGTTGAGGGTCGGAGTTCGATGCCCGGCCGAGCCAGTGTATAATGATTTTCCCTGTGACTATTGATTGAAATTATGTTGTGTTTGTTTATGTTATATGTTCTTCAATATGTGGGCAATGCAAATTTTGATTTTGCAGTTGCAATATTTCTTGTGATGTTGAATTCAGTTCACGGTGGTTGTTTATACTTGCGGCAATGAGGTTCATCCCATTGTCTGTAGAATCAGTGTAGGATAAGATGTATTTAACATTATAGTATAGGGTTTCTTGCTACAGGGTAGGCATATGTTTTGTGTATGATAAAACAGCTAATTAAGCATATGTGAGATATTTATCATTTTAATGAATCGGTAAATTAATTTAATTTATTTATGTCAGGGTTACTTTTCGATTTCGTGCGTGCGTTCCATATTATCAGTATTATATGAGGGGAGGATGGTACCGAGAAAGAATAAGTTAAATAGTTTCGGACTCAAATAATAATAGGGATTATTTTTAGATAAAATTTGTGATGAATAATTTTATGATATATAAAATTTTGGATTGAATTACCAAATCTAACAAACGTGATTGGATAAATTTATGATTTTGAAGGTAACAATTATACCGACATTGATAACTGCGAATTTGTAAATTATAATGAATTTAATGGATTTAATTAATTAAAAGATGAGTTGTGAATTACACGGCGGATGTTGCTTAATGAATTTACACAGCCTCATACATTTCATTTTTAAGAGTGTATTTAAATAAATAATTTGGTATCTAGTGAATGGTAACTACAAGGTTTATAATGGTGAGGAAATAACTTAAAGGCATGGAGAGCAAATATGAATTTGTTATTCAAAGAATGAACGGAAGAAGTTTTGGTTGTATTAACATTTTAAAAAGGTACTTTGACAAATTAACAAAGGTCATGATGATAGATTATTATAATATTTTATTATTGAAAATTTTGAAATATGGTGGTACCAAAATATGAGTGGAATGGAATTGGATTAAAATTTTTGAAGTACTGAAGTAGAGTTGATGAATAAGATGAAAGGGAATTGTAATAAAGATGAAGTAATGTGTTTAGAAGGATTTGAAATCTATGAGTCATGAGGTTGATATGTTATAGTCGAGGGTGATAGAGGTTGTGAACAATATTTGGTCCGAAGAGTTTATTGTTTGTATAGAAGTATATTTGCTTTGCCAAAGTTTAGCCTTTTCAATAAATTTTGCATTCGTAAATGTTCTCATTCGGATTTTTATTTAATTATTTTATTTCTTCTCTTTTATCCTTCCCGCTTGATTAATTTAAGGTTAGTTTATAATATCTGAAGATATCTCTGAGGGTAGTACCCAGTCAGCGACCCTGGGATGTCTCGAGCCGGCGCCACATTTCAAAGGCAGGAAGGGTAGAGGGTTGAGTATGTATGTATGAGTATGTTTCATTTCATTTCATTATCAGTTTATTTTACAGGGACGGTTTTTTCGCCCGGACTCGGCGAGGGAACCCACTTCTACCACCACAAGGGAAGTGTCCTGGAATGTAAGACTTTAGGTCTGGAATACAACCGGGCAGGAAGACCAGTACCTATCGGCAGTTAAGGTATTAATTCACGCTAATTTTCAGTGTTTAGGGCAGAATAAGTTCAGAGTTGATACATTGGTTGTTTTTGATGAAAATGAAATAGCAGAGACACACACTTACTTCCAGCATAAAAACAAACAGGTATTTAATTTTATTGAGTTCCAAAGCATACCCAGAGAATACACATAGCACAATGAAAAATGTGGAGTGAAGTTCAGCGCCGCTGTGTGACGTTGAAGTAGTCAAAGTTGGCGGCTACTTTTGACATCTAAGATAAGCGTTTCCTTCAGTTTTGTGATGGTCTACTTACCTTCTTGAACGTCTATTGATAGAACAGTGCCTCTGTAGAGTCACTCTCACGTGCAAAAATTGTGCAGTTTAGGGCCACTTTCGATGTTTCATTTAGGGAAATTTCATTTCATTTTCAGTAGTGTGGTTTGAGATACATCACAAATATATGACAGACTCATGTATAAAATTTATTCCTTCACCTTTGATTAGAATTACGATTCTACTCATATTGGTGTGAAGAATTATCATTAACCCTAGAATAATATCATTATTCGCTAGTTTTCCAATAGTAACATGCATACAATCTACGTGCAAGGCCATATCTATGCTAAAACATTAAGCAAACTCCACACTGTTGCCGGAATTCAAATATTATTTAAGAGTTACGATGTGCAGTTTGCACTATGTTTTTAGTAAATAGTAATTCAAACATCTAAGTGGATCAGCTTCTACGTTCGACCTAAGTACTGGTAGGATATCGACTATGTTACTTCTTGGGCATTTTCCTGTGTTTGAACCAGTTGTTCATTCCCATCCTTACCAAAGTGTTTATCCACTTCGCAGTCAACAGAAAGTTTCAGAGGCTGAAGCTGAGCTGTTTGAAGTAATCGCTTCTGTTATTCTCTTTCTAGTTCCTTTTCGAGATTTACATTTCGATGGCCGCTTAATTTGTTGAATTTCAATAGGAGCTCGAAATATTGGTCACAGTCGTGATTATCTTCGGAACCATCGTCACAGGGTGAATAGTTCGGATCATCATCGGAGAGTCTTCGTGCTCAAATTCAGTTTCTAAACGTTTGTCTTTCCCGCTCTCATCTTCATCTAGCTTGTCAAGAATACGGCAGATGAACTCCTTCTATTTCATTTTTCGTTTATCCATTGTGTCCTGGAAAGCCTCAGGCCTAATAACTATGAAGCAACCACCCAGAATGAGCAATCTACCGGCATGCGACAACATCAAAGTACCTGTTACATACTATACTCCGCCCGGCCTTACTTCTAAATTGAAGTTTCGCAAAACAAATGAGCACCACCTTTCCTCTGTTGCCAGCGCGCTACGCCCGCGAGAACAGCTGATGCAATACGTCCGCGGTAAACAGCCCTTATAAAATGTTATACCGTACTCAGATAAACTAATGAATATGGATTGAAAACAAATTAACAAAACAACACTTACTAACAATATCTGACACTAATAAGATAATATATTATTAATAATAAAAGAGAATGAGGAAGTAAAACATCACTCACCGCTAACGGCTGGCACAGGAAGGAGGTTATGGCCTACAAAGGGAACACTTCACTGATCGCAGTCACTAGAACCCTCCAACAATATGAAAAAACACACTATTTACTGAAGGAAAATGCGAAAGAACGCGAAGCGCACCGAATACCATACACGCTGAGCGAGATAGGTTAACCACGTGGCGAATGTAAATATCAGAGTTGGCAACTGAGTTTCGAGATCGTGCTCTGCCGATATAAATCTATATGAATAGCAGCTTGGGATTGGTTAGATGCCTATGCTTCAGCGCATAACCACCGGACAGAGCCAAAATCTGCCAAAACGTCAATTTAGAAGTAGAGCCGTGCGGAGTATAATAATACCTACGTTTTACGTACCAATACTAACAATACGTACAAAAAGCGCAGTGACGTACCGAAAATAAACTCCCCCGGCATTCACTCCTTACTAAGGCATCTAAGTGTTATGGTGACATCATCCACATTGATCAGTGGAGGCACTGTGTGGAGGTGATCTGTTGGGCGTAACGCGGAAAGGAGCAGTGCGCACTTATATGACGCATACACGTTAGTTTTACGTGTACGTTCTAGAGTTAAAGAAGTAGATTTATGACAACTGTGTGTTGAAATCTTGCAGAAGCTCATTTTATTTTCAGGTATTTCAGAAACGACAGTACAATTAAGTGATTGTCTTACACTACAAGTTCTATAAATGCAGCACAAGTGGACTGTGATTGTAATGGGCTCTTTTGGTTTGTAGAATGTCTAAAGCTCGACTGTTTATAATTTTCACTGTTGAAAAGGATCCCATGCTCTTTCTGGAAACTTCTTGGCCATCGTCTCTGTCAGATACTCTGAAAGAGATTATGAGATAATAAATTTTAATTAACAGAGTCTAATATAAATATAATACCTATTCATAACTTTAAATAAGTCAAAACTGCTTTCCATTTTGTGAACAATGACGCACAGACTAATATAATATCAACAAATTGTTCAAAAATGCGTGTGAAGATAAGTGATAGATTGTCCTACCCTATTTTCGTCAAAACGTCGACCGGCACAAGTCTGCTGTACTTAAAAATTCCTTCGAAATTGCTGGTGGATGTTGGCTGTCTGCAGCAGTATAAGGAACAATACATGGAAACGTCACTACTCTCTATGATGTTGATTATTTCTGGATATATAAGGGACAGTCAAATGAAAACCGAACGCCCGCAATAACACACATTCTGCGCGAATGGTAGCAACACTGTTGTTACGGTATCGATACTGCCATCGCTGTGGTAGGACAAGACAAACTACAATACCTCAGACCTTAATCGACCTATCGAGACTGTCCATAATGGCGGCAGTTGGAGTGCTAGTGTTTGTTTGTTTTGATTAGCGGAATTCATGTTGTTACCAAGTATGTATGGAAATTTGAATTTTATGATCGAAAATTATACTTATTTATAACCTTAAAAATGGTTATATAGCATCTTTCAGTGCCGTAAGAAGCTGTCCGTTCTTAAAAGGCGTTTGAATTATAACAACTCGGGTGCTGATAAGGTTACTGTCCGCATCTTCTTCTCAGAACCTGTTTTCTTTATATTTTCAGTTACCTGTGCAATATGTTTATAGTTTAATCAGATGGGTCGTATGAGCTGTGTGCCTGGATATAAGTCCAGTTATTGAGGCAGAGCAAAAGCTTCAATGTTCAGATTTCCAAAAGTCCTAATATTAACGTAAACTGGTTAGGTGCATTCATAGGGAAAACTTCGATCCGAGCGATACTAGTGTTGTGTGCATTGATCATTTTTATATCAAATTTATTGCTGGGGAAATGTTATACCTGTAAAAGACATTGATCCAGTTCGGGTGCCACGCAAACTTCCGTAGTTACCTAATGATGCCTATCCTAGCATTTTTCACAATCAACCAACGTACCTAAGTACAAAATTAAATCAGTCCCGGAAATATACGAACAGGCGTGACTCAGAGATACGACTGAGATATGAAGATAATTTTAAACGGGAACAAGAATAATGTAATTGAATATTTTTAGCGTTTTACAACGGAGGTACGTAAACGAAACCCAACCCCATTCCATGTGAGAAGAAATGAGATAACCTCCTTTCTTGTAAATTACAAGAGGATACTGTGCCATCAATTCTGGTGAGTTCTCAAATGACTAGTGCTCTAGGTGTTCAAGAGAATATTACAAATATCACTACCTACTCAACAAATCAGGTGGACTTTGGAGAATTGAAATGTTGTTCGAGAAATGTATTTTTGTAAAGATTTATTGAACATAACAGGCTTTCGCCCAGTTACAATGTTCCAATGCAATTCAAAATAAACACTTCCAGACTATTTACTAGCTAAGCGCTAACTACTTACTACATAACTACCCCTAAATCTACTACGTAGCATCTTGTACGTGGGCGGATAGCCAGCTCCACATGAAACACGCCACCTCTACATATAACTAAACTAACTACTTCACTACATTAACTCTATTCTAAATCAGTCTGGCCGCGACATCACCCCTGGTGAGGAACTCCTACCACCCTTCCCTGGGATGTCACGACCAGACATGTCTGATGAGGCTCGGAAACCGATAGCTTATAGATCCCTTAAGCTGTCAATATTACTAGAAATGTATTTGTTGGCATGTTTTACGTAATGGGCTATGGTTAATGATGATGATGCCTGGTATTTCATGTAAGGTTAATCATGTTATCCGTTGACATCTATTTGTCTTATTTGCTGTCCGGAGTTTCGTACGTGAAATATTTTTACAGTATGTGTGTTTCAACCTAACGTTGATATTTTCTCGCTGAAATTACAATTATACTTACAATAGAACTGCGTGATAACGTTGCTTTAGGTGCATAATCATTCATATTTTGAGCTAAAAAATTATTGTATTTCATGACGTTCGATTTGTGATGTTTTCTTTAGGTGACTCAGAATCTTTTTCTTTTCTTCTTTTTCTACCGCTTTTCCCATACCTGTGGAGTCGTGTGTACAAACTGTGTCGCCTATGTAGATTTGGCCCTGCTTTACGTCCGGGTGCCCTTCCTGACGCCAACCTAGTATGGAGGGACGTAATCACTGTTGCGTGTTTCTGTGGTGGTTGGTGGTTTAGTGTGTTCTCTGAATATGAAGAGAAAAGTGTTGGGACAAACACAAAAACCCAGTCCCAGGGTCAGATTAATTAATCAGAGGCAATTAAAATCCCCGACCGGGTCGGGAATCGAACCCGTGACCCTCTGAAGCAAAGACCTCAACGCTCACAATTCAGCCAATGCTTTAGGTGACTCAGTATAAACACGCTTAATCTTCCCTTTAACCTCTCATGTCGCCCACCGATGTCTGCCATGTTTTCGCTGGAGTACGGTCTCATGTAATTGTAGTTGGTCTTGGGTAGGAGAACTGCACAGTGGTGCACGCAGCTTTTGCGTTATACACTTAAGAAAATGGAAATTGCAACACCCAGAAGGAGTGGTGCTACATTGCTGCAATTGAACATGCAGGACGAGTGTTCGGTTGTGCTTCGATGATTACACTTTCAGGTACCTCTGACCGCAAGTTTGGACAACAATCAATACAGGATGTGCCCACCACGAGCTGCAATACATTGATGAATTCGTCGAGGCTTGGAGTCAATAAGGCCCCGGATCGCTTCCTGAGGAATTGTGGTCCATGCTTGCTGCACTGCACGGGTCATTTGTTCCAGAGTTGTGGGTGGCTGAGGACGGTTGGCCAGTTGTAGACCCATCATGTCCCACACATGCTCAGTAGGACTGAGGTCCGGGGATCTGGCGGACCATTCTAAGGCTGTGATGTCGTGGAGAGCTTCTCTGGAGATGCGTGCAGTGTGAACCCGGGCATTGTCCTGCTGAAACATCCCATTAGCAATGTTCGTCATCATAGGGATAACCACTGGATTGAGTACCCTATCAACGTACTGACGAGCAGTCATAGTGCCCTAAACAGGCACTAATTGTGATTTCACATTAAAGCCAATAGCTCCCCAGACCATAATGCTTGGTGTTGGCCCTGTGTGCCTCTCGACAATGAGATCTGGGCGGTCCCTCTCCCCGGCACGTCGGCGTACACGATTCCACCGATCACTGCGGGCAATACAGGAGCGCGATTCATCACTAAAGACGATCCTATGCCATTCGTCGACCCACGTCGATATTTCACGACACCAGGCCAGCCTTACACGTCGCTATTGTGGGGTCAATGGAACACCTTCTGCAGGGACACGGGCTCGCAAGCCAGCTGCACGTAGGCGATTACCAACTGTTTGTCGTGTAACGTGGGGTGCCACAGCTGCTCGAATTTGCGCTGCTGTTGCATGGGGTTCCATCCGGGCCATCCGAATGATGCGGCGATCCTCCCTCACAGTTGTCTGTCGCGCTGGGCCTGGGAAACAAATTGAGAAAATCTAGATACAAAATTAAGGGGAATCAACTCTGGATATTCGACTTAGGCACCAACTCGAGAATTCTGGTCATAGCGTACTGTACTTCAACTAACAAGTCAGTCAGTGATATGTTATTATTGATCGCTTTACAGGCCCAGAAACGCGTGCTTTTACACTTAAGATTGAAAATTTTAGGAGAAACTTTACAGTTAGCAAATGGATGTGGTATTGTTTGTTCAATTCTAAGCATTATTTTTATGCTAGGGGCTTTACGTCCCACCGACACAGATAGATCTTATGGCGACGATGGGATAGGATAGGCCTAGGGATTGGAAGGAAGCGGCCGTGGTTTTAATTAAGGTACAGCTCCAGCATTTTTCTGGTGTGAAAATGGGAAACCACGGTAAACCATCTTCAGGGCTGCCGACAGTGGAATTCGCACCCCCTATCTCCCGGATGCAAGCTCACAGCCGCACGCCTCTACGCTCACGGTCTAAGCATTTTTGGTGGGATTTATTTCGTGATAGGACCAACAATTTGGGCGTTAATTTGGTCATGTGTTAGGATACTGCTGCAAAGGAGAATTGCTCAGGAGCACCCACCGTCAGAGAGTGTCAGCCTCCGCACTGAGAAATTTGAAGTGAAGAGTTTAATAAGAAGTACACTGCATTTGTTCCACGGGGTCCAATAGAAGAGCAGATATTGTTGCCATCTGCCAGCAGACTCGAACAGCTGTTATTCTTGATCCAACCATCCGGTTCGAAAGAGACTTATAGCAGGCCAAGGAAAAGAAGAGCAGTTTGAAACATGCATCTCGTATCTGAGTGAGAGACATAACATTCAGCCGAAAAGTGGTCCGTGATGGTCTGCTATCTGGAAGCTGAGGGGGTGTACCCAAGCATATGTGGGAAATCTTAAAAAAGCTTCGAATCCAGCAGATAACTTTGGAAAAAAAATATATTGGATATTTTAAAAGATTCGGTGACAGTTTGAAGTCATCACTTATACTATTCCTAAATTATAAACCATTTAGTGTTTCCTTTCTGTACAATAATTTTAATATTTTCGTTTACCATCACCTAAATTCTAAAAAAACTCAGTATCACTGTTGTCATTCACGGTTTGTGAACTGATGTCATTTGAAAAATATATATGGACAACTACAGTAAATAATCATATATGTGGCGACCACATTGAGAAGTGTAATTATTAATTATATTATTGTCATTCTTATTCATAAGTTAAAATAACAGCCATGAAAGTAGCGATAGTGATGGCTGGTACAAACAGGTGGGAACAATGGCAGGAAGTTAGAAATGAGCTCTACTGATGCTGCTGTATACATAAACCGGCTTCGGCCTTGGGGCATGTGAGGCGAATGGAGAAAGATACTTTATCTGGAAGAATAATAGACTCGGTGAGGGTGTTTAGGGGTTGTGGTAAGGATGTATAGGAGAGGGCATACAAATAGAGTATGGTTCCAGCTTATGGGACCCTCATTAGGATTATTTAATTCAAGAACTGGGAAAAAAATTCAAAGGCAAGCAGCTCAATTTGTTCTAGGTGATTTCCTACAAAAAAGTAGCGTTACAAAAAAGTTGCAAAGTTTGGGCTGGGAAGGCGAGACGCTCAACTAAGTGGTACGTTCCGAGCTGTCAGTAGAGGGGCGGCGTGGAGTGACATAAGTAGACGAATAAGTCTTAGTGGAGTCTTTAAAAGTATGAAGGATCACAATATGAAAATAAACTTGGAATTCAAGAGGACAAATTTGGGCAAAAATTCGTTTATAGGAAAGGGAGTTAGTGATTGGAATAACTTCCACAGGGATATGTTCAATAAATTTCCAATTTCTTTGAAAACATTCAAGGAAACGATAGGAAAACAACACATAGGGAATCTGCCACCTGGGCGACTGTACCCGGAGAAAAACCTGTCCAGCCTCCGCTTTGTCCAGCACAAATCCCACATGGAGTGACCGGGATTTGAACCACGGTATCCAGTGGTGAGAGGCCGACGCGCTGCCGTCTGAGCCACGGAGGCTCCCCTTATATACAGATATATTATCTAATAATTTTTATATAATATATCTGACTGAGACTTGGCTGAATGCTACTTTACATGATTCTGAACTATTTAATAATAGGTATACTATATTTAGCAAGGACAGGAATGCCATAACTAGTTGCAAGTAAGATGGCGGAGGAGTCCTGATTGGTGTTAAGGCAACATTTAATCTAGAAAGGGTTCATTCATTAGAATCAAATACTGAGTCAGTATGGGTTAAATTTACCTTCAACAATAACAAGTTTACTTTCCCCCAAATTCACACTTAGATAACTACTTAGAATTTTTTAGAAAGTTAGAACAATATATTAATTTTTACTTGGAAATAACTGTATTATTGTTGATGACTTTAACCCGTCAAAGCCCAAACACAGTGCAGGAAATAAATCTCTGTATTTCCTTTCAGATTATGTTAGCTACACTACAAAAAACAATGCAAACCCAAAAATCTGCAGGAAACGTGGTCCACAAAGAAAATTTAGGGGCGTCACCTGTAGGTGACATTGGTCAGTATAGTTACAGTTCGCAGCTTGCTGGTACCAAGTGTGAGGACAACTGCTGCCCCTAACGCATATTCGGACTGTCCCGGATTCGGAGCCGATTTAGACCTTTGGTAAGGCTCAAAGTCTATGAGGTAACCAAATCGCGTAGCAATTGACCACAGTTATGTCTAGCATATGGTTCTTTTGCGGAGCGTATAATTTGGTCATTTTCACAATGAGATTCTTCTTCAATGAGCAGTAACTCAAAACACTGAACTGCAGACAGTTGCGGTCTGTCATATTCAGAAGGTTCCTCATCACGTCACCTTACCCAATCGGAAAATAAAATAAGAATAAGAAGAATTATTCTTCTCTGTAGCTGCCCACAATGTATTGTATCTTTTCGTAGAAGATGCTGGTTTATTTGTCCTAGAAAGACCAGATGCCTGCTGCATTTCGTTAGAAGGTATCGGTGTACCATCATAAGCTGATATCACACATATTTACACCGTCAACCTCGACATTCTACCAAGAAGGGGATTGACATCGACAGAATCAGTTGCTTCATCGCCACCTCCCTCATCCGTAAACTGCCCATCATTTTGAGGAAACATAATAATATCATCTGGGGTGCATTATTACTGTCATCTTCCAACATCCAGTGTCAGACTGAAGAGAGAGAAAAAACATGAAGTGAATATCAGATACTATTCATAATTGAAACTGAACAAAAAGGCCTACTTGATGTGACCAATTTCACTACAGGTGAAACCAAGCTTTTTCATGGCAATAACATATGCTTAAATTATAATATCATGCTTATGAATGCATCACTTCCATTATTGAACCTTTAAGCAATATACATGCATAAAATGCAAAATAAAATTACCTTTTATCACACGCTTTTCATGCCACAGTAACTTGCGGTTGCTTCACCACTTCAATCCAGTCCGTTTCCTCTTTTATCTGAGTGAGAGCTGACTGATCAGTACAGGCTACGAGTTCAAAACTAGTCCATTTCAAATTATAAGACCTTTCTTTAAATACTTTCAACAGGCAGAAAAGTTCAAACAGCCTGATGAGCAGGAAATATTATTAATATTAGGTGTCACCTGTAGGTGACATTGGGCTTTGACGGGTTAATATCTCTGAAATAGTTGACAGTACGTATGATTTGAACAAAGGAAGTAATATAAGTCAATAATTAAGCAGGGTATTACATTTTTAGAATCTCCACTCTGTTAACAATGTACAGAATAGTAATAATAAGACACTTGATCTTGTGTTAACAAATTTATTAGGCATATGTATTGTTGAAGAAATTGAACCAATCATTCCAAAAGACGGGTATCATCCTCCTCTTCAGATAATACTTAACCGAAAGAGGAGAAAAAAATAATCATCATAGAAGGTATAATTTCACAAAGGCAGTTTTGAGAAACTTTACAGTCTGTTGAAGGAAACTGATTGGATTAATATTAAAGATTGCAGAGATAATAACTTAGCCACACAACTTTTCTATGATAAAATGTATGCTGTATTGGATCAATGTTTTTCGAAAACGAAAAGCTACAAGGAATAGTATCCCATCCCGGTTTACAAGGGTTATTATAGGTAACCCTCAACTGGTATCATACGTCTGTGAGACGGCAGAAACATTTTCCAAGGCCATCCCCTCTCCATTCCTCAGCCTACTGCATTCTTCCCTTGGGTACCTCTCAGTTGGAGTGTTGTTTCCCTGCAGGGAAGGTGATGTACCGCTTGTTTTGTTTGACCTTGTGTAAGTGCGTAGTAAACTTATCGTGCCGTCTGACAGACGTATGATACCAGTTCCGTGACTATTGTTCGCGAATGTCGTTGTTCAGTATTGAGTGTTTATTGTGAGTTAGTATAACTGTTGTTACTTACAGTGCGTTTAATTTCTATAAATAATAATGGAGCCACAATCAGGACCATCTCGGCGAGTTTTACGACCTAATGAACCAAACTTTGAACTGACATTCTGCATGAACTGCCTGAATTCCTCGAGTTTCGTAAAACGTGTTACTTTTGTGATCCTAAACTGAAAAGAAGAACGAAGTACCCGTGCCAGAAGTGCGGAAAACCGATCTACTTGCAGAGCGCCAAAAAAATCTGCCGATAGTGCTTTGCGGATAAATGAATGAACGTATGTGGGTGTGTGAAACATTTTTGAAGCCTAATATTTTTTTTCTATATATTTTGAAAATCATAGCTATATTTGGACACAAAATGTATTGCGTTTAGTTATATACATATAAAAATAAGGTAACATATCCTGTGATAAGGAAAATTGTGCTTTCTAACAAACAGTGACTTTGAACCTTAAAACTGAAATTTTTATCTTGAGTTTTCCAGTAATTTTATGTTTTATTTGTTTCTATGGTCTTTGTATAACGCTGACATATCAGCGAAATGATCGTAATAATCATATTGTCTACATTTTTAAGAAAAACAGAAGCGTCTACATTTTTTGAGCATCATTCTAATATTTTAGTATTTTTTTCTGGATTTGTAATTTTTTCTTCTACCTTTTGCACTGACGTGTTTGAACACATATACTTAAAGGAATTAAGTTGAATAAATGAAAAAAATTAAGAACACATTGTTTAATTTAAAAGTAAATATCTGGAGTCTGACAGACGTTTGATACCAGTTACGTTACAAACATAGATGATACCAGTTGAGGGGTAAGTTTAATATTAAATTGAAGGGGAAAATATAAAGAAGAAAAATTCTGAGTATGGCATGCATATATTGAAAACTCTCAGAACAACAATAAAAAGAGGTGTAACTATTGCATACAACCAATATGTCCAGAAGATTGAAAATAGCTTGATTAATGGTTGTAATGTATTCTGGACTTTATTAATAATAAGAGGAGATGGTTAAAAATAACCCACAGTTTGAAATTCAAGGTTGTCTGGTACAATCACCAGATGCCATGGGTAATTGATTTACAGACTATTTCAAAACTATATACTCTCAGGAAAAGGCTAAATATAATTTGGAATTTAGGAATAATGATCAATTAAACGAAATAGGTGTACTTAATGTACAGCATATAACTATAGAAGAAGGCCTTAAAGCAATTGAAAAACCTAAACCTGAAGAAATCAGTATGACCTGATGATATTCCCCCATATATTTTGAAAGGTTGCTGAGAAGTGTTAGTATATCCTTTAATCTTTCTCTTCAACCTAATTGTAAAAACAGAGACATTCCCTGACTTGTGGAAACATACCAAGGTTACTCTTGTATTATAAAACTGGAGATATAAAATTGTTCAGTAATTATAGACCTGTTACTATTGTTTGTGCCGCAGCAAAAATTTTTGAAATTATATTCTACAAACAAATTTATGATCATGTTAGAAATAGTATCTCACCAAGACAACACACATATTCATGGCGAGAAGATCCACAGAAACAAATCTTTGCAAGTTTACTGAATATGTATCCGCTAGTTTAGATAATTATACTCATGTTGATGTAATTTACACGGAGTTTTGGAAAGCTTTCGACAAGGTTAATCATGATAAAATAAATTTTCTTCCTTTGGATTTTCTACTATATTGCAAAACTTACTGGCAAGGTATTTAGAGGATAGAACTCATGTTGTAAGTTACAAAGGTCATATATCTTCCAAATTGGATGTTAATTCTAGAGTCTCTCAAGGTTCTAACTTGGGGCCTTTGCTATTTCTAATCTTTGTTAATGACATACCACAAACTATAACATCATCTGAAATTCTTACTTTTGCTGATGATATTAAAATATACAAATCTATTAAAACATTATCTGATTGTCAACAAATTCAAAACGATTTAGATTCTCTTGTAGACTGGAGTAAACAGAATAAGTTAAATTTTAATGTAGGTAAATGTGCAGCCATGAAATTTGTTCGGAAGAAACGGAAGATTAAATATAACTATAACCGAGCTCGATAGCTGCAGTCGCTTAAGTGCGGCCAGTATCCAGTATTCGGGAGATAGTAGGTTCGCATCCCACTGTCGGCAGCCCTGAAGATGGTTTTCCGTGGTTTCCCATTTTCACACCAGGCAAATGCTGGGGCTGTACCTTAATTAAGGCCATGGCCGCTTCCTTCCCACTCCTAGCCCTTTCCTGTCCCATCGTCGCCATAAGACATATCTGTGTCGGTGCGACGTAAAGCCAATAGCAACAAAATATAACTATACAATGGACACTGACATATTAACTCGTTTCAAGACGAAAATGGATTTAGGAATAACATCCAATGAAGATTTAAGATTCAACGACCATATTAAAAAATTACGAATAATGCTCTTAAAATATTAGGCTTCATTAGACGGAATTCATTATCTTTTCGTCCAAAGACACTATCAACCTTGTTTAACTCATTTGTAAGGTCCAGACTTGAGTATGGCTCAATTATTTGGAACTCAATGATCGAAAAATATATCAATCTTATTGAGAGTGCTCAAAACAAACTTTTTAAAATTCATGACTTATAAAATCACAGGAAATTACCCAACCTTCATAAATCATTCAGGTATTCTGAATGAAAATGATGTAAATAGCTTGCGCCACAGAAGGAGTTGCAAATATTTGACTTTCCTGTATAAAATAATTCTGTAATTGGTGACTCAAACATTTTGAAGTCAATAACATTTTATGTGCCACATAAACTAAGTCATCCTAGAAATATATTCTGTCTATCAAAGGCTAAGACTGAAATGCATAAGAACTATCCAATTAACAGAGCAATGAGAGTCTACAATAATATTCATCCCTGTGTTGATATTTTTACATGACCGAAGCTACATTGATTTTGACATGTAACACTGTACTTCTGAATATAATTTAATAGAACACGAAGATTTTTTAAAACAGGAAAACTAGTATAAATGTTGTAAACCATGTTTTTAAATGTATTACATTCCAAGTGGAAATCCTGTTAAAATGAAAATGAAAACCTACAACCTGTTTTCCAGTCATTGACCGGGTCAGGGATGGAATGAATGAAGCAGATATAGGCTATTAGTACGATGGGGTCGCCACTCCCAAAGTGATTTATTTATGACTGATAGATGCTATGAAATGAGAATGGAGAGTGTTGCTGGAATGAAAGATGACAGGGAAAACCGGAGTACCCGGAGAAAAACCTGTCCCGCCTCCGCTTTGTCCAGCACAAATCTCACATGGAGTGACCGGGATTTGAACCACGATATCCAGCGGTGAGAGGCCGACGCGCTGCCGTCTGAGCCACGGAGGCTCATCCTGTTAAAATAATTGTTTAAAATATTATACTAATTTTAATTAGAATGTATTAGTGCTGTAATGCAATGTTAGTTAAATTAACCTTCATTATTTTTGTCTTTTTTAGTAATGTGACTTGTCTGTCACAAGAATTAAGTTTTAAGATTATTCTAGTTATATATTGTTTTGTTTGAATTTGTATTTTTAACATCTAAGTAACAATTATTATGAACATTGTAATTGGGACTCACGACCTGTTACGTTCACAGTAAATAAATAAATAAATAAATAAATAAATAAATAAATAAATAAAATTACGAACACGTTTTGGTAGTTTAGCTTTTGCAGTTTCATGGTTACTTGCCCGTAAGTGAAGAATGCATTCAGTAATTTGAATATATATACCAATTTCTAGCGCTGTCCATAATAATCCTGAATTTCTACAAGTCAAGGGGACGAAATATGGGCCACCTACCTTACAGTAACTTATCACTTGTACAAATTTAGGTACTTTTCGTTATACTTTACAATTACTGTTTACTTACCCTGTTATTAGGACGATCTCCTCTTCTTAACTATGCTTATCTCCCCAACATTACATCCAATTTGTTTGTCTGCATCGAAAGGTCTGAAGGTTAGTATATAATATCCTGTTATAGCCGGCATTTCTTCTAAGTCCTTTAAGGACATGATATACTCAGCAATTGTATATACACCCTGAAACAATTAGTGTTACAGTTCAGTTTTGCTGTTTGGTGACTGTGATGGAATATATCACATTAACAAAAAAGGATCTGTGCGATTGCAATATTTGAGCACTTCAGACACAAATTGCATTAAGTAAAATATTATTTTAAATTCTTATAAGTTATACAGAAACTTTTAGTGTAGTATTGAAAAGTGATACTGAAGCAAGATGAATTTATTTCCTTTAAAAATTTTCTTAGTAAATATACAGTAGTTAGATAATAATATGGCTGTGTTTAGATACGAAAGAAAATGTATTAAAAAGTCGTGTCTGTGTTTTTGAATTACAACACTCTTAAACATAACAATGCTTGTTGACAGGCTTTCACCTCATTTGTAGGAGATGTAACATTATATGGTTATTTAAACCACGTTAAGTTAGAAGTCCTGAAAGAATACACATGGTATAGTAATGCATTGCTAATAGTAATAATAAAAATAATAATAATAATAATAATAATAATAATAATAATAATAATTTATTCACTTTATCTCATATATTTCTAAGCTGATACTGGTTTTGACCAGTGAATTTTTATAGTTTTTGTTGCCTCAGTGGCATGATGAGTTTTCTTACAGTTTTTTAGCTTTGTGATAATTATTTTTCTTTTTAATTGCCTTAGTGATAAAATCTTTGACATACTTTTATTTTTTAGCTAGTTCTGAGATAATATTTTTTGTGTTTTCTTTCTATGTTGTTGATACGGTAATCAGACTGTTTCATATTCTTAGTTCAAATTTTCCCGAAGAGTGGCAATTAGTCATTTTTAACTCACAAAAGTCCGGCTCCATGGCTAAATGGTTAGCGTGCTGGTCTTTGGTTACAGGGGTCCCGGGTTCGATTCCCGGTAGGGTTTGGGAATTTCAACCATCATTGGTTAATTTCTCTGCCACGGGGCCTGGGGGTATGTGTCGTCTTGATCATCATTTCATCCTCCTCATGACGCGCAGGTCGCCTAAGGGAGTCAAATAGAAAGACCTGCACCTAGCGAGCCAAATGTGTCCTCGGACACTCCCGGCACTAAAAACCATACGCCATTTCAACTCACAAAAAGGAAAGAAGTCTAATAACGGACCTAACATAAAAATAAATTGCACACATTTATTTTGTTATTTATTGTGCCTAAATGGCGAGTCGTATCAAGAAACGGAATGCACGAACGGGATTAGGGTTCGAGAAATCTACAAGTTCGGTCTGTTTGTCGTATCTCCATCGATTATACCTTAGACTGGACTGGGAACTTATATTCATTGTAATTTTTGTGCATTTTCACGTGATTTTAGTTTTTATTCTTATAGGGCTGCTAAAATTATAATATTTGGCACGCTTATGTCAGTTGGATTTGCCAATATGCCAGCTAAATTTGATGTTCTAACTGTCTTATAAATGAATCGAAAAACTGAATAATATGTGGAAAACGTACAAACTTTAGCTCTCTCTAAGCTATAAACGATGAAGATAGGACAAAACTTGTATATCTCTCGCTATCCGGTACTGATGACGCAAACCGTTTTCGGTATAACTTACCGTTTAGCCTCAATTAAACTGAAAAAGAAGCCTGCACCGTCTTAAATGCTGCGTCCAAAATTTACATTTTTTAGAGTTTGAAAAATTCATCATTTGAAGTTTTTTGAAAATTTCCCATCGGTTACCGGCTATATGCTTTAAGGTTGCGAAATTTCAAGGTTTCTAGCTCATCTGCAAATGGGTAGGCATTAATGCCAGTGAGGGAGTGAGTGAGTTTGCCATTTGGCTTTTCAGTATACTAGGTGGTATACAGGTCCTTCGCTATGGAAGTCTACCTTGTGTACAGATCTCTAGTTAAAGTAGTGAACACGTTCTGAGGATGATTTTTTTTAATTGCGTAGCTCTTAGCGTTACCCCAGAAACACGACGGAGAATTCTCCATATGTTGTTTCCCTTATTAATACCAGGTTAGGGAATTTTCATTGTAATGGTAGGCTCCCTTTGTTACTGCCAGTCACAATCTTGTAGGGTAGTTTTAATTATAATAGCAGACACACAGTCCTCACCTGACTTTTTTATATCCTCAGAAAGGCTGTTTGTGTAGTTTCCTCAAAGTCTTAAAGGATCCGCCAATGGACAAAAAGCCAGCATGACGGCGATACTAACGCAATAAAGCACTGTTTCAATAGGTTTCTGCGTAAGTAATATTCGTACGAAAATTAACGGTAATGTTCTATTACATATATTGTACCCATTATGCAAATAGCCTATGGATAATGCATATTAATTCACCAAATTCCATACATGAAACTGCGTAGTGAACATTCGCAGTAGAGACATCTATGCTTGGCTACAAAGAGACTTGTGGAGCCAGAGCAAATCCTCTCTACTAGCTTTTAGTCACAAACAGGATGAGCCCATGGTCATAAACATGGTCTAATAAAATTTATTTCGCCGCCGAGTGAAACCTGCGGAGACTTTCTCACAGAGAGCGGGAACGCAGTACGACAAAGGCGACAGCATCCTTATTTTTAGAGACATGGACCAGTCTATGGGCGCCCGCAAGGGGAGCAAGGGGGGGCACTTGCCCCCCCTGGAATTCTAAAGATGCTGATGTTCAATTGTTTAATATCATACCAGATTATTTCATAAACTGAAATTACTGACAGTCATCTAGCATATGTTGTAACTGGAAGTTTCCGTAAACAATTTAATGTTGCTGACGTTATATTGGTTTTTATATTCAAGAAAATTGTTAATGTGCCCCCCTCCTGAAAAAGATCCTGCGGGCGCCCATGAGGACCACCGAACATGAGAAGGAGTATGCCAGACACCCCTTCAGTAAGGTGGTTCAGTCCTTGTTACTACAGCCTCAGGAAAAATTCAGCCAAACGCAGAATTTAGGAGATGAAACTATTTTCCAGTCTTTTTAAGAGTGTGAGCTAAGTTAAATTTGAAGTTGTGTGCCTGCACCTTGGCTAAATTATTTAAAATTTTTGTTGTTATTTTGGTAATGAATTATCTTGTAATTAATTAATAATCAGCAACTATGTCGTAACTATAGCGGAATGGGCTAGTCCGAAGAGTACACCCACGTGGCGCTATACTTGGGTGCATCCGCCCAGCAACATAACGCAAGTGACGCTTACGAAATTCGAGAAAAGTGTATGATCGATTTCCATAATAAAGTGAAGGAATGGAACCGTACAAATTTATGGAGTCACCATATGATTTAATTGGGCACTAGGTGACGGGCATTTAAATAATGCTCCAAGAAGTGATATAAATATTCGTCCACCTCCCCTTCTCTTGGGTAGTTGGGGGCGCGGCGTACAAAATGCCTAAAAGGAGCCGTAGAAGCCATGGTAGAGTCAGTAATCACTCTTTTGAGTTGAGTCGGGGAAACTGCCGGCGAACGACAGTGAGGGTTAGTGCCGGTCGAGGTGAGTGGTAACTTCTGACACAAACAATCTTCTAGATTCAAAATGAACTAAGCGAATTTTAGTACTAAATATATTTCAGTGTGCAGTATTATTTTGGAAGAAGTTAATGATGTTAGATCGCACAATGTGATTGGAACAGGCTATGTCAATCGTCACGGACACTTATACAAACTAGTACGACAATGTTGCTTTGTTGCCATTGTACAGTCAGTCTTGGGATAATTTATGGTATTTTAAGTTGAGCGTGCTAAATAGAATTCGCAAATATTGGAGACACTAACAGTGATGCTCGTTGTGAATTAGGAAGCCGAGGCAATTGTGTTATTAACGGTAAACGTCAGGCTGGGAGTTGATCACGTGGAATGCCGCAGTGAAATGAGGGAATGGCTAACATTTTAGGAAGACTATAAATAAAGGTAGCAGAGTAGGCCCTACTGGGGCAGTCGGCCAAGGTCGAGTTGTCGCAGGCGACATGGAAGAGGGGTTTGTTGACAAACATTCCATGCGAGAAACGAAGACGTAACAAGAAACGCCGACCAGCGAACCCAAGTGTAGCTAATAGCAGAAGTAGGCCATTTCAGGATACAAACGGTGATTTTGTTTTCATGTGTAAGTGTATGTTAGTGAATAAGGTATGTTATAAGTTAACATGTCAAGAAATGTTAAGCAGGAAATAATGTGAGTGCTGCGTAATATAAGTGACGTGTGCCTCGTTGATTACGATGCAATAATGGAATTCGCCATGGAGTAGATATCATATAACGGGGATCAGAGGACGCAGTATGCAGTCACCAGATCCAAGGTAAAGACATGCTGAACTTATTGTTTATGTAAATGTAAGACTGTAGAATAAGACGTTGTCCGTTTAGTTTAGATCTTGGAAGTGCAGTTGTTAGATTGATTTCACTCACCTAATATACCGCTCATAATAATAGTTATGAGAGGCGTTGATGGTAAAAATCAGAACCTATTGATGAGATTAGTACAGTCAGGTTTGCGATCGGGACCTGGATGTTGTAAGCTCGGAGTTTAATAACAATAATAATAATAATAATAATAATAATAATAATAATAATAATAATAATAATAATAATAATAATAATAATAATATGATACTAATTCTTATAAATTTTCCTAGGTCAAGTGACATTGCATGGGTGTAAATCGCAAGATTCAACATAGATGCATAATAATAATTGACTTGATTTTCGCTGAATGTTACCCTAATACTACTAATAATAATGATTGTTCTATAATAATAATAAGAGGAGTAAGTGTCAGTAAAACAGTGTGGTAACCTTATCAATCCCTCTTAATCTGAGTGTGGACGCGGTGATAATTAAGAAATAACGATCAGTAGCCGACTTGATATTATAATAATAATAATATAATAATATGATGATAATAATAATAATCAGACAATAATGATAATAATAACAATCATAAATCATGTCTGATTTAATTGTATAAATTTACTTGTATAAAGTTTGAATCAAAGTGAGGAGTAACTAGTGTGAAGGCAATTAGGCCTATGTTAATGGCAAATAGAGATGATGCATTTGTTCATAAGCGACCTCGTCGTTAATTCGCAAAAGACAATATTAAATAAGATACAGGTGATACTAAGTTCCGAATCGAAAACCACGAATAAAAAGTTATCCCAGGGAATATCGAATAGTGAATTTCGTCTCATATGACAAGAGACGACTGATGAGATATGTAAGAGAGTTAAGAGTAGAGCCTGGTTGAGGCCATACACTTGTATAAGAATCACGAGGAATATAATAATAGTCCAGAGAATTGGACCAAAGAAATGATGAGAATCTACGGTAAAAGAGAGATGTTACAGAGGCAAATTGTGACTCGGGATAGTAAGGAAATAATTGATATAACGCGCTCATGGAAGAATAATGAATAGCAGCGGAACAGTATGAAATGTGAAGTGCGAAGTAACGATGAGAAGGAGTAGGACTTGCTGTTGAGACATACATTAATTAAATGTAGCAATTTGGTTTAAGTGTAACAAGTAGGGGAAGTGACTGCCGACAGTAGTTACTCCGCAATTCTGAATAGTAATAATAATTTCGCCAGCGCGGGCATTTAAATTAACTAGGGTAACTCGTGTTGTTGAAAATAAATATAAGGTGGATAATGGATCTTGTGGACCTAAACATATAATGAACTAATTCCATTTATTACAAAAAAACGTTAAGTAAATTTCGCGCGAGTAATTGTGCCACTTAGATTTGTTTTGAATTAACGGGTTTGATTAATAAAATCAGGTAGGAAGGTCGTGAATTTCAAGTTTTGTAAATAAAGTTTCATTGCAAGAATTAATTCGTTTGATTTGTCTGTTGCTTTATTTGGCTAACACTATTCTGAGTGCTATGTAAATACTATTGTTTGACGTGCGCTTTATTTTTGTAGATGTTAGGGTAAGATAAAGCGTTAGCAGTCTAATAAATGTCAGCATTGTTCTTTATAAAAGGCTAAAGCCGTGGTCACATAGACATATGACATTAAATTGATTTGAATTTAGACGTCACAGTCAAACGTTTGTAATATAAAGTTAAATCATGTTAACTAAATGATTCTGTATTCGGTTAATAATGTAAGTAAATACCATAAATATAACTACTGAGTGTGAGAAGTAACACTAGTGTGATTGACACTAAATGTGGTACAGATAATCAGGGATTATTAATGTAATTCTCACGTGTAGAAAGGTTTCAGTTGACCTCTCATAATTTTCTTTTCGGTAAAAATTTAAGTCCAGTGAGATCACAGTGTATTAATTAGACTTTTATCATGGCAGATACTTTTGGTCTATAACAATATTGTGTTGTTAAAATAAATACTGCCATGATAGGCGACTTGCAGCCATTTAAATGTTAGGTGTAGTCAAAAGCAGAGTAGAGGAACGGTATTTATTTCGCAATGTGCGTTCATGGTAATTTATAAATTTAGACAACACGTTTATTTACGGCTGCATCCCAGTTCAGTCTCGAGTACCGATGTGATCTCTGGCATATTCTGACATTTGTTGGGCATTACGTAGAACTAACTGATCACGGCATAGCTGTGGGAAGTAACTTATAGAGCTTTTCGTAGACGTCTGCGGAATTCATGTACGATGTAAACAAACATGGCGGAACAACACGCTACAGTTGCTCTTGCAGCGATGTTATTTCGGATCAAAGAATCTTTCAGTTATTAACCACAGTGGAAATTGATGAAGGTGATGATTTTAATGAACTGTTAAGCAATTTTGAAAGTGAGAGATACAGAGAGTGCTGAAAATATTTTAAGTGATTAAGAAACAGTTCCCCCTTCTAAACAAAAGATTAAAGCACGGTGAGTTCAAAAGCTATTTCACCACTATTTTTGTGGCGGACAGATGATATTTCTCCGCCAGACTTTCATGTAACTGTGACAGACTCCGGGAGCCAAGTAGCGTTTGATGACAACCCCAAAATCAATGATTTTTTCTAAAACGTTTGTGCTAGTGGAGTTGGTGCAGCTCATTAAACAAATCGGTATCACAAACGACTGGTGGAAAACATGAACTCTTACCACATTCCAGGTTTAGAAAGTATTTTAAAATATCAACTTATGAACTTGTATGGCGTTCCATACATTAGTTGCCTACAGATTTTAGGAAATAATTTTATTTTGGGCTCTTTACTGTGTATAAATGTGATATACTCATGGGCACAAAAAGTGTAATGTTGTTTCTCCCAAAATAATATTGAACAAAAGGGTAGGATTTTCCATTTGCATTTCAATTTATAAAGAACCAACATTTGTAAATATTTTAAGCCAATTACCCTACTGATAAGTTAAAAATTGAGGCTTCTACACATTTTTTTACGTGAGAAGAAAAACTCAGCACTGAGGTACCAAACAGTCAATTGGCAACTCAGCACTTAAAAGGTTAATTAAGGCCACGGCCGCTTCCTTCCAATTCCTAAGCCTTGCCTATCCCATCGTAAAGCAAATAGAGGAGAGAGACGTGAGTTAGAAACAGTTCCCCCTTCTAAACAAAAGATTAAAGCACGGTGAGTTCAAAAGCTATTTCACCACTATTTTTGTGGCAGACAGATGATTTTTCTCCGCCAGACTTTCATGTAACTGTGACAAATATCCGGGAGGACTAAATATGAGTCCTGAGTTCTATATGACTTGTGTTCTATTTGGTTAGTTGTTGTATCAGCATTTATTCCACTTTATTTTGTTTTCATTATTTATCTTGATGTCTTGAGTTCGCTTGGGCGACTACATGTTGTGCAGATATTTAAATGTAACTTAAATGTTCAGTTTTGCTAAGTGTGATTTTATGAGTGTTAAGTTATTTTGAGTTTCATATTTTTCTGTATCGATTTATAGTATTATAGTCCTGTACTGATTTATTTCAATGTAATTTTTGCATTTTTTAAATGCCCAAAACTAAAATTCATTTTATTTAATAAACTTTTTTTTTCAAACTTCATTCGGCCTTGGGTTATGACATTTAGTGGCTAGCTTGATCCTTAGTTAGTTGCTTGCACCCCTATCTGCCTTTGTACGAGAAATTGTCGGACGGTCCAACCCTGGGAAGAGAGTCTACGTGGTGGTAAGTCATTTTCTTTTACAGCTGCCGGAGGCCAAGTCATCCAGTGGATCTCCAACACACGTGCTCGTGTGGAAAGGGCACTATATGTATGATTGGCCTGCCTATACTTATCACCTAAATCGGTTCTTTAAATAACGGTATGTTTCCAAGACATGCCACTAAGATTGCTAATAACATCTTGGAGAATTATAAGAAAAGGGAAGACTCTGACTATCTCTGTTATATTAATACAGAACCTTGCAGTGAACCTCCATGTCGTGAAAGCTGAACGAGTGTTTTTCAGCTCTTTTTCGTCATTTCTTTAATCTATTAATGTTCCTTATGCATTTAAAATAAGATATACTCACAAGCGGCAGTAGTGTACAGCCTTCAAATTGAAGTTTTGTCGTAAAAGGGTAAAAAAGGGGCACCAGAGGCTATTAACTTGGGAACGTGAGTTGACGACCACGGGGCTCTTAGATGAGTCCTGGCCATGCTTCTTGTGCCAGGCTCCTCACTTCTATCTGCTACATCGGACTTCCCTTGTTCATTTCAGACCCCGACGGTATTAGGTCACGAAGCCTAGATTCTCTTTCACTTTCACGCCCTTCGTGGCACTTATCCTTGATGTTCTTACTTTGAAGGAATAAAATAAGCCTAAATTTGCCGAAAGCCGCGCCATTTAATTCAAGAACAGTTACACATTTTTATGTGCCCACTCATGCTCTCGACTTTACTTTTACACAGTCACCAAGTACGAACCATACCTAACTGACTGAGACTGAATTTCTCTTGAATTGGTAAGAAACACAAATAGATTAAATAAATGACAAAAAACACGCTCAGTCAGCTCCCACGCCATAGAGCTTCACTGCAATATTTACGCACTAATGTACATAAACCACCATCGACTCTTCTTTTTCACACAGCCGTACTTCTCTGAAGAACAACACGGATTCACTCCCGGAAAAATCATGCCCCACTAAACTCACAGTTCTGAATCACCACATCATTTCAGCAATAGAAAGTAAATCCCAGTTAGATGTAATCTATATAGATCTGGCCAAAGCATTCGACTCAGTGGATAACGCAATTCTTCATAAGCTCGCTACCAGATGTAATATCCATGGCCCGTCTTGTCACAGATGACAAGTCTCGTCTCCGGCAGAAAACAAAGAGTAGTATTTCCTGAATCTGCCTCATCATGGTTATCAGGTGTATCTCAGGGCAGTATCCTTGGACCCCTAATCTTTATCCTCTATATAGACGGCATCATTCTTTGCACCCAAAATAGTCAGTGTTACCTCCTCTTGTAAGCCGACGACCTGAAAATCCTAAGGCAAGTGCCTACGCTTGATGATTGTGATGAATTACAGACTGTTCTCAACTCGTGTGGTGACTGGTTTAAGAAACTGAATCTTTCTCCCAATGTTAAGAAGTGTAACACAATATATTTTTAATTGCTAAAGCAAGGAATGAACACGGCCTATACCATCCAGGGAAATACACTGCAATCGGCTTCTCAGGTAAGAGACCTAAGTTTAAACCGACCTTCTCTGCTCATATTGAGTCATTAAAATCCCGAGCTATGCGTACCCTAGGCATTCTTAACAGGTTCACTGAAATTAATTATATTAACGCCTTAAAATTTTACTTTGTCTCCTATGTTCTCCTTGTTATTGACTTCTGCTCTCCTATTTGGTCCTGCTATTACAAATATATGTCAACTAAATAGTATTTTTAACTTTTTCATCTTCATTAGGGGCGACACTACGGAGATAAAAATATATTTTTACCTAATGCATGTATTTTCAAGAAACATTGTGGGAACGCCACCCACACAAAAGTAGAGATATCACGAACATTTCTTTTATATACAACTAATAGTGTTTCCAAAACAATTTTTTTCTTTTGAAATTTTAAATTCCGCCTTTTTCATTAAATTTTATTAACATATTCATGTAAATTCGTAATTAGGTAGAAAATACTTCTTTGAAAAGTAATACGCATCGATTTTGCTGTACATAATTTATATAAGGAGATATATCATACTAAAATTTGTGTAATTTTTACGTTCTAAAATTTTGGACTTAAAAATCCCTACTACTTGAAAAGGTTCTGAAGTCTAAAATTCCATAAGCAGCTTTATTAAGATAGCTGTAATATATATTGTGCCCTACTGCACTATAAAGTTCCGTCCAGGCGAAGGCCGGTCTCGAACACAGAGTACAGTAGTGAACATAGTTTAATTGGCGCCCCACGTTGGGCGCCAATTAAACTATGTGCCCTACTGCACTATAAAGTTCCGTCCAGGCGAAGGCCGGTCTCGAACCCAGAGTACAGTAGTGAACGAACTCTCACAGACGTGAGCTGGTGCACATAGTCTTACCTGAACACTGTCCTCTTCAATCAGCCGGGAGAGCGCTCTTCTCAGGGATAACATGGGTATAACGGGGCAACATAGAGATAAAACACTAGGACATGTGCCTACTCAGGTAAGAATTCGACTAAATTAAAAAAAATTAAAATAAAATATCTAACAGAAAACACCGCTGCATTCAAAGTTTAACAAATAGGGATTTATTACATAAAATTGAATTATTTACAAATAAAAGATCATTTCAATATGAGATGGGAAAATGACGCTGAGCCGATGACTATCAGTTCACTGCCTTCACGAAAACACGTGAGCTGCAACAAGCATGTTACAATGGTGTAAGTAACGAAGTTTTGAAAGATGGATAACTGCTTAATTACACAAAAACAATGATTCCCATAAAAATTTACAATGCCTCGCGCCGTCGAACCCCGGTGCCAACAAAATCACCACAAAATTTACAATGACCTGACTTGGTCACGAACCCTAGTCCTATGACAGGTAAGGTGTCCAAGATACCTATGCAAACAATATGAAAGAATCCAATCAACACATACAAGGGTGTCAGTATAAAACGGGCCAGTGTTAAAATATTACGTAAAACAAACAGGACATAAAACAAATCTCTCTCACTCTGCTTTCAAAACAAGAAGGTCGTTTCTTCCCCTCCTAGCATACTTGAAATACTGCAGACGACCAACACACCAGCCTGTGACGTCAAGCTCAATGACCTCCATTCTCACCCCTCCACTTGCGGCAGTCCCCTAATTTATGAGCTCCAACGGGGAGACAGGCTAAAGTCTTGCCTTTCAAAAGAACACTTCACGTAGTCAGCTGCTAAAGCCATCATTTACTCTGCCCTCGTCTCCATACCTTCAGCAATCTCGCTCATCTTACTAATGCCTTTCATGGGCTAAATCCTGGTGCTACAAAACACTAATCATTAAGCGATCGTCACATTGCCATACTAGGCATTTCCAAAATATATTCAATAAACTCTCAATGGTTGGGCTCTCTCATACCAACTGCAAATTTTACTTCTGCCTCTTATGGGCTCAACTCTCTTAAATATTTGGACTCGCTCACTCTATCAGTGAATCTGGGTGAATTCCTGGTCACGACTTGGTCACGATTTGGTCATAACTATACACTTCTACGTCTGCAGAAACAAATGCCTGAATGTGATCTAATAAAAGTACCTATCTGTAGACTAACCTCCTATGCCCACATGAGTTCAATCAGACCCTTACAAAAACACGTACTTTAAAATAACGCAATCAAAATGAACTATAAATTCTCTAACAAGGACTCTACCAATAACATCTACCTTAAAGTACGGGGTTCGAGTTTGAGGCCTAGCTCTATATTACAAGGGAACTTCTCCTATTACCACAAATCAGTTGACTGACGGCCCCCATATTCCTATCTAAATTTAAATGACATGCTTGAAACAGAATTGGAAAGCTCTGACCTTAATTTAGAGAACATAGCGGAGCGGCCATCCCTGTGGACCACTGGATCTACCACATTCTGATAGACTGCAGAGCTGTCATCAGAGACTGTTGACCACTTGGAGACATTCTTGCTTGTGTGGCGTCTTCGTACAGCTCCCTCTGTAGTCGGAAGGTGTCCTCTTCGATGTTGTGCTGGTCAGGTGCTCCCAACGTTCCTGGATCGATGCCCGTTGTTGTGTTGGCTTCAGCTCCTGGTTGTGGCTTCTTTGCAATGATGCTGTCAAACACTCGTTCTGACTTGATGCTGGGGTAAATCTTTGCAGAAATAGCAGTACAGGTAGTCGGTGTAGCTTGAAGACACAGCGTTGTTCTCAGCACCAACACGCAGTATGACGATTCGTTCCCGCAGCCTCTCGGTCCAAGAATGACTCTGATATGCCCTGGCGGCCTTAATATATAATTCCGGGTAGCGTCATCAAGCCGCTTGGCTGCGTGCAATCTTAGCGTGCCCGGGAAACGTTTCCGCATTAATTATATCATGGGCTCAAATTAGCGAATGCATTAATTAATGCAGCCCTAATGCCTATCAAAATAAAGCAGAAATAATACAGGTTGCAATTCTTGTCTCAAATCCAATGCAACTCTTCTGTAACCAAAGATATTAATTTATTTCATTCTTCCCTCCTAGAATAAGTTTAGCCGGGAACTGGAAAGCGTCCCCAAACTTCATCAAGAGGCTTGGCTTGGGACATAACTTCTTTTAATGAGTTCTGGAGATTTCTCATAATGACGCTCGCGCTCACTTCACATAAGAACGCTTCTTCTGGACCCCTTTATGACATATACTGTAAGACATCGGCTTCGTGGGTGGCCTAGTATGATTCCAATATCCAATCCTCAAATTAATACAATTGCTCCAATGAACAGAATGGTTCAATATATCATACAAATTTTAGTTAAATATGGCAGAATGTTATGGGAGAAAAATGGGATTTAAATGTAAAATTACAATTGGCAAAGAAAGCATTATTACAGTGATGAATTGTTTGAATTCAGCGAAATAACTTCGAGACAAAGAAAAAGAAACTCAATCCTTTCAATTTCAGTCATAAAAAATCACCAAAGTGACCAAAATATCGATTTTTATCTCCGGAATGTTGCCTTAGGCTCACAATCGTGTTTTTAAGAACAAAACCAATTCTAACATCTTGAAGTCCCTGGGTATACTTGCCCTGAGAAGCCGTTTACAGTTCTCTGATCCATGTTACCTTCGTAAAATAATCAATTGCTATACCAGACGCAATACTCTTCCGGCGTACTCCCCTAAACACGCCCCCCGCCCCGGCCAACGCACGACAGGCACCTAACTTTGCAACAAGGCTCTACTGTATCTTCCACTGTCTCCCAACTCTTGGTAACTCACTACCGATAATGACATATTCACACCCTTTGTATCTTTCAAACACAAAATTAAAAGACTCCTTTCAAGTCCTCTCCAGGTTTCCATTTTCTTCCGCCTTTCCAACTCACGACCGTTTTTCTTGCTAACTCTGTAATCGACCCTTACCAATTATCGTTGCCATTTTTGTTACATTGTTATTTCTGATACTAATAAATTTATTTATACCGATTGTTATCCTATTATACATTCAAATTTGTTATATTATTAGTGTAAAATTGCCCTCCATAGGCTGTCCCTAATAATTAAAAAATTAACCGAGACCATTTTACCTCGCGCTCAGTCACAGCCTTCTTGAATCTTAGCATTCTCTAAATGGTTATCACAATATTTTTGCGATAAGTCTTAAAACATACTGTCCTTTAGGGAACCGTTTTACAGGATATCTATAAGCAGGCCAATTATCCCATTCCATTAATAAAACATTAATAATAATAATTAATAATTTTTCCTTTCAATTTGTACTTACGCTGATATTTATTACAGAACAATTTTATTCCGTTAATATTATTGTGATGTTGGTTTTCTGCCCGTTGGTTGATGCTTTATTAATCCTTTGGAAAAACCACACAGACAGAGGGAGGTGGAGAATGAATGTCTGCCATTATAATGAAAACTCCTTAACACGACTGTAACTGTCAGTAGGAAAGGAAGCTTGCCATTACAATGTAAATTTCCTAACCCATTCTTCGCATGATGAAAGACGAACAGTGATCTCCCTGTCGTGTTTCTAGGTTAACACTAAAATCTTACTCACAACGTGTACATTACTTCAATTACAATGTAGAATTACTTAGAGAAAAACGGGTACATTAGCTAGTTGTTTTGAAAGGTATAAAAATTGCATTATTATCAGCTCATATTGACCAGGAAGGTAATAAAACATCGCAAGGAAAAGAAAAATGCGAAGAAACGTAATAAAAATAAAGGAAGACGTCATCAAACGAGATGGAAATTATGGATTCCTTCGACCGGGGATGCCGTAATATCGTAAGCCAATGAAACTGATGAACAATAGCATTGCACTGACTGTAGTTAATTGAGATGTGCTCTATCTCTTCGGCTACGATGTATCACCGACGGTTGGCATTAGCAGTGCCTTTGGTCGCGCAATTCCACCAAATTGCGGGGATGATGACGTCGGCGTTTTACCTGCCGTTCCAACATGTCCTACAGAATTTCAATGAAGCTCAATTTAGGTTATTTTGCAGGCCAATCGAGTTGTAATAGAGTGCAGTCATAGTGGAGGACGATGACCGGGTTGACTAACATTTTGTCCGGAGACCTTTTATTTTAACCAATAGCAAGCAATTCACAATATTCTCGATGTAATGTGTGCAAGTAGTAGCATCAAATGACGAATAATATTAGCCAACGAGGTTTCGTAAGATGTGAGAATGGGGAAGAGTTCTAAACCACATTTTATTATTACAAGCAGTCATAGAGAGGGCGATGCTCTAGTGCACACGCACAGATCAGTCAACCAATCAGTCACTACTGATCTACATTTAGGGCAGTCGCCCAGGTGGCAGATTCCCTATCTGTTGTTTTCCTGGCCTTTTCTTAAACGATTGCAAAGAAACTGGAAATTTATTGAACATCTCCCTTGATAAATTATTCCAATCCCTAACTCCCTTTCCTATAAATGAATATTTGCCCCAATTTGTCCTCTTGAATTCAAACTTTATCTTCATATTGTGATCTTTCCTTCTTTAAAGACACCACTCAAACTTATTCGTCTACTGATGTCCTCCCACGCCATCTCTCCACTGATAGCTCTGAACATGCCACTTAGTCGGGCAGCGTCTCCTTTCTCCCAAGTCTTCCCAGCCCAAACATTGCAACATTTTTGTAACGCTACATCTGGATCGTCAGGATTCTGCAGGTGGAGCAGCGAGGGCGTCCTGTGGTCAACCGCAAGCGTACTGCTTCTACGTTAACATAAGACAGTGGCCGATCAGTGAAACACTGAATTTTTAAGCGGACAGTGTACGTCAACAGTGTACGTAAGGATGGCACAGTAGCAAAAAGGGGCAATCGTTTCTGATCGTGCCCATGGCTATACAATGCATGACGTTGCTGGATTTGTTGCTGTTTCGCAACGGACTGTTTAATTTGTTGGAAAGCAGTGGTGTACTACACGTGGCCACGAAACATAACGTCAGAATTTGGTCGGAGAAAGATTCTGACTGAGAGAAACCGGACACGCCTTTCGCGGCTTGTGAATCAAAATCGCTTCCAAGTTCGACAGGAATTGCTGTAGTCAGTGAATGGAGGTCCATCTGAATCTGGTAGCTAGAGAACTTTGCGACGGGAACTGCACGCAAGAAACATTTGAAGTCTGTTACCTCGCAAGAGGCCATTGCTCTAAAGCTGCGCGTCTTCAATGGGCTAGAAATGATGGAACGTGGACAGCAGCTGACTGGCGGAACGTAATATGGACTGACGAATCAAATATTTGCCTCTATTCCAATGACGTACGTCATCGGGTGCACCAAAGACCAAATGAAGCATTTCATCCTGTATGTGTGCAAGGTCAGGTTAAAGCCGGATGTGGGTCTGTGATGTTTTGGTTTTTCTTTTGCATCATGGATTGAGCCCGTTTACTAAGATGACGACTAACATGAACCAGCATGTCCATTTAAACATTCTGAATGATCAAGTGTTGCTTTACAATCAACAACTGCATGATGGGTATGCTATTGACACCCCAACTTTTCAAGATGACAACAGAAAAGTTCGACGGGCTGGACACATATGTAACTGGTTTTATGAACACTCCCCTACCTTATTTCATCTCGATTGACCTGAAAAGTCACCTGCCTTGAACACCATTGAAAATCTGTGGATCATGTTGGAACACCGGGTAAACGCCGACGTCATCAACTCCACCATTTCTTAAATTGCGCGATCAATTCCTGAGCGAGTGGCTTAAACAGGATGCGGCGTACCTGCATAACAATGTGGACTCACTTCATAACGGAATCCAGGAGGTTATCAAGTTACACGGTATCCTCGTAATGAGTAATTTTGTGTCCTGTGAGCTTACATCCAAACTCATACATGCTTTAAAGGTGGACAAATTGCTGACATGTGTGATAATAATTTTAAAAGAGTTACTGGTTAAAACAGTGGGTACTTACGGCAGTGGTGAAAATCATTCAGAAAATGTTCCTGGTCAAAATAACAGGTGCTCGTTATTACCTCAGTCTTGGTACAGAGTATGGATGTAATAAGTGTTGCCAAAACAAAAGAAAAACACAGGACACAAACCGAAAAACGTAGGGTGCAAGCAGGACAGGAGCTTCGAGTAGTAGGACAAAAAAGCAGACTAGCTCTTTGTTTCGTACTGTGAATGAAACAGACTAATGGAATGGTACAAACCTATAGCAAGGACTTTTCGGAATCGCATGACATTTGACATGTGTGAAAATGATAGTTCATCGCAAAAAAATTGAAGGGTGTTTTTTCGTGTCATTTAAGCATTGACCAGCTTTCACATCCACATGTAGATTTGGGGCAAATCCACTTTTCGTACTGATTTCGTATATTTCTCGTTTATTTTCTTCGTAATTCTTTCCCTACAATAGCGTTACTTAGTATGTAATAGACTCCGTCTGCTTTCGTGATTTTGTTCAAAATTTCTTCGTCAATCTTGTCATCCATTCTCGAGATCGTTGGATGTTGTTAATATGAGCTAATCTGATGTAATATCTCCATTTTGCATACCATATTCATCTCATAGTCCGGATACTGTATCCCGACCAGCGTTGTCATTTTCTCTTCTTTATATTTGGTTCAGTGCCCTTCTGTTCCATTTCCATAGTCCATTCACTTATCCCCAGAATCTGCTTTGATGACGATGCCATCTTCATAACTCAGAACATGTGTTTAGATTGTACTCGGGTTCCAGTTCCACATATTCTCTCTTATTTTACATTGTTTGCAGATGTTCCATACTCATACTTAATCCATATACAGAATGGAAGTCAGTGGCCTGGATGTCGAAGAGGTTGGAAGGAAACAAGATAAAATGATTACCAAGGTATCGCGGGAAGTAGGTAAAACGGATCAGAGTTTGAATCCAAATTATGTCAAGACATAAACGTTTAGACCAAGTACAAGAAACAGGTGAAAAATTAAATACATAATTGTGTGTTCACTATTTTCTGCAGAGAATAATGTTTTAAAATCGTTTTATTAATTAAACGAATCGTATGATTTTACACTTTGCCTGCCTATTGGTCGGACAGACCCATCCTGGCAGTTCACGTAATATTTTCCTACCTGACCGTCCTAGAGGAGAGAAGCACGTCGACGAAGACTGGTTCATGCGCCCATGAACGTACGATTTGTTGGTAATTTTTACTATTTTCGGTACCTCTCTTATTTGTCTGAATTTATGCTACATGTTGTTCTTACCTTAATTGTTTCGGTCTGGTTACTTTTCGTTAATTTATTATAAGTTGCCTTCGACGTGCAATCATGTCAAAGGTTGTACACACACTGCTTGCCTATTTTTCTTTCCCTTCTTCGCTGCCTTACGTCATTCTTTCTTGCTTGTTGATTGGCTGCATCACCTTGACATCATCGGCAACTTAATTTCTAATTGGTACCGAAAGTGTATTCTTCCGCGCTTTTCTGTTTTCCCATTGGTCATTTCTGTTATTTGTTTTTAGCCTTTGTTATATTAATTAAATGGAAATTTTTAATATATTCTTTCTGGACTCCATTTCCCTCACTATTTTGTATTTTTTGTTAAGATTTTAATGTACTGGTTTGTAAGTACTTCCGTTAGTCTTACAGCACTATATTGCGTCCTTTTTAAGGGGTACCTCAATCCAGTTCTACTGGAATGCAGCCCTTACTCTCAACAAGATTTCACCGTAATCGCTGCTCTACGGCAGTCTGATTGGTCTCCTTTCGTCCAGGCTGAACTTCACCGCATGCACTGAAGCCGGCAACTTGTTGACATGTGCCTCGCTTCACCTTGCTAAAGGCCGTTGACCCCGGGCCTGGCTTGCTTATTCGATCTGCGGCATGTCAAGACGAGCGCTATTTCTGCACTACTGAAGCTGGCATGACCGGCGCTTTTAATTTTCTATGGAACTATAGTTATCATAGCCTGGACTTTGTATTTTTCACGTAGCTGTGATCCAAACTCATGAATGTTGTACTACTTTCGGCCAGCCATGCCTATTTCTCGAAGACGACTATTTTATGCAGCTGGTTTACCTTTCAAGATTCCCAATAGCACTGCAGTGCGGGACTCTTTAATTGCTGGTCTCGTATTTGGAAACCATTTATTTTAATTATCACTTCCTGGTGGACAGTTTGGTGCTGTAAAATCTTGCTTAAATTTAGAATCTTTGTTAATTTATTGGTCTTGGTGACCACTTTTTCACAATTTTTGATAGCTTTAATATCTAGTCATGACTATTTAA
The DNA here is from genome assembly GCF_040414725.1 of Anabrus simplex. NCBI lineage: Eukaryota > Metazoa > Arthropoda > Insecta > Orthoptera > Tettigoniidae > Anabrus > Anabrus simplex. The sequence continues at coordinate 326,282,745 of NC_090271.1, forward strand.
GTTAATATCGGTCTAGCTTGGACTAGCCTTCAACTTAATATAAGTAATTATTTCAGATACTCTGAATTTTCATCCGATTTCATAAGATAGCAGTCTTATTTATATTCATTATATTGTGCACAGCCGGTGGCCCTTTTTCCGCTCATGGATATGTGGACACTGTTCTGATCTTAAAGCTTAGTCATTGCTAATGTTCAAAATCATTCGAATTATTTATTGTTATTTTTTTGAAATTCTAATAAATGTTGTAACTGCTGATCCCTCTATTTCTCATTTCCCCAGAAACTTGGAAATCCTCTCCGGCCGTTCCTTGTTTTCTCCAAAGACAAAGCGAACTTGGCTGCAGTTAACCCCATTAAAAGGTAATCTTAAAAATTCGGGTACGTTTTGAACAGGATTCGTATGAGAATACTTCTTCTAAGACCGGCACCTGATTCGAGTATCATGATCACACGAACTACTTTGTAATGCTATCTCGACAAAAAGTCCTCTTTCCTGCCATCCTCATGCAGAGCTGAAGTGGAGCATTTTTTGATGCTTTCAATATGATCCGCGTATTTTGTTGGAAATTTACGCCGGTTTCTATGCCCATCAACTATCCTCTGAATCCTACTTTTTACAGACCATATTGCCTTATTATATATCATAAGAATTGTAGTACTTTTGTACTTACACATACTGTCAGTTTAAGCCCATTTATTATTGGCTGAGTTGTTTACGAAAGTCTTAGCATCCGCCTTCAAAACTACATTTAAAAGGTATAAAAAGTGCCCGAATCTCTTTCTTCGAGGTGCCAGTATTCTAATAAATTCAAGGAATACAGAGAACGCTAGGGTCTTAGTAAAGTGTATGCAGCCAACGATACAAATCCCTAACTAAATTTTGCAGCAGAATGTAAGTTTCAAAGTATGTTTAATTTGTAGATATAAATTTAAAATATATAATTTAAGTATAGGCGTTGACTAAAATGTGTCTATGATAATGTCATTGATTTCCTATATTTTGATGAGTTACAAATTCCCTGTTCTAGCTATATCAGCGCTCCTTTTTGACTATTCTCTGAAACGTATAGTGACTCACATCTCTACACATCTGTTGGTTCATAAACAGAATGTAAAATTGGAAAAAAAAAATATTTGCTCTAAATCATGTTAAAGGGGGTCATACTGAACCCACCAACCCACCATCATTCACATTCACCAAAAGGAACCCCTAAACTTACTGGTCACCATTACCGCGAGATACGTTGTTGAGAAAGGACCCTCCATGTTGCATCATTACATGAGGAACACCCTCTGCCATCTTCACTTTTCGTAATAATGTTGTTAATTAAGAATCTTCAAGAAGAATTGTTTGAAATGTGCATAATGTCTGTCAACATGTTGCGGTAAGCCCTAGATGAGCATTCGGCGAACGGCAATGTCTGACGACATGCCATTGCTTAGCAAAAACGAAGGGCAGGTGACATGAGTTGTATTCTCTAAAGTATATTCTGCATCGTTATGTTCTGTGTAAATAAGGGCAGAAATTTCAGGCTGATAGCATGTTGTTTTTCTTTGCTTTTGTGTAAATATTAAGTGTTGTGTGGCACACAGATGTTCTTCGTGTGGTCAATAGTGAGAAGGTGTTTGCAGTTATGTGTTAAAATCCCGGAGTTTCAGATAACTATTTTAAATCGGATTAAAGGCGGTACCGGATAAAATAAGTTCTATGCCAGTTCGTCGTTAAGGAATTAGTGTGTCAAGGTTTTGTGTCAAATTATAATGTATAAATGTAGTTGAGTGATGGTAAATTTTGTTTTGTGGATATCGAATGGAGATATTGACATTTCTAAATTAAGTAAAGATCAACGTGATTTTCCTATCATTTGAAGTTTGATATTTCTTAGAAGTGGGTTCCAGTAATTTTAATTTCAGTACGATGAGGAATCCGTGAAATAAGCCACGATATTAAAATTATATAAAGTGAGATTAAAATAGGTCCTATAAAATTGTGTGAGATCAAATAGACGTCCAATATCAATAATGAGGTAGGAACGTGCCAGTACGCACCGTGTTAAATAAATCAGTGGAGTTGAATTACGAGATGATGTGATGCCCCGAAGGAAATAATAGAAGTCAGGATGTGTGATGCTCCTGAAAAGGGTAGTGAGTTTCGGAATGATGCCCCGAGGAAATGTGTTAGAATATCCAGGGTTCGAAAACCGTTTGGTTCGAGGAATTATGTGATCTCAGAAGGTTAGATGTTATGAGAAATAAATTCATTTGGAATGCGTATGTGTAATTGTATAATCTGGCTTGTTTCAAAGTGATTTGTCACATATAAAGTTACCACACTGTCCCTTCCCAAAATATTTAGGTGTCACATTAGACAGATCCCTAACATATAAACATCATATTAACAACACAGCCGCCAAGATTAAAAGTCGGAATAATATTCTTCAAAAATTAGCCGGCACATCTTGGGGCGCAAACAACCAAGTGTTGAGATCTACTGCTCTAGCTCTTTGCTATTCAGTTGCTGAATACTGCGCTTCAATTTGGCTGAACAGTGCTCATACTGCAAAGATTGATGCTCAACTAAATCAAACAATGCGCATCATAACCGGTTGTATTCGCTCTACAAACGTGGCCTGGCTGCCTACACTCAGTAATATTCCTCCGCCTTACTTAAGAAGGTCTGAAGCTCTTCTAAAACTGTGGAAGAAGACCAGCCAGGACTCCAACCTCCCCGTTCACCAGGATATTACTCAACCTGCCCCTCCTCGACTTAAGTCTAGATCTCCACCCTGGCGCACTGCACTTACACTGGAAGAATCTGGGTTCTCCATCACGAACGCCTGGTTACACCAATGGCAGCAGTCTTCTGTTCCCAATCAACATCTTGTGACTCTACCTCATGTTCAACCTCCTGGATTCCATCTACCCAGACGTCAATGGAGGACTCTAAACAGGATAAGAGTCAATCAAGGAAGATGCGGCTATACGCTTTATAAATGGGGCTGGCAGAAGTCTTCTGGGTGTGATTGTGGAGCTACCTCACAGACCATCCACCACGTAATTGCCGAGTGCCCACGGAGAGCATTTCAAGGTCCTTTGGAGGACATTCATAACGCAACTGAGGAGGCCTTGAAATGGATCAATGGACTTGATTTGGAACTATAGGCTTCTGCTTGTATATATTGTGTATATATTGTATACTTATTTATATAATCTATCTGTGCACATCATACGATAAATAAATACCACAGGCATAAAATGACAGGTGTTAGTCGGCTAGAAGCGAGGACGGGCAAGCCGTTTGACCAAAGGGATGATATAATTAGGACGCTGCGAGCCCGCTATCAGACGACTGTGTGGGAATATTTAAGAATGTCAGAAGTAATGACAATTGTGACACGAATTTGGGATACCTTAATTATTTGGGCATATTAATTTGTGTATTGGGGTTTTATCACCCCCTTATCATCCATTGTTTGGAACTGCTGTTAATTGGTGTGACCGACAATAACTATACATTTAAAACCGTTATCTGCAATTATTACACTAGCTGAGATCTTCCCGTTCGTTCGATAATTGCGCGCATGCGCATAACTCCCTTCTGCACTGTGCGATGAGGCTGCTTCCGGCTAGCAGGGACTTGTTCTAGAGCCGTTGTACAAGATAGAGGAAGATTGTCCTCTGTTGTGGAAAACACGCTTGAATGTTGATGCGATGGATTCTGATACTCTAGGCTGATTGCCATGTAAATTAAGGCTTTTTGTGATTTAGTTTTCTGTTTACTATTTATTGTGTAATATTGGGAAACGTGCAACTTCTGAATTGCTGGGAGCGTGTGCTCGATTTTAAACATAACCTAAGGACGTAAGCTATTGGAGTACATTAATTTGGATACTTAAGGATGTAAATAGTGATACCTTTTAATTGTTTCGAAATGGCTATCAGAAATTCGAAGAAATTGGCCTAACGATCAATGTCAACAAATCTAAATCCATTTCCATAGTAAAAGGAAGTCCTACTTACAAATTTCTAATATTGGATTGTTACAATGAAATTACATCTATAACTCCTACAGAGACAATCCGCTACCTCCGAGTAAACTATCACAATGCTACCATATTTGATGCTAAATTAACGATGGAAAAACTTAAGAGTAAACTAAACCCATTAGCATCAACTCTACTATTGCAAGCACACCAGAAATTTAATCTGCTATCAACTGACATATGCCCGTCTTTGATCTAAAAATTACGCACTACAACATTAGCCTACATCGTTTACCTGCGAGTTTCCTAATTGATATTGACAAACTTATCAAAAGCACTTTGAAAGAAGTTCTTCAACTTCCAATAGATACACCAGACAGCATGTTATACTCCGACAAAAAGTATAAAGGACTCGGTCTTTTCAAATGTGGTTGGGAGGCTTATCTACAGAACATAAACGCATGCCAATTTCTCCATCGATCCAACAATATACACATCAATCATACCAGCGACCTCCATACAGAAACAAATAAGTGCATTGAAAAACTTTGCCTACTCCTGAATATCGAATGCGAATCAGTCAAAGTCTCGCTCCTGCGACAACAACTCCGTGAGAAAGAATTCGATGCCTTACCACACAAAGGTAAGGGTGTTTTACTGTACACTCCAGCCAATCAGTGGGTAAGGAAACCCGAAGGTTTAACCAGTAGCGACTGGAGAAATTCCATAGAACTGACAGCAAATGTAGTTCCAGTTCGTGCATTACCTGGAGGTCCCAAGACAATAACCACTGTCGGCATTGCCACAGTGAGATTGAAACACTTGGTCACCTCTTGGGTTCCTGTCCATTTAGTGACGCCTGCGCAATTCACGACATCATCGAATAAGATCTATGACTGATGAAGCCCTGAGAGAAAAGTGTTATACAGTCTACGAGGGGGTACATGGATTGTCTCAGATAGGGTCAAACCGGCGGATTGACATGATAGCTATATCACCGGGCTCAAGTAAAGGGTTCATGATAGACCCCACAATTAGAACCGAAGCATCATTCACTCAACTACATGATGTACACGAGGAGAAATATGATATATATGAACCCACAACTCCATACTATGCCGAGAAATATCATCTGGACTCCATAGATGTGTTAGGATTGATGATAGGAGCAAGAGGATTACTCACACATTCCACAAATTTTGTAAGAAAATTAATTTTCATAACCAATTCATTAAGGACATTGGGTTAGCAGCCCTAAAAGTATCATTAGCTATAGTAAAAAGTAATTTATACTCCTAGCTATATCTTTGTACTATGAGGAAGTTCTCATGGATTTCATAACTATTGACTGATACATTTTTTTCTTATTTAGGCTTTACTGTAGTATACCTATTTATAGACACATTTTAAATGGCCCTTGCAATTACTAATAATTTTTATGTAAGCTTTGTCTTTTTGGCAGCCTCCAAATGGGGGAAGCAGAAATAAATGCATTTCTCAATCAAAATACGGATTATTTGCAGAAGAAGATATTACCGTAAACTGAATCTGAGTAACAAGCTTCATCATGTGACATTATTGATATTGTGGGAAATTTCGGCAACAGTGTCAAGATTGTATCAAGCCTACCTTGCAACTGTAATTTGAAATTTCACCTCCCTATTCGTGGACTTTTCGGCAACGGTTTACTTATTAAATTAAACTGGGATCTCTTCTGCATCCGAAATTTTCATAACACAATCTGCATCGTCAATATTTTTTTAATGTAATAAGATATTTTCAAATTCAACCTGGGAATTGTAATTGAATTATTGGGGTAATTCGGAAACTCGGTATATGTGCCTATGAGAAATAAATTATTCTATTCGTTTTATTTAATTGAGACTATCGTTTTGTAAAATTTTCTGCCTCTTAATTGTGTTGGGATATATTATTATTATTAATATTATTATTATTATTATTATTATTATTATTATTATTATTATTATTAATTTTGATCTGTGTTTTCTTTCTATATGTTCTGGTTCATGTTGTGTGGTCTATATTGCAACGCTATTTATTGTATGATGCCGCGTGCTGGTTTAGTTTTCGTAATGGGATTGTTCCCTGCCGACTTTCAGGGGTGGGTTTAAATTCTGACTCATACGCACATTACCGTACTTCCAAAGCCTCCTAACTTTAAATTTAATAACAAAAATTGTTTTCCTCTATTTAATTATTGTTAAATGAAATGTTAAATTCAATCATCTATACATTATTATTCTTGTTAATATTGTAATACCGCGGTGTAGCGAATTGAAATTTGTATCTCCCGTTCCTTGAACATTCTTTGGTTTATGCTCCTCTGTTTAATTCATGTCCGTGTTTTGTTTCTTTTGCCTTTAGTAATTTGTTGCGTCACATTCATTTCTCTTACCTTCCGTGTACGCTACATTTTGGCTGGCCTTGCCAGTTGTTAATGAATTATAATAGCTTGGCCTGGGTAGCTGTAGGCTCCTGTGTGCATCGTCATCCTATTAATTGTGGAACATTAATATTGTTTCCCCTGTTGTAATCTGTAACTTGTTTGGGGATTTTGTGTGCGATTTACTTATCTGCTCATTTCATTATTTACGTGTGTAAATTTTGAATTGCTGTCGTTGTTTCATTTAGAATTCTGTGTATGACCGTGTTTCCGGGATGGTTCAAATATTGTAGAGGGATTGGAAACAAACTTCAAATTAACCAGATTAATTGTAGCCTAGCTAGTTGAACTTACCGGCCAGTAGTATCATAATCTTTTAAGGAATGGGTCCATTTAAATATTAATTTTTTTAAATGTCAGTTCTCAACTTTTTATTTTTCGATGCTTTGTAAGAATTGCAATAGCTTGCTGTCTGAGAGTGAGTTCATAAACTTTAATAATTTTAAAACTAGACATTTAACTCCTATTTTAATGAATTGATTTACAATTAAGTAATTCGTTCTCGACTTTTCTTAATGGCACATTGCAAGCAATTATGAATCTTGTTATTTAAGTGTCATTCATGAAATACATTATTCTTTAGTAAATATTTTGATTTAACCTTTATTTAGTACTTTATTTGGTAGTTTTAGTTGCTATGACCTAGCAACCCCTCAAGTGTTAATTAAGATCCTGGCCTTTAATCCATTTTTATTTTGGGTCCTTTTCCACATTTAATGTTGTATGCTACTGCCGCAAGGTAAGAAATTTTGTAGTTTAAGGCGAAAAGTTTGAAACGGTGGATATCAAATTATATGGTACAATTACAATGTCCAAAGCAAATCTTCATATCTTGATTACGGAAGTTGACAGTCCAAAATGTTCAAGTACAGTTAACACTGAATGGTCTTACTTGGTTGCTAAAAGTCAGATCGTCACCATATACTAGCTGATTAACACGTTAAGGACAAGCAACGTGGTGAGCGTTCCACCACACACCATACAAGTTGACAGTACATAACGTAGTAGTTCAATCATACCAGTATAGAGCGCAGTAACCAACCATAGGAATCACATATCCTTGCTCTCCAAATGCAGTTGCATACTGTAGATGGAAAACCAAGCAAAAATATCTGCAACAGAAATATGTGGGAGCACAGAATATTGCTCAACAAGACCAAAATAATTTAGCAGACCTGAATACACACACACGCATTAATCTCGTAGTGGCATGACACATGACTAGTTACTCGAACAGTCAAAACGGAGCAGCACCGAAAAATGTTCGAAGGAGAATACCACTAATAATTTTGACGCACAAGTTTCGATGTCTCTTGGGTTTACTAACACAATAATTTATATAAGCCTACCACCAATAGCAATAAATGACAATATACCTTGTGTATGGATAAGTTACAAACTGTTGAACAGAAGTAGTAAATGAAAATTCAAAAAGAAGTATAATTTACATCATAATTAAATATGTTTACAAAATTTTGATGATTAAGTGGGCTTAATTTGATTGAAGTGTATTCGTCTAATGCGACTGGCAACAGGGTCATTAAATAATTATACTGGAGTTAAAAAATTCTAACACGGTACGAGGACTATGATAGCGTGCTACTAATTTTGCAGAAAATCTCTTTGGAGCCTTAATACTAGGATAAGATTTGACAAAAACAGTGTCACCGACAGTCAGATTGGTGGGTCTGCGTCCTTTGTCATACTTATTTTGCACGTTAGCATAGGAAACAACAAGTTTAGCTCTCGCTTTGTCCCACATTTTGCGAATCTCCTCCGTATCTGGACTGTCAGGAAAGCGTGAATCAATGTTAAACACGTTAGTGATGGTGGAAGAGGGGGTAAATCCGAGCAGTAAGAACATAGGTGTTTGCCCATGTGATTCGTGAACAGCAGTATTAAAGGCGTAAGTAAGCCAATGAATGCAAGAATCCCATTTAGATTTTTGGTTATGATGGTATGCAATAAGAGCAGCACGTAAGATGCAGTTAACTCTTTCAGCAAAACTGGGGTTTGGATAGTAAGGTGTGGTGGTAACGTGAGATATAGATAGATAGAAGCAGAATTTCATAAACAGGTTACCAGCAAATTATCTAGCATTGTCAGATGGAATAAACTTAGGAGGACCAATTATAGAAAAGATCGAATTGAGACAGGATATAGCGGTTCGAGCATTCATCACTTTCCTTTAGAGTTTAAGGGGAAGATTTCGACTGAATCAATGAAAAGTATCTCCATAGGTTTAGTAGGGTGAGAAGTGGACAACAAACTAACACGGGTATTCAAACTATGTTTACTTATACTGCATAGCCTACAAGCTTTGACCATTTCCCTAATTTGAAAATTCATATTCATCCAAATGAAGTGAGTGCGAATCTTTTGACGAGTTTTAAAAACGCCTAAATGTCCTCCAAGGGAAGAGTCATGGTAATACTTAAAAATTTCAGGAATTAGGATTTGAGGACACACAATTTTGTACCTATTGTCATGTCCAGCCTTGCAACACAGAACATTGTTAACGAGCTTATAAGGTTTAACAAGATTACCATCTTCAAGTTGTTTAACAACAGAACTAATTTCAGGACTACTAGCTTGCAATTTTGAAATATCATGGAAGAGCAACGGGGAGTCAGTCAAGAAAGCGTTAATACAATTGGATTGGCATGCAGAATGGTTAGGGAGGGTATTAACATCAAAATCAGAACGGCCGGGTAGCTTTTCACCGAACATCCTGCTGAAACCGTCAGCTACGACATTTTCAGTACCACGAATGTGGCGAACATCAAAATTAAAACGGAGATAAGGATTGCTCAACGGGTTAACTTACCCGTCCGCTTAGGTCTATTCAATACCCAACTGAGGGCCATATTATCAGTTTCAAGAAGACATTTATAACGCTTGACATATATGCGAAACTATTCAAGGGCAAAAATAACAGCTAAGCATTCAAGCTCGTATATGGAATACTTTATCTCATCAGAATTCAGGGTTCGTGAGGCATAAGCAATTGGTCTCCTAAATAAATCATCTTCTTGGAGAAGGGCACCAGCAACGGAAGAATCAGAAGCATCCGATTGAATAATAAAAGGTTTTGAGAACTTCAGAATTGCCAAAACAGGTGAATTTGCCAGAGCAAATTTAATTTTATCAAAGGCACTTTTTTGAGGTTCCTTCCAGGCAAATTTAACATCCTTGCGCAGAAGGGCATTAAGAGGGGCAGCAATTCTGGCGAAATTCGGGATAAATTTACGAAAAAAATGCCATTCAAACAAAGCGGGCCATTCCCTTCTGGTCGTTGGGTGGGTAAATCATAAATGAGTTGGGTTCTACTCTGGTCGAAAGCTACACCATTAGGTGATATAATGTGGCCAAGGAAAGACATTCGGTGTTGCGCAAAGGAAACTTTAGAACGTTTAACAGTGAGACCAGCTTGCTTAAAGCGAAGAACCACCTCCCTAATATGAGACAGATGTTCTTTGAAGGTTTCAGAATACACTAAAAATCGTCAAGATAATTATACACAAACCTGAAATTTATATCAGATAATACGGAATCTAATAGGCCGGTGAGGACAGCTGCGCCTGTGCTAAGTTAAACGGAATCCTTTCGTACTCATTTAAGTTCCAGTCAGTGATAAAGGCAGTCAAATGTTTACTCTCATCAGCCAGAGGAATTTGGTGATAAGCTTGCTTGAGGTCAAACACTGAATAGAATTTAACACCATAGAAAAGTGAAAAGCTAGTATGCAACTCTGGCAATGGGATTGATTGTAAGATTATCTTCTTATTGAGTGCCCTGTACTCAACGACATGCCTGGATCCACCTAGAGGCTTAGGAACTAGGAACATTGCGGAAGAATAAGCGGAAATTGAAGGCCTGATAACTCCTTCTTCAAGCATCTTACCTATAATTTCCTTTAGGACCTTCATACGCGGGGGAGACAGACGATTGGGAGGTGAACGAACGGGAATGCTGTCACCTCGATTTTATATTCAAGCACATTAGTTACCCCTAGCTTGTCAGTGAATACTTCAGGGAATTCATTACATGATTCATATCTGTTGAGCTTGTTTAATAGTCAAATGATTCAGGTGACACTTTTCCTCAGCAACTTCGCCATGGGCATCAATACAACAAAGATGTTTACTAGAACAAGAGAGATAATCAACCAACGGAAGAGTATAGGCAGTACAAAATTTGAAGGACAGGCAACGGTTATGAGCATCCAGGATCAACCCTACATGAACTCCAAAGTCATAACCAAGAATGATATCATGTGATAACACTTCAGCTACAATAAAATTAAACTTCCACGTGAAACGATTGATACGAATTTTGACCTTCACATAACCCTTAACATTCAAAACATAGCCGTTAGCGGCATGAAATACAGTTGGAAATGGTACAATGTCAGGAAGTTTACAAACAGATTTGTTTTTGGAAAACCAAGACCAATTAATGGCAGAGGTAACACTGCCGTAATTCACCAGCGTAAATGCACGTTCATTACTGATTTCCACAGGAATAATGGCAAATTTAGTATACACACTCCCTGAAATACTTTTACAGTCACCATGACAAACAACATCGTTATCACTGAAATTGGTATTGTCGCACTTATCCAAATTATCGACACAGTGGTCTGCATCATCAGTAGCTGTTTCTAGTCAGATGCGATGGTTAATATTACTCGGACTGAAATTAGTAGAGGGAGGAGGATAATTAGGAACAGGGTAAAACCACTTTGAATTTGGGGGCTAGGATAATTACTAGTAGAAGAACTTCTTTTCTTCACCAATGGGCATTTGTTTCTCAAATGGTCTTTAGACGCACAAGCAAACTATTTGTTTGAAATAGCACCAAGATTATATGCATTCAGCCCAGAGGGCTGCCCAGAAGAAGGACCATTTGGAGGGGTTACATTAACTGATCTGTAATTATCACTATGTTTAGCCTCTTCAGCCTTAAAACATGCAATCTTTAATTCGCTAAAAGATTCAGGACATTTTCTAAAGGACAGTGATGAACGGTACTGAGGCGATATTCCACTCATTATACTATCGACCATATTTGCCTCGTCAATCGATAGCCTAAACACGTTGCAATAAAATTTAAGGTCACTAACGTAGTTGAATAGACTTTCTGAATACAAATGGACTGGAAAACAATGTTTTCCGTCAAATCCTTGGGTGCTCTGAAAGGGATAAATTTTCTTAACATTCCATCAAGAAATTGATCCAATGTAGTTTCACTTGAACAAGCCTCCAAAACCCCAGTTTTAAGAATACCGACACAATGCGAAAACAAGGTCCGGAAAACACTAGAAGAGGTTAAGTTAAAGCAAATTGCAGTCTCCTTCACTTCGAACAGTAATCTCAAAAAGGACACAGTGTCATCAGTTGAATCTATGGATAACTTGTTAACTGTTTTAATCAATTCATTAAGAGGGTTTACGTTATCGCACCGTAGCATGCCAGGATTATTAACCATGAATACAGGTTAGCCATGAAAGGAAGCTAATGACTGATAACCCAAAAGGGAACTAGAAATAGGTTGGTTAAATTCAGGATTAGCTGAAGCATTGGGGTCATTACCGTGAGGACCAGAATTCATTTTATTATTTCTCAGTTTAATAGTTTACATGAGGACGTTCCAGTCTGCTGATATAGGGACAGCCTAAGTGAGTAACACAGTACCTCTTTTTTAAAGTGGACCGATCCATTTTTAATGTGAACAGATCCTGGAGGCGATTCGTGTAATGCGTAACACGAGCTACTCTGCACTTGGTATTCGGAAGGTTGAGATGTTTTAAAGGCTTCAGTTAATTCATCAATTTCCTCAAGATCATCATTTATAAGCAAAACAGACTCACCAATCTCTGCCTCGGACATATCAGGTAGGGTAATAGGTTGATCTGCAATTTCGGAAAGTAATTCTACGTCATCCTAGGTAGTGCCGGATGACTTCCTACCGCGAATCTGCACTTCATAACTTAACTCCAGCTTCCTGAGCATACGAGGCACTGGTAAGGGGCGAGAATCCATCATAGATATGAAACAAACAAAATGTCTCCCAGACTCTACACTTTGTCTATCAACTTGAAGTTTACAATACTTGTCTTATTTGGCAACTAGCAACGTTGACCCAGGCAAATTGTCAAGTTCATTAGTATAAACAACAGCAAAGACATCTTATTCAGTAACCACGCTCTGCTACCAGACACTACTGCCACGCCCAAGGACAGAAGAAATGAACGTAATGAAACAACAAAGAACAACATTAAAGTACAAAATTACTTACCTTGAGGCAGTAGCATACAACATAAAATGTGAAAGAGGTTCCAAAGTAAAAGTGGATTAAAGGCCAGGATCTAAATTTAACACTTGAGGGGTTGCCAGGTCAATGCATCTAAGACTAAAAAATAAAATACTAAAGAAAGGTTAAATCAAAATATTTACTAAAGAATAATAAATTTCATGAATGACACTTAAATAACAAGATTCAGAATTTCTTACAATGTGTTGACAAATAATGAAAGTCGAGAACTAATTATTTAATTACAAATCAATTCATTAAAATAGGAGTTAAACTCCGCCAGTGCCGGTCCCAAGCCCGGGGCTTCATCTCGCAAGTGATGAGGAAGGAGGAGGGGGAGGAGTAACACCTCGTAAAAAACCAGGGTTCATCTGGCTCCGGATGATAGCACCCTGTAAGGGCCCCTGTCTGGGTTACAGACGAAGAAGGCGATCAACAGCTTTCACAGAAATAGAATACCCTCAATAACCTCAATGGTGTTGAAGGTGAAGAATAATCTATCCCCGACAGTTGAGCTACAATCCAGATACATCTGCTGGAAAGGAGCAACCCTAAGGCTTACAACTTTAGTGGTATCATGAGCTGACCCCGGTCGGCTCCCCCAACAACTCCCATTAACTCGCATGATGGAAACATTTCTTACGGAAACTACTCCAGTTGGCAGCCTCAAGAGGAAATCCACCACTGCTACAAGCAGTGCATTTGGGCCATCGGATTCTGGAGAGCCCAAACCACCATGCATAGATGAGTCGGAGCATCTAGGAAACCCATTGCCATCAGACACATCCAGACTGAATACAACAAAATGAAAACCTAAACGGAAACACTTTTTTGGCACGCTGAACATAAATTCACTCCTAAAAACAGGAAAACTTAAACAACTTACAGACGTAATGGACCAGCAAAATATTCTGATCATGGCACTTCAAGAAACAAGATTCATGGATGACATCGCGATGGAATCAAGCAACTATAGAATCCTGAAAGGCAAGGTTGGCATAAGGATCATGAAGAATATCCCACACTTAGGAACAGCATTCGTAATCAATAAAAAGATTCTAAATTCGGTTATAGACTTCCTGTCTCCAAATGGAAGGCTCTCACTACTAACCATTAAGTGTGCAAAGAAAAATATACACCCTCATTAATGCTCATGCGCCAATTAATCACGACAATCGAACTAACCCACAAAAGGTAGATGATTTTTGGGAAGAATTAGAATTGGTGACATCAGAAATTCCTGATAATCATGTGAAAATACTACTTGGGGATTTCAACGCACAGGTAGCACGAGAAAAAGTCTACAAGAGAATAGTGGGGGATTTCCCAGCTCATAGAAGAACCAGCAGAAATGGGCAAAGACTTATAGAGTTCTGTAGGAACTTTAATTTAAAACTGATGTCCACTCATTTCAAGAAGCTTCCTAAGAAACAAACGACGTGGGCATCACCAAGCAAACTATTAGGAGAATATCAAATTGATCACGTTGCAATCTCCCATAGAAGTCAAAAAGAAATCATGAATGTTAAAGTTAAGAAAGGAGCCAACATAGAAACAGATCACTATTTAACAATCATCAAGATAAAGTTTATTCCCAGCAGCAAGAAGAAACGCACAAACAACAGAGTACTAAGATTCGACACTCAAAAGCTGAAACAGAACAGCAACAAGTACCAAGAACTGACGAACATTGAAACAACTGAATGGAAGCAAATGCAGCAGACCATGATAGGAGCAGCCAAAGAAACAGCATTACTCAAGAAAACACGAAAACATCCATGGTGGAATGAAAGATGTGAACAGGCAATATCACTCAGACTACAAAGATGGAAGAAGTGGTACTCATCAAAGAAAGAGGAAGATTACAACAGCTTCAAAGAACAAAGAAAATCAACAGCAAAAATCATAAGAGGAGAAAAAAGAAAATATGAGAAAGAACAACTGGCTGCAATAGAACAAAACTTTCAAAAGAATAGCACGAGGTACTTTTACAAGACATTTAAGAGGAGTCATTCTAAATACCAACCACCGAGCTTGTGTTTCAAGAAAGAGGATGGCACCATCGCAACAAACAATGAAGAAAATTGGCAACTGTTAGCAGAATACTTTAAACAGCTACTTAACTGCCCAGTTCCAGAGGAGAAGCTCGCCACAGAACATACTCAACAGAACCCAGACTTCACACCGTCAGATGAAACAGAAATCACAAATCTAATCAAGAAGCTTAAGAACAACAAAGCAACTGGTGAAGACTCAATAACGATTGAACTATGGAAGCATGTGAGCCCCCAAATGATCAAGAAACTATGCCAGTTAATGCAAGAAATCTGGAACACTTGTAAGATTCCTGATGATTGGAAATTAGCCTTAATACACCCACTACACAAGAAAGGGGACAGAACAGATGTCAGCAATTACAGAGGCATCTCACTCCTTCAAGAGACATAGAAGATACTATCTATGGCATTGCTATCAAGATTAGAACAACAAGTTGAACACAAAATCGGCGAATACCAGGGAGGCTTTCGGAAGGGACGATCATGTGTGGAACAAATTTGGAACCTTAAGACAATACTGAAGGACAGAGTTGCCAGGGGCAAGAAGTATGTAGCAGTTTTTGTTGACTTTCGAAAAGCATATGATTCAGTTGATAGGAGCACATTGTTTAACATCCTTAGAGAAATGGGTACAGATAACAAGACATTACAACTAATAAAGGAGACCTTAACAAACACATACTCAAAGGTTAAGTTTATGGGAGAGATATCTGAACCCTTTGAAATCAAGACAGGTGTAAGGCAAGGAGATTGCCTATCCCCACTGCTGTTCAATTGTGTCCTGGATAAAGTCATCAAAGAATGGGAAAAAGAACTCGCAGAAAAAGGCATTAAAGACCAAATAAGGATAGGATACAAGAAAGAGAACATCACTATCAACTGCTTAGCATTTGCTGACGATCTTGTACTGTTATCAGAAAATATTGAGTCGGCGATAATACAAGTTAACACTTTAAAAGAGGTAGCAATGAAAACTGGCCTGCAGATATCATTTGAAAAGACACATTTCATGACCAACATTAAAGAAGCCCCAAGATACATAGTAACAACAAACAATGATAAGATAGATAAAGTTGTTAAATTCAAATACCTTGGTGAGATTATACAACCTACTGGGCTTGATAAAGAAGCAAACCGCGAGAGAGCCAGAAAAATGGAGCTTGCATTCCACCTTACAAAAAACACATATAACAAGAAAGCGATCTCTATTAGGAAAAAACTACGCCACTATCAGGCAATAATTCAACCAGAGTGCTAGTATGCATCAGAATGCCTGGGATTAACAACCAGGAAAGACATTGAAGAAATCGAGAAGAAGGAAAGAAAGATTCTAAGAAAAATCCTCGGTCCAAAGAAATGTACGGACACATATCGATTACGCAGTAACAAAGAAATATATAAAACATGCAGTAGGATTTCAGATGTCATTCGAAAGCGAATAGTTAAATTTTTTGGACATATTTTAAGAATGCCTGATGACAGACTTGCCAAGAAAATCTTTAACCACTTCAATAAGCCCAATAGGAAAGGCAGCTCTTATGGAAAATGGTTTGTTAACACGAAGAAGGATTTGCAAGAAATGAACATCACACATCAAGACATCCACAATAGAACCACCTTCAAAAACAAGTTACACACATTTAAGGGTTTCCTAGAGCCAGAAACAGCGACCAAGAAGAAACAACAATGGACGGCTGAAAGAAAAGAAGCAGCAAGCAGGAGGATGAAGGAGTACTGGCGCCAAAGAAAGTTTAAATCATGAGGAGTTATTTACGTGGTCCACAGCTGGCCAAAATCGATAGAAGAAGAAAATAGGAGTTAACACTAGAGTTACAATAATTAAAAGTTATGAACTCACTCTCAGATAGCAAGCTACTGTAATTCTTAAAATGTATCGAAAAGTAAGCAAGTTGAGAACTGATATTTTTTAACAATAATTAATGTTTAAATGGATCCATTTGTTAAAAGATTATAATACTACTGGCCAGTAAGTTCAACTAGGTAGGCTACAAATAGTCTGGTTACGTTGAAATTTGTTTCCAGTCCCTTTACATACATATTTGAGCCATCGCGGAAACACGGTCATACACAAAATTCTAAATGAAGAAGCAACAGCAGTTAAAATGTATACGCTTAAATAATTAAATAAGCAGACAAGTTAATCGCAGAAAAAATTACCAAACAACTTACAGATTAAAAAATGAAAAAATATTAATGTTCCACAATTAACAGAACGACGATACACACAGAAGCCTACAGCTACCCAAGCCAAGCTATCATAATTCATTAACAACTGGCAAGGCCAGCCAAAATATAGCGTACACGTGAGATAAGAGAAATGAATGTGACGCAACAAATCACTAAAAGTAAAAGAAACAAAACACAGACATGAATTAGACAGAGGAGCGTAAACCAAAGAATACTAAAGGAACGGGAGATACAAATTTCAATTTGCTACACCGCGGTATTACAATAACAACAACAACAACAACAATAATAATATTAATATTTATTTATCTATTTATTTAATTTATTTATTTATGTATTTATTTATTATCCAAAATACATTTGCGAATATGCAGTAGGATATTATGCATTATCTTTGCAATTATTTACACCTGCAAAGCACTTCATGTGCTTATCTGCCGGTGTAGTTGTTTCACAATTGTATACATTGTTGCAATCCTTACTGTTTACAACATTAATAAGGTTTGTATATTTACATTAGCATTGTAATTTTGTCCTTGGTGTGAGTTCTTCTCAATCCCTGAAAGTATGATTCAAAATAGATAAGTCTTTGGTACATTTTTCATTCACGAACAAGTATTTAAACTGTAATTTTATTATCTATGACCCATAGTTTCACATGTTTCTAGTTGATATTTTGTTTTCAAGTGTGTCAATTCTGAGGGTAACTTGTTCAAAAATTTAGAAGCTACAACTTGCAGTGTTCTGGATCCATATTTGTTGTAGTATCTGATGACCTGAAAATAACTCAGTCTTGTTCCATGTGTATGTTCATTTACAATTCTATATTGTGGCTTCCAGTAATTCTCTTTAATTACGTTGTACATATAACGTTGTTTAACTCTCAAGAACCTTTCCTTCTGGTACATCCCTGTTGACATATCCCTACTTAAGCTAAGTATTCCTCTGTTTTCATACCAAAAGAATGCTTTGACAATACAATTTTGTAACATTTGTACCAAGTTTATGTCTGTAACGGAAGCTGATCCCCATACACTTCCCACACCATATGATATAAGTGACTCAACAAGTGAATGATAAACCATTAGCTATCATGAGGTATTATATACTTAACCATTTAAATTTTGAACAAGCTTAGCCTCAGTCTTTCACACAACTTATTAATATATTGCTTCCATGAAAAATGTCTATCTATTATTATACCTAGATATTTCATGTTATCAACTTCCCCTATTACATAGTCACAATTGAATGATTTTGGTTCACCATCATGATTGCACAGAACTGAATGGCCTGTTATTTTAATGTTTTCTCTCTGCATTTTTGAGGTAGTAATGCACAAGACTTTTGTTTTTGAAGTGTTAATTATTAAACCCTTATCATGGCACAATTCTTGAAAGTAGTTGTACTCCATTTGTAAATGCTTCTCTGCCACATTTGGGTTTTTATGTACTGATACAATTAGTTTATCATCTGCATACAAGGAATATTTACAGTTTTTAAAACATGAGCTTGTATCATTGACAAAAGTAATATACAAAATGGGTCCTAGGATACTTCCTTGTGGAACACCTCTTTAATAGAAGTTATTTCTCCATTATATATTATCAGTTTTTACCCTATACGTTCGGTCAGTCAGATAACTTTCAAAAACTTTAAGTGGTGTTCCTCTTACCCCAATTTTGCTTAAGGCTACAATAATTTTTTCATGGGAAATTTAATGAAATGCCTTTGAGTAATCAATGAACATAGCTAAAATGTGCATACGTTGATTTAACTTCCCATTGATCAAATTTGAGAATTCCTCAAGAAGATTACTTGTACCCTTGTGCTTTTTATAAGCAAATTGATGTTCATCAATAATTTTCATGTTTTCTAATTATGAGATTAGGTGATCAGCAACGTATCTTTCAACTGCTTTACTTATAGTTCGAAGAATAGATATCTGTCTATAGTTTTCATACTGTAAATGTGAACCTTGCTTGTAAATAGGTCTCACTATGGCAATCTTCAGATCCTTTGGGAAAATACCTGTCTCTATTATTTTATTGATTAGCTTCTGTATTACTGGTGTTAATATGTCTATGTTATCTTTCAGATGTTTAACTGTTAATTTATTCATGTCTGGTGATTTATTTATGTCCATTCCTTCAAGTATGTTTGCTTTATCTGCTGTACTTGCTAGTGGTAGGTAAAATGATGAAAGTCTCTCTGAGGTAATGGTCTTCGTTGTACCCTACATTCATGTTCTACCTTTTCTAGCTGTTCTGAAAATATTTTTGAAAAGTTATCAACTATATTTTCTAGTGAGTCTTGCCTTCCTAAATAATGTATTACCGTTTCTTCTAATGTCCATTTCTTTAGCACCTCATTTAATGCTTCCCAAGTTTTCTTCCTGTACCCTCTACAACTTTCAAACTGTAATTTGTAATAATTTCTTTTTGCTTTATTAATATCACCTATTATATCATTCCTCATTCTTTTATATAAAATTCTTAAATTGTCCTTACTTTCTGTATTTAAATTTGATGCATTTTTCCATCGTTTGAAAAATCTGTTCCTTTCTTTGATTTATCTATTATAGCATCCGTCAGCCACGGTTGAGTGTCTTTCCTTTCCTTCTGTTTTTCCGTATCCTTTGTCTCATTAGTTGTCTTGTTAACTGCATTGCAAATCTTCATGTATATATCATCTGAACTCATATTCTCATTTTTTTCTTTTCCAATAATTCCTATTTCTGTTCTTAACATGGATTTACTCACCCTTCCTGTATGTTATCTATAACTTTTTCACTTGGAACATATTTATTACACCTGGTATCACGTGATACCTGTACAGTTATTATATAATGATCAGAAACTTTAGTCTGAATTGCAGCAGAATCTCTTACATTTTTCCCATTCCTAATCAATACATGGTCGATGCAGAATTGTGTTAGTTTACCATTTACGTACTCTTCCTTTGTAAACTTGTTACGAGGTAATGGATTTACTCACCCTTTCCTGTATGTTATCTATAACGTTTTCACTTGGAACATATTATTACACCTGGTATCACGTGATACCTGTACAGTTATTATATAATGATCAGAAACTTTAGTCTGAATTGCAGCAGAATCTCTTACATTTTTCCCATTCCTAATCAATACATGATCGATGCAGAATTGTGTTAGTTTACCATTTACATACTCTTCCTTTGTGAACTTGTTACGAGGTAATACAATGAACTAACTGATGATCTGTTAACACATTATTGTACAAGGATGTAACTCTGCTATCTTTCAGAATATCTATGTTCATGTCCCCAATAATTATTAAGTTTCTGGCATTCATACTTTGTAAATGAAGATCTAACTCCTCCACAAAATCCTTTGGATTGTAGTCAGGTGGTCTGTATACTGCCATAATGATCCCATATAGTGTTCCATTCATCAAAACTTCCCCTGATAAATTTTCAAACTTTGTTATAAACTTCTTTTCTTTAAATATGAACCCTTCCTTAACAAATATGATTATTCCTCCACCCCTAGAAACATTTCTTATTGAATAATGTATGCTATATCCTTCTAACTCATACTGCTCAATTTCTATTTCATTATTTACATTTATTTCACTGGATATTAGCACATCTACCAGTGGCCTACTGTGTCTTAATATTATGACCATTTGATTCCAATATTTTCTAATTGATCTTATATTCATATGAAGTACACACATTTCACTTTCTTGTTTCTTTGTCATCTATAGCCATTCATCACAATTATTGTATACCTTTGAGTCTAGTAGTAAACTACAACTATCAATGTAACTAACACCCATAACTAAATTTAGGATACGATAGAGTAGAATTAAATATTGATACTTTCAGCCAGTTACTGGATTTTTCAATATCTTTTTTTGAAGGAATTCTTACCAGAGTAGTTTTCTCTTCCTTTCTTGCTAACAGCTTTCACTGCTTCACCCATACGTAATTCCATCTCTTGATGTCCGCCTATCTCCATGCCCCCCAGCGAAGATTAGCCACATAAGGGGACAGTTGCTCCGTGACAAGTACCTTCCCTCCTTCATTTGGTCCAATAACTTTGGAGTTAAGGATGGTCTTGCATTTCCTTCTTGCGAGCATTAAGTCTCTCTTCTTCCTTGGTAGTTGAATTATGATGGGTTTGGGTACTCGTTCCTTCCTGGTTGGAACTCTGTGTGCTGCATCTATTTCAGTTTTGCACAAAGGGACATCCAGCTCTGCTGCAATTCTGCATGCTATTTCTTCAATATCTTCCTCATCTTTCTCTGGAATACCATGTAGCAAAAGGTTTCTATTTCTGAAATATTGTTCAAGTTCTTGTATTCTAATTTCCTGTTCATGAATTATATCATCCTTTTCTTTGCATGCATCTGTTAAACACTTAACTTTCTTTTCCAACTCCTTTATCTGTTTAATCATGCGCTGCATTCCTGTCCTAATGTCCTCGTACTGTTCACAAATGAAGCTCTGACTTTTAACACTTTCCCTCAGTTCTTCCTTAATTTCATTCACTGCATCGTTCAAGTCCACAACTATTGTTAACTTTTTGTTCATGTCCGTCAAGTCATCGCTTTCTTTTAGCAATACTGCTAGTGTCCACTTTCTTTCTGCATTCAGCACATCGCCATTTTGTCTTTCTGTCCTTGCTCATCGCAAAGGTACGTTCTTTCAGGGCGGAGCAATCATAGTGCCATGCACTTCCGCAACCCTTGCAGTCCACATAGCATCCGTCATTAGGCAGTCCCCACTCGTAAGCTTTGCAGTATAATAATAATAATAATAATAATAATAATAATAATAATAATAATAATAATAATAATAATAATAATAATAATAATAATAATAATAATGTATAGTTGTTTGAATTTAACATTTTTTAACAATAACTTAATAGAGGGCCAAAATGCTTGTTATTAAATTTAATTTTAGAAGAAATTGGAAGTATGGTAATGTTCGTATGAGTCAGAATATAAACCCACCCCTGAAAGTCGGCAGAGAACAATCCTATTACGGAAAATGAACATAACTTTAATGTTAAGCACGTGGCATCATACTTTAAATAACGCTGCAATAGAGACCACAAAACAAGAACCAGGAAATATAGGAAGAAAACGCAGATAAAAATTAATAATAATAATAATAATAATAATAATAATAATAATAATAAATCCCAACAAAATTAAGAAGCAGAAAATTTAACACAACGATAATCTCAATTAAATAAAACGAGTAGAATAATTTGTTTCTCATAGGCACATATACCGAGTTTCCGAATTACCCCAATAATTCAATTAAAATTCCCAGGTTGAATTTGAAAAATCGTATTACATTTAAAATGTTTTGACGATGCAGATTATGTTATGAAAATGTCGGATGCAGAAGAGATCCCAGTTTAATTTAATAAGTAAACCGTTACCGAAAACTCCATGAATAGGGAGGTGAAATTTCAAATTACAGTTTCAAGGTAGGCTTGATACAATTTTGACACTGTTGCCGAATTTTCCCACAATATCAATAATGTCACATGATGAAGCTTGTTACTCAGATTCAATTTACGCTAATATCTTCTTCTGCAAATTATCCGCGGCAATAGAACAGTTTCGAAACAATTAAAAGGTATCAGTACTTACATCCTTAAGTATCCAAATTAATGTACTCCAACAGCTTACGTCCTTAGGTCATGTTTAAAATCGAGCACACGCTCCCAGAAATTCAAAGGTCACACGTTTCAAAATGTTACACAAAAATTATTAAATAGAAAACTAAATCACAACAAGCCTTAGTTTACATTGGCAATCAGCCTGGAGTATCAGACTCCACCGCACCCACATTCAAGCGTGTTTTCCGCAACACAGCACAATCTACCTCTGTCTTGTACAATGGCTCGAGAACAAGTCCTCGGCTACCCGGAAGCAGCCTCAGCGCACAGTGCAGAAGGGAGTTATGCGCATGCGCGCAATTATCGAATCGGTTATCGAACGAACGGGAAGATCTCAGCTAGTGTAATAATTGCAGATAACGGTTTTAAATGTATAGTTATTGTCGGTCACTCCAATTAACAGCAGTTACAAACAATGGATGATAAGGGGAGATAAAACACCAATACACAAACAGGTATGTTCAAATAATTATAGTTGCCCATATTCATGTCACAATAATATTATGTAAACCTCGTGGATGTTAGACACGAAGTTTTGTGTACTGGATTAATGTTCTTTAAGATGTGGGAGAAGGTTTTTTACGGGGAAATCTTGACACAGTTATTTTGTTGTGGTAGTAAATTAATAGTAGGTGTTGTGGCAAATTTATCGAATGGTAAAGGTAACATTGACGGCACTCGTCTGTCACGCACTAACACTTGGGGTTTATGGTTTAGTTATTAGATGGGACAATTTCTGGCTGTCTCATATACCATTTTGTTGTTAAGAGTTGTATGGCAGTGGTCTATCAAATCGTAGTGAGTGCGGCTAGACTCACGCGTATTTTAATTAGTACGTTAAGGGACCACATGAATAGTTGTTGTAAATAATGTTAATATTTTAGGGTTAATAGGACCTAACGATGCAGAAAAGATTTTGTCATGTTAGTATTACCATACGTTGTATTAGCAGAATATCAACATCCGTTTAGTGGACAGGTCACTAGTTAATTATTAATTCAGCTCAGATATTACAATGATCAGTATTGCAGTATTGCAATGATCAGTACTCAGTTTATTTTCAGTGTTAATCATTAGTTAAATTAGATGGTCAGCTCAGTCTGCAATGATCAGCAGTTAGTTTGTTTTTATACATGATTATTAGTGCAGTAAGACATTCAGTTCAGCCTGCAATGATCAGTGTTTAGTTATTTTAGTGACAGTGATGAGTTTAGTCAGATGTTTGGCTCAGTCTGCAAGGACCAGTGGCTAGTTTACACCAGTGATAGTTAACATTTTGTGGACGACCCTAATACGTTCAGTTTAGTCTGCAATGATAGTGCGTTTGCTGGTTTTAATGGTGTTGATCGCTGAAGTTAAATGTTCAAGATACAACTTAATTTTATATATGATAGTACTGATCATAGTTTTCGAGTAGTACACCTCTCCGATGGTCATGATGGTGGTGGTGATTACTGAACCAAGCAGCAAAAGTTCTCTTTATATGAGTGAGATGTTTCACCCTTGTTTCCTAACACAGTGGTGGTAATATATGTAATGTATGTGATTCAATAGAGTAATTTATCATTTGATGCCTTATAATCAATCAATCAATCAATCAATCAATCAATCAATCAATCAATCAATCAATCAATCAATCAATCAATCAATCAATCAATCAATCAATCAATCAATCAATCAATCAATCAATCAATACTGATCTGCATTTAGGGCAGTCGCCCAGGTGGCAGATTCCCTATCTGTTGCTTTCCTAGCTTTTTCCTAAATGATTTCAAAAAAATTGGAAATTTATTAAACGTCTCCCTTGGTAAGTTAATCCTATCCGTAACTCCCCTTCCTATAAATGAATATTTGCCCCAGTTTGTCCTCTTGAATTCCAACTTTATCTTCATATTGTGATCTTTCCTACTTTTATAAACGCCATTCAAACTTATTCGTCTACTAATGTCATTCCACGCCAACTCTCCACTGACAGTTCGGAACATACCACTTAGTCGAGCAGCTCTTCTTCTTCCTCTCAGTTCTTCCCAACCCAAAGTTTGCACCATTTTTGTAGCGCTACACTTTTGTCGGAAATCACCCAGAACAAATCGAGCTGCTTTTCTTTGGATTTTTCCAGTCCTTGAATCAAGTAATCCTGGTGAGGGTCCCATACACTGGAACCATACTCTAGTTGGGGTCTTACCAGAGACTTATATGCACTCTCCTTTACATCCTTACTACAACCACTAAAGACCCTCATAACCATGTGCAGAGATCTGTTCTCTTTATTTACAATCATATTTCTGTGATTACCCCAATGAAGATCTTTCCTTATACTATCACCTAGATACTTACAATGATCCCCAAAAGGAACTTTCACCCCATCAACGCAGTAATCAAAACTGAGAGGACTTTTCCTATTTGTGAAACTCACAACCTGACTTTTAACCCCGTTTATCAACATACCATTGCCTGCTGTCCATCTCACAACATTTTCGAGGTCACGTTGCAGTTGCTCACAATCTTGTAACTTATTTATCACTCTATAGAGAATAACATCATCCACAAAATGCCTTACCTCCGATTCCACTCCTTTACTCATATCATTTATATATATAAGAAAACATAAAGGTCCGATAATACTGCCTTGAGGAATTCCCCTCATAATTATTACAGGGTCAGATAAAGCTTCACCTACTCTAATTCTCTGAGATCGATTTTCTAGAAATATAGCAACCCATTCAGTCACTCTTTTGTCTAGTCCAATTGCACTCATTTTTGCCAGTAGTCTTCCATGATCCACCCTATCAAATGCTTTAGACAGGTCAATCGCGATACAGTCCATTTGACCTCCTGAATCCAAGATATCTGCTATACCTTGCTGGAATCCTACAAGTTGAGCTTCAGTGGAATAACCTTTCCTAAAACCGAATTGCCTTCTATCGAACCAATTATTAATTTCACAAACATGTCTAATATAATCAGAAAGAATGCCTTCCCAAAGCTTACATACAATGCATGTCAAATTTACTGGCCTGTAATTTTCAGCTTTATGTCTATCACCCTTTCCTTTATACACAGGGGCTACTATAGCAACTCTCCATTCATCTGGTATAGCTCCTTCGACCAAACAATAATCAAATAAGTACTTCAGATATGGTACTACATTCCAACCCATTGTCTTTAGTATATCCCCAGAAATCTGATCAATTCCAGCCGCTTTTCTAGTTTTCAACTTTTGTATCTTATTGTAAATGTCATTGTTATTATATGTAAATTTTATTACTTCTTTGGCCGTAGTCTCCTCCTCTATCTCGACATTATCCTTGTAACCAACAATCTTTACATACTGCTGACTGAATACTTCTGCCTTTTGAAGATCCTCACATGCACACTCCCTTTGTTCATTAATTATTCCTGGAATGTCCTTCTTGGAACCTGTTTCTGCCTTAAAATACCTATACATACCCTTCCATTTTTCACTAAAATTTGTATGACTGCCAATTATGCTTGCCATCATGTTATCCTTAGCTGCCTTCTTTGCTAGATTCAATTTTCTAGTAAGTTCCTTCAATTTCTCCTTACTTCCACAGTCATTTCTAACTCTATTTCTTTCCAGTCTGCACCTCCTACTTAGTCTCTTTATTTCTCTGTTATAATAAGGTGGGTCTTTACCATTCCTTACCACCCTTAAAGGTACAAACCTGTTTTCGCATTCCTCAACAATTTCTTTAAACCCATCCCAGAGTCTGTTTACATTTTTATTTACCGTTTTCCACCATTCATAGTTACTTTTTAGAAACTGCCTCATGCCTGCGCAATCAGCCATATGGTACTGCCTAATAATCCTACTTTTAAGACCTTCCTTTCTATCACATTTTTTTAACTACGACAAAAACAGCTTCATGATCACTAATACCATCTATTACTTCAGTTTCCCTATAGAGCTCATCTGGTTTTATCAGCACCACATCCAGGATATTTTTCCCTCTGGTTGGTTCCATCGCTTTTTGAATCAGCTAATCTTCCCATATTAACTTATTTGCCATTTGTTGGTCATGCTTCCTGTCGTTCGCATTTCCTTCCCAAATGACATCTGGCAAATTCAGATCTCCCGCTACAATCACATTTCTTTCCATGTCGTTTCCCACATAGCCGACTATCCTATCAAATAATTCCGAATCCGCGTCAGTGCTACCCTTTCCCGATCTGTACACTCCAAATATATCAAGTTGCCTATTATCTTTAGAAATGAGCCTTACACCTAGAATTTTATGTGGCTCATCTTTAACTTTTTCGTAGCTTACAAATTCTTCTTTCACCAGAATGAACACTCCCCCTCCCACCATTCCTATCCTATCTCTACGATACACACTCCAGTGCCGTGAGAAAATTTCTGCATCCATTATATCATTTCTCAGCCATGATTCAACTCCTGTTACAATATGTGGTAAATATATATCTACTAAATTGCTTAATTCTATTCCTTTCTTTACAATACTTCTACAGTTCAACACTAACAATTTTAAGTCATCCCTACTTGATTTCCAGTTCCCTGTTCCCTTAGCACCGCTCCCTAGGCCATCCCGTTTCCCTGAATGTAAATCCCTATTACCCTTCCAAACAAATTTCCTAACTTATACGTACCACTGCGGTTTAAATGAAGGCCATCCGAGCGCGGATCCCTGTCTCCTACCCACCCATTAGGATCTAGAAATTTCACTCCCAGTTTCCCACATACCCACTCCATAGTCTCATTTAAATCCCCAATCACCCTCCAGTCAGTATCCCTCCTACACAGTATTCCACTAATAACAATCTCCGCTTTCTTAAACTTCACCCGTGCTGCATTTACCAGATCCCACACATCTCAACTATGTTGGTACTTATATCAGCTTGCCTTACGTTGTTGGTACCAACGTGAAACACTACCACCTTCTCCTTCCCCTCCTCCCTCTCTTCTACTTTCCTCAACATCTGCCTCAACCTAATTCCTGGATAACATTCTATCCTGTTTCCCTGTCCTCCCCACACTTTCCCCACGTGTCTAACGATGGAATCCCCTATGGCCAGAGCCCCTCCGCTCCTGGTCAGCCCTATCTTTCCTGATAGCTGCAGAAGCTACTTCCTCCTCCCTTTTCTCCTTCCCATGACCCTGTTCCACCTGTCTTTTTCTATCAAGTCCTACACATTTCCCTTTCCTACCTTTTCCCTTCCTCGTACTTCCACACATCTCACCAACAGTTCCCTGTCCCTCATGTTCCCGCTGTTGTTCTATCTGGAGTGACTCGTACCGATTCCGCACAGACACCTGTCCTGAATTCTGATCCTGAATAGACCCCTTAGCCTGAAATCTCCTTCCCCTTAGAACATTAGACCACCTGTCTTCTACAACTCTCCCCTTTCCTTCCTCTCCCTTTTGTACACCTACTGTAACCTTTACATTGTTTGAGGGAGTCCTATCTTCCTTCCTGTCTTCTGTGAGAATCCTAATTATCTCCCCCAAACTTTCCAACTCCTCCCTCATACCCCCTCAATGCCTCGCCACACCCACAGTTCGTACACTCGCGCTCCTTAGCCATTCTTTACTGAAAAAAATGAAATTAAAAATAAAATAACTTATTTGCAAAAAATAAATGAACGGAGGGATATATTGTCTGGGATAGTACTCAAAGATCACACAACAATAAGGTAATTAGTATAAGACTACAACACTACAATACTACTTAGTTGTGCTCTATTTTTTATCCTACAACCCCTAACAGCATAAAAACTGCTGTTAATTACTGAATATCGAAAGTAATACACAAGAACTACACAATTCCAAACTGCAATTAAGCCTATCCTAATTACAACAACAGTATTTAGTAAGAGTGTCTATGGATACCTTTACTACATCAGTACTACACAAATATTTTACAATAATAAAATAAGCACACTAAATTCTAATAGGTTATTACTCGTATACTACTGTACAGTACACTACAGTAATTTTTAAACTACTTTCAGACGTATCCTAATTTACGATACTGGTACCGTATGTCACTACTAAGCACAAACAGAAATGAAATTTGCAAGAACTACTGTACTCAAAGATTACCAACGAAGCTAAATGCTTAGACAAATTATTATTAGTATTACGGTCTAATAGATACACACGAACGATAACACACGAATATAGCAGGTAAGATACGGCACTCTCTAAATGTACTGTATCTATACTACAATGTATCTACACTACAGTGCACTAGACTGCGTTTGGTTAAATGCATAAGTATCGAAAGGATTGCCGTACACGAAGAAAAACACGAATATAACTGGCAAGATACTATCTATTATACCTTATCTTCACTACAATTCTACTGAAATGTGGTTATGCGATTGTTACAGCTGGTGGATTACTATTATTTTCCCTACTCCACGGGACGGAGAATAAAATTGTCCTTAATTAGGCCTACTGAAAAATACAAGGTTGTCTACAATAATTTCTTAAATATTTCTATCAAAACTATTCCTACTACTCCAGGGACTTGAACTGCAATTACTGGGATATATGAACTTTATTATTATTAGCTAACCGCTCATAAATACTGAGAGATTGAGGGAGCGAAATATAAATTACGGATACTTTAACTACCTACTCAGAAGTACAAATGATTGGAATACAGGATCAGCTGATTTTTATTTATATTTACTTGACTACACTACTCCCTTTGTTGACGACTGTAGCCAACAATGCAATACTTGAATGTGAGGAGCGACAATAATCAATAACAATACAACGACTGTTGACTATTACCGTGTAATCTCTTTAACTACTTTTTAAATGGAAGTTTACAGGCGTATTGTGTTTTTAATGTAGTAAATTATTTCCTTCGCGATAGTTTGGACGGATATCTATACGAAATACCGGAGAAAATTCGGCGGAAGTTACGATACTATTCCTTATGATAATCTGCCTTTGTAAGTATTATACCAACGAACCTACAGATATTCACAAATATTTTTAAAGATAATATTATTACCTAAAGTATTTCCTAAACCTAAATTAGAAACAAGGTACACCTAGCTAGCCTACTTAACCTAGAAAACGTAATTTACTGAAGACCAACTGAATTACTTGTCATAAAATTTAAATAAATATCACTACTCCCAATTTCTACCAACAAGCACTAAACACCACTATATAAATAGCACTAACTGAATCACAAATACAAAAAATGAAGCTATTTCAATAGGTTTTCTGACAGCTGTTTCATTAATGTCATTTTTTATTTGATGCCTCATATTAACTTATTGTGATGAACTATGTTTTTTCCACATTTTGATGAAGGCCATATGTTTAATATACGATCACGTTAGTTGCTATTGATAACCTCGTGGTGTTTATTATGACACAGTTCATTGACGTTACTCATTCTTTTCATTATTTTTCTTTGTTGGCAGCGTTCATAAACGGTCGTCGGATTAAATTATTTTAATTATTATTCAGCGAGGTGAGAAGATTAATTTGGTTTATTTATTTTGAACTAGTGTATTATAAAACCACTTAACGTGAACGTTATTTGTGTGTTATTGTATATATAAACTCAGGTTGTTTTATTTTATTTCATAAATATTGCAGTTCAGTGGAACAGTATTTTACATTGTTCAAAATTATGAATTATGAAAGTAACCTCAGTTTTGGGTGTCTGTTCGTAACACAACATGGTGCGATCATGTATTTGCACAGAGAGATTGGGGAATGGCAATGTTGTATTTTGGAGCACCATGCCTTGCCAAGGATCAAGCTAACCTGTGAAGCAAATTCCCTTTCTGTGCATAAAAAATCGGTTCAAATATAACCGGAGGTTGTTTCGGTTCCATTAAGGGTTCTTTCAGTGGCTGATGATATTCTTCGTGGTATTTTATAATCGGTGGATAATCTTAGTTAAGGAAAAAATTCGGAGTCCGGTTGCGGAAACTGAATCTTCACAGACCAGGTGAATCGACCAAGGGCATCACTTGTAATCCGATGGTCATTTTCTGGTTTTTCTCTTTTCTTTTCTTTATTTCTTAATCTGCTTACCCTCCAGGGTTGGCTTTTCCCTCGGACTCAGAGAGGGATCCCACCTCCTCCGCCTCAAGGGCAGTGTCCTGGAGCGTGAGACATTGGGTCGGGGGCTACAACTGGGGAGGATGACCAGTGCCTGCCCAGGCGGCCTCACCTGCTACGCTGAACAGGGGTCTTGGTGAGGGAGGGGAAGACTGGAAGGGAGGGACAAGGAAGAGGGAAGGAAGCGACCGTGGGGTTAAGTTAGGTACCATCCCAGCATTTGCCTGGAGGAGAAGTGGAAACCACGGAAAACCACTTCCAGGAAGGCTGAGGTAGGAATCGAACCCACCTCTACTCAGCTGACCTCCCGAGGCTGAGTGGACCGCGTTCCAGCCCTCGTACCACTTGTCAAATTTCGTGGCAGAGCCGGGAATCGAACCCGGACCTCTGGGGCTGGCAGCTAATCACACTAACCACTACACCACAGAGACGGACTTTTCTTTTTTCATATTGTTAATATTGAAGTCTAATCTAGCATATTACGTTAATATAATTCAATAACAATAAAACTGAGGTTTCATTTTATCCACATTTCTGTCAGCTGTTTCATTAATGAAATTTTTTATTTGATGCCTCACATATATTTAACTTAGCATTAATTTTATTTGATAATAAACCCATATTATCCCACTTCTTGAATATTATTTCAAATAATAATATTAGATTTCCTTATGCCTCCCGCCCATTCATGTTAACAAGTAACTGAAGAACGCTGATCCCCCGAGAAAAGAAGAGTCTACTTTTGGGAGGGCCAGAGGCAGATGTAGAAAATCGGTAGGCGAGGGTGCAGTACTGACGTATTAATATTTGTTATGCGAAACCAAACCCGGTGCAAATCAGTGACGGAGTATCCCAAGCAGACTGGATATATCAAACTATCGGACCCATTGAGCCCTTTATTGTTCAATGCGCTGATCAAGGATCTCTCTACAAAAAATAAATAGGGAGGACAAATTGTAAGCATATACATATATGCGGATGATATGGCACTAGCCGCTGATAACATAAAAAAATTGCAAAACGGATCACTCAATGGGCGGATGACAACGAGCTAAGGATGAATCTAGAAAAAGACAGGTTTAATGGTATTCAAGAGAGGAGGACGCTTATTGAAAGGGGACTACGTTGTATGTGGGAGACATACAGTACATTAACACCGAAAAACCAGTTCACATACCTAGGGATCACACTACATGTCTCCGGGACGTCCATCTCAGTACACATAATGAAGAGACTAGCTGCTGCACTTAGAAATCAAACATCTGCAAAGAATGTCACCAGAGACGGCCATGAAACTTTTCCAAGTCAAAATGCTACCAACGCTCACGTACGGATTACAAGTAATATCGGAGTACTTATCACGTAAACAGTTACGAGAACTGGAAAGCATGAAACCGAGATACCGTAAGAGGGTCCTAGGGGTATCTAAATTCACCCGATCCCGGTACGTATATGTTTTAGGCTGGGAGACCTTCTAGATAGAGAATTTATGACTAGAAATGCCTCTACAGCAAACTCCGGCATGCGAGGAACTGTTACCAGAACTACGAGAGAAAAGGGACTCGATCGAGGAAAGCTTTTACGGTACAGACGCACTGATAAATAAGGATTGGATGAAAGAGGAATATGAGTAGAGACATTTGGTGACACGCTTTGCAATGCACGGCGTTCACCAACGTATCTGTGCCAAGAAATCCCACCACCAGGCCAGCCAGGAGTGTGTATGGGTATTGTGCAATGAACAGTGTGATACACATCTCGTAATGAAGTGCAAGGAGAGAACAGTCCCTGTGAATCAATTTTGCTCTGAACAAAGTCCTCTTTAAGTGAACTGCAATTTACTTGATGTAATATGCAAATTTTGTACATTGTGCGAAATAAAATTTATTCCTATTTGTTATGCGATATGTAGTTTTACAGAAATCATATTGACAAAGTGGAAAATAGTCACCATTAAAAGCGTACTGGAACGCAAAAGGTTCTGTGTTCTTAGAGAGGTCCAATAATAACAGAATCAGTGTTCCAGTCAGACTTCCTCGAAGCGTGTTGAAAAAAAGAGTTCAACATTTCGAGCATTGATTGATTAGTTTCTTGTTTACATACTTGATTGAGCCATAGGTCAATGAAAAATTCAACAATTAATGGAAGGAAGTAGGGAAATGGATTTGGAAAACAACAAACCCTCAGAATTGTTCTATAGACTAAATTGTATTTTACGGAATACTTACAGTTTTCCATGGGCATTTGCGATCAAATTCGGCCATGCTGTCCACAAACCCTTTATATGGTCTTGATGAGTTATTCATGTTTACACAGATGTCTTGTAGATGTTCTGTAGCTAAATGTTGGCAGCTGTCAGTCTGTTGCTTACTGTCACATTTTGATACGTCAACAAACAACTGGAATCACGAAAAAACAGCAAATGTGTAAGAAGGAACTTACAAGAATCAATATAAACTGTTAGCTATTCTTAGAAACCTTTCAGATCTGTGCTCAAGAGCTTTGCGCGTGGTATTTTGTTAAATATTTTACAAATTTGTACAAAGAAACGACAATAAAACTAATATAATATTACACGCGATCTATATTAAAATATAATGATTTGCTCTAACCCATTCGGCCTAAATAAAATTGAAAATCTTTCTGGTTCAAATGAATCCATTATTTATAACCCTGGAAGTGATGTAGATAGATTTTTGTATATATATTTTAATGACGTGCTTTGTTTTTCTCATTTATGAGTCAAATAAAGCCTCAGTAATTCTTCATTCGTTTAACCCAGTTCAACGCCTTTCATTCATACGTTTACTCACTGCTACATCGCCTACACCTTGTCTAAATATGCGAAAGTTATACATTGGTGGAAAAGAAATTGCAAACTCGCTGTGTATGCATATCACTTTATTCAACCTGGAGGTAAAAATGAAAATAAAAAAGAAATTAAAAAAATACATTATAACACTATAATCAAGCCTGAAGCAATATATGCATCTGAAACACTCATAATTGGTGGAAGATCATTGATAAAAGATGTAGAAAAGCAAGAAAGTAAAAAAGGAAAATTTTTGTACCAGTCTGTACAGAGGAGAATTTGGATGGTAAGGAAAGCTCGTGAGCTGTACCAACACCCAGAGAATATCTCAGACACATTTAGGAAAAAACTTTTGAAATTTTATGGACGTGTTCTTAGAATGAGTAAT
The DNA here is from genome assembly GCF_040414725.1 of Anabrus simplex. NCBI lineage: Eukaryota > Metazoa > Arthropoda > Insecta > Orthoptera > Tettigoniidae > Anabrus > Anabrus simplex. The sequence goes on from NC_090271.1 coordinate 326,316,731, forward strand.
CAGAAGAAAAGAATTCTGAACCTTACCGTATCAATGAAACTTTTTAAAAAAATTGGCTGCTCGAAGTTGGAAGAGATCTTCAGGAAATAGGCTTAACAATGACATTGTGTTAGAGATCTATGTTTAGGTTTTTACTCAACAATCACCACTTTAAACACAATCCAAGCACTACCACCAACAAAATATGGTCAGAATATCACAAGAAAAGCTATAGAAAGAAGATGAAGAGATTTTGGGAGAAGAAGAAGGCAACGATGTCAGCTAAACACCTCAGTTGGGCAGAACGAAGAAAGAAAGAATAAATGGCGTATGGCTTTTAGTGCCGGGATTGTCCGAGGACAAGTTCGAATCGCCAGTGGCAGTTCTTTTGATTTGACTCCCGCAGCTGACTTGCGCGTCATGAAAAGAATGATAAGGTGATGAAAACGACACATACATACTACCCCCGTGCCAGCGGAATTAACCAATTAAGGCTAACACTTCCGACCCTGCTGGGAATCGAACCCGGGACCGCTGTGACCAAAGGCCAGCACGTTAACCATTTAGCAATGGAACCAGACAACCCAGGGATAATATAGCTTAATGACAGTGCATGGTCAACAATGCAGACCGAACTAATTACAATGAAAACCCCAAATAGGCCCTACTGAAGGGGATTAGCAACACATCAGTATACAGCATAACCTTCTCCGCAGGTGACAAGCCACAAACAGCAGAGGTGGACGGTAATTGTAAGATACTGCGTCTCACACGTATGTTTGGAGCCAATATAATGTATTCTGGAAGATGACACTCACCAGCACCATGTTACACACGTAAATGTCTATCGCTGGCAAGAAGGCAGAACCTGCTCAGACCTGCTGCAAATCGAGGGTTCCTAGTGGTACGTGTGTACGTCCCTCGGATTTCCGCAGCGAACTCGTCAAAACCTGCCAGTGATGCCGTAGCGGAACACCCATCTTGACGTATAATACGCCTGTCAACGGGTGCGCACCAGTTTATCTGAATACCAATGCTGATATCGCCACTTTACGGTTGCATCATAAACAGAGTGTGCATAAATTTTGATTTGACTCCCGCAGGTGACCTGCGCGTCATGGAAAGAATGATCCAGCCCCCGTGCCAGCGGAATTAACCAATTAAGTTTAACACTTCCGACCCTGCTGGAAATCGAATCCGGGCCCGTCTCTTGAAGGCCCAAGTTTCAATTCCTCTCAAACGGCTGTAAAGGCAAAGCAAGGGCACGTAAACGTCTTCGATCCATGGCTATAACTTGAATGCTATGCATGGCTGGACACACGTCTAGGGTGCGAATGGCATCACACCATTTAATACGTCCTTGAGAGGTTAATAAGTTTAACGACAGTCATCCGCTTTTGTATTGTGTTTCTTTCTTGTCTATGGATGGAACCTTGGAAGTGAAATGGCTCTCTCTTAGCGTAAAACCAAAGCTGAAATCTGTATCTTTGTCTTTGTCTAGGATATCTTCGCCAAAATACGCCTTAATTTCCGCTCCACTAATGCTCAATATACGTCGAACTGAGATGATAGACTTCAAAGAACACCGAATTGGCTTTAAAATAGATCCAACGGTAAAATTCGAGAAATCCGAAACACAATCCAATGAGGTACATGAGGAAGAGAAAACACCATATGAACCAACCATCCCATCCTCTCAACAAGAGTAACAGGTGGGTGATAACGAAATCGTAGGATTAATGGTTAGTGCTAAAGGAAACATTCCTCCCATTTTCGTCAAGTTCTGCAAATCATTTGACCTCAGTCAGGCATTAAGAAGAGAAGTTACAGTGACTGCCTTGAAATACTCTATCCTAATCCTGAAGAACAACATCTCCAACAACATATGTCAAATGTGCTTAAAACCATAATGTAATCAACTTCAATTACTTTTAATATTCATCTTGTTTTTTGTATTCTTACAGTATTTCTCAAGGGCAATTTCGAGTTGGGGAAGTCGAAGCAACACACTGGCTGCCGCCTTACGCGCATATTCATCATGTCATTCCAGAGCAGCACTCCCTTGACGCGCCGTTTGCGTCATTGTATATGATCCGATTTTCCTTGTCTTTACAGGTCGGCACTTCGATTACGCTTTGTTATTCTGTAACCTCACTCAGACTGAGGTTCAAGTTAAGTGTTAGGATTATTGGTTCGTAATCTGTTGCCTTCAAACGTGGAATAATAACGTATGAATGTAGCAGTTGCAATTCGACTGGTCTTTCAATTGTCAAGTAAATGCAAACGGCAAATCAATGGGAAAGCGGTGAAAATTGTGGCATATGAAATGTGAAAAGAACTGTCTCCATTTATTATTGTCCTCAGTTTCTTCAGAATCCTGCAGTTTCCATAGAGTCTTATTTTAGGATTTACCACTACTGCCATACATGATGTGAATGACTACAGTAATATTCATTACAATCTTTTACCGAAGGGTTATTACTATACGCGCACTTTTTCTTGAGCCCGATTTTTACGGGGTGAAGGGCAAGGAGGGAGCGCTGACAGTTCCGGTTTTACTGCCAACTGAATGGAAATGAAATCTGAATTGAATCGATAGTATGATCGATCGATATACATTTTCTAAACCTTTATTATCTTAGTATGATTTCTCTGACATTACACTTCCACAACTACATGCACAATCGTCACTGTTATCTGCAGCACTATGAATTATCAGACATATCACTTTCAGAAGGAGCCTCCGTGGCTCAGACGGCAGCGCGTCGGCCTCTCACCGCTGGATACCGTGGTTCAAATCCCGGTCATTCCATGTGAGATTTGTGCTGGACAAAGCGGAGGCGGGACAGGTTTTGCTCCGGGTACTCCGGTTTTCCCTGTCATCTTTCATTCCAGTAACACTCTCCATTCTCATTTCATAGCATCTATCATTCATTAATGTATCACTTTGGGAGTGGTGACCCCATCGTAATAATAGCCTATATATGATTCATTCATTACATCCCTGACCTGGTCAATGACTGGTAAACAGGTTGTAGGTTTTCATTTTTTCATCACTTTCAGAATCATTTTCACTATTGTCACTGCTATCTGCAGTATTATTAATGACAATCGCGTCCATTGCTATTTCCATTACACCGTCGTGCCTCCAGTATTCCTCTTCCTGTTCTTTGACCTTTCTGCAATACCCCTTCCAGTCTGCGGCAGATACTAAATTGAATGCCTCGATGGTGAGTCGTCGTAAGTTAACTGCTGACATGTCTCCCGTAATATTATGTCGTTTGAATTCCCATTTTATTTTTGCCCATGCCAATTCAATGGCGTTCAGATCACAGTTGTATGGGGGAAGACGAAGGACAACGTGACCTGTCTCACCAGCCATGACGTCAACAGCATAAATTTTATTAGGAGGCCTGTTTTCATCAACTAATCTATACAGCGCCCCTTTCCGTTGATTTGCGTCGCAGACAATGCTTATCTTGTGTAGCCACTCGACCATCGTCACTCGTGTATCATACCTCGATAGTATTTTATCCACCTGTCGAGAATGATATGGAGCATTATCCAATATTATCACAGATGCAGGAGGCAAATTAGGGAGCACAGATGTTTTAAACCATTTCTCAAAATGACTTAAATGACTTAATCCTCTTAATAGTTGCCAGAGATATGCCCGTGTACGTGACAACTCGTTTAAGAGACTTGCTGAGGGGGAAGAGCAGCTGTTTATTTTTTTTTTCTCTATAGCACAGCATTCGGCAACTTCAGCTATTATTTCTCTTCCCTCGCTGTATATAACCTTTGAGGGGCGTTTCTGTGGAGGTGTTCTAGGTGGTTCCTGTGATTGAATGAGATTTTCCTCACTCATGTTCATTCCCAACCTATATTTTGAATTTGCAATGTAAACAACAACAGTACTACTATGAAAAGTGTACGCCAGATGTCTCTCGGTGATGCATAATCGATTCATAGTTCGCGTTTCAAAGGTTGCCAATACGGATGGCGAAGATAACCGAGGTCTACCGATTCAGCACTAGGGAGCTCCGGGCTCAAGAAAAAGTGCGCGTATAGTACGTAACAATCTAACATTATTTGTCCCAATGCAGAAGCAACACCGAACACCCATACATCGATAACGCATACGTGCGTCTACCGGCACCTGAGATATATATCGTTATACAGTGCCCATGTGCGTCATAGATGACTTTTCATGTGTATGTGTAAAATCTCCTCGCCTGCGAGCCGCAGTGGAGAGGCTTGCGCATCCTAATGAAGCAGATAGCCGAGCCGCGGGTGCAACCATATCGGATGGGTACATGTCGAGAGACCAGACTAACGAACGGTTCATCGAAAGGGGGGAAGCAGCCTTTCGGAAGTTACAAGGGCGACAGTCTGGATGATTAACTGATATGGCTTTGTAATAATACTCAACATGGCTTAGCTCTGTTGATACTGCTACACGGCTGAAAGGAACGGGAAACTACAGCCGTAAGTAACTCCCTAAGACATGCAGCTCTCTCTATGAACGATGTACTAATGATGCCTTCCTTTCGGATAAAATATTCTGGAGGTAAAATAGTCCCCCATTCGGATCTCTTATCTTTAACTCGTTTGAAACTGAGTCTAGCCATCGTCTTCTTAGTCTCCCTCTACTTCTCTTGGGCAACGGCTGAGTGGCCTAGTAAGTGGTTCTGAGAGTCGGGATACCAGGTACTACGGAATGGGAGTGGGTAACTCGGACATATTCTGAGTCGTGGTCCTCCTTGTGCTCAGGCGGCTAGGACTATACAATCCCCCGCTGGTCCTAACTCGTTAGAGAAGAGATCCTCACTTGGACCATGTGCAAGTAGGGTAGCATCCTGCTTCATGAATTAACCTAGCTTACAACATTTAAAGCAAGCCTCATATTCAGTCAACATAGTAAAATCAAAATTGAAAATAATATAAAATTTCAGGTGGGTTTTTACAAATTGGCATTGATTTTAACTTACTAATAGGCTAGACTCCACTCTTAAAATGTGATATCAACATAATAATGAAATTATAATTTCTAAATTCACCATAACTAAACAATACCATTGGCTTAGAGGCAGAAGTTTGTATAACTATCAATATTTACTTAAAGGATATCGAAGGACATCCTGTCCGTATTACGGTTGATCTCGAATTCAGAACTAATATGTTCACGCCTGGATTATGGAGATATGCGCAATAATATTGAGGGCAATTTTCGTGCATATTTTACCCGTACAAGAGCTAATATGGTAAATACTGTAGACGTACGGACATCAAATCAATAGCCCGGAATATCGACCGACATGTAAATGAATCATGACTGAAAGATTGTATGGGCAGGAATTTTCAGCTTTATGAACTGGTGGCCAAGAAAACTAAATCATTATGAGAAGAACAATTGAACTATGCATATAATGATGTAGGCTGTACTTACATATTCTGAAGCTACACTTACGTTCAACATTTCGGACATTTCTTTATTCACATGTAGTTTTGCATTCATGACTGCTGTTGTCCTGTTGTACTGTTCGAATTCAACATCAGTATACTCCGTTTCATTATATTTTTTCCCTTCACAAGCGTAAAACTTCTCTAGCACTATCTTGATTGGGGCCTAGAAGCAAAAAAAAATTAATTTATATTGCTATTATTTAACATACAAGGGAAACGAAGACATGGGAGCATTAACCGATCAACAAAAATGAAATATCAGAGCTATAATGATCTATAAGTAATCAAAATATGCTTGAAAATATGCATTAAAATGTACTAAAATGCAGTTAAATAAAACATGTTCCTAACAGATTTAATTCTGTCAAGAAATCTACAATGAAAACGCCATGACTTGCAGCGAATTATCCGGTGTGAGTTACTGTAATGAAATCCTAGTTTCTGAACCACGGGAAACGGCTGAGTTGCCTAGAAAGTAATCCGGAGCGTCGGAATATGAGTTGCTATAAAATGGGGGTGGGCATTTCGGACGTATTCTGAGAGGCGGCCCTGCTTGTGTTCAGGTGGCTAGGACTATACAATTCACTGGTGTGTCACTTGTCACTTGGACAATGTGTAAGTAGGGTACCAACCGTCTCCTTCTTCTTCCGTATCATTTATCCCAAACACTAGCGTAGTCTGATACTTTGGCTTTCTCTCGCCACTTCACACGATTGTGTACCATGTCAGGATGAAGACGTCTTCATGTCTGGTGTCGAGCCGGCGCTGTCTGGTCCTCCTACTGGCTTTTCCTCGTCATTCAGCTATGCCAATGTTACTTCAGCAGCTCGAAGTACATGCCCATACCATTGGAGACGGATTTCCCTCATCTTTCAAGTGACTGATGCCACTCCATATCGCTTCTGAACTTCATTGTTGCTGACAGGATCATGAAGTGTCAAGCCAGATGTCCATAGGAGCATCTGTGTTTCAATAACGCCAAATCGCTGTTCCATCTCGTTAGTGTAAGGGCCACCACAAACCTAAGGAATTCCAAGCTAAATTGTACTGATCGCCAAGGAGGCGATTTTCTTAGCTGTAGCTGGCTTCGCGTATGCGCACAATCACATTATTTTTTACCGGCATGTAGCATGTGTGTGGCTTTCTTGAATTACCTCCATACAGAAGATATTTTATTGCTGAACTGTTCCTGTGTTTGTTAATTATCATGGAAGGCAGACGAAAGGAAAGAAGACATGAAAAACATATACTTGTCTGTCAAATTAACAAAGATAACCACGAAATACATCTGTTCGCAGGAAATAAATGAAACTCTGGAAATTGATTGCACGTATCATTTATTATTTTTACATACATTTTTACCCTACTTCCTATTTTTGGGTACTTCGTATTCACATTTTCTTAATATCATCCTCAGTAATAGGGTTCATGAAACCGTTCCTGATTATGATGAAATTAAATTTTAATTCTTCATCATTTCCACGCAATGCTTGAATCAAATAAATGAATTCACAACGAATTCCATGAATTCCATGTCTAACTTACAGGGGTTAAACAAGGCTGTAATCTTTCACCATTGTTGTTCGTAGTTTACATGAATCATCTGCAGGGAGGGAATGAGTTAGGTGGAAATATAGTAAGCAGTCTGCCCTATGCTGACGACTTGGTTCTAAAGGCAGATTGTGCCGAAAGGTTGCAGTCTAATATCTTGCAACTTGAAAATAGGTGCAATGAGTATGGTATGAAAATTAGCCTTTCGAAGACTAAATTGATGCCAGTAGGTAAGAAATTCAACCGGATTTAATGTCAGATTGGTGATACAAAGCTGGAACAGGTAGATAATTTCAAGTATTTAGGATGTACTGTATGTTCTCCCAGGATGGTAATATAGTAAGTGAGATTGAATCAAGGTGTAGTAAAGCTAATGCAGTGAGCTCGCAGTTGCGATCAACGTTATTCTGTAAGAAGGAAGTCAGCTCCCAGACGAAACTATCTTTACATCGGTCTGTCTTCAGAGCAACTTTGCTTTACGGGAGCGAAAGCTGGGTGGACTCAGGATATCTTATTCATAAATTAGAAGTAACAGACATGAAAGTAGCGAGAATGATTGCTGGTACAAACAGGAGGGAACAATGGCAGGAGGGTACTCGGATTGAGAAGATAAAGGCTAAGTTAGGAATGAACTCGATGGATGAAGCTGTACGCATAACCTGCTTCAGTGGTGGGGTCATGTGAGGCGAATGGAAGAGGATAGGTTACCTAGGAGAATAATGGACTCTGTTATCGAGGGTAAGAGCAGTAGAGGGAAACCAAGACGAAGATGGTTAGATTCAGTTTCGAATGATTAAAAGATAAGAGGTATCGAACTAAATGAGGCCACAGCACTAGTTGCAAATAGAGGATTGTGGCGACATTTAGTAAATTCACAGATGCTTGCAGACTGAACGCTGAAAGGCATAACGGTCTATAATGATGATGTATATACGTATGTTATTCTCTTTCCAATTCCATGTATACAGAATCTTCTTCTCTTTCTTCATCTTCCACGACAACGGTCAAAAAATAAAAGCCTCCTCTTCAGTTTATCCGCCATCTTTAAAGGGCTGCCTAGCATAGTATAGCCTACATTTTTATTCGTGTCAGATTAAATAGACGCACAGGGATAGCCGAAGCAACTTATGTTAATTTATCAAGTCATTGTGTGCTTCCTCTTAATCTAATTGTATGATAAACAGGCTACGGATAGGAAATAATAAAGAATCCAAATTTTCAGATATTGATTATTTAAACAACTAACTTCATTTTGACCAGTGATGATTTCTGGTACAGCACAACGGAGCAATGAACCTTCAGCTTATATCAAATAGTACTCAAGTACTTAATTTTCACAACTCCCTTGTCAATCTCGAAGCTCTTGCCAAGCCCATCTCTCCGTGATATATTCATACCGGCTTCAGTTCATGTGAGCTGCGCAAAGTCCGTGGCTGGATACTCGTATGAAATGCACCCCCATGTTAGGTCATCTATCCGTGGTACTAGGCGAAGGGAGTAGTGAGGTGCGGCCAGCACGAAGACAAGACCAGGATAGCGCAGAAATGGATATCTGTGCTTTACGACTGCGCAATACTCGTCTCTCGTAACTTTGCCTACGTTATAATCTTTGCCTACGCTATACAAGGCCTTGAAATGCACTCATGAAAACGGGCGGCATATTAGTTCACCATTCAGCCACTAGAATCGCGTTCTTGCCCACCTTGTGTGCGCATGGCCGTATATACCAATAGCAAATTATATCCTAAATAAAGTGAGCTGAATATTGCTGTGAGTATTTTCAGTGCCTGATTTATAGAGCTGTGCTTGATTGGCTTGGATAGGTCACTGAAATTTTAAAACTTTCTTACTAACGGGCTTCTTACCAAGTTTCAAATCTTTCTCCCTTCTAGTTGAGTAACTCGAAGCAATGTTGTCTAACAGAGGTCGAAGAAATTTTTGGAGTAGGAACAGAAGCTGTTTGTCGCCTTAATATTTTTAGAAAAATTGTACAGATTTGTAGTAACTGTCTTCGGGGCAAGTACTGCACAGCAAAGGTGACAGTTTCCATCTTGTACTGCAGAAGTGTCACAAACGATGATTTCGGATATGTGAGGTTTCCTTGATCTTGAAAACGATTAAGACGTACGGTAATGCTGGAGTAGTTGGAGAAGAGATATGTTTTAAACAGCCTTCACAGTCTGATTGTTCTTCTGCCACACGCACTAAGTATCATGTTACCATAGCTACAGAAATAACACAAATTGTAACTGTAGAACCTGAAACAAATTGATCGTATTTATATACTAGTGAGCGCTTAATAATAAAGTATAGTTCAAACATATGTGATGTAATTTACCTTGCAAGGGTTTTGTAATGATAGACACTATGTGTTGAGGAAGCTGCGGAATTTGCACATCCTCGCGCATTCATGCCTTCTGTCCTTTTCATCTAATTGGAACACTCTTGACTGTAGTAAACTCGTTCGTCCAGTTCTCTCAGCTCCACATTGCCATGTTTTGATGCCACAATAAATCCAGTCATTTCGATTGCGTTAAGGCATGCCCTTGCGTCCATCGTGTGATTGCATCCCGCTTTGTGTCGTAAGTGGCTCAAGAAAAGCTCGATATAATCGCTTGTTAGGTTCCTCGTCAAGATATAATGTAAATGTATGTTTACGAGGTACTTCACGCAGGCGACAGTTTATTGGGTAGTCAGGACTAACGCCTGATACGTCTCCTTCGTGAATATGTCCGCTGTCTCCGGACGCCATTTAATTTTCTTAATATACGTAAAAGATAATTAATTAAGCTACTGAGACGTTCACCTTTAATGCTGAAGAATGAAAGTTTGTTCTCATTCCTGGAATATGTCCCATACGAGGTGTTGCAGAAGTCATGCGCATCGGAACATTTCATAAAATTCTCCATAAAAAACAAATTGTTTCTTTTAAACTCTCTGTATCTTTAATGCTCTCGGGACAAACCACCTCCATCATTTTCTTTTATCAAACCAGCAATTGTTTCAGTGGAATATGCAGTTTTAGCTCATTTAGACCAAATACACTGACTGACAGAGCAAATGCAACACCAAGAAGGAGTGGTCAGAACTTCATGCCAATTGCAGGGTAGACTGACGTCACTGAGGTATGCTCATGATGTGAAATGCGCCGCTGTGCTGCGCACGTAGCGAACGATAAATGGGACACGGCGTTGGCGAATGGCCCACTTCGTACCGTGATTTCTCAGCCGACAGTCATTGTAGAACGTGTTGTCGTGTGCCACAGGACACGTGTATAGCTAAGAATGCCAGGCCGCCGTCAACGGAGGCATTTCCAGCAGACAGACGACTTTACGAGGGGTATGGTGATCGGGCTGAGAAGGGCAGGTTGGTCGCTTCGTCAAATCGCAGCCGATACCCATAGGGATGTGTCCACGGTGCAGCGCCTGTGGCGAAGATGGTTGGCGCAGGGACATGTGGCACGTGCGAGGGGTCCAGCGCAGCCCGAGTGACGTCAGCACGCGAGGATCGGCGGTGGCAGCCCCGCACGCCACGTCAACCGCCATTCTTCAGCATGTGCAAGACACCCTGGCTGTTCCAATATCGACCAGAACAATTTCCCGTCGATTGGTTGAAGGAGGCCTGCACTCCCGGCGTCCGCTCAGAAGACTACCATTGACTCCACAGCATAGACGTGCACGCCTGGCATGGTGTCGGGCTAGAGCGACTTGGATGAGGGCATGGCGGAACGTCGTGTTCTCCGATGAGTCACGCTTCTGTTCTGTCAGTGATAGTCGCCGCAGACGAGTGTGGCGTCGGCGTGGAGAAAGGTCAAATCCGGCAGTAACTGTGGAGCGCCCTACCGCTAGACAACGCGGCATCATGCTTTGGGGCGCTATTGCGTATGATTCCACGTCACCTCTAGTGCGTATTCAAGGCACGTTAAATGCCCACCGCTACGTGCAGCATGTGCTGCGGCCGGTGGCACTCCCGTACCTTCAGGGGCTGCCCAATGCTCTGTTTCAGCAGGATAATGCCCGCCCACACACTGCTCGCATCTCCCAACAGGCTCTACGAGGTGTACAGATGCTTCCGTGGCCAGCGTACTCTCCGGATCTCTCACCAATCGAACACGTGTGGGATCTCATTGGACGCCGTTTGCAAACTCTGCCCCAGCCTCGTACGGACGACCAACTGTGGCAAATGGTTGACAGAGAATGGAGAACCATCCCTCAGGACACCATCCGCACTCTTATTGACTCTGTACCTCGACGTGTTTCTGCGTGCATCGCCGCTCGCGGTGGTCCTACATCCTACTGAGTCGATGCCGTGCGCATTGTGTAACCTGCATATCGGTTTGAAATAAACATCAATTATTCGTCCGTGCCGTCTCTGTTTTTTCCACAACTTTCATCCCTTTCGAACCACTCCTTCTTGGTGTTGCATTTGCTCTGTCAGTCAGTGTACTTTAATACACCAATACCGGACAGCTCTATCTCAACAGCATTGAGTCGAGTGCGAACAGCGATGGTGGTGACATCTAGCGTGTTGGTGTGAACTGCATACTCGTCTATGCTACAGTTGAGACGAATGCACTACATTCATTGGAAACATTTTTGTTAAAATAATAAATTGAATAATCATAATAATTAAGATGACATTTTAAAATATGAAATGCCTCTTTCATAAACCTCCAAACGAGCATTATGTTAGCCGTGCCTTTCGCTATGTCTTGAAAATTAAAAGCAGCATTTGTTTGAGGATCCAACCACCCTCTGGGGGAAATATTTAACAACTACCTACTCTCTCCAGTTTTTTCTAGCCTGGCGAAGGACGTTGTATGGACTTAGCCTAGTTTTGCTGCCGGATACCTTTCCTACCACCAATCGTATGTGGAGGGATATATATTCACTACCTCGTGTTTCTGTGGTTGTTTCTCGTGTGATGTGTTGTATATATTTGAAGATGCGTATGTATACGAACACAAACCCGTAGCCCCCGATCTACAGGAATTAACAAACGCGAATAAAATCTCCGACTCAGTCGGGAATCGTACCAGGGTCCTCTGAACCGAAGGCCAGTACGCTGACCTTTCCGTGGTGGTGATTATTTTTTAAGAGGAAGTACAACTGACCAGCTATCCTCTATTAACACTAATCAGAAGGGAAATGGAAGAGATCCAACACTCCGAAGAATGAAGGTATCATAAAAACGGGGGGCACGAAGCGCTAACCATCCAGCCAAAGCGCCAGAGCGGGCAGATAACTTAACAACATCCATGATTTATAACAATTTTGGGAAAGAGAAGCTGTAATTAAGGAACAGGAGTTCTGATCCATTATTTTGAATTCTTCTTTCTTCTTCTTCTTCTTCTTCTCCTTCTTCTTCTTCGATACGGCCGATCTTCCCGAATGCGACAGGAGAACTCAGCTCACGCTGCTCTCTCGTTTTTGCTGTACTTTGAATTTTCTGTTTTACCTCTGAAGACAGAAATACATAATATGTATAATACATTGGGGTTACGGTGAGTGAACTAGGATGTTCTTGACAAGGAAGAAGTGTTCAGAATTTCCTAAAGTCTCTTTCACAAATTTATGCATGAAGCATTACCATACACACGTATTAAATTAGTTGGACTGGTGCTCAAGCCTATGCCTGTAATACACTGAAATAATTGTCTTGCCCGCTTCTGTGGTGTAGTGGTTCATGTCATTAGCTAATACCCCCGGAGGCCCGAGTTCGATTCCAGGCTCTGCCACGAAAATGAAAAGTGGTACGAGGGCTGGAACGGAGTCCTCTTAGCCTCGGGAGGTCAACTGAATAGAGGTGGGTTCGTTTCCCACCTCAGCCATCCTGGAAGTGGCCATCCTTCTCCAGGCAAATGCCGGGATGGTACCTAACTTAAGACCACGGCCGCTTCCTTCCCTCTTCCTTGTCTATCCCTTCCAATTTCCCTATGCCCCTGCAAGGCCCCTGTTCAGCATAGCAGGTGAGGCCGCCTGGGCGAGGTACTGGTCATCCTCCCCAGTTATATCCCCCGATCCAGATTCTGAAGCTCCAGGACACTGCCCTTGAGGCGGTAGAGGAGGGATCCATGGCTGAGTCCGAGGGAAAAACCGACCCTGGAGGGTAAACAGATAAAGAAGAAGAAGAATTTTCTTACGCCGGGCTGAGTGGCTCAGACGGTTGATGCGATGGCCTTCTGATCCAAATTTGGCAGGTTCGATCCTGGCTCAGTCCGGTGGTATTTGAAGGTGCTCAAATACGTCAGCCTCGTGTAGGTAGATTTACTGGTATGTAAAATAATTCCTGGGGGACTATATTCCGGCACCTCGGCGTCTCCGAAAACCGTAAAAGTACTTAGTGGGACGTAAAGAAAGTTATTATTATTATTATTATTATTATTATTATTATTATTATTATTATTATTATTATTATTTTCTTACAGTAAAAAAATGACTGGATTCGAAACTCATGGCCTTCAATTTTCAATTTCAAGACTACCGCGATAACCATTACGCTACAGGCCCACAAGTTTTCGTTTGTGAAATTTATGGTACTGTTTAACAATATGGAAGCTCAAGTTTGAGTATTTTAGAGTTCCATATTTGTTAATATTATTGGTTTTAGGTCCCACTAACATTTCAGTAGAGTATTTGATTGATTTTCTTAATATAAGGGTCATATAATGTAACCTCAACACAGATGCGAGGTCATTACTTTTTTAATACTTGCTGTCCTTATCAGTTCCCATGCCCATTAGCTTGTGGGTAATTTGTTCAGCGCATAACACTTTTCTTGGCATATAACTGCAATGTAAGATTATTTAGTGACAAACACTGATACATTATAAACAACACGGCAGTGCGCCAAGAATCATACAGATGACAATATGTTATTGAAGAGTTGGTCACACCAAGCCATGTAGGTAGCAGCACTATCAACTTTCTCACTGAAAACAGCAAGCTGTCCGATATTATCATATTAAAGTATTTGTTTAGACTCATTTTGACACTCCGATAATTCAAACTATTTTCTCTTTGGAATTTTCCTACATTTTGCAATGTCTTGTTTGTGTTCGGGAAATTCTGCAAAAACTTAAGGGACTTGATTAGGCAGAAGTGTCTTTTTAGATGTGCTTCTTCTTGAAGTGTTTACTTCATATCCTAGATTTTTCTGTTGGGACCCAAAGAGATTCCGGTTTGTCTCCTCCGTGAGAAATGGCAACAAGCAACCGTTGTTTTAAAACACTATTCACTGGAAACTTGTGAAAAGAAATACTACTACCTTTAATTTCTCGTGACTGATAATAAGGAACACAGCACTAAGCCATGTTTGGAACTGCGAGTGCTTAACGTCAGAGGAATACACACATTCGCAATTAACTCAATTAATAAACACGCTTAAAGGCGCGGACCTGGTAGACAGGGCGCAAGAGAGCGACCCTAGCGGCCTGGCATTGAACTTCAATGTGAGGACTTCGATAGCGTATTACTGCCTTTATTTCAAGGCCTTGTATTTTAACCGTTGCCTACTTTGAGATTTTAGGAAAACGAACACCAAACAAAAAATCATCTTAGGACTATAGCGAATGAGCATTGCGATCGCAAGAATGAAATCGTATCCAGGACTGGGAAAGACAAATATTTGTTCAACAGTATGAGGGCCCCATTCTCTAGTAGAGATCTCAACCTTCAGCTCCGAGTTCGCACGTTGCGATGCTGTGTTTCCTATGCCCTTCTGTAGGGTGTTGAAGGCTGGAAGCTCAGGCCTTTGCCCGAAAGGCGGATTGGCGCTTTCGAAATGTACAGAAGAATGGGTCGAATATCCTGGGTAGAATAGAAGACAAATGAGGAAGTCTTCAACTCCTTAAATAAGAAAGTAGAAACAGTTCAGGTACATCATGAGAGATGAAGGATATGAACTTCTCCAGCTCATCATCGAAGGGGATATTGAAGTAAAACGATGTGTGCAAAGACGGAGAAATTCCTGGCTTAAACACCTGCACCGACGAACCTTTCTTTCTAGCGTTTAATCATTTAAGGAAAAAAGAAAAAAAAAATTAAAGATCTTAATTTTGTTTAGGTATTCTCATTCAACATAATCAAAATATTAAAATGTTATGTTATGATGATTTTCATAACAATTCACTAATGTTTCTTTATTCACTGATACGGTGAATTAGGTTATAATACTTATGTAAATCGTGAGCTAAACAAACGTTAGTTTTGTACTGTTTTTGTTATTTGGTATGACTTCACTGATGAAGGGAATGCATATTGTTCCTGAAACATGTATGGTAGACTAAATAATTTTCAATCATTAAAGGTGTATTGACAAGGTGGACCCAACATAAACTATTTTAAATAGTTTCTTTAATAGATTCACAACGTTTCTTTCATGCAGATCGCATACTTGACCCGTCAAAGCATATTCGTATCGTTAGAACTTACTCTTGTAAGTTCACGTATCAAAAAATAGCAGTGTATTTCAAAACTCCTTCTGTACAATATTCACGTAATTTACTTTCAAAGTCGAAAGGTGAACTTCCTCGTAGGGGAAACGTTTTCATACGCCTGGTGGTATCCTAAGACATTAGTAGTGGCCTGACCGCTGGAAGGAATGTTCGGTCATATCTGTGACCTTGCCATTCATTCTCTGACAGGCCTAACAGGTTATACAAACTCAACCATTCTAGCTGAAAGAAATAAACAAACAATACATTCATTTATTACAAGTAATACATTTCATCTTGATCCGTGGTGGAGTTATTATACTGTATGTAGGAGGCCCGGTATGAGTTAGCCGTGAAGGGTGTCAGATAATTCGGGCGCAACCACAACACAAAGAGTTGCTTTTAATCCTGAACACAATTATCCCCAGTCCAATTCATCTGGCAAGACAATTCCCTTTCCATCACATCAAGGTTGAATGACGCTTACAAGAACTTGCACTGCTGTTTCAATTATTTATTAAGAAATTTTAAGATCCCTTTATTTTAGGATAATTTCTAAGTGGCCTTTCATGAACAAATCTTTTATATCAAGAGGTGCCATACAGTGACGACGAAGAGAACACTGACTCTTTAGACAATTAAACGTTTTATTTGGTCAAGGACAAGTTGTTTCTAACATTGTGTTTTACCTATGTTATTTGTGTTTTTGTGTATGTTTTAACTATCATTCAGGGTCCCGGATAAAGGTGTTTTCCATGGAAAACGAAACATGTACACACACACACACACACACACATATATATATATTGTTATTGTAATCTAAGAGGAACTGGAAAAAATCCAAAGAAAAGCAGCTCGATTTGTTCTGGGCGATTTCCGACAAAAGAGTAGCGTTACAAAAATGTTACAAATTTTGGGCTGGGAAGGCTTGGGAGAAAGGTGACGAGCTGCTCGACTAAGTGGTATATTCCGAGCTGTCATTGGAGAGATGGCGTGGAAGGACATCAGTAAACGAATAAGTTTGAGTGGCGTCTTTTAAATTAGGAAAGATCACAATATGAAGATAGAGTTGGAATTCAAGAGGACAAATTTGGGCAAATATTCGTTTATAGGAAGGGGAGTTAGGGATTGGAATAACTTACCAAGGGAAATGTAGTATACATTTCCAGTTTCTTTTCAATCATTTAAGAAAAGACTAGGAAAACAACAAATAGGGTATCTGCCACCTGGGCGACTGCCCTAAATGCAGATCAGGATTGATTGATTGATTGATTGATTGATTGATTGATTGATTGATTGATTGATTGATTGATTGATTGATTGATTGATTGATTGATTGATTGATTGATTGATTGATTGATTGATTGATTGATTGATTGATTGATTGATTGATTGATTGATTGATTGAACTTAATAATTGAAAGTGGTGGAAACGTGAACCTTCCCAAACATACAAGTTGGAATTTGTTATACATTCATTTATATCAACAGAATCGTCATTTGATTTAAAAACAATAAATTGACTCGCCAAAATTGGATCCTCATTTTACACCAACCGGCACTAAAGTTACCAATGACATGTTTTAGACTGTGTCAGTTTTGTATCATTATTCAGAACTGAAACCTTAACCAGTTTTTTGTTGACAATACTGTGTAAATGGTCTTGCTGTGTACAGAAAACTGCCTCACGTTATAATCACTTTTTAGTCACTGTAGAACGCAAAAACGCGTTAAATGGTGAAGAGCCCTGAAGCATCTGCTTCACACCTTCATATCGATACAATCAACACAATTCGAAGGAGGGTACGGACATCTCAAACTAAACATTTTTATTCAAGGTTCATTTCTCTGAAAGTAGTCACTAACACAGCTGTTTTAATTCTTCGAGAGTCATTTCAACTCTAAATGTAAAGATGATATGTCAATATCACGAGATCACCACAGTTTTTCCCGATTAGCATATTTTCCAATGCAGTGGTCTGTGTACCAGTACAGATGCAGAGAGTTATTTCAGCATTAAATGTAAGTTGCCATTCAACACGGCCATCTGATAATCCTAAATTACTTGAAGAAAGTAATCCGAATCTAGAACATGGGCGAGCCTCACTTCATTGCTCGACACCGGCACTCATAAGTTTGATTCATTATACTATTTATTCACGTAATTTATTCAAACTGCACTTTCAAAAATAAAACATTGGTATGAGACATGACTCAGAAACATTTTGTTTGGTACAACTCTCCCGTTAACGATATAATGAATAAGAACATTGGAATCAGCTTATTTTTAATAGCAAAACGGCACACATTCGAAACAAAATTCATTTTTTCACTTACCTCCTCCGCAGGAATAACACACAGTAAGCTGAGAAACGAAATAAATGATACGAGAAATAACATGATTACAGGACACAAGTGCCAACTAGTAGTTGAAAACACAGAAAATGAACATCCTTTTCACGACAGGAACGATTTATAAGCCGTTTCAGAGCTGACGATTGCCGGTTCAGTGCTCATAAATGATTGGATATCGTGCTCTATGATGAGGAAGGGCATTAGTGTGTCCGTGAACTAAAACGGAAGCGAGTTGATATTACGATAAGTTTGTAAAATGAAATAAATTATGAGTTTCGGAGACAAACGTGCATTGCGTCCTTTACATAATATATTGTTTTTTACCGAGGAAGTGGATGCTCTGTTTGGATCACGTAGCTATAACTCCGGGGAGAGTGGGCTCGAACACCACTAACGTCGGCAGTCCTTAATATGGTTTCCTGTGGTTTCCCATTTTCACACCAGTCAAATGCTGAAACTGTACATTAATTAAGGCCATGGTTACTTGTTTGCAACTCTTAGCACTTTCTTTTATATCCCATTGTCGCCATAAAGCATATTAAGTGTAATCCTGGGGCATTAATAATTGTTTTCTTTTTACACTTCGAATCTTCTACGAGTACATTGATCTCATACTTTGTTAATCATAGTAACTTCATGAACACTATTATTTATCTTCTGTAGATGGGAAGTGAAGTGTAAGGCATACAGATCGTTAGGTTTTGTCCGTAGATGTCTCTGGGGATGAAGAAGTAAAGCCCTACGAACGGCTTACATTTCCTTGGTGGTCCGCCTTCCTGGCACCCAACTACAACGTAAAATATGTGAAAATTAGAGGGTTCCAGCACCGAGCAGAACGTGTAATTAATAAGCACATCCCTCTAAACACAGCCAAGACATTGCCACCAGTGAACTCTTTATATAAACAGATAGACGTAGCCTTCCTTAAGAAATCCCCGACAAAGAACGCAAATCTCTCCCATTTCCACCGCCTGCAGCTTAATTACCGCTCTGTTAAGAGAGGCCAAGGAGTTACTCTTGTACCTCCCCTCGCCAGATCAATCTCATATTTAAATGGATTTTACGCACGGTCTGCTCGCCTCTGGAATCTTCTACCATATGAGGTAAAACTGCTTCCTCTTCCTCACTTCCTCCACACAGTAAAGAAACACATATGTAAACAGAAACCCGTATGTGATGTTCATAACTTGTATAAGTTAGAATTTCAAGAATGGTGGGTGCAAGTACAATTGATTGTGAGTATGAGTGTCTATACCGGGATGCGAGTGAGGGTTGGTCTTATTAACCTAATATGTATAGCAGAAATCAAGGTTATTATTCTAAGGGTACAGTGTTTGGAGTGCAAATATGTAAATTTAATATTGTCTACACCTATTTAAATATTCATTAGAGTTTATGTAAACATACATGAGGGGATGAAGGCACTTCCGTGTATGTGGGGCTTTCCCTTTCTCCATATACCACCCCTAGATAGTATACGTACAATTTAAGGAAAATAAATAAATAAATAAATAAATAAATAAATAAATAAATAAATAAATAAATAAATAAATAAATAAATAAATAAATAAATAAATAAATAAATAAATAAATAAATAAATAAATAAATAAATAAATTATTATCTAAAATACATTTGCAAATGTGTAGTAGGATATAATACATTACCGGTATATTTGCAATTATTTACACCTTCAAAGCAATTAATGTGGTTATCTGCCGGTGAAGTTGTTTCATATTTTTATACATTGTTGCAATCCTTGCTGTTTACAACATTAATAGGGTTTGTACATTTACTTTGGCATAATTAACGCGGTCATTTGTCCTGCGGTGTGGGTTTTTATCAATCCCTGAAAGTATCGTTCAAAATAGATACATCTGTGGTACATTTTTCAAGAAGAGGACTGAGGCATTGTTCCATTTTCATTTACAATTCTATATCGTGGCTTACAGTAATTTTATTTAATTACTAGCTGATGTACCCGTGCTTCGCTACGGAATTCTACCTTCTGTACAGAATTCTAGGTTAGGTAGTGTACACGTTGTGAGCAAGATTGTATTAAATTGCGTAGCTCTTAATGTTACCCTGGAAACGCGACGGGGAATTCACCAAACGTCTTTTCTCGTACGAAAACTGGGTTAGGGTATTTTCTTTGTGAAGGTAGGCCTGCTTGCATACCATCAGTCACAATCAGGTTGGGGAGTTTTCATTATAATTCAGACACTCACACTCCACCTGCCTTTTTACATCCTCAGATAGACTGTCTTAGTGGTTTTCCCAACTGAAATGAACATAGGTCATTACAATGACGTCAGTGCGAATGGCACGATTAGTGGGAGTTTCCTAGGAGTAACCGATGAATTGGAAAATTTCAATTCAATATACTGGCCTTGGAAAAATCACTGCTAATTTGGAATAAAATTAATGTAGAATTTAATAAAAGTGAAGAGGAAGAAGCTTTTCTTAAGAAACGGTTCTTTTCTGGGTTGAATTTTGAGTTATTTAGTGAATTGTGGTGCTATAATTTGTAATAGACCTAAATTGTAATTCTAGACCAGGTCATACTACTACTACTGCTACTAAGTGAGCCTCTGCCTTAAGTGGGCACACTGCTCATTCAAAACAACGTGCCACAGTAGGGATCGAAAAGTTGGAATACTATGATGAACCAGTATGATACGTACCAGCAGTATCAGAAAATGTATGAACCAGAGGAATGGTATGCTAAAGAAGAAAGTTTTCTAACTGTGTACTTGGTACACAGCAGTAATCCCATCTATCGGAGTTCAGTGGAAGTATAAGAGACAAAGAACATCACAACAAACAGTGGTCAATGTAATGTTATTGTTAATAAATGTTATGCCCTTCCGATATTGTAGGCCTTCATATTTAGTTTTTATCCGACTCTGAACACTTATCGTAGTCAGTACGATAAAACTGAATAAAGCACAAATGATCGGAAATTGTATTCTCTATAATTTTTGTCACGGTTACTAGACTAGACGGTAGGGGTCATCAGTTGGGTGCGCTGTAGCAGGCCACGCCTTCTGACGTCACGCGGCACCCAAGTTCGCTAAACCAAGCAGAGTTCCATTAGTCTACTGATGGTGTTTACCTTCGTAACAGTGTAAGAGTTTAATTTTTCTGTGCTGTGACTTGGTGTGTTGTGCTATCGCTGGTTGCTTTAACCACGACAGACACCAGAAGGACTTATAGATGAAATGCCATCGTTCTCCAAAGAACAGTGGTATTAAATTGAAGTGGATTAATGCCTATAAACGGGCTAATTCGTTTACTGTTGAAAATGCTCGTGTATGCTCTGTACACTTCGACGACTCGGACTACATAAGGGACTTGAAGAGTCAGTTATTAAACCTTCCAAATAGACGTAACTTAAGGCGTGACGCAGTACCGGTACCACATTTATATTTGCCACTGAGTAGTAGGTAATGATTTAGCGTGTCAGTCCAGTAAAGATCGTGAAATAAGGCACAAAAGGGCACAAAAGCGAAATCATCGAAAGGAGATACGGCAAATTTTACGATTGCAGGCACCAATTGAAGCAGAAAATGTTAATAACGCTATCTTCAGGAAGGAATTAGATAACAAAAGTAAACATCAATGTTTCTGTGATGAGAAAATTGTTGAAGTGACTGCAGAATTGGAGTTAGACTAGGAAACTGTGACTTAAAACAGCAAAATAAGGATCTTCAGGACCGGCTTAGTGTAGCTAATACCGAGATAATAAAATTAAAAAGTAATGTTCAAGTTTTTGAGGGTACTTTTTCTAAAAGTCAACAGCAAGCTTTAGTAAACGGCAGAAGCTCAAGGTGGTCATCTGAGGACATTGCTCAGGCAGTCACCTTACGGTCTACATCCATTTTTTTTCTATTTGCTATTTGCTTTACGTCGCACAGACACAGATAGGTTTTATGGCGACGATGGGACAGGAAAGGCCTAGAAATGGGAAGGAAGCGGCCGTGGCCTTAATTAAGGTACAGCCCCAGCATTTTACTGGTGTAAAAATGGGACACCACGGGAAACCGCCTTCAGGACTGCCGACAGTGGGATTCGAACCCACTATCTCCCGGATGCAAGCTCACAGCCACGCGCCCCTAACCGCACAACCAACTCGCCCGGTAAAACGAAGAAATGATTAGAGGATCCCATGATAATATCTAAGTCATTGTAATGATAAGTTTAGCTCAAAAGTGGATACAACATATCTACTACAACTTTGATACAGCGATGTCAAGAGAACTGTTAGAAGTAATTCAAGTCGTGGAAACCACTGCATTTAAAGTTAGAGCAGTTGTATGTGACATGGGACCTTCAAATAAAAAATGTATGGCTGATCTGAGTATTTCGTTGGACAAACCCTCGCTGGAAAACCCATCAAGTAAAGAATGTAACATGTGGTTTTCTTGCCATGTACCTCATGCACTTGAATTACTGCGGAAGGATATCAATTGAAAAGTGAGCAATCTGTTACAGAAGAAGCATTTAGAAAATTAATTGAAATGCAAAGTGAGGGCGTAGACCTGCAATATGAGCATACTCTTTCAATGAAGCATATTCTTGTGACTGGAACGGAAGGGCAAAATGTATGGAAAGCCGCTGAACTGTTATCACTGACTGTGGGTAAATCAATATGCCACAACTTTCCAGAGCTCAGCTATGTAGGAGAGACTGTAATCACTATTAATGTTGGATTTGACGTCCTAAACTCCCGTGTCCACGTGTGTGGTACAAGCAGCTTAGAAAGTGCCTATGGAAATTGTGTAGAACAACAAAATCATGTCCTTGACAAATTATTCGAATTAATTTTCAGCATGGGAAGCCTCTTTCCCCTAAAAACGAGTGACCCTGACATGGTGGAAGAGGTTGACGTTTACCGAGCCCGATAGCTGCAGTCGCTTAAGTGCGGCCAGTATCCAGTATTCGGGAGATAGGTGGTTCGAACCCCACTGTCGGCAGTCCTGAAGATGGTTTTCCGTGGTTTCCCATTTTCACACCAGGCAAATGTTGGGGCTGTACCTTAATTAAGGCCACGGCCGCTTCCTTCCCAGTCCTAGCCCTTTCCTGTCCCATCGTCGCCATAAGACCTATCTGTGTCGGTGCGATGTAAAGCCAATAGCAAAAAAAAAAAAAAAAATAGATGTTGACGTTTCTTCAGGGGCTTTTCACCAACATTCCACCGGCCAGTACACATTTATAAATAATTACTTATACAAAAATATAATGTTAGGTTTTTACAATATTACTTAATACTAACAATTCGCCAAAACAGCGGTAAAAAGCACCCCATGCGATTGGTCATGTTTCTTTATTTTTAGTAAGCAGTTTTAGAAATAAAAACGCATAAAACTGCGTTTAAAATCGTTTTAAAATCACTGGATGGATAGAAAATACGAAAACCGAAACGTAAATACTTTATTTGCGTGGCGAAAGGTAATTTAGTACTGAGAAAGCTACTATAATTTTTCGTGTTAATCAGTGTTATTATATTACTTGTAATGCTCTGAAAAATACTGAAATAAATTACAACATAATTATTACACATAACAACTGGCAATTATATTTGACAAAATTTAAAAATATTAATCAAGTGGTTAAATAAAAACAAGCAAATCATTAACAGAAACGCACAATTACAATGGGTCTTGTTCACTGCAAGTTCGGCAGTGGAGGGCATATGACGTCACCAGCCAAAGCGAGCCTGCGCGTGACCCCTACCGTCTAGTCTAGTAACCGTGATTTTTGTTATGTAGTAATTTTCGATAGGACCAGCAGCATAGGTATTTAAAAATTAAATTTAGGCGCCTTCCCCTAAACTACAATTTCATCCAGGGTGAATAAAATTGTTTATAGCCTAGACTGCAGTTTCTTATTCCCCGACTCCATTGGCCTATACCGATTTAAAATTCTGTTAACCCATTTTCTCGTGGCTCGGCGTTGATATGGACTTAGCAACAAAAATACAAATTCCTGAATTTCTGTGTTATCATAGCCGGTGCGATGAAAATGTATAAGACATAAATGATCGGAAATTTAATTCTATATAACTTTAGTTACGTATTATTTATCGATAGGACCACTAATAGTATAAATATTTGAGAATTAAATTTTAGGCCTTTCCCTAAACTACCATTTCACTCAGCGTTAATAAAATGATTTATAGCCTAGATTGTAGTGGTTCATACCCCGACTTTACATACCGATTTTCATAACATTCTCTTCAGCCGTTTTCTCGTGTTGCGTGTACAGAGAGACAGACAGACAGACAGACAGACAGACAGACAGACAGACAGACAGACAGACAGACAGACAGACAGACAGACAGACAGACAGACAGACAGACAGACAGACAGACAGACAGACAGACAGACAGACAGACAGACATTACGGAAAAGTAAAAAGTTCATTTCCTTGTTACAGTGGACATGACCGATAGAGAAATACCATTCTTTTCAAATTCTGAGCAATGTACAGACAAAACTCTTATTTTTATATATATAGATGTTGTACATATAACACAAATCTCTCCCATTTCCACCACCTGCAGCCCGTTCAACTCTCAAGAACCTTTCCTTTTGGTACATCCTTGTTAACATATCCTCACTTAAGCTAAGTATTCCTCTGTTTTCGTATCTAAAGAGTGTCTTGGCAATACGATTTTGTAATATTTGTGCCATGTTTATGCATGTAACAGAAGCTGATCTTCATACCCTTACACCATGCGATATAAGTGACTCAAATACCGAATGATAAACCATTTCTAATCTATCATGAGGTATTACACATTTAAACATTTGCATTTTGAACAAACTTAGCCTCAGTCTTTCACACAACTTCCTAATATGTTGCTTCCCTCAAAAAAATATTATTATACCTAGATATTTCATGTTATCGACTTCCTCTGTTACATAAACACAAATTCAAGTTCACCATCATGAATACACGGAAATGAATGGCCTGTTACAGTATGTTTTCTCTCTGCACTTTTCGGGTACTAATGTACATGACTTCTCTGCCACTCTTGGGCTTTTATGTACTGATACAATTAGTTTAAGTCATTTGCGCACATGAAATATTTACCGGTACAGTCTTTAAAACATGAGCCTATATCATTGACAAAAATAATATTCAAAATGGGTCCAAGGATACTTCCTTTTAGAACAACTCTTTCAAAAGAAGTTATTTCTCCATATACTGTATATTATCATTTTTTACCCTTCACACTGCGTGCGGTCAGTCAAATAACTTTGAACAAATTTTTAGTGGTGTTCCTCTTAGCCCAGTTCTGATTAAATTTGCTATAATTTTATTATGAGAAATTGAATCAAATGCCTTTGAGAAATCAATAAATATAGCTAAAATTAGCATGCTTTTATTTAGCTTCCCATTGATCAGATTTGAGAATTCCTCGGGAAGATTACTTGTACCCTTGTGTTTTTGATAAGCAAATTGCTGTTAATCAATAATTAAAATTTTTTATACTCTGACTTAGCAAATGCCATGGGATAGTCACCTAATAGCATGTGGAGCCTCCTCTGGCCCTGCGAACTGCGGTTGAGACGCCGTGGAAGTGAGTCGACAAGTCCCTGGTAGTCCTCTGGACGCAGCTGACACCAAATCGTTTGCAGAGTGGCCGCCAATGCTGATCTGTTCGTGGGTGCAGGATCCATGGCACGGAGCCTGCGTTCCAGGACATCCCAGGTATGCTCGATAGGGTTCATATCGGGCCTCTTTTGTGGCCATGGCCATGGGCGCCCGCAAGGGGGGGGGGCAAGGGGTGGCACTTGCCACCCCCCTGGAATTCTAAAATGTTGATGTTCAATTGTTTAATATCATACCAGATTATTTCATAAACTGCAATTACTGACAGTCACCTAGCATCTGTTATAACCGGAAATTTCTGTAAACAATTTAATGTTGCTGACGTTATATTGGTTTTTATATTCATGAAAATTGTTAATGTGCCCTCCCCCCCCCTGGAAAAGATCCTGTGGGCGCCCATGGCCATGGCAGTCGTTGGACCTCCGCTGCATGTTCCTGGAACCATTCCCGGGCGACGTGGGAGCGATGTGGCGGCGCGTTAGCATCTTGAAACACCGCAGAACCGTCTGGGCGCTGGAAGGCCAAAAATGGGTGGAGATGGTTCCGAGCAGCTCAACATACCGCGTACTATTCAAAGTCTCTTCCAGAACAACTAGGGGGCCCGTTCCATACCAGGAAAATGCACCCCAGACCATAACAGAGACATCAGCGCCCTGGACCACACCTTCCAGGCAGGCGGGATGCATCACTTCATGTGGTCTGCGCCATACACGGTGCCTCCCATCAGCATGGCGCAGTTGAAATCGTGATTCGTCTGACCATATCACGTTACGCCATTGTTTTAGTGACCATCCCTGGTGACTGGCAACAAATGTGCGTCGTTGTGCCCGATGACGTTGGATTAACAGTGGCACCCGTGTGCGGCGTCGGCTCCCATACCCCATAGAACCCATGTTCCTACGGATTGTCCACTGGGAGACGTGCCTAGCACGGCCTGTGTTGAACTGAGCCGTGATTTGTTTCACGGTCGCCCGTCTGTCACTATTTACAATCCGTCTCAGATGTCGCCGGTCACGGTCATCGAGGGTGTCTGGACAGCCGGTCGTTCGTCTGTTGTGGAAGGTGACACCCGCATTCAACCATTCACGATACACCCTGGACACAGTTGATCGTGTGAAGCCGAATTCCCGTACCACTTCCGAAATCGCACTTCCCATCCGTCGGGCACCGACCACCATACCCCGTTCGAGCGGTGTCAACTCACGACGACGTTCCATGTTACACCTGTCACATGCACAGTCACTGCTCACAAGGTTTCCTATACAACTGCCGCTGGCACAGAGGGCGTGTGCTGCGCAGACAACACACCTGCGCATCAGTGCTCCGCTATCCCGTGACATTTGCTCAGTCAGTGTAGATACGAGATTAGATGATCAGCAATATATACTTCAATGACTTTAACTAACTAACCCCATGGCACTACAGCACTGAAGAGTCTTGGCCTACCAAGCGACCGCTGCTCAGCCCAAAGGCCTGCAGAGTACGAGGTAACGTGTAGTCAGCACGACGTATCCTCTCGGCCGTTATTCTTGGCTTTCTAGACCGGGGCCACTATTTCACCGTCAGATAGCTTCTCAATTCTAATCACGTAGGCTGAGTGAACCTCGAACCAGCCCTCAGATCCAGGTAAAATCCCTGACCTGGCCAGGAATAGAACCCGGGGCCTCCGGGTAAGAGGCAGGCACGCTACCCCTACACCACGGGACCGGCCTTCAGTGACTTTACCTATAGTTTTAAGAATAGATATCTGTCTACAGTTTTCATATTGTAAATGTGAACCTTGCTTGTAAACAGGTCTCACTATGGCAGTCTTCAGATCGTTTGGTAAAGTACCTTACTCTACCAATTTATTGATTAGCTTCTGTATTATTGTGTTATTATGTCTATATTCTCTTTCAGATGTTTAACTATAAATTTATCCACGCCTGGTGATTTAGTTTTATCCATTCCTTCAATTATGTTTTCTACATCTGCTGAATGTACTTGCTAGTGGTAGGTAAAATGATGAAAGTCGCTCTTTGTACTTTACATTCATATGCTACCTTTTCTAGCTGTTCTGACAATGTTAGCCCGCCTGGTGGCCATGATCTTTAAGGCGCTGAAGTCTAAAACGTTCTAACACCGAGGTTAGCCGGTTTGAGTCCCGTTGGTCGAAAAAATTTTCACCATCAGAATGTTGGCCGGCAGGGTAGGGGAGGTGGTGGTATACAATTTCTAATCACTAGATTGCGTGCCAAAAGCCTGGATTAAATTCCAAACCTCTCCGCAGTGCTCATATGGAGTGAGGGCATATGACGCTGTTGATGGTGATTCGTCCGTCGGATGGGGACGTTAAACCTTGAGCAGACCCCTTGGTGCTATTCGACAGGAGTAGGCTATGTGCCGGCACCGGGTTTCACCCTCTCCCTACTATCATATATCACGTCATTCATTTCATCTCCCATTAACTCCTCTGATGAGGTTGACGTCAGGAAGGACATCCGGTCATAAAAAACCGCCACGACAAATTCATCTCACCTCATACCCGATCCCGTAGGGAAACGGGACAAGGGTTGGACAAACAAACATGAAGTATATTTTCTAGTGAGTCTTACCTTCCTAAATAATTTCTTACCGTTTTATCAATTGTCAATTTCTTCTTAAACTTGTGTACATCGTTTAATACTTCCTAAGTTTAATGCATGTCACCATTACAATTTTCAATAATAATAATAATAATAATAATAATAATAATAATAATAATAATAATAATAATAATAATAATAATACAGAACCTGGCGGGTGAGATTACAGGAAACCAACTCAGTCCACTAAGAATAGGAACCAAATCAAGGGGATCACAACAGACTGCTTAGCATTTGCCGATGATATTGCCGTTCTCTCAAACGACGTAGAAACCGCTAGAGCTCAAGTTGAAATGTTAAAGGAAATTGCCGAACAAACTGGTCTGCAGATACCGTTTGAGGAAACAGAAGTAATGACTAACATCAAAGAGGCCCCACCAAAACTCCACACAAAATACGGGGACATCACCCGAGTAGACAAATTCAAATACCTGGGTGAGATCATCATGAAAAATGGACTGGACAAAAAAGCACTTCAGGAGCGAGTACGCAAACTAGAAATAGCCTACGAAACATCCCGCGCAATCTACAACAAAAATGCCTTTCCCAAAACACCAAGATACGTCACTATGAAACAGTTCTGAAGCCAGTAGTTCTATATGCAGCCGAACTCTGTCTCTAAATGCCAACAAAGGACTCCTTGAAGAACTGGAGAAAAATGAGCGCAAAATTGTGAGAGGAATCTTGGGATCAAAGTACGGAAATGGAATCCAACAAAAGAGATCCAACGAAGAAGTCTACAGCAAAATAGAGAAAATTACTGACACAATCCGAAAAAGGTGGGCACGATTTTGTGGTCATCAGCAAAGAATGTACAGAAGAAAGTTAACTAAAGAGATCTTTCACTTTTTTATTCAAATCCCAAAACCACAATTCCCCGGTTTAGAAATACAGTACCAAAGAAGACCAGCAAATGCTACATATCTCAGCAGAAGATGCCCTTAACAGAGATCGCTTCCGCAAGAAAATATTGACGAACGGGCTAAACCGAGACGAGCAACCGAAGAGAAGACACAGTGCCCCTTGGACAGAGGAGAGTAAGCAGGCCCACTCACAAAGAATGAGGGAAATTAGGGCTCTAAAGAAGGCTAAGTTCAATGTCAAATGCAACGAAACTTAACGTGGTCCTTGATGGTCCCAGCGAATTATATAATAATAATAATAATAATAATAATAATAATAATAATAATAATAATAATAATAATCGTTACGAAGATTCCGTGGTTTACAGAGTGATAAGAAGCATGTGGGGTGAATGGCTGGACAAGGAATTACTTAGAACAACATTGAAGATAACATATTTCAAAATTTGATTTCTTTCCTATTTTTTCCTAGTTTAAAACTGATAGATATAAAATGTGAATGAATAACAACAATATTAATGATCTCGTCAGCCCTATCAATCTAGGGGACTTAGAAGTCTGAACTTCAAGTACAAAACTTGAGATAATTATCAATTTTTCGATTTACATAGAAAAGAGAATTATTGATCTTGACAAGAACAATATTTTACAAGAGCATGTTTTACTCAGATCATTTATACAACATAGGAGTCTGCGCTCCAAATATAGCATGGTACCACCTCGCAGAGGCTTTAGTTCCTTATGGCGCACTCCAATTTGCTTGAACGGTTGTCATCAAATTAAAGTATTTATACACAGTTGCCCCGACGTGGTCTTATCTATTGCTCAACAGTTACAGAGTTCACTGTTATCAAAAAGAACGAACACATAAAAATTTTACAGTCTAAAGAGAATATACAGCGGCAAAAATGTCCATGATACATGGCCTTAATGTTAAAAGAAAAAGGTTGCACACGACCGGCCATAAACAAAACGCAAGGAAGCGAAAACCTTGCACTCCTTCAAGAAATTGTTAAAACATTAAGTAGGCTTATGGCCCAATGGTAGATCCCGGATATTCTCTGGATAAATTGTCTCTGGTAAAAACTGGCAGTGACTAAATTAGAAACATTAGTGCCAAAAGTATTTACGAAATTTAGAGGTTTAAAAAAATTAGTCACCCCATGCAAGGTTGAATGGGATACAACAGAGGGTCAACCATCTTTGTTCCCTTACATTACCTGTTTCCCAGTAGGGAATATGACAGAGTCCTCAGTCTTGCCAAAAATTCTACATTTAAACCCCCAGATTTAGAAATTTACATTAAATAAAAGAGGTTTGAGACCTTCCCCTCAAACTAACCGCAGGAGCTATCACATGCCTAAGAAATTTCTGCCATTACATAGAGTCGCTGGGTATTCCTCACTCAGGCCGCGCCCCTGCCTCCCTTCGGAGACGCTACACTCACAATTACTAGAATAATTCAGACAATACGGCCCAAAAGCTCACCGCTTTTATAGTACTTAAAGGGAAGCTTCCAGAACTCTTTACTGATAGGCTGGATTCCTATACACACCCCCGGTTATAATTGGCTAGAGAGGGTGTTTCCAAAGATCTGATAGGTTGATTACAAACGAAGAAGAACCAGCTGAAGTGTTGGCAACTTCGATACATAAAAAATTCTAAGAACCAGGTTAGTAAACTTTAAAAAACATGTCTTTATGAATAATTATAGTTTAGCCCGACAGAGGGAGAAAATCAAGCGATGGTGGAGACATCTAATATATGAAGACCAAAGTTTCTTGTAGTTCACAAGTTCAAGTTTGTTTAGATTGATGGCCTTAGAGAAGGCGGGCTGTTTAACTAGCGGGGTAATAATACTAATAATAATAATAATAATAATAATAATAATAATAATAATAATAATAATAATAATAGTAATAATAATAATAATCTAAGCTGAACACTCTCTGCCGTTATGAGGTCAACTTGTCAACTTGAGAGAATATGTTGTTCTTGTTACTTACTTGTGCAAGATCGCAAGATCCCTCGTTTTATCCCTACCATCCGACCAGCGTTGGACCACACGTTGGAAGCATGACCAAAAAATGGCAAATAAGTTAATATGGAAAGGACACCTGATTCAGAAAGTGATGGAACCAACTAGAGGGTAATAGATGGTATTAGTGATCACGGAGATGTTTCTGTGGTAATTAAAAATAAATGTGAAAGAAAGGAAGAGATTAAAATTAGGACTGTTAGGCAGTACCATATAGCTGATAAAACAGACATAAGGGAGTTTTTAATAAGTAATTATGATCGGTGGAAAACGGTAAATAAAAATGTAAATGACTCTGGGATGGGTTTAAAGCAGTTGTTGAGGAATGTGAAAATAGGTTTGTACCTTTAAAGGTGGTGAGGAATGGTAAAGATAAACTATATTATAACAGAAAAATAAAGAGACTAAGAAGGAGGTGCAGGTCGGAAAGAAGTAGAGTTAGAAATGGCTGTGGAAGTAAGGAGAAATTGAAGGAACTTACTAGGAAATTGAATCTATCAAAGAAGTCAGCTAAGGATAACATGATGGCAAGCATAATTGGTGGCCACACTAATTTTAGTGAAAAATGGAAGAGTATGTAAAGGTACTTTAAGGAAGAAACAGGTTCCAAGAAGGACATTCCAGGAATAAATAATGAACAAGGGGAGTGTGTATGCGAGGATCTTCAAAAGGCAGAAGTATTCAGTCAGCAGTATGTAAAGATTGTTGGTTACAAGGATAATGTCCAGATAGAGGAGGTGACTAATACTGAAGAAGTATTAAAATTTACCTGTGATGACAATGTCATTTACAGTAAGATACAAAAGTTGAAAACTAGAAAAACAGCTAGATTTGATAAGATTTCTGGGGATATACTAAAGACAATGGGTTAGGATCCATATCTGAAGTACTTGTTTGATTATTGTTTGCATGAAGGAACTTTACCAAATGAATGGAGAGTTGCTATAGTAGCCCCTGTATATAAAGGAAAAGGTGATAGACATAAAGCTGAAAATTTCAGGCCAGTCTGTTTGACATGCATTGTATGTAAGCTTTGGGAAAGCATTTCTTTCTGATTATATTAGACATGTTTGCAAAATTAAAAACTGGTTTGATAGAAGGCAGTTTGGGTTTAGGAAAGGTTATTCCACTGAAGCCCAACTTGTAGGATTCCAGCAAGATATAGCAGATATCATGGATTCAGGAGGTCAATTGGACTGTATCGCGAATGTCCTGTCTAAGGCGTTTGATAGGGTAGATCATGGAAAACTACTGGCAAAAATGAGTGCAATTGGAATTGACAAAAGAGTGACTGAATGGGTAGCTCTGTTTCTAGAAAATAGAACTCAGAGAATCAGAGTAGGCGAAGCTTTATCTGTCTCTGTAAAAATTAAGAGGGGAATTCCTCAAGGCAGGATTATTGGACCTTTATGTTTTCTTATATATATCAACTAGCAAGATACCCGTGCTTCGCTACGGTATTATACTGAAATTTATAATTGAATGCTTATTGTTTTAGATATATAATCCGCCGAAATTCGCGATCTGACTCGTTTTCTGCGAGAATCCACCAAAATTCCCGATCTGACTGGTTTTCTATTAATTTACGGCACGTTTCCTCACATTTTTCAATCTTTCTTTCCAGCAATCGATTTCGTACTTCCCGGGCTAGGCTCAGGTATTCCTCCCGGTCAGTTGGGTCCGTAAATCTTTGCCATCTTTTCCTATAATCATTTTTAATATGGAAAAAATCCTTCAGGAGATCCGGCGTGGTGTCATATTGGGTGCCATGGCGGCACTGAACCCGCGGCCGGACTGCATTCTTAGTCATTACCCGTCCAGGAGCCGTTTCCAGCGCGGTCCGCACATTTGACGACGGTCCGAAACATTATTATTATTATTATTATTATTATTATTATTATTATGTGTTGCTGGAATGGCTGATGACAGGAAAAACCGGAGTATCCGGAGAAAAACCTGTCCCGCCTCCGTTTTGTCCAGCACAAATGTAGCATGGAGTGACCGGGATTTGAACCACGGAACCCAGCTGTGAGAGGCCGGCGCGCTGCCGCCTGAGCAACGGAGGATCCTTATAAGTACATTAATAACAGTAAAATCAATTGGTCTCACCTCTTTCTACACCCCACCGCCGTTAAGTTTATTTACCGCCACCCCCCCCCCCCCCAAATTAAAAGAATGCTTGTTTCTTTATGTTTAAGGGAGATTCCAAACACCAATGTTCACGTCTATTACCTTCAGTTTTGAGATATAAGTATCCCCATAAAAATAATTTACTTTTTTCACTTCATTTCAAAATACTCCTCCCCCCCCCCCCAAGTGAATTTTCCCGCAAAACATACTTGTTTCTTTAATAGTAAAGGATCTTCTAAATACCAATTATCACGACTCTAAATTCTTCAGTTCAAGATTTATGTGTCCTCATGAAAGGAATTCAACTCCTTTACACTCCCGTCCTCCAAGATGGTTTCCCCACCAAAACGCGTTTTTCTTTGTTTTTAAAGGAGATCCAAAAACGAATTTTCACGTCAGTAACAACTTCAGTTTTTATTAGATGTATGTATTCCCATACAATTAAGTCAAATAATTTTTCAATTCTTTCACCCCCCCCCCTCTCACTTCATAGGATTTTCCGAGAATACCTGTTTCTTTACTTTTAAAGCAGATTGCAAATATCAAATTTCACGTCTGTAACATCTTCATTTTTGAGATATCAGTAGCCTAATTAAAAGAATTCAACACCATTTTCAGTCACTTTTACCCCCCCCCCCGCCTACCACCCAAGTGGTATTTCTGAAAACTAAATATACACGTTTCTTTATGTTTAATAGAGATAAAAAATACCATTTTGCACTTCTGTAACATGTTAAGTTTTTTTAGATATACTGTAAAAATTCTCATTTTAAAATTTCACCACTTTTGAGTTCCCCTTAAGTGGAGTTTCCAAAAACAAATCACCTATGTTTCTTTACATTTACAGGAGATTCCAAACACCCACTTTTTACGTCTGTAACATTTTACGTTTTTCAGATATTCTGTAGATATAGTCTTTCAAAAAATTCACCCCAATTTGTCACTCCTGTTTAACCGCCATTAATTGGATTTTCCAAAATTAAAAAATACGTGTTTCTTTATTTTTAAAGAAGATCCCATATACAAATTTTCAGTTCTGTAATATCTTTCGTTTCTGAGTTTTAAGATGAAGACACACTCATTTTAAAAAATTCACCCCCCCCTTTCACCCCCCAATATTTGGATTTTCCAAAAACGAAAAAATACATGTTTCTTTATTTTTAAAGGAGATTCCAAACACCAATTTTCAGGTCTGTAATATCTTCAGTTTCTGAGATATAAGTAGCCTCATTAAAGGCATTCAACCACTTTTTCACCCCATTTCACTCCTCCTATTGCGATTTTCCGAAAACAAAAAAATACGTGTTTCTTTATTTTTAATGAAGGTTCTAAATACCAATTTTTACATCTGCAAACTTTAAAAGTTTGGAGATATAGATTCACTCATTTTAAAAATTCACCCCCTTTTCACCCTCCCATTAATTGGATTTTCCAAAAACAAAAAAATACGTGTTTCTTTATTTTTAAAAAAGATCAAAAGTACCAATTTTCAGGTCTGTAATATCTTCAGTTTCTGAGATATAAGTACCGGTATCGTGATTAAAGGCATTCAACCCATTTTCCCCCATTTTCACCCTTTTTCACCCCTCCTATTGGGATTTTCTGAAAACAAAAAAATACGTGTTTCCTTATTTTTAAAGAAGATTCTAAATACACAATTTTTACATCTATAAACGTTTAAAGTTTTGAGATATAGATACACTTATTTTAAAATTTCACCCCCCTTTTCACCCCCTTAGCGACGGAATATCCAAAAATCCTCTCTTAGCGAGCACCTACATCTTAATATGAATATATCCCCAAAATTTCATTACTTTATGCCCAGTAGTTTTGGCTCGGCGATGATGAATCAGTCAGTCAGTCAGTCAGTCAGTCAGGACAAGTTAGATGATATGTGTAAAGAAGTGGAATCAGACATTAGGATTTTCGCAGATGAAGTTATTCTGTACAGAGTAATAAATAAGTTACAAGATTGTGAGCAACTGCAAAATGACCTCGATGATGTTGTGAGATGGACAGTAGGCAATGGTATGATGATAAACGGGGATAAAAGTCAGGTTGTGAGTTTCACAAATAGGGAAAGTCCTCTCAGTTTTAATTACTGCGTTGATGGGGTGAAGGTTCCCTTTGGGGATCATTGTAAATACCTAGGTATTAATATAAGGAAAGATCTTCATTGGGGTAATCACATAAATATGATTGTAAATTAAGGGTACAGATCTCTGTACATGGTTATGAGAGTATTTAGGGGTTGTAGTAAGGATTTAAAGGAGAGAGCATATTTGTCTCTGGTGTGACCCCAACTAGAGTATGGTTCCAGTGTATGGGATCCTTATGAGGATTACTTGATTCAGGAACTGGAAAAGATCCAAAAGAAAGCAGCTCGATTTGTTCTGGGTGATTTCCGACAAAAGAGTTACAAAAATGTTGCAAAGTTTGGATTGGGAGGAATTGAGAGAAAGAAGAAGAGCTGCTCGACTAAGTGGTATGTTCCGAGCTGTCAGCGGAGAGATGGCGTGGGAGGACATCAGGAGACGAATAAGTTTGGATGGTGTCTTTAAAAGTAGGAA